>NC_086119.1:21694320-22300392 GCF_963921235.1 Mobula hypostoma | reverse complement strand
AGTTACTGTCACCTTCCTGTCAGCTTGAACTATTCTCTCTGACCTCTCTAACTAATAAGGTATTATTGCCCACAGAACAGCCGCTCACTGGATGTTTGTTTTTTTGTTTTCCGCACCATTCTCTGTAAACTCAGACTGTTGTGTGTGAAAATCTTAGATCAGCTGTTTTGAGAGACTCAAACCATCAACAATCATTCCACAGTTAAAATCACTTAGATCACAGTGCAAGCCATAGAAAATTACTATAAATTACAATAAGAAATAAAATAAATAAATAGTGTAAAAGAGGAATAGTGAAGAAAGTGCTCATGGACTATTCAGAAATCAAATGGCACAGGTTATGAAGTTCTTCCTAAAAACTGAGTGTACATCTTTAGGCTCCTGTACTTCCTCCTGATGGTAGTAAAGATAAGAGGACATATCCTGAATTTAGTGATTATTCTCCACATTTTGCTTTATATGCACTGACTGCTTGAGGCAAAGAAATTTTGGGCTGTATCAATAAACACAAGAAATTCAGTGTACAAGTTGACAAATAGCTGTCAGTTGGTTTGATACTTTCATGCAAATATGTATTTATCAAAATCCAGAATTTGCTAGCATTTCACAGAAATTCCAGCATTTTCTAGTAAAATTATGCTGTGTATTTTCCAACATGGGTACTATAAGAGAAAAAGATTTTACATTCCTCACCTGTATAGAAGCTGAAGCCACCTGGCCAGCCTGATCAAAGTCAAGTGAGATGATCTCCGAGAAACGTGTGGCATTGGTATTCATACTTGTTGAGGTATTGCCGAAAGCTTCCAAAACAGAATATACCGCCTGCCATTTCTCAACTTCACATTCCAAAACATAAGAGAAATTAGAGAAAATTGAGAGGTGAAATACTGTGAAGTACAGTAATTTGCCACTAACCATGTTATTGTTTCAATTCAATCAATAGTTATTAAAGCAATGCTAGTATTATGGAACTTATGAACAAGATTTTTATTGATTACGCAAAAGTTTAATGTATTATACAGAATTAGGTAATCTGAACCATGTATATCAATCTAGAAACATATACTATTGAGAAAATCTAGTATGAGAAAAGTAAACAGTAATAGCTCACTGGTGTCTTCCTACTTACCATTCTCAAAACATCAAGTTCCACTTTAAAATCTAAAGCTAACAATGGGTAAAAACATCTGCTATTTGCTATTGGACCTAAATACTGAGTCCCAAGGCAAATCATTCCCTAAATTGCTAATTTCAGAAAATCTGACCTGAAAAATGACTTATCTTTGTTCAGCTCATCCAAAGCTATGGCACCATTTCACCTAATTCATGTCAGATAAAGTTTGAGAATTTATTTCTCAACGGCAATGTAATTATATTTTCTAAGGGTAATGACAGCATAAAAACAGATATAACATAAGGTCACGAGAATCAGGACCAGGAGTAAGTATCCAGCCCTTCAAGCCTTCTCCATCTTCAAGATCATAACTGATCCCTATCTTAGCCTCAATTTTTCTGCAGAATTCCCATACCCCTAGATTCCTACATATTCAGATATCTCTTGATCTTCTTTTTGAATGAACTCAATCTTTATAGCCTGTTGGGACTGAGAATTCCAAACATTTGCCACTCTCTGAGTGAAGAAGTTTCTCATCATCATAGCTTCAGATAGTCTGGTCCTTATATAGCATTAGACTTTCCAGCAGAGCAAATATCCTCTCTACATCCACACTCTGAAATTCTTAAGAAGTTTGTAAGTTTCAATGAGATCAGCTAAATTCTACTAAATTCTGCCATTACAGTCCTTACCTACGCACACTCTTCTCATCCAGTAACTCAAGAACCAATCCGGTGAACCTTCATTATACTCCCTCTATAACAGGGGGTTCTTAATCTTTTTTTATGCCATGGACCCCTCTGGCAGTCTGATGAAGCCTATGGACCCCTTCTCAGAATAATGTCTTTAAATATATTTAAATATATTTAAATAAGTCAACGAGACTTGGAAGAGCAAATCTGCAGAGAGATAGCAGGCAACTGCAGGAAACATAAAGTTGTGGTGGTAGGGGATTTTAATTTTCCATACATTGATTGGGACTCCCATACTGTTAGGGGTCTAGATGGTTTACAGTTTGTAAAATGTGTTCAGGAAAGTTTTCTAAATCAATATATAGAGGGACCAACTAGAGGGGATGCAATATTGGATCTCCTGTTAGGAAACCAGTTAGGACAAGTGACGGAAGTCTGTGCAGGGGAGCACTTTGGTTCCAGTGATCATAACACCATTAGTTTCAATTTGATCATGGACAAGGATAGATCTGGTCCTAGGGTTGAGGTTCTGAACTGGAAGGCGGCCAAATTTGAAGAAATGAGAAAGGATCTAAAAAGCGTGGATTGGGACAGGTTGTTCTCTGGCAAAGGTGTGATTGGTAGGTGGGAAGCCTTCAAAGGGGAAATTTTGAGAGTGCAGAGTTTGTATGTTCCTGTCAGAATTAAAGGCAAATTGAATAGGAATAAGGAACCTTGGTTCTCAAGGGATATTGCAACTCTGATAAAGAAGAAGAGGGAGTTGTATGAAATGTATAGGAAACAGGGAGTAAATCAGGTGCTTGAGGAGTATAAGAAGTGCAAGAAAATACTTAAGAAAGTAATCAGGAGGGCTAAAAGAAGAAATGAGGTTGCCTTGGCAGTCAAAGTGAAGGATAATCCAAAGAGCTTTTACAGGTATATTAAGAGCAAAAGGATTGTAAGGGATAAAATTGGTCCTCTTGAAGATCAGAGTGGTCGGCTATGTGCGGAACCAAAGGAAATGGGGGAGATCTTAAATAGGTTTTTTGTGTCTGTATTTACTAAGGAAACTGGCATGAAGTCTATGGAATTGAGGGAATCAAGCAGTGAGATCATGGAAACTGTACAGATTGAAAAGGAGGAAGTGCTTGCTGTCTTGAGGAAAATTAAAGTGGATAAATCCCCGGGACCTGACAGAGTGTTCCCTCGGACCTTGAAGGAGACTAGTGTTGAAATTGCGGGGGCCCTGGCAGAAATATTTAAAATGTCGCTGTCTACGGTTGAGGTGCCGGAGGATTGGAGAGTGGCTCATGTTGTTCCGTTGTTTAAAAAAGAATCGAAAAGTAATTCGGGAAATTATAGGCCAGTGAGTTTAACGTCGGTAGTAGGTAAGTTATTGGAGGGAGTACTAAGAGACAGAATCTACAAGCATTTGGATAGACAGGGACAGAGAGAGTCAACATGGCTTTGTGCGTGGTAGGTCATGTTTGACCAATCTATTGGAGTTTTTCGAGGAGGTTACCAGGAAAGTGGATGAAGGGAAGGCAGTGGATATTGTCTACATGGATTTCAGTAAGGCCTTTGACAAGGTCCCGCATGGGAGGTTAGTTAGGAAAATTCAGTCGCTAGGTATACATGGAGAGGTGGTAAATTGGATTAGACATCGGCTCAATGGAAGAAGCCAAAGAGTGGTAGTAGAGAATTGCTTCTCTGAGTGGAGGCCTGTGACTAGTGGTGTGCCACAGGGATCAGTGCTGGGTCCATTGTTAGTTGTCATCTATATCAATGATCTGGATGATAATGTGGTAAATTGGATCAGCAAATTTGCTGATGATACCAAGACTGGAGGTGTAGTAGACAGTGAGGAAGGTTTTCAGAGCCTGCAGAGGGACTTGGACCAGCTGGAAAAATGGGCTGAAAAATGGCAGATGGAGATTAATACAGACAAGTGTGAGGTATTGCATGTTGGAAGGACAAACCAAGGTAGAACATACAGGGTTAATGGTAAGGCAGTGCAGTAGAACAGAGGGATCTGGGAATACAGATACAAAATTCCCTAAAAGTGGTGTCACAAGTAGATAGGGTCGTAAAGAGAGCTTTTGGTACATTGGCCTTTATTAATCAAAGTATTGAGTATAAGAGCTGGAATGTTATGATGAGGTTGTATAAGGCATTGGTGAGGCCAAATCTGGAGTATTGTGTTCAGTTTTGGTCACCAAATTACAGGAAGGATATAAATAAGGTTGAAAGAGTGCAGAAAAGGTTTACAAGGATGTTGCAGGACTTGAGAAACTCAGTTACAGAGAAAGGTTGAATAGGTTAGGATTTTATTCCCTGGAGCGTAGAAGAATGAGGGGAGATTTGATAGAGGTATATAAAATTATGATGGGTATAGATAGAGTGAATGCAAGCAGGCTTTTTCCACTGAGGCAAGGGGAGAAGAAAACCAGAGGACATGAGTTAAGGGTGAAGGGGGAAAAGTTTAAAGGGAACATTAGTGGGGGCTTCTTCACACAGAGAGTGGTGGGAGTATGGAATGAGCTGCCAAATGAGGTGGTAAATGCAGGTTCTTTTTTAACATTTAAGAATAAATTGGACAGATACATGGATGGGAGGTGTATGGAGGGATATGGTCTGTGTGCAGGTCAGTGGGACTAGGCAGAAAATGGTTCGGCACAGCCAAGAAGGGCCAAAAGGCCTGTTTCTGTGCTGTAGTTTCTATGGTTTCTATATAAAATACACAGGATTACAAAAGAAACCAATTATATTGGAATACAGTTATCAAAATATTTTAAAAACGAATTTGTCATGTCGTAGTGATGAGTAGTGATAGTAAATGATATTTTGAGATATTTGTAACAACTGAAAAGTGACAAGAAAATATCTGTGATTTCTATTGGTGTCCAAGTCACAAGTACTGCGAAATACTACTGTGGTTTGTTGCCTACATTCATAATTGAAGGAAATGCTGAATTTCAGTTAGAGGTTAGTAAAAATAAAGAGGTAAGTGTTTTCCAAGTTCCCAGCCCAAGATGTCTGTGGACTCCAGGTTTGGAACCCTTGCTCTATATCAAGCATTTCCTTTTAATTAAGGAGAGTAAATAATGGTGTATAGTCTCACCAAGGCCCTGCATAATTGCTGTCAGGACACAGTTGAAAGGAAATATCTCCACCCCATAATTTTTGTAAAGGGTGTGAGTGCAGATTTTTAGATATTAAGATAAACAAGCGACTGAGATTTATGCAGAAGAGGTGAGGTAAGAATATCAGTAACAATCTTTTTGAAAAATGGAGCTGACACCAAGAGCCAAATAGCCTATTACTGCTTCTCTTTCTTATGTTCTCTTCCATATATAGATTGCAGTCATTCAAACTGGCACTTCATTACTATCTTCTAAAATGAATTCAGGAAAGGGCAGTGCAACATATTGTTCTTCATAGCAATGCTCATCTTGTAAGTATATGTTTACACTATTGCCAAAGTCTAGAAAACAAGGAAGATAATATTGATCAAAGAATAAACCTTCATCACATGAAAGGAAGAAACTCTCTGCATTTCTTTAACTACCTCCAAGACATTTTTTGCATTTATTAGTTTTATGTTTAAAATGAAATGTCAGGCTTGAGTCTATTCTCAAGTACCTCATTTACACAGATCCTACACTAATCCCACTTTCTAATCTCACACGTCTTTCTCAATCCAACCCCACCCCTTGCAGTATCTACCACTTGCTGCGGATAATTTACCAACCTGCCTTTGGGATGTCAGAGGAAACCAGAGTATCTAGGGGAGAACCACAGGGTCACATGCAAACTCCAAACAGAGAGCGCCAGAGATCAAGATTGAACCTGGGTTATTCATGCTGTGAGGCAGCGGCTCTATTGGCTCTGCTACCATGCTGTGATTACTGTACTACTAAAATCAGCATATTATTAAAAATCTGATTAATTGCTCAGAATTTAAACAGACAGCATCTTGAATACAGTTAGAAAATAGCCTCTTCTGTCTGGTATTATTTTGGTTCAATGGACAAAATTCCAAAAAGAACGTTTTGACACTGTGCTACAGCTAATAGAGCCATTGTCCCACAGCACCAGCATCCTGTGTTCAATTCTGGCCTTGGGTGGTGTCTATGAGGAGTCAGTACATTCTCACTGTGACCACATGCATTTCCTCTGGGTGCTTTGTTTTCTTCCCACATCCCAAAGATTGCTTCTGGTACAAAGGTAAGTGGCAGAATGTGGGGGAGTTCATGAGAGTGTAGGGAGAATTTAAAAAAGTACTAATGGAAGGATTATTGTAGGATTACTGTAAATGGGCGGTTGATGATCAGTGCAAATTCTGTGGGCCAAAGAGCCTGTTCCCATGCTTTCCCTCTCTATAACTGGGACATTGTCTTAAGCTGTTTTTATAGAATAATGAGATTTCCACCCCATAGTATGATTGTACTTCCACATTTATCCAGGCTGCTGATAGAATTATCAAACTAATATTTCTTAAAATTTGCTCTTAATGATCACTTCTAAAGTTTTACAATGGCACTGATGCAAGATTAATGTATGCAATGCTACATACAAACCCCATTTCCAGAAAAGTTGGGATATTTTCCAAAATGCAATAAAAACAAAAATCTGTGATATGCTAATTCACATGAACCTTTATTTAACTGACAAAAGTACAAAGAAAAGATTTTCAATCGTTTTACTGACCAACTTAATTGTATTTTGTAAACATACACAAATTTAGAATTTGATGGCTGCAACACACTCAACAAAAGTTTAAGATTAACAAAAAAATAAGATTGATAAGTGCACAGAAAAGTCATGCTACCGTGACAATTATAGCCATCTGGGCTTCGGAGTACTTCGGAAAACCATTGTCACTCAACACAGTCCGTCGCTGCATCCAGAAATGCAATTTGAAACTGTATTACACAAGGAGGAAGCCATACATCAACTCTATGCAGAAACACCAGCATGTTCTCTGGGCCCGAGCTCATCTCAGATGGACCAGAAGACTGTGGAACCATGTGCTGTGGTCAGATGAGTCCACATTTCAGCTAGTTTTCGGAAAAAACAGGCGTCGAGTTCTCCGTGCCAAAAATGAAAATGACCATCCAGATTGTTATCAGCGAAAGGTGCAAAAGCCAGCATCTGTGATGGTATGGGGGTGCATCAGTGCCCACGGCATGGGTGAGTTGCGTGTATGTGAAGGTACCATTGACTCTGAGGCGTATATTAGGATTTTAGAAAGACATATGTTGCCATCAAGGCGACGTCTCTTCCCGGGACGTCCATGCTTATTTCAGCAGGACAATGCCAGACCACATTCTGCATGGGCTACAACAGCGTGGCTTTGTAGACACAGAGTGCGTGTGCTTGACTGACCTGCTGCCAGTCCAGATCTATCTCCTATTAAAAATGTATGGCGCATCATGAAGAGGAGAATCAGGCAACGGAGACCACGGACTGTTGAGCAGCTGAAGTCTTATATCAAGCAAGAATGGACAAAATTTCCAGTTGCAAATCTACTACAATTAGTATCCTCAGTTCCAAAACGATTAAAAAGTGTTATTAAAAGGAAAGGTGATGTAACACAATGGTAAACATGCCTCTGTCCCAACTTTTGTCAAGTGTGTTGCAGCCATCAAATTCTAAGTTTGTGTATGTTTACAAAATACAATTAAGTTGGTCAGTAAAACTATTGAAAATCTTTTCTTTGTGCTTTTGTCAGTTAAATAAAGGCTCACGTGAATTAACATATCACAGATTTTTGTTTTTATTGCATTTTGGAAAATATCCCAACTTTACTGGAAATGGGGTTTGTAAATCTGCCTTTCACACTTTGAATTAAAAAAACAAATAAGACTTCAGATAATCAGAAAATGGCCCTGGAAGATTTTAAATGCATATGTTTTAACATCAAGTAAGATGTAGGCATACTAAAGGTCAAACATTTACAGATAAAATATTTTTCCTACCAGTAACGATTTTCCCTGTGCTCCCAGCAATTGTAACCAAATACTGAACAAGATGTTGGCTGTTTGTGGTTTTACCACTGCCACTTCTGCCTAACAGAACAACGGACTGATCTTGCCTGGTAGTTAGTAAATTTCTGTAGGCAGCTTGTGCAATAGCATACACATGTGGAGAAGTATCTTCTCTGCGACATCCTTTAAACATGTGCATAACCTAAAACATGAATAATGTGATTAAACTTTGTACAGATTACTAAACTATATTTGAAAGAAAATGTCACATGTTTTGCTGTATTTAAATGAATAGTATTTCATATTCAGTTAATTAAAAGTAATTTAAGGTTATATAAACATATCTATTTCTAGACATATAAATGACAATTTAACTTATGCCACATGACTTTGGAGCAATCAAGCAAATCGAGTTTCAGTTTTTTTTTGTTACTTCTTTATTTTATAGAATTTACTACTGAAATATATACTAGTCTCAAATATGCAACAAATTCATCATAATGTACCATTAAAATCAGTCCCCATCCCATCAGACCTGCAAGACAGGAATGGAAAAAAAATACTGAAAAGGAGTGTACCATCCGCTATTCAAAAAAAGCTTGAGCACTGATATTAAATGCCTTCTGAAGGTAACCTGTATAGAACAGCAATACCTAACATGTTAGTACTAAAAGATTTTTGATCCTCTACAGAAAAAAATCGGTATATTTTTTGCTACACTACTTTTACAGATTAACTTTGTTTTTATTCATTGTTCAATTCAACATCATGGTTTCTTATCAGCTTCAAAGTCATAGTATCCTTAAAATAGATACAAAACAATTCCATAGTTCTTTGGGAATATTGGAGATTTCCGGAGTACCCACACATTTGTTTGCACTTTATAAAGTCAAAAACACAGGTAAGATTCTAAAGAAAGGTCCAGAATTAATTTCTTATGTTTGTTTTTCAAAGTGAAACAGCAATTCATAACTATTAGTTTCTAAAACACCTGCAGTATGCTAAACCAGCTGATTGAACAACCCAATTTCAACATCAAATAATATCAGACAATTAAATGAAAAATGAGAGCCATCAATAAATCTAACGATACAAATGTACAGCTTAGAATATTCATACTTACAAGATGGATATAATTTCCAAACTGCAGTAATGTAAACCTATTCTTTACATTCACTGAAAAATGTGTGTATAACAAATGATCTCGGATAACTTTTCTGATAAATTTTGGTATAAGCATCTCACTTATTTTTAATCAGGATTTTTTTTTAAATATATTATTCCTTTTTAAATACAAAATATTCAAAAAGTCTGATTACAACATAAACCAATCTTCAAATTTGTCTTTTGCTAATGTAAACAATTGCAAAAGTTCACTTCTAAACACTTGAAACTTAATGGGTTACACATTCACAAATGGAATCAGAATTAGAAAAGATTGATTATTTTGAAAAATATGTAAATGGCACTGTTGGTAATGTGTTTTGCACCTTAGCCCCAGAGTAACACTGCTTCGTTTGGCTGTATTAATGTATAGTTGAATGATAAACTTGAAACTTGAACTTGAATTTGGACTATTATTAAAAATTATGCAATTTTATTAGTTAGACATCAATATCACAAGCCATAAAATGATAGGAAAAAACTCTTATTTCATTTCACTTATTCATTAAGTATTTTTCAGCAAGAACCCCACATAATTCTAGTTGAATTACTCAGTATAGGAATTTTTAAAAAGAAAGACAGAACTTAGACAGTACTTTGTATAACTTTCAGATACTAAGCATACAATAGGCCAAAAATATTTTGAATCCAAGTTAGAATGATAAAGAATTGAAGATATCGCTATAAGTGTGATTGAAATTTCATGGTTCAAAATACACTAATATTTAATATGCACAATACCAGAATATTAATGACATACCTTCTCAGAATACATTGAAGGAGAGCTGAGGGGATTGACTACTACCATATTTGACCCTGCATATGTGTGGATTAGGTTACTTCCATACCGTTGGCGTATCGTATGCAGAACACTAGATTCATTGAGATACAACAAGGATGCAAGATCTTCCACTCGGTCATAGGTTGGTGGATTGGCCTATTAAATGAAGCATATGGAATAAAGATAAAGAATACAATTCAATCAGAAAACAAAATATAAAGCATGCCAATGGATTTGTGCTAATAAAGGTGATCAAAAAGGATTTTCAGCTGCAAACCAGCAGACTTCTGTCATGACTTTTTTGCTAGTGAAGCCAAGGTCAGAACCTTCCTCCCCCTCAGAGGGAGAAACTTAAAAGCAAGGTGAGTACTTCATGCATAAAGAATTTGCTATAAATTCAGCTATTAAGAAATCTGCACAAAGCACTTCAAATTGCCTGCTGTGGCACTGGAATAAAATCCGAGAGTAGATTTAGGCCCATGTTGACAGAGTTAATGCTTCAGGACCTCTGAGGTATGCACAGGAGTATTGCTGCACTTTAAACCAACTACAGCTTGTAAGTGGATTGATAAGGATCATTGATAAGGATAAGGTGGCTGGGGTTCTATCTATGTATCTGGTCTGCAATGCCACTCAAACTGTGTTTTTTCACAGTGGATGAAATCCCGTTCCTGGAGCTCACCGACCGGCTGTTTTCTGACATTCTCCAGGCAGCGTGGAAGACTATACATCAAATATACTCTCAGAAACGCAGATTTAACAAGGTGACTTCATAGTCATCCCACCCTACAAAAACTTATTTCAGGGAGGTAGCACCATCATTTCAGGGAGGTAGCACCCCCCCCCCCCACCCACTGTCGACCTCCAAGGGTGTACTTTGTTTAGTGATTTTGTCTAATCTGTAAACCAAGTTCGGTATATGCAGCAAATGTGACATTGAAGTATATACTTATCTTATATTATCATGTTTATTCTATTACAACTTTAAGCAAGTCTACAGGGAGTTTGGCCTTATCACGTAGGACATCAATAGCGTAGCTCCTTGGCAGCTCACCAGCTAGTTTAAATCAGGGGTCCCCAACCTTTTTTGCACCATGGACCGGTTTAATATTGACAATATTCTTGTGGACTGGCCGACCTGGGGGAGGGGGGGATGGGAGGGTGTTAAACGCAACTGGAATATAGATAAGTCAACTATAAGTCACTTGTAAGTGGCTAATACACTCAATTTCATTTCTAAAAGGGTTTATCTAACAAATTTAATATTAAACACACAGCGCATATTTTCCTTGCATGAATCTAGTGATAAGTCAATTATAACAGTGGTCCCAAATCTCCGGGCCGCGAAGAATGCAGCAGTACAGCAGTAGCCAGAACACACCCAGCACACCTTTAAGAAAAAAGCCGAAATAAACAAGCTAATTGATTAGGTGCTGCCTGGCATGTAAATGTCAGCCTAGATCAGAGACGACGCAATCGGCAATCGCCTCTGATCTGGGCCGACATTTATGTGCTGGATGGCACCTAATTAATTAGCTTGTTTATATCGGTTTTTTTCTTAAAGATGTGGTGGGTGCATTCCGGCCACCGCTGTATTCTTCGCAGCCTGGAGGCTGGGGACCACTGAATTATAAGTCACTTATAAGTCAATAGCATTGTAATATTTTAAGTAATGTTTGGATATTAAACACACAGCGCACGTTTTCCTCGTATGAACATATAAAATCATTGCAACACACCAATATCGCTGAGTCAGTGGGAGCCCTGGGCTTGCTTTCCTGCAACAACACGGTCCTATCGAGGGGTGATGGGAGACAGCGATACTCGAAGGGGGGTTTCTTATGTCCAGTCTATTCTGCAATTTAGTTTTCAATGCATTCATTGTAGAAAACCCTGCTTCGCAGAAATATGTTGGAAATGGAAGCAACGTTTTCAGTGCTTTCGTGGCTATCTCAGGATATTCAGCCTTGACTTTGATCCAGAATGCCGGCAGAGATGTTACGTCAAACATACTTTTCAGCCCGTCGTCATTTGCAAGCTGGAGGAGTTGATCTTTTTCCTGCACTGGCATGGATGATTCACTGGGGATATTCACAAATGGGTCACGGACCCATTCCTTTGCACGTCTTGGGTCACTGATGACCTCGCGTGCGTTAAAATTCAACAGTGTGGGACAGGGAATGAGGAAAGGTGCAGCTGACTCATATCATTTCATATCGCCAAATCATATTGTTTCCTCACGGCCCGGTGGTTGGTAACCTCTCTTAGCACGAAGAGAGACCAATCAGGATGCTTGCTCTCCCTCTCCCGTTCAAAAAAATCTATTTCTGGGATATTGTATATAATTTACGGGCCTCAGGGAGCCATTATCGATATGCGGGAGACTCCCGGAACTTCCGCGAGAGATGGGGTGTCTGGCCTATGCCTTTACAGAAGCCAGATGAAAATCATTTTTTAATATAGACATCGTTTGTCTTTGGTTATAGCTGTATAAAGTGAGAATTACTGCATGTTCAGTATATTTAATAATTAGCACCTTGAGGAAAACAAAGTCTCAAGTAGCTATATACCAAACTTCAAAGGATGATAAAATTTATTTAAAAATTATAACAACAAAGAATCAAAATATTTGTAAGGTCATTTGTATGCACTAGACTTGCCTTTTCCACATCATCTTCATCTACATCCAGAATAGTTCGATCATGATCCAGTTTAATTTTCACTTTTCCTTCTGGCAGTTTAGGGAGTGCAGCATCAGTTTTTAAACAAGCAGCTGCAACAATAAATAGGATCTTAAGCATGCTAAATGCAATGTTATGAAACACAATATTTACATTTAAAGATGTATCTATTTAGTACAATTCCTGGTGTAACAAAGACATACAGTATTTGGAGCTAATCTAACTTCAACTGAAATTATAGTTTAGTTTAAAAAAATACTGTATACTAAAGCACTTTGATGTAGGAAGCAATCAAACAAAATGGCTAATATCAATTGACAATGCCTGTTAGTTGGTGCATTTGATTATCATGAAAATGGGGGGAAAAATGTAAAAGTTCTTCAAGAAAAAAGGAGTGCATTATACCTACCACTAGCTGCCTCCAGCTACAAAGTTCATCAGATTTTTGAGGCATCTGAGGTATATCATGAGTAATTGTGATCCTCTATTCCATTGGAATGTTCCTATTTTAATTCAAGGATGTGAGATTTATGGCAGTGCTATTACACAACCCAATGACACAAGAAGGAAGTGACAATAATCTGGCTTCTTCAACCGCAAAGAGTTCTAAAATTGGCAGAAGCAATCAACCAATGATACAAATGATCGGTTGCTAGGCCATTTAAGAGTAATAACACTGCTCTATAGGTTTAAGTATCCCTCAACACCTAAAAAAAAAAACCTTGCAATGGTGATGCTGCTTTAGTGGGCCTGTTGCCTGTTTTGAGAGTAAACTTTGATTAGAAAGCTCTATAACACCAAGGCCAAAGCCATGCATGAGGTAGAAATGACTCTATGTATCTTTCTTCCTCCACATTTTTAAGTGAATGGGATGGTTGGGGAGCGAAAGAACATTTGAGGAAAGACCATCTTTTGCTCACATCAGTTCTAGCACGCACACCGTAGTGAAGGAGTTGACCAAGGGTAAAAGGAGATGATAAAGATAAAGATGCACACACACAGCATCTGCAGATTTCCCCTTGTTTATGATAGAGATGAACCTGGAATTTGGGGCTGGGAGCTGGAGGCTGGTGGGATGTGGTAGGAGGGCAGTAGTATATTGGGTAAGACACAAAATTCCACTGAGGTTCAAGGTTACGGAAATCTTCCGTGAAATCAGCAACAAGAAAGGCATTTGGACAGGTAAGGGGAGGGGAGGGACTTGGAAGGTACGGGCCAAACAGAGGCAACTGGAATTAGCAGGAAGAATACTGTTGTCAGCATGGACCTGTTAGGCCAAAGGGTCTGTTTCTGTGCTGTATTACTCCATGACTCGAATATGTCCTTAAATGTTTGGTGTATTATAATATTATATTCAAGGAAGCTCAACTATTAACTACTCAGTACAGAATTTAGAATCTGGTGAATTGTTAATATGAGGCACCTATTACAACTTCGCCATTTACAGCTCAAGCACTTGTTAAAGTTACAATACAATCAGTTGGAAAATGCATCTAATAACACCAGAACTTAAGTTTAGAGAAATAAACAAAATAAAGTCACAATTAACATAACATACAGGTATTTAAATATTGAGTAGAAAAACACTTAGTAATAACATAATTGATTACATAAATTTTCTATGTTTGGTCCAACCCTGTCCTGTGTCTCACAGCCAGTGACTTCAAATTTTACATAGAATCAATAAGGAAGAAAAATTTACATGTATAATTACCTAATGAGAATCCATCTTTGTGGACCAGCCACACTTTATCAGCTTCAAACCATGCCTGCTCTGCAGCAATCTGCTCCTCAGTCTTCGCCTGTAATCAGATTTAATAGGGCATATCAAATTAGTTCATAGTATGTTAACAATAGACTTCCTGTTAACAATGACAAAGATACAGCACCATAGGAGTTTTTAAAGACAAGTTATTGCTTTGCTCAAATTTTTTTAATATCTTTTTCAAAATATTTTTAAACACCTCGTGTTATTGGCCAGATCATACTGTTTAAATTTTAGATCAAATTTTACCCATTTTCAGGCCATATAATTTGTTTAATCTCCAAGAATACAATTATTTTGGGGCATTATTATATTGAAGGAACTAAGATGTCAACTACCCTATGCAGGAAACTACAGAAAGAACATTGTTAATATGATTGTAATATTTTCTTAGTTTCTGAAATTTGTATTTAAATATCTAATATCATATTCCATCAACTAACGAAAATTTTATACTTTCCAATTACATCCTCATATGATTTATACAAAACAGAATGAATTAATTAAAAACAGCTGTATGCCTATTGACTGCCAGTTGGAAAACCTTACCTAGTCAGATCAAAAAGCAAATTACACATTTCCTCACATCTTTCTGACACACATTTATTGGCAAAACTACCGTAGTAAAGTAACAATTTTAAAGCTTTTAAGTTAACTTTCACTTGTATTTATTTCAGTTTACTATAATGTATTTGTTCCTCACAAAATGTGCTTCCCTATTCTGCTTTTAGGAAATATAATCAATGTGAAACAGATTCTGGAGAAGGCCATTCAATAAGATCACAACTGATCTTTTATCTCAGCGCCACTTTCCTGCACCAACAGTTTATCATTCAATTCCCTTAATACCCAAGAATCCATTGAGCTCAGGGACTATGCCTCCACAAATTTCTGGCTGAAGAATTTTTCCTCATTTCTGCATTGAATGATTGACTCTGTATTTTGAGACATTGGTCCTTAATTTTAGACACCATAATCAAAGACACCATCATCCCTGGATTCATCATCAAACACAGAAAAATTGTGTATGTTTCAATGAGTTTGCCTGTTGTTCCATTTAACTCAAGAGAGTAGCTTAACATCTTTACATTGGAGGATTGCTCAGCACCACAATCCTCAAAATTAACTGGTGAACTTTCATTGGACATCCTAGACAATCATAATCTCCTCCAAATGAGACCAGACCTGTAAATAATATTGCTGGAGCAATTTTACCAGGGTCTCATATATTTTCAATAAGATGTCTTTATTCTACATTCAAATTCACCTGCAAGTTATTCATTTCAGTTTTCAGTTGTTCATTACCAAGGTCACCCTGCCGCTCTCATTGTCTCACTTTAAAAAACAAACTTCACTTTCCTATTTTGCTCTGAAAATAAATGACTTCATATTTTGCTATGTTATATACCATGCACATAGCCTGAACTCTCCAGCTACTCAGTTACCCATTTTCAGTCATCACCAAATTTAAATATGACACATAGTCCCTTCATTCAAATACCTGATACAGATTGTGAGTAGGGCTGCAGCATCTATCCTAGCACTGTTAGTCATAACTTCACAACTCAAAAATAGCCTGCTATTTCCATATATGTTCTGCATAGTAACCAAACGTCAATGCACACCACTATATTACCCTCCCAGTCCCTCATTGCTCCAATTATTTCATCACCCCAACTCCAGGTACACTATATCCTCTGGTTTAGCTTTATCTATTCTGCTTGTTACAGTAACATCCCACCCAACGCCCCCCCCCATAACCCCTGTCACAAAGAAACTAAAACGTTAACCATGTTTTCTTTGCTACGTTCCAATTTGTGTGAACATTAGCAGAATCAATTAAAATTCTAGATTGAGGCAACTACTACATCCACCATTTCCACAACCACCATTTTTACCAATGCTAATTCTTTCTGCTATTCATCACTCTATACCTGTTGTCTCCACCATTTTCAAGTTTTCTGCCATGAAAGCCAATGCAAAATACACTGCCATTTCACTGGCATTTTCTTATTCACTAATATAATTTCTTTATTTGTTTCTTAAGGTACAGCACAGAACAGCCCCTTCTGGTCCTTCAAACTGCACCACCCAGTAATCCCCCGATTTAATCCTAGCATAATCACAGGACAACTTACAATGACCAACTGACCTGCCAACCGGTACGTCTTTAGACTATGGGAGGACACTGGAGCGCCCGGAGGAAACTCATGGGGTACTGGGGAAGAATATACAACTCTTTCAGCTAAATAGGGAAAGTGAGGAGGTGATTGATAATACAAGAGAAATAGTGGACAGCACCTCTGTGACAGTCCCCCTCAGAAATCAATATATCGTTTTAGATACTGTTGGAGAGGTTGACCTGACAGAGGAAGACTACAGCGAACAGGACTCTGGCACTCTGCTCAGTGCCATGATCAAGAGAGCAAGGAGAAATGCAGTAGTTATAGGGGATTCCATAATGAGGGGAACAGACAAGAGATTCTGCGAGCCGGACAAGGATACCTGGATGGTGTGTTGCCTCCCTGGTGCCAGGGTACAGGATGTCTCAGATTAGGTCCAGAGGATTCTGAGGAGAGAGGTCAAGCAGCCAGAAGTCTTGGTACATGTTGGTACCAATGACATAGGCAGAAAAAGAGAGGAGGTCTTGAAGGAAGATTACTGGGAGCTAGGAAGAAAATTGAAAAGCCGGACCTCCAGAGTAATAATCTCAGGATTACTGCCTGAGCCACGCGCTAATGAAGGTAAGAATAGCAGAATTTAGCAGATGAATGTGTGGCTAAGTAACTGGTGCAGGGGGCAGGGCTTCAAAATCTTTGGATCATTGGGATCTATTTTGGGGGAGGTATGACTTGTACAAAAACAATGGGTTACACCTGAACTCAAAGGGTACTAATATCCTAGCAGGATTGTTTAATATAGCTGTTAGGGAGGGGTTAAACTAAGTTGGCAGGGGGAAGGAAACCAGGGTGTTAGGGTCGAAGAAGAGGAAAACAGAAATAAGTCAAAGATACTGTGCAGCAAAGATGGCAAGAAGGACAGGCAGGTGAATAGACAGAATAATTTGCTGTGCAATAGAAATATAGCAAAATCGGTAACAGATACTGATCTAAATGTACTGTACTTAAATGCACGCAGCATTAGAAATAAAGTGGATGACTTTGTTGTACAGCTACATGTCAAAAGATATGACATTGTGGCCATCACCAAGTCATGGCTAAATGATGGATGTGATTGGGAGCTGAATGTCCAAGGATACACAGTGTATAGGAAAGATAGGAAGGTAGGTAAAGGGGATGGCATGGCCCTGATGGTAAGCAATGATATCAAATCACTAGAAAGAAGGGACATAGGATCAGAAGAGGTAGAATCCTTATGGGTCGAGTTAAGAAATGGCAAGGGTAAAAAGACACTAATAGCAGTTATATACAGGCCCCCAAACAGCAGCCAGGATGTGGACTACAAGTTACAGCTGGAAATAGAAAAAGCATATCGAAAGAAAAATGTCAAGATAATTATGGGGGATTTTAATATGAAAGTGGATTGGGAAAGTCAGGAAGGTACTGGATCTCAGGAGAGGGAGTTCATAGAATGCTTTTTGGAGCAGCTTGCCCATAAGCCCACCAGGGGATCAGCTGTTTTGGATTGGGTGCTGTGTAATGAACCTGAGGCGATTAGGAAGCTGGAGGTAATGGAACCCCTTGGAAGTAGTGATCATAATCTGATTGAGTTCAGTTTCAAATTTAAAAAGGAGAAGCTGGTATCAGGTGTATTGATATTTCAGTGGAACAAAGGAAATTACAGTGGTATGAGAAAGGAACTGGCCCAAGTAGATTGGAAAAGTAAGCTAGATGGAGGGACGGTAGAACAGAATGGGATGAAATTCCTACAAGAAATACGGAAAGTGCAAGAAAAATATATTTCAAGAAAAAAGAAAATCATGAATGGAAAAATGGCACAAATATGGCTAAAATAAAAGCACAAAAGACTGCGTATAAGGAAGCAAAATTTAATGGGAAAACTCAGGACTGGATGACTTTTAAAAACTTACAGAAGGAAACTAAGAAAGTCATTAGGAAAGAAAAGATGAATTATGAAAGGAAGTTGGCAATTAACATAAAAAAGATACTAAGAGTTTTTTCAAATATCTGAAGAGTAAAAGAGTGGCACGGGTAGATATAGGAACGATTGAAAAAGATGCTGGAGAAATTATAATGAGTAACAAAGAGATGGCAGAGGACCTAAATGAGTATTTTGCATCAGTCTTCACAGTGGAAGACATTAGCAACATACCTGATAGCCAGACGTCTCAGGAAATAGAATTAGGTACTGTCAAGATTACTAGAGAGAAAGTGCTTGAGAAGCTAAATGGACTAAGAATAGATAAGTCTCCTGGACCAGATGGGGTGCACCCACAGGTTCTGAAGGAGGTGGCTTGGAGATTGTGGAGGCATTGGAAATGATCTTCCAGGAATCAATAGACTCTGGCATGGTTCCAGAGGACTGGAAGGTCGCAAATGCAGTTCCGCTGTTTAAGAAAGGAAGGAGGCAGCTAAGAGAAAATTACAGACCTATTAATCTGACATCGGTAGTTGGGAAGTCATTGGAGTCGATCCTCAAGGTCAAGGTTATTAAATACCTCAAGGTGCATGACAAGATAGGCCCAAGCCAGCATGGTTTCATGAAAGGAAGATCCTGCCTCACCAATCTTTTGGAATTTTTTGAGGCAATCTCAAATAAGATTGATAAGGGAGAGGCTGTGGATGTTACGTACTTGGATTTTCAAAAGGCCTTCGATAAGGTGCGCATAAGAGGCTGCTTAATAAGATGAGAGCCCATGGAATTACAGGAAAGATATTGGAATGGGTGGAGCATTGGCTGATAGGCAGAAAGCTAAGGGTGGGAATAAAGGGATCCTATTCTGGTTGGTTGCTGGTTACTAGTTGTGCTCCACAGGGGTCGGTGTTGGGGCCACTTCATTTTACAATGTATTTCGATGATTTAGATTATGGATTTAATGGTTTTGTGGCTAAATTTGCGGATGACACCAAGACAGGTAGAGGAGCAGGAAGTGTTGAAGAAATGGAAAGGTTGCAGAGAGACTTGGCCAGCTTAGGAGAATGGGTAAAGAAATGGCAGATGAGATACAATGTTGAAAAATGTATGGTTGTACATTTTGGAAGAAGAAATAATCCGGCAGATTATTATTTAGATGGGGAGAAAATTCAAAAATCTGAAGTGCAAAGGGACATGGGGGTCCTCATGCAGGATACCCTAAAGGTTAACCACCAGGTTGGATCAGCAGTAAGGAAAGCAAATGCTATGTTGGCATTCATTTCAAGAGGAATAGCGTATAAGAGTAAGGAGGTGTTGATGAGGTTCTATGGGGCACTGGTGAGACCTCATTTGGAATACTGTATGCAGTTTTGGGCCCCCTATCTTAGAAGGGATGTTCTGATGTTGGAGAGAGTTCAGAGAAGAAATACGAAGATGATTCCTGAAATGCAGGGGCTAACATATGACGAGCGTTTGTCAGCTCTTGGACTGTATTCATTGGAGTAAAGAAGAATGAGAGGGGATCTCATAGAAACATTTCGAATATTGAAAGGGTTGGACAGAGTTGATGTGGAAAGGCTGTTTCCCTTGGTGGGTGAGTCCAGGACAAGAGGCCATAGTCTTAGAATTAGAGGGTACCCGTTTAAAACAGAGATGAGGAGAATTTTTTTTTAGCCAGAGGGTCGTGGATATATGGAATTCATTGCCACATACAGCTGTGGATGCCCAATCATTGAGGTTGTTTAAGGAGGAGATTGATAGGTATCTAATTAGAATAGTTTAGCTCGTGGTGGAGTGGCGGAGCAGACTCGATGGGCCGAATGGCCTACTTCTGCTCCTTTGTCTTGTGATCTTGTGATCCTCATAAACAGTAGTGGGAATTGAACCTAGGTTGCTGGTATTTCTTGTTTCGATCTTATCTTCTGTGATTTTCTTTTCTTTCCATATGTCTATGAAATATTTTACAGACTAGTTTTAGTTGCCAACTCTATTACTTGCATTCTACTTATGCTAATCTTGATTTACCTTGCTCCTACTCGAAATGGAGGCATACCTTTAATGCTTACATCCATTCTTCAGTATTGTTTTCGATACTTATTTTGGTACTCTGCACAATCATCTAGCCCTTCTACTCTCCTCTACTTGCTCCGAACAATTTAGTTAAAGCCTCATTTAAAACTTCGCGCATTTGATTATGTCTGATTCAAGTGATAACTGATAGCAGTTCCAACGGAACTCCCTCAGTTTGCAAAGTTAACACTAAGCTTTCAATTACTGGTATTTTAATTCTCCTCTTATTTAGATTATGGCAAAGACTAACAATTACGCTATTCACCTTCATATCTCTTCCATCATGTTTAACATTGCTTTATGTACTCTATTACTGCATCATTTGCCTGGTACTGTTATCTACTGATTACTTAAAATTTTCATGCCTCCTAATTATAAATCCTCTCTTGTGATCTTATCTCTTTCTCATTTTTTCTACAGTTTAAAACTTTTTTTTTACAATTTGCAATGGTAAATGATCTGAAACATTAATAGTTTTCTAACAAGTTGTCTAACTTGCTAAACATTTCCAGTATTGTCCTTTCTTTTTGCTTTTGAATGCACTGAAAATGAGTGAGTATAGAACACAGAACTAAACATAGATAAAAATACAGCAAGAATAGGGCAATAACTTGTGTTCTGTTTAAAATGCCATTTTTAATTTACGTAAATTTCCCATTCATGAACAATGATCAAAAAGATTATCAAATCAATTATGTACGTGCTTCCAATACACATGATTGTAAAAAAAAATAAACCGCCAAAATTTATACATAATGATTAGAATAAGCATAATCATACATTTAACATGATAAATTAAAAATTAATGGTAAATTAGTTACTCTACATCATGCAAGTACTTCCCAACAAGAATTTCACAAAAGCAGCATGGAAATTTAAATGCCAACCTGAGGCTGGGTTGAGGCAGATGCTGAGGAAGACTGTAGCACAGCTGCTGGCACCTCTTCCACCTTCTGGTGAGCAGCAGCACAAGCCAAGCACAGCAAAGAAAAGCAAACCAAATTTAAAGGATGTTACTTACTGTAACTAAGATCATTTCTGACTTATAGCCACACTCCATGTTTCATTTTTGAGAGCATATTACTTGAAGTGATGAAATTATCAAGTTATCACAGACAGTGGTATAACTTGCAAAGTTTGTGCTACTAAAACTCAGATGAGGAATTTATACTTGGCGTACCAGGATATGTGCACATCTTTAGCTGGGATGGGAAAGCAGATGATAAAAATAACAAATATAAAATATGGACTCTGAAGGAGACCTATGGACTCATTTTCAAGGATTCATGTGCCCAATATTTATTGTTTATTTATTTCTTTTTGTATTTGCACAGTTTGTTATTTTTTTGAACACTGGTCGAACACTCAAGTTGGTACAGTCTTTCATTGATTATATTATGGTTATTAATCTATTATGGATTTATTGAGTATGTCCACAAGGAAATAAATCTCAGGAGTGTATATGTATATGTACTTGGATAATAAATGTACTTGGAAAATGTCAAAGTTACCTTTTATTTTAAAATTACAAAAATGTAAGCAAGCTCAAAAGCAATTAAGTTTGGCATTTTTGAGTATTCTACAGTATTATTATACTCATTTGCCAGAAGTAAATTGACAGATTCCATTCTCCATTATAATCAAAATCATTTGTGAAAAGCAGAAAATTCTAGAGATACTCTAACATGTCAGGGTTGCAGAGAAAGAAAAATATTTTAGGCCAATAACCTGCTCATTAGGCTCAACATCAGCTTGAAATATTAGCCTTTCTTTACCCACTCTCCACAGATACTGCAGACCATGCTGAGTATTTCTAGCTTCTTTAACACTTTGCTTTTGGATACAACTCTGATATTATAATTGCACATCCAAAAACTACTGGAAATTTTCTTTTTAATAGTTAGATCATCAGACTATAAACGTGGCCCTACTAACATCACCCAAATATGATAAATCAAATAAAATAAAGAATGGAGAATCTTGCCTACAAGCCCTATGTTCACATTGAGAAGCACAACACAGCAAAGTAACAGCAATGACGATAATCTAATGCCAAAGCGATTAGATTAGATGTAGGATTTAAAAACTGATTTCTTATGGCATGAAACTCATTTCAATTTTGCGAATTCATGAGACTGTGACAATCCAAATGCATATATGCCAAACTGTATTGAAAACTACAGATCAGGACCTTTGCTTATTGCTGGATTCAATTTTCAGTTGCAATTTATGGAGAATAAAACATGTTATTAGCCATTTTGATTTGCCCAAGATTCAAGTTTATGTAAAAAAATCCTACCAGGTTTGATAGGAATTAATAACATTTTTAAAAAAGCTACATAACTCAACAAGGTAACATTTCAAATATGATAAGTCATCTTTTTTCTACAGAATTTGAAATGTAATTTGAATGCTTGCTAGTTTGTCCATGCACTGACATCTTGAGCCACAGACAGGAAAAGAAGTGGAAAATATAAGTGACTAGCATCTAACAAAGAATAATTTGTCATGAAAAACCAGAATTGAAAAAAGGAACAAGTACAATCCCTCAAGCTCACTACATGATGTTCTACCAGAATAAATCATTTACCCAAGAAGTCAGGCAGCATCGATGAAGACAGAAATAAGAGTTAATGTTGATGGGGGTCATCAACCTGAAACATTAGCTCTATTCCTGCCCCACTGCTGCTGCATGACTTGCTAAGTATTTCCTGCATTTTGTTTTATTTTTAATTTTATTTCCAGCTTAAACAGCACTTGATTTTTTTAAATCCACTTCTACTTTCAAACTCACCCTGAGTGTTCATTGGACATGATAGCAATAAGTAAATTCATCATTCAGAAAATGTAGATTTTTCACACATCCCCCACCCGCCAAATTGTTAAAGCTATTCTGAAGTAGTTCCTTGTTTAAAAAAAAACTTCAAAAACCTGATGGGTAGTAACTCAAACAAAAAATATATTCTGAAACTGACGTGAACCAACTTCCATATTTGTCAAAATTTCTATTTGGAATAAATTTACTCAAAGAAAGAAGAGTTGCTTTTCTTTTCCCATTTAAGTCCCAATTTAAATAAGATGGAGATAGAAAGTGCCAGGATGAAAGGGGCCAGGGAAGTAATGGAAAAAAAATCGAGCAACACACACAAAATACTGGAGGAACTCAGCAGGCTAGGCAGCATCTAGGAAAAGAGTACAGTCGACGTTTTGGGCTGAACCCTTTGGCAGGACTGAAAGGTTAGGTCATATTAGGTAAAATTCAGCACTGAATTAATGTCAAAACAATGTCACATGTCTTTAATATGTAAAATGCCAATAGATTGTCTTGCATGCCAAACACGGCATTCTTTCAAAAACATTGAGTCTCTTTACAAGCCCTTCACATTAGCTCAAAAGGTTGGTAGAACACAAATGCAATTCTGAATACTTGTGACAGTAGAATGTAATAAATACTACTTAAGTTTCCAAGATCAAAAAGTAAAACAAAAGCTATCAAAAAATGTGACATTCCACCTGGAAACTAGCATGCTAATTAAATTATATGTATTGTCTTTAAACAAATATCAAAATTTTGAGAATCACATTCCTTTGCAAAATCTTTGATTTACCCAATTAAAAACAGATGAATTATATAGTAAACAGTGGAGAAACACATCAGCAGGAAACAAACAGGCAAAAAAAGGAACACCAAGAGATGAGAAAAAAAATGCACCACAGGATAGACATGAAAGCAGCCTTACAGTCCAGCATGACACACGGGCACAGACACCAGCCCAGACACCTGCCTGTGCGAGATCGTTGGAGCGGGCGTGGGAATCAATGCTCTGTGTAGAAGTGACCACAGGTTCCAGCTGTGATAGCAATGTAATGTGAAAGAAACAAGATCCAGGTGTAAAAATGAGAATGAAGAGAAAGGTGAAGTCATCAAGCAAACAACTGCATAGATATAAATACAGCAAAATCAAAATGCAACCAAGACTGTTATTATAACACATCTGCTTAGGAAATACTGTATTATATTAATTTGGCATAACATCTAAAATTTGGATTCTATATTTTTTCTTTGATTTGCATTAAAAAGGGACTATAATCTGTAATTTTGCACTATAATATGTGATACTCAGCCCAGAATTTTGCATGTTTCAGCATTTGATGAGGACTGATCTTTCTATAATAAAGAGATCTGTAGAAGTATTATATACAGAAAATGTTGGAAAAGTTCAGCATTTATTGCATTTCCAGGCTATATTGTGTTTAATTTATCCAGACCACATCATTATGTATCACTCTTCCAGTTAGATAAACACTTTGAGTCTTAAACTGGCAGGAAGAAATGTTGACAAAGCCTATGACTGCATATCTCTTTCACGCACCTCTGCTCTCACCCCTTCATCTCCAGGACAGAACAAAGATAGCGTGCTCTTGGTCTTCACCCTCCACCCAAACAGCTTTTCCACTTGATGGGTCATTCTGTGAACTTTCTGCCACCTTCAAAGTGATTTAACCATCAGATGCATTTTCCCTTCTCAGCTTTCCATCAGGACCATTTCCATCCACTCCCACTGATCGACCCCTTCTTATGGCATTTTCCCTTGCAACCAACACTTGTACTTTTCTCCCTTCCCTTCCCACCATCTAGGGGTCCAAATAATCTTTCCAAGTGAAGTAGCAATTCAGGTACACTTCTTCCAAACACCACAGTATTCAGTATGGTCTGCTCCACATTGGAGAAACAAAATTTCAGAGTTTTTTTTGAATGTTTTCAACCCCTGAAACATCAACTCTTTCTTGCTTCCCATAACTGCCTGAGCTGCTGAGTGTTTCCAGTATTTTCTGTATTTCAGTTTCCAGCATTTGCAGTTTTATTTTAATTTTCACTGGAATGTGGAAGAAATAGGTTTCCCTGTATAAACTAAACTGTATTATGTAACTTTAAAAATTGTTAACCGATACAAATGCAAAAACTATGAATGCAAGATCTTGCTACTCCTACTGAGACTGAATGACAATATTTTAGGCAGAATTCCCCTGAAAGTTCCATCAAATGTACTACAAGAAAGATGACTATTAAAAATTTTGATCTACATGGCTCACAGGTAATGTAGCTACATTATATTGCATATTTAGTACACAATCTAAAATTGTCATAAAACTTATTTTAAAGCCTAGTATCAGATTTATTCCAGGAATTGACAGATATTTACAAGGTCATGTATAGGGGCTAAAAGTGAATTTAGAGATCCTTTCCAAGAACTTGTGACTCATTTGTCAAATCTACAACTACAGATTAATTCTTATGTTACAGCACAAAGCTGAAGAAGTTGTTTTCAAGTAAATACTACCTTTTGAATAGGGCTACTCTCAAACTTGCAGTTTGTTATATAGACTATTGAATGTAGTTCAAAAGTTAAAATTACAAATTCTGCTTACTATAACAAATCATGTGATATTCAAGTTGAAAATGTCAAATAAAATTTCCTAATATTAAATTTATTGAGATGAAGTTTATTTTGATGAATGCTTAAGCCTGTACGTATCAGGAACAATGAGAATTTTTTTCAATTATCTCGTGACTTTACAACACAAAAGGACACTGAAAAACAGTTTCTAAAATTCATATCTATCTTCATATTAGCATGCAACCTAAGTAGAAATGCTGCTGATATTTTAAAGTAAGTTTTAAAAATAAAGCTAACAAAAATATAAACTAGTCAAAGTTAGAACAAGGAAACAGACTTAATATCATTGCAGCAAACACAAAATTTTAAATTACAGAGAAAATTCACAAGGATGGTGCCAGGACTGGAGGACTGAGTTATAAGATTGAATGGGTTAGTAACTTATTCCTTGAAATGTTGAAGATTGAGGGGAAAATTGATAGGGGTATACAAAATCATGAGGAATATAGATAGAGTAAATGCAAGTAGGCTTTTTTCCACTGAGGTTGGAGGGGATTACAACCAGAAGTCATGGGATAACGGTGAAAGTTGAAAAGTTTAAGGGGAACATGAGGGGAAACTTCTTCACTCAGAGGGTCATGAGAGTGTGGAATGAGCTGCCAGCACAAGAGAGGTTTGGATAGGTACCTGGACAGAAGGGGTATGGATGGCTATGGCCCAGGTGCAGGTCGATGGGACTAGGCACGGACTAGATGGGCCAAAGAACCTGTTTCTATGCTGTACTTTTCTATGACTCTTATGTTTACATTATTTCTAAAATAGTATCTCAACTATGAAGGTATATCAATACTTTTATCCCCCACAAACATAGTAAGTCACTAGTAGGAGGCTCCAAACTATAAAAAAAATCAGAATAATTGGCAAAAATATCTGAGGAATGATAGCAAGAAATCAAATTTTGCAGTGATTTCATCTAATCTACAAAATATGTCGAAAGGATAGTGGAAGGGAACTCATTAATAATTGTCAAGGGGAATTGGCAACATATTTTAAATGGAAACACTTGCAGGGATACGAGAGAAGATTAGTAGGTTAAATTAAAAAAATTATTCTTTTGCAGCATTTACACTAGCATCACACCCTAAGGAGAATAAAAAGCAATGACGGACATCTTGTCTATCCTTTTGTTATCTCTTGACTTGATGATTTTAAAACCAGAATGCACGCAAGAATTATGATATCTCAGTACATTTGGAAGAATATGTGCAAATGGTCACGTCCTGATTGTCTGCCCTTGGAAATGCCTCTGCTTTGAACATAATTCCGAGTGGGCTTCCTCATTCTACTCTCAAATCATTTAATATCAATAAAAACTATCCTAATTTGCACAGACTTGTTTGCCATTCTCCCTCCCATATGCATGGTGATGAACAGTCTCCCAGTTACACAACTTGATTTTAAAATTATCACCTTCATTTTTCTCTCGACTCTAACTCTCCAAGATAATAAATGTTCCACTAATTCTTCTCTCATATTTATTCTTAAACTGAATTCCTTCTTCTTCCTTCATCTTCCAAGGAGCTTTAAGTTCCTCGGGGTCAATATCACTAATGACCTAACTTGGTCCAACCAAGCACAGTCCACTGCCAAGAAGGCCCACCAGTGCCTTTACTTCCTGAGAAAGCTAAAGAAATTTGGCCTGTCCCCTAAAACCCTCACTAATTTTTATAGATGCACTGTAGAAAGCATTCTTCTAGGGTGTATAACAACCTGGTATAGGAGTTGTCCTGTCCAAGACCGGAAGGAGCTGCAGAAGATCGTAAACACAGTCCAGCACATCACACAAACCAATCTTCCCTCCTAGCACGCTGTCAGAGCAGTGCTGCCAGGATAATCAAGGACACGACCCACCCAGTCAACACACTTTTCATCCCTCTTCCCTCCGGGAGAAGGCTCAGGAGCTTGAAGACTCGTACGGCCAGATTTGGGAACAGCTTCTTTCCAACTGCGATAAGACTGCTGAACGGATCCTGACCCGGATCTGGGCTGTACCCTCCAAATATCCGGACCTGCCTCTCGGTTTTTTTGCACTACCTTACTTTCCCTTTTCTATTTTCTATTTCTGATTTATAATTTAAATTTTTAATATTTACTATCGATTTGTACTCCAGGGAGCGCGAAGCGCAGAATCAAATATCGCTGTGATGATTGTACGTTCTAGTATCAATTGCTTGGCGACAATAAGGTATAAAGTATTTAGTGATTGTGCCTTTAGCTGACAAGTTCTCAGCTCAAGAACTCCCTTACTAAATCTTCCTTTACTTTAAGAACTCCATAAAGGAATAACTCTTTGACCAAATCTTAGATCATCTATCCTAGTAATTTGTTATTTATGATGGATTTTTATTTGCTAGCACTCGTTGCTGCATGTCAGGTGGTTCGGTAAGATAAGAGGCACCATATAAATAAAAATTGTTGTTATATTGTTAGATTGTAAGCCTACACCCTGATCCTTTGACTACTGAAACTAAGTTTGACTGTAACTAAGAAGCTTGAACATTTCCTTTTAGATATTATGTGCAACTTAATTGTTGCTGATATATGTAAGCAATTACAGAAAGTAAAAATTTAAATTTGAATCTACTGCATTGCATAATCTATCCTGTGGTACCACAGGAATAATCTTTAATGGGCCACAGACCTTCTATTTTACTCTCTGAACTACAGCAGCAGTCAATACTTTGCAACATAGTTATATGTTAGATTTAATCATTAATTCATTTAAACATGAATAAGCCAAGTGAAATTGCTGAGTGTATCCAGTAGCATCACTTTACTGACCCACTGCTAAAATCAACTGGAACTTTGGTTAATGCTGAAATCCTACTAAGGCAGGATTCTATATTCAGGCATGCATATACCAAAAGCCCAACACACAAGACATTCAATGCATGGCAACTTTTTAATTACTGGAGTATTGAAAATTCTTTCCAGCCTTGTCTGAGCTTCATCCGTGGGTGTCAATTGCTGTGGTGTCCTCTGACCCTAAAGATCACACAACCAACAATAACATTTTTCATTTTTGGATATCATTTACTCAGAAAACAAATGTAATCAAGAGTGGTGGACAGTGCTTGGGGGATCCAATAACTAATACAAATACAACCTCAAGTTCACCATTTTCATCTCATGCAGCATTTTCATAATTCTTTCACCTATTCACAGGAGACTGTAACTGAGATTGAGAAAATCGTGCTCTCAGTCAAGTTGTTCTATATTAATATGACAGGTCATACTTTACGAAGTTTTTGCCTAATGTTTGCAGTTGCATTAACGTCTGCTGCTCTACAGCTCCCTAAGTCCCAGAGGTGTTGCTGTGAAAGCCATCCCACAAGGCAAAGTATTGCATGGGATGAAATAGATCGTTTGCAATGGTCAATCCTCAGGCAGCGGATCCGAAGAGCATACTCATGGATTGGCTCATTGTTTTTCCAACAGCTTGTGTTGTCAAGTGAAATTATCAAAGGAAATTGAAATACATTTCAAATTTGAAAATGCTGTTTCCTCATAATGCCTTTCAAAACAATATTATATATAGTGTAACACACACAAAATGCTGGACGACCAGCAGGTCAGGCAACATCTATAAAGGAAAATAAACAGTCGACAATTTGGGCCGATACCATTCATCGGAAGTGGAAAAGAAGGGGGAAGAAGCAAGAACAAGGTGGGGCAGGGAGGGGAAAGAACACAAATTCCTTTCCCAGCCACCTTCTTGTTCTGGCTTCTTCCTCCTTCCTTTCCAGTCCTGATGAAGGGCCTCAACCCAACTGTTTATTCCCCTCCATATATGCTGCCTGACCGGCTGAGTTCCTCCAGCATTTTGTATGTGTTACTCTAGATTTCCATCATCTACAGGATTTCTGGTGTCTATTAGATATAGCTTTGCTTCTTACTGAAGGTTGGTTGCCTTATTCAAATGAATATGTCTGTGTTAGATGTCCAAGCTGGGAAGTTAGATGTGAGTTATTTTTGGTCTTTCAGTATAACAGGAACAGGAATCACTGCTTGATTCAGTTCCATGTTCCTTACTTTCATATTTCAGAGAATGGCTGTAATAGTATGAAAAGTGCTCTTACGTGCAACTATATAATAAGAGTAACAAGGCTGATTGTTTCCATTAGCAGCATTCATCAATTATCTTTTAACATCACACATTTCACCCCATTGAAGTAGAAGATAATTTGAAAATATCAACTTCTGCATAATACAATGAAAATTATATTGCAACATATTGCATATTGTTTGATTACACAAAAGGCACAATATTTTTTTATATTATTTGTACAAAAACCACTACTGAAAGTTAGTAGAGAGGCATGCAGTAACCTTTTGGGTTGATCTTTTCACTCAAGCAAAGAAATGCAGAATATTGTTTCTTGTTGATGATTATTAGAATATCTTGCCAAATAACATCTTTTAAATAAGAAATTTCTCAGGTTGATTCCTTGGTATATATGCTGGCTTCTTGTTGTTTACTGTTCCTACTGCCATCAACATCCAACATCCCTATATAATTATATACTTTTTCCTTAAAGCCACACACCTGGTTTATATCATCTGCTGGAAATTCTTCAGCAATAAGTGAAGGCAACATTTCCTGACCTGGTTTTGGTTGCCCACTGGAAGATGTGGTCTCCTTTAAGTAAGCCAAACAAGAAAAATGGTGTGCATGCTTGTACAATATGGTAGATCGGGCATTTTGAAAGTTAAACCACACTTCAAGTTTTCACTTCAATGTCTTTCATTACCACAGGGTCAAATTTAGATTTAATCAATCTCAAGTAGATTAACGCATTCACTTCATTTCTCATTTACGGTATTAATTTAGCACCACACCCATGTTAGTTCCACAGCTTTTCCTGTTATACATGCACAAACACCATCTCACATCTATGCAAGCTGGTTCTATCAGGAAATAAATAATCTCAAACCACACATACTAATATGATACTAATATCATAAACCACTACAGAAATTAATAATTTAGGTGTTTCATTCTGCAGCTTTCAGAATTTTGCCATAAACATGTAAACTGTTTTCCACAATTTAAATGGATTTAAGGCATACAGCACACAATAACTATTTGTCAAAATGCTGGTTTGATAATCATAAACAACATAGTTCCAAGACAGGCTTTTGACAAAATATCTTTTTAGGTTCATTTGCTTCCTCCAACATTGTGCCATGCATGTACTGGTTAGTTAGCTAGGAAAAAAATGTATACCTTCCTTTGCAGTAATTCTGCCATTTGTGGCTCACTTATTCCATCTGCAGACTCCAAGATTGGTGAATGTGGCTTTGCAGCAAGCATTTGATCAGAACCATTATCAGTAATTTCCTCTCTCTTCTCAGGGGACCTTAATCGAGGTTTGTGAGCTTTAGTTTTTCCTCTAGACATGAGACTAGTCAACCCAAACGAGATATCATCTTTATCCATTTTCTTTGCTGGAGCAACAGTTTCTGCTTTGGATGAAGTACGAATATTTTTCTCAACCTTTAACTTCATCGACTTGCCTCCATCGGTTCTCTGCCCTGCCTTGGCTTCCACAATGGTTTTGCTTTCCATATTTTTCTCTACTGGTTGCTCTTTCTGCTTCGTCATTGTGACCTTTTCTTTCTCACTTCCTCCTTCAAATGGTACAACCTTCCGTATCACCTTCCTTACTACTTTAACCACTTTTTTCTTAGGAAGTCCGTCAGCTTCCTGAGGCAAAGCATGCTGATTTGTAGTATTCATATTACTCTTCAGCTCCTCTTGTGCATGAAAGACTTTTTCAGTAAATTGCTTTGAACATTCACTTTCTCCATTTAGCTCTGGTTGTGGACCACAGATCTTTTCAGTTCCATTTTTCACTGTATTATTATATTCATTTCTTTCTGACTATATTTATGCAACATAAGAAAAGAGAAAAAAAAACAAAAGCAAAAGAAAACAGAAATAGTGTGGAAATTATATCTAGAAAGAAAATAGACTTTGCAAAATAAAGTACTTGTTTTACCTCCAACTATGCAATTGTCACATAAACTGATGAGTTATCTATTATTTTACAGAATGGTCATATACATGTGATGGATTATCCTATCCAATAATTGTTGTAACATTGGTTAAATTAGCAAATATATGTAAAAATCTAAAACATGTAAAAGCAGAAAGCAAATATTTAATTATACATTCTTTATGTTTTTCACACAAATAATGAGGGGTAATGTATGCTAATATTTTTTGTAACCACATGGCACACAGTATCTATGTTGATTAGAAATCTAACAATTACAAATTTACACTATCAAGATGATATTAAGTGTTAAGCCTAATAATGTACAAAATAAACATAGAACAGTACAACACAGAAGAGCCTCTTTGGCCAACAATGAATTGCCAAACATGATGCTGAATTAAATTATATCTTTTCTGCCTGCACGTGATCAACATCCCTGCATCCCTTGCATATTCTTGTATCTATCTAATGCAACTTAAATATCTTCTGCCACCAATACTCTGTTCTAAGCACTTACAACATTGTGTGACAAAAACTTGACCCACGCATCTCCTTTAAACTTTCTCCTTCTCACCTTAGGTGCATGATCTTTTATGCAAATGATATGAAACATTATAAAGTAGTTGACATTTATAATTCTAACTAAAATTACAAGATACAGTATATGCAGCTGGGGGACAAAATAAGTGGTAGCAGATAATCAACTTTCTCTTCATGTAATTCATAGAACAGTAAAGCACAGTAAAGGCCCTTCAACCCACAATATTATGCCAACCTTTTCAACTACTACAAGATCAATCTAACCTTTCTTTCCACATAACCCTCCATTTTTCTTTCATCCAAGTGCCTATCTGAGAGTCTCTTAAATATCACTAACATATCTACCTCTATCTTTACCCCTAGCAGTGAGTTCCACATACCCACCACTCTACATGCTTTCCTGCAATCATCATCCTCTGTATTATGCCCTCTAATATTAGCAATTGCTGTCCTTGGGGAGAAAAGAAACCTATCCTCATAAGACATGCTCTCTAATCCAGAAAACATTCTGGTAAATCTCCTCTGCACACACTCTAAAGCTCCCATATCCTTTCTATAATGAGACAACAAGAACTGAACACAGCACTCCAAGTGTGGTCAAACCAGAATATTACAGAATTGTGACTTTACCTCATAACACGAACCCAATTCTCCAACAAATGAAGGCCAACTCAGCTTACACCCCCTTAACCATGCTATCAACTTGCTCAGCAACTCTGAGTGATCTATGAACGCTAACCCCAGGATCCCTCTGTTCCTCCACAATGCTAAGAATCCTGCCATTCATCCTGTACTTTGCCTTCAAGTTTGACCTTCTGAAGTGAATCACTTATCACTTCACACTTTTGTGGATTGAATTCCATTCTGTCACTTCTCAACCAGCTCTGCACTCTATCAAAGTCCCAATTAACCTACAACAACCTTCTACACTAATTCTGGGATTTAATGTGTGGACAAATGATACTTACTGTAAATGTGAGTTTGAAGACAAAAGAAACTATATTCTAAAGAGATTTATCATCTACAAGCAATTCTGAATAAACAATATTAATGACTAATCCTAAATGTTGCACTGCAGCAAGGCTTAGCTGCTATTTGTAAAGGTCTTTTTCTACAGTATTTATTTTGTATTATTTCAGAAATGTTTCTGGTTGTATGTCATTTTCTGATAAAAAGCAAAATGAACTAAATATTGAATACCATAATTTTCTTGTAAGTCACCATTTATTTCTAATATAAATTGATTTGGTGTTAATCAGATCAATTGACAGCTTTAACAACATTGCAATTCAATTGCATATTAAAATCCAAACAGGATTCAGCACAACTCTCTGTTAGATTTTGCTTCAACAAATAAAACAATTTCATTTTCATAGCACAGCTGAATGAAATTCTACAGCACCTCCAGATACTTCCTGACAGATCCTCTCACAAAGTTTTGTTTTATGTTGCATATCATGTTGTCAATTGTGTTATTATGCACTGCTTAACCCTAGTCATACAACTCTCTAAGCTTAAAAAAATTCCAACAAATATATCAGTTAACTTTCATTTTATTCCTATCACCTAGATTATTAGAGGAGAATCTTTGAAAGCCATCCAAGTCCAAAGGAGATCAACACGTCCACTACACTTGCCGATACAGTTATCAATTGATATCTCCATCAAGGGTGGCAACCACATTATTGCTTTGGGCCATTATAAAAGAAACCATGTAGGTAAAGGCAAGATTACTACCAAACTAACCAAGTTCTTTTATTTAAAAAAAAAGTTGAACTGTATATGTTAAAGTAAACTATTATACCATTCAGTTGCTAAGGTCATATTTTCTACAATATACAAGTCAAACACACTGGTAAATATGTGGGTTAGTTTCCTGATGGTTTTAAAATAAATTTACTTTGATCAGAACTGTGTTATTATGTACAAGAACAACTATTATGTTAGGAAACTTACAGGTGGTTCATGGTTTGCTTCTTTGTCTTCATCTGGATTTTCTGATCTGAGTGTGGTTACAGATTTTTTCTTTGAAACAGGATATTCCTCTTTAACCTATTTATTTATAGGATGAGGATGCAACATCACTAACCAGAGCTTAAATAATATGCGCTACAATGCTGTCAGTCTTCACCACAATGCAATAAAAATCTACAGAAAGATGCAACTGTAATTGAAACTTTAACTCTTGGAAAACTTCAACAAATGCTCCAGAAACTTGAACATAAAACTGTCAGTTTATTTCACAAAAGAAAAGCATTAATTTCTACGCTAAAATGCTAAATTCAAGAACCATGTCCCCTATCAGCAGTTCAGAAATTTATTGCATCATTTTACTAATGTCTCATTTCTATTCTTAAGTCTTCAAAGTGCTATAGCAACTTCCAAATAAAGCGAAATTGTCTGCCAGAGTGTCACAGGTGCAGAATTAGTATCAAGTAGAATTGGCAGAAATAATCAAATATTTCCTAGTCTATACCAACAGGAATAAATCCATGAAACTTCACTAATTTTCTATGGACCTTTGGAACCTTGCAGTACGTAAAAACTTCATTCTAACATTACAGTTGCAACTAAGAATGTAGGAATATATTCATATACATGGAAAAATATATATATTCTTCTAAAATTTCTTGCAAAATATGGGTGCTAATACATTTAAAATAGTACAATGTTTTGGCCTTTTCTAAGACTATAAGACATTGGAGCAGAACTAGACCATACAGCCCATCATGTCTGCTCCAACATCCCATCATGGCTAATTTATTGTTCTTCTCAAACCCATTCTCCTGCCTTCTCCCCGAAATCTTTGACACCTGACTAATCAAGAACCTATCAACCTCTGCTTCAAATATACTCACTGACATGGACTTCCCAGCTATCAGTGGTAATTAATTCCACAGATTCCCCACCCTCTCTGGCAAAAGAAATTTCTCCTCATCTCTGTTCCAAATGGACATTCCTCTATTCTGAGGCTGTGCCCTCTGGTCGTACACTCATCCACTACAGTAAACATCCTATTCGCATCCACTCTGTATAAGCCTTTCAATATTCAATAGGTTTCAGTGAGATTCCCCTCCCCCCCACCTCATTCTTCTAAACTCCAACAAATACAGGCTCAGCACCATCAAATGCTGCTCAAAAATTAACCCTTTCATTCCCAGAACCATTCTTGAGAACCTCCTCTGGCCCCTCTCCAATGATAGTGCATCTTTTCTCAAAAAGGGGCCCAAAACTGCTCACAATACTCCAAGTGAAGCCTGACCAGTGGCTTAAAAGCCCCAGCATTATATCTTTGCCCTTATATTCTAGTCCTCTCAAAATGAATGCTAACATTGCACTTGCTTCCCTCACCATTCTCAACTTGCAAGTTAACCTTTAGGGAATTGTGCACGACTACTCCCAAATCCCTTTTCACCTCTGATTTTTGAATTTTCGCCCTGTTTAGAAATTAGTCTACACCTTTATTCCTTCTACCAAAATGCATAACCATACACTTCCTACACTATATTCCATCTGTCACTTCTTTTGTCCATTCTCCCAATCCAGCTAAGCCCTTCTGCAGATTCCCTGCTTCCTCAACACTACCTGACCCTACACCTATCTTCATATCGTCCGCAAACTTGGCCACAAAGCCATCACTTCTGTCACTGATATATTGTTGTGGCTTTATAACAAACAATTGCAAACAAAACACCCCTCATCTGAAACAGGTCTTTGTGTAATCAACCAAATACTTTACCACAACAACCATGCAAACTTTTCCTAGAAAAGTGTGGTGTGACCAAAAATTTATTTCGGTTATTTTGTCAATATAAACCAATTTATTAAGAAAATGAATTTATAATTTTAATACACTTTGTAAATCCTGAATATAAATTCTATGGCGAAACTAGCCTGGTTTGACATCAATAGTTGAATGATTAGAGGTTAAAAATGCACTTTCCTTTTGCTCCCAGAAAGCAAAACGTGATGAGAATGCCATGCTGAAATCATGAATTGATAAGTGGAATTATGAAAAGAAGTCTATTACAAAACAGGAGTTTGCCTGGAGGACAACTTCTTCCTAGTAATTGAAACTGGTGAGGCACATGGGAATGTCCTGGACATTGGCAATGCTGCAACAACTGGAGACGCGCATGATGGACACTGCAAGTATAGAAAAAGTGGAAAGCACAAATTACAGTAGAGGTCAATTTTAAAAATTTAAATAGTTATTATAGTTATTTCATCAGTGAGGCTAAATTTCATCCAGCAAAATTTCAAAGTAGCTAAAATATAAAGCTACAGAATGAATTATGCACTGTAAACAACGAAACAAGACCAAAATATTTGACTGGCTGTTGCTCTGTCAAAGCACATGTATCTTCCAATGAGGAACTCATTTTAGTGGTGAAGATAACTAAATTTCAGAGCCAGAATAAGGAAGGACTTGAATAAGCAGATACTTTGCCAATCATAGAGATAAACAAAATTCAACAAAATTCAGAATTGGTAATAATAAACTAGGATAGAGATGGACAAATCCTCTAATCATATAATTTCCAATGCACGTTGCTAAGGAGTTGTTGAAATACCTTCAAGATAATTAAATATAAGCAGTACTTTGGAGAACCATTAAGTATGCCATAGGTCAGTAGTTGTTGCTGGGTAGCCTGGAATTTATTTGACCTTGCAGAAGTACCAAAAATTATTAAAATGGGGTCTGGTATTATCTGAACCTTTAGTACCTTTGATAGCACCTCAAATATTTGCTTCCAATACTCTTGTATCCTGGAACATAAAGCATAACTATGTAACAAATTTGCCTCCGAGGACTTGCATTTCTCACACTTTGGGGACACCTCTGGGAATATTTTATGAACCCTTACTTTTGAGTAATGTAGTCTATATAGGATTTTAAATTGTATTAAACAATGCCTGGCACTAATGGAACAGGAGTTAACATACTCTAAAGCCTCATTCCATATAACCTCCTCTATCTCTGTACCCAACTCCTTTTCCCACTCTTTTTTTAATATTATCCATTGTTGAATGACACTTGTTGTGTATGGCATCATACAGATAGGCGATGATGTGTTCTGTCTATAAACATGATCTTAAATGATTATCTAATTTATCAGGTTCTGCCATCTCAAAACTAGAAATATGTGATCTTACACAGTATCTGAGCTGGAGATATCTGAAAAAATGACTCTTTTGCAATCCGAATTTGTCCTGGAGCTGCCGAAATGATGCAAAAATCCCTTGTACAAACCCCATTTCCAGAAAAGTTGGGATATTTTCCAAAATGCAATAAAAGCAAACTGTGATATGTTAATTCACGTGAACCTTTATTTAACTGACAAAAGTACAAAGAAAAGATTTTCAATAATTTTACTGACCAACTTAATTGTATTTTGTAAATATACACAAATTTAGAATTTGCTGGCTGCAACACACTTAACAAAAGTTCGGACAGAGTTAAAATAAGATTGAAAAGTGCACAGAATATTCAAGTAACACCGGTTTGGAAGACTCCACATTAAGCAGGCTAATTGGTAGCAAGTGAGGTATCATGATTGGGTATAAAAGTAGCGTCCATCAAAGGCTCAGTCTTTGCAAGCAAGGATGGGTCATGGCTCACCCCTTGGTGCCAAAATTCGTCAGAGAATTGTTAGTCAGTTCAACAGGAACATTTCTCAGCGCAAGATTGCAGAGAATTTAGGTCTTTCAATATCTACAGTACATAATATTGTGAAAATATTCAGAGAATTCAAAGACATCTCAGTGCGTAAAGGGCAAGGTTGGAAACCACTGTTGAATGCGCCTGATCCTCAAGCGGCACTGCCTAAGAAACCGTCATGCTACTGTGACAATTATAGCCACCTGGGCTTGGGAGTACTTCGGAAAACCATTGTCACTCAACACAGTCCGTCACTGCATCCAGAAATGCAACTTGAAACTGTATTACACAAGGAGCAAGCTATACATCAACTCTATGCAGAAATGCCGGCGAGTTCTCTGGGCCCGAGCTCATCTCAGATGGACCGAAAGACTGTGGAACCGTGTGCTGTGGTCAGATGAGTCCACATTTCAGCTAGTTTTCGGAAAAAACAGGCGTCGAGTTCTCCGTGCCAAAGATGAAAACGACCATCCAGATTGTTATCAGCGAAAGGTGAAAAAGCCAGCATCTGTGATGGTATGGGGATGCATCAGTGCCCACGGCATGGGTGAGTTGCATGTATGTGAAGGTACCATTGACTCTGAGGCGTATATTAGGATTTTAGAGAGACATATGTTGCCATCAAGGCGACGTCTCTTCCCGGGACGTCCATGCTTATTTCAGCAGGACAATGCCAGACCACATTCTGCACGGGCTACAACAGCGTGGCTTTGTAGACACAGAGTGCGTGTGCTTGACTGGCCCCAGTCCAGATCTATCTCCTATTGAAAATGTATGGCGCATCATGAAGAGGAGAATCAGAACACGGAGACCACAGACTGTTGAGCAGCTGAAGTCTTATATCAAGCAAGAATGGACAAAATTTCCAGTTGCAAATCTACTACAATTAGTATTCTCAGTTCCAAAATGATTAAAAAGTGTTATTAAAAGGAAAGGTGATGTAACACAATGGTAATAAACATGCCTCTGTCCCAACTTTTGTTGAGTGTGTTGCAGCCACCAAATTCTAAATTTGTGTATGTTTACAAAATACAATTAAGTTGGTCAGTAAAACTATTGAAAATCTTTTCTTTGTACTTTTGTCAGTTAAATAAAGGTTCACTTGAATTAACATATCACAGATTTTTGTTTTTATTGCATTTTGGAAAATATCCCAACTTTTCTGAAGTCTCCAATGCTGCGTATCTCTAGATTTTGAACTTCTGTCCAAAAAAATCCCTGAACACATTAAAATATATCAATAAAAGAATCCGGAACAATAAAATATTTTATTAACAATGTATAATTCTATGAGATTCAATATTGTACCTCTTCAGGGTTCTAATCAATTGAAACATACAAAGTACTCTCTCCCTCAACTCTTGTTCCATTCCCCCAACTCTTTCTGCCTTTTCTTTTTTAAAAAAAGTGTCTAGTTCTCGCTGGTCTACTTTTCCTTTCCAGGAGTCTCTTCCTTCCAGGCTCTTGCCAGTGCTTTACCCCAGCTCTAATCAACTGCTTCCACAATCCTGATCCTGTTATGAATTCTACCCATTATCCCCCTGCTTCCACACCTTTCCTTCTTTTCCTTTTTATCAGCTCAGTCAAAAATTGTTCTCTAATTAACTGTGATTTCTATTGATCTTTTATCATTAACATTAAACCTTGCTCATTGTAGTGATAGAAGTCTCATTAAGTCAAGAACCTTAAGAAAGAATTATAGCATGTGACCAATTGCTATCCTTTAATAGGAAGAATTATGGTCAGTGAACGCTTTAGTTGCTGGAACCATAGAGTATTGATTAAACATTTAAACTAATACTGGAGACAAGCTGCTTTATCAACGTATAGAATGGCAGGCGGTGACTAGTGGGGTACCGCAAGGCTCAGTGCTGGGACCCCAGTTGTTTACAATATATATTAATGACTTGGATGAGGGAATTAAATGCAGCATCTCCAAGTTTGCGGATGACACAAAGCTGGGTGGCAGTGTTAGCAGTGAGGAGGATGCTAAGAGGATGCAGGGTGACTTGGATAGGTTGGGTGAGTGGGCAAACTCATGGCAGATGCAATTTAATGTGGATAAATGTGAAGTTATCCACTTTGGTGGCAAAAATAGGAAAACAGATTATTATCTGAATGGTGGCCGATTAGGAAAAGGGGAGGTGCAACGAGACCTGGGTGTCATTATACACCAGTCATTGAAAGTGGGCATGCAGGTACAGCAGGCGGTGAAAAAGGCGAACGGTATGCTGGCATTTATAGCGAGAGGATTCGAGTACAGGAGCAGGGAGGTACTACTGCAGTTGTACAAGGCCTTGGTGAGACCACACCTGGAGTATTGTGTGCAGTTTTGGTCCCCTAATCTGAGGAAAGACATCTTTGCCATAGAGGGAGTACAAAGAAGGTTCACCAGATTGATTCCTGGGATGGCAGGTCTTTCATATGAAGAAAGACTGGATGAACTGGGCTTGTACTCGTTGGAATTTAGAAGATTGAGGGGGGATCTGATTGAAACGTATAAGATCCTAAAGGGATTGGACAGGCTAGATGCGGGAAGATTGTTCCCGATGTTGGGGAGGTCCAGAACGAGGGGTCACAGTTTGAGGATAGAGGGGAAGCCTTTTAGGACCGAGATTAGGAAAAACTTCTTCACACAGAGAGTGGTGAATCTGTGGAATTCTCTGCCACAGCAAACTGTTGAGGCCAGTTCATTAGCTATGTTTAAAAGGAAGTTAGATATGGCCCTTGTGGCTACAGGGGTCAGGGGGTATGGAGGGAAGGCTGGGTTCTGAGTTGGATGATCAGCCATGATCATAATAAATGGCGGTGCAGGCTCGAAGGGCCGAATGGCCTACTCCTGCACCTATTTTCTATGTTTCTATGTATAGATTACTGTACATGCATTCTCAGAGGTCTTGTCTACAGCACAGGGTGAAATCATCCTATTTCATAATCTACAAGTCTTTTCATTTTCTGAAGCCCCAGTTTTCACTGGCTTTCAAATCCAGGTGAAAAAGAGTAATATTTTTTAGAATGATCAGAATTTCCTTGCTTTACTCATCAACTGATTTATGCTATACATGCACATTTCTTGGGCATTTCATTTCCAATTTCAGCACTAATGTAAATGAACTTCCTCAGACTACTGAAAGTATTTAAAGTTGTTTGTTTCGGTATATGATAAATGGAGCAGATACCTGAAAAATGTAATAATAATGTAAACAGAATGCTAGGTCAGTAATAGGTTGAAATGCACTTATCCCTGTCAGCAGTTCTACAAAGAACTGCTGATGAAATCTTCCTTGTGGCTCAGCTTATTTCTAGTTTAGGCACCTGTAGCTAGCTTTGAGGAAGTAAGATACAACTCAATGCTCAGACGCCAGTTCAGCTGATATCTAACTCTACCAAAGGACTTAGCACCACCTGCAATTTCAGAGCACAAGTTCCTGAATACAGGGGCCAAAAGAACTTCTCACGCTGCCTCACACATCAAAGTTGCTGGTGAACGCAGCAGGCCAGGCAGCATCTCTAGGAAGAGGTACAGTCGACGTCTCGGCCCGAAACGTCGACTGTACCTCTTCCTAGAGATGCTGCCTGGCCTGCTGCATTCACCAGCAACTTTGATGTGTGTTGCTTGAATTTCCAGCATCTGCAGAATTCCTCGTGTTTACGTTCTCATGCTGCCTCTCAGCTTTACCCAAGGGATGGCTGGTAAAAGTAATACCACCCATTGTGGACATTATCATGGAATCATAGGGAGCCGATGAGCATGATGCAGATGTGGGCATGATCTAGCATAATTTAACCAGATTAAAGCTTGCTGCCAATGAGAAGGAAAAAATCTGACTATTAAAATCCATACAGGCCAGTTAGATAACTTGCAGAGCAAATGAGCTGTCACTGGCATAGGAAGAGTGAATGCTCACCCAAAGTAAAAATATCTTTTTGGTTTTTAAATAAAAAATTAATGATTAAAAAACTAGCAGAAGAATCCTAAATTACAATTCAATGCAAATACCAAGATCCCAGAATATGGCATTTACATCCTTTGAAACTTCACATAACTTTCATAAATATCTGAGTAGCAGATTCTACTGTACAAACAAATATGCTGGAGAACTGGAGGTGAAACTTAGCATTAGATCTTCTCTTTGAGAATGACAGGTGGAAAGTAGATGGATGGAATACATTAGGGAATTGTACTACGATACTAGAAATGATCAAGTGAGTGAGAAGAACACGGAAGGTCCTGAAATTTTGGTAGCGGAAGTAAGAGCAGCCATTGGAAAGTTAAAAACTGGTAAAGCTTGTGCTGTAGATGGTATTACAGCCGAAATGTTGAAGTGCCTTGGCGACTCGGAGGTTGAGGAGATCACGAGGTTTTGCAATACAATCTACTCAACAAGAAAGTGGCCAACAGATTTTGTGGTGTCAGAGCTTGTCAGAATCCCGAAGAAAAGTAAGAGCACAAAATGCTCAGACTTTAGAACTATAAGTCTTATAAGTCATGCCTCCAAGATCTTGTTATTAATACTTCTAAGCAGAATAAAAAGGACAGTTCTTGATTAAATTAATGAGTGCCAAAGCAGATTTATACCGGGTAAGGGTACCAGTGAAGGGATTTTCAATTTGCGAATGATCGTGGAACGAGGTCTAGAGAAAAAGAGGACATTTACATGTGCTTCCTGGATTACGAAAAAGCTTTTGACCGAGTCAATCATGGCTGGTCAATTGCCTGAACTCATTGGGGCTGAATGGGAAAGATGTTCGACTGATTGCGAGCCCGTACTGGCATCAGAAGGCAGTATTAAGAACTAGTGGTGGGAATTCACCTGAAGTTGAGATCCAAAAAGGGGTTTGACAGGGCTGCATTATCTCCCCTTTATTATTTAACATCTACTCAGAGGTAATCTTCAGGGTGTTGAACATTGAAGCTGATGTCCAAATTGGTGGAGTGACAGTGAACAACTTGAGGTATGCAGATGGTTGAGAATTGTTAGCCCAGACTGAGGACGAGTTACTCAGAATAGTAGATAAGATAAATGCTGAAGGTGAACGATTTGGAAAGAAAATAAATGCTGCAAAGGCGAAGATGATGGTAGCATCACAGAAGAAAGAAATCCCCAAAAATCAGTATCAAAGTTAACGATGTAGGCATAGAGCAAGTCAAGAAGTTTGTGTACTTGGAACAGATGATCACAGAGGATGGGAAATATGATACAGAAATTAGACGAAGAATTGAGATTGCAAGATCAATGTTCTGGAGCCTGAGTGACATGCTGTGTGGCAAGAGGTTGGACTCTGGGCTGCGCTGTAGAATTTGGAAATGCTATGTCTGGAGCAGTCTGTTGTATGGAGTTGAATCGTGGACCTTATGCAAGGAAGCGCAACGACGACTGGAGGCATTTGAAATGTGGTGTTTAAGAAGAATGCAGAAAATTAGATGGATGATGAGGTCAGTAATATGGAAGTGTTGAAGAGAGCGAGGAAAGAAAAGGAGTTGCTGAACAATGTGCAGAAAAGGAAGCTGGAATATGCTGGGCACTTGTTAAGAGGTGTTGGACTGCAGAAATTGTAATTGGAAGGGATGATAGAAGGAAAGAGGGAAAGAGGAAGGCAGCGAACCACTTGGTACGATAATATGAGGCAATGGACTGGGTTAAGTTATGCTGAGGCCAGAAAAAGAACGCAAAATCGAAGAAGATGGAGGTGCATAGCCACCAACCCTGGATTCGGGATGGCACCCACTGTTACACAAGCTGGGGCACCAGAATGATATTAGAACTCCAAAACAACTTGGTGAGCAAATGGATAAGGCATTCAATGTGCATGGTGTCACCCTAGTTACCATCTACAAACAAATCTTTAAATTTCATTCCTATGGAGATAGGAGCAGGAATACCATTACTCACAAAAAGACTGCAGCTCTACACCCCCCCCCCACCCCGATATATACACACATACACACACACACACACACACACACGCAGAGTATCTTTCAAATAGAACATTTTCATGGCCAATTCCTCCCGTGAAATCTGAAACTTGGGAAACTTTATTGTATCAAGTTGAAAAATTAAATTGGAAGTGGAATAATAGATATTTTAGGAATAAAGCTATTGGAATATACTAACTAGTCATATAAATTCTTTGAAACAAGCTTTTTGGTTTGCACAACATGAAAACAATGATATTTTGTGTCTGTAGAATAATGGTATAAATAAATTTGTAAATAGTTATACATTTGGGTATCAAAATCTGCTTTTTATTTTTTCATTTCAGGCCCCTTTTCTACATTCCACTCCAGATAGGTGCCTTCTTTCTTCATGATTGAAAAAGAACATTTTGCCAGTCAAATATTTGGGTTCTATTGTAAAAGTACTTCTTCCTATTATAAAAGTACTGTTCAGTTAACTTCCTCTTTCAATTGTTTTTAAATTCAAAACATCCACTGCAAATAGATTACAGTAAATAAACAGTTTTGTATCTATAAGAGAATTCAGATAAAAACCCTGAATATCCAGCACATTAATACTTCGGTGGTACTGAACTGTCAGATTTTCCAGGAAATTGAATGTTTTTTTCCACTAATTCTTTTTTTTTGTTGTTTAAAGATGTTATACAGTATGAACATAAATTTTCCAGCATACTGGAAGTTGAAAGGGAGCATGGGAAACAGGAACCCATTCTGTCAGAGGCAGTACAAGAACCAGGACCCTGATAATAAGTGAAGAGGGAACACGGAAACCAGAACCCCAGTCAGTGCAAAGGCTGCACAACGAACATTATTAATCAAGCCACATGCCAAACTATCAAGATTCCTGAATAGTTGCAGAGTGGATTATTGAAATTTTACTTTAATATCAAAAAATATCACATACTGGTATATGGTATGATATGCAAATTTAATGAACAGTACATAGAAATGGTTCTTTGCTTTTCATTTTGTCCAAAATGTAAAAAAGTAAATTTTCTCTTGTCAAAAGTGAGTACAAATCAATGAAAAATATTAATGCTTCAGCAAACTACATTCATGATTATTGGAAAATATAAGTGAATTTAACAAAGCACTTCCATTTCCAATGGTAGCCTATATATCAATGATCCGTATGCAATCTTCACTTAAGCAACTTCAGCTCCTTAGAGTAATGTTTCTACAAATAGCAACACAGTCTATGCTGTATTAGCTGATAGAAGCATAATCAGAATCATTCTGGAATGGCATGAATGTAAAATTATCATCCAAAGTCTGCATACTTATGGGATGTATGAAGTACTAAAACAATTTAAACATATTTTTCTATCAAGTACCTAGCTATAAAGGAAGGCCATAATTGCTCACATACGGTGCTATGAAGTGGAAGGAGCATTCTGAACTTAATCAGTCATATTCCATTTTATATTTATACCTAATTTGTAAAGAAATTATCTTATGAAATTAGATATAATTTAACCAATTTAAACATCCTATTTACTCAACTTTTTTAAAACATAAATTTTCATCATGGTGTGTTTATACAAACTGAATAGCATAAAAAGAAAACTTGAACCACAAGGAGAAAAATGATTCCAAAAACCTCTTACAGTCAATTGCTCTGGATATAGACAGCATGAAGGACAGGTATTTACCAACAAAACCAAAATTCATTTTATTGTCGACTTACTATTTCATTTTGACATAGAAGTTGTAAGTGCCTAATCCAGACAAGAATCTCTTACTATAGTTAACCAACAAAAACCTGGAAAAAGTCTGGGGGTAACCTGTGAAAGTCACCACGCACTGTAACTAACAGGCAAACACAGTAAGAAAAGCTGGAGGTACAGTGTGACAATGACATAACACAAGCACACATGCTGTAAAGTCAGATGGGCTTGATTTGCAGCTCAATATATCCTAGGCATTAAAGTTGTGGAAAAAACACTGGTCTGTTTCTTTCATGTTCATAATCAACAGACAGCTGAATACAGTATCTGCCACTTGTAAGATCGAAAACAATTGAGAGTAAACTTTCAACCATATTCTTTGCTTAACTTTTGACCATAAATGGAAGTCAATCTTCAGTTCTTAAAATGTAAATGAAAAGTAGCATTCAGCTTGATGTTAAAAACACAGCTTTGAAAACAAGCTCTATATTTAGAAGACGTTGTGTCTAAGGGAAGCTAGCTCACTATACCTGCTTTATTATTGCTCAAGAGTACAGTGCAAGACAATGGGTTGTTTAATTTGGGTCATTTCAAACAGAGAAGATGATTCTTAAGTAGCTAAGTTCAAGGAAGCCTGCAGAACCAGTTGGATAATATCTTTGACATATTAATAACTCATGTGTTTATAGTTGAAGGCTTGTGTACTCAAATAAGTTAGCTTTACAGCATTAATGGTAGCTAGCTAAGATCCAAGTCTCCAAAAATGCTTTTAGACCATGTGTGTTAAAAGGATATTTGAGGAATTAATACATGCTTATGAAGTCACACAAGTGGGAGAAAACTGTATAAGTGTAGAGAGCAGTTCAGGCTTCTTGGGAATGGGGTAAAGAACATCAAGGACGATGAAAGAACAAGACTTCAGTTTCAGTTTCTGTGATGGACGATTTGTTCAACCGCAACTTGTTGGTCTGTCATTTTAGTTTATAAGAGCAATGTTTTGGAAATCCTTTGTGCTTTTCGCTTTGGAAATAGTTCATAGTTTTGGAAATGTATAAGATAGAAATCCTCTGAATTTTAAATGTTTTTAAGAATATTGTTTGGATTTAAACATGTATCATTGTAAATAAATATATAGTCATAGTCATACTTTATTGATCCCGGGGGAAATTGGTTTTCGTTACAGTTGCACCATAAATAATAAATAGTAATAGAAATAGTAATAGTAATACTACTGTTAGTAAATAGTAATAGTCATGGAAATAATAAATAGTAATAGAATAGTAATAGAAAAATAGTAATAAATAGTTAAATAAATCCAGGACCAGCCTATCGGCTCAGGGTGTCTGACCTTCCAAGGGAGGAGTTGTAAAGTTTGATGGCCACAGGCAGGAATGACTTCCTATGACGCTCTGTGCTGCATCTTGGAGGAATGAGTCTCTGGCTGAATGTACTCCTGTGCCCACCCAGTACATTATGTAGTGGATGGGAGACATTGACCAAGATGGCATGCAACTTAACAGCATCCTCTTTTTAGACACCACCGTGAGACAGTCCAGTTCCATCCCCACAACATCACTGGTCTTACAAATGAGTTTGTTGATTCTGTTGGCGTCAGCTACCCTCAGCCTGCTGCCCCAGCACACATCAGCAAACATGATAGCACTGGCCACCTCAGACTCGTAGAACATCCTCAGCATCGTCTGGCAGATGTTAAAGGACCTCAGTCTCCTCAGAAAATAGAGATGGCTCTGACCCTTCTTGTAGACAGCCTCAGTGTTCTTAGACCAGTCCAGTTTATTGTCAATTCGTATCTCCAGGTATTTGTAATCCTCCACCATGTCCACACTGATCCCCTGGATGGAAACAGGGGTCACCGGTACCTTAGCTCTCCTCAGGTCTACCACCAGCTCCTTAGTCTTTTTCACATTAAACTGCAGATAATTCTGCTCACACCATGTGACAAAGTTTCCTACCGTAGCCCTGTACTCAACCTCATTTCCCTTGCTGATGCATCCAACTATGGCAGAGTCATCCGAAGACTTCTGAAGACGACAAGACTCTGTGCAGTAGTTGAAGTCCGAGGTGTAAATGGTGAAGAGGAAGGGAGACAAGACAGTCCCCTGTGGAGCCCCAGTGCTGCTGATCACTCTGTCGGACACAAAGTGTTGCAAGCACACGTACTGTGTTCTGCCAGTCAGGTAATCAAGAATCCATGATACCAGGGAAGCATCCACCTGCATCGCTGTCAGCTTCTCCCTCAGCAGAGCAGGGCGGATGGTGTTGAACGCACTAGAGAAGTCAAAAAACATGACCCTCACAGTGCTCGCTGGCTTGTCCAGGTGGGCGTAGACACGGTTCAGCAGGTAGACGATGGCATCCTCAACTCCTAGTCGGGGCTGGTAGGCGAACTACAGGGGATCTAAGCGTGGCCTGACCATAGGCCGGAGCAGCTCCAGAACAAGTCTCTCCAGGGTCTTCATGATGTGGGAGGTCAATGCCACCGGTCTGTAGTCATTGAGGCCACTGGGGCGCGGCGTCTTCGGCACAGGGACGAGGCAGGACATCTTCCACAGTACAGGAACCCTCCGGAGCCTCAGGCTCAGGTTGAATACATGGCGATGTACTCCACATAGCTGAGGGGCACAGGCTTTGAGCACCCTGGTACTGACACCATCCGGTTCTGCAGCCTTGCTTGGGTTGAGACGTTTCAGCTGTCTTCTCACCTGTTCAGCCATGAAGCCCACCGTGGTGGTTTCATCTGGGGGAGGGGTATAGTCATGAGAGCAGGTTGGACTGTGAGGAGGGGTAGGAGAGGAGAGTGGAATATGTGTTGGTTGGTGGCCGACAACAGATGAATCATGTGGGGGGTGGGCAGCGGCCACAATGTCAAATCTGTTAAAGAACAGGTTAAGTTCATTGGCCCTGTCCACACTGCCATCAGCTCTTCTGTTGCTAGTTTGCCGAAACCCAGTGATGGTCCTCATCCCCCTCCAGACCTCTCTCATGTTGTTCTGCTGGAGTTTCCACTCAAGCTTCCTCCTGTACCTGTCTTTAGCCTCCCTGATCCTGGCTTTCAGGTCCCTCTGTATTGCCCTCAGCTCCTCCCTATTTCCATCTCTAAACGCCCTCTTTTTAGCATTCAGGATGTCCTTAATGTCCTTTGTCACCCATGGCTTGTTATTTGAATAACAAAGAACAGTTCTTGTCGGAACATTGCAGTCCACACAGAAGTTAATGTAATCAGTGATGCATTCTGTGAGCCCATCAATAACCTCTCCATGTGGCTCACAGAGTGCCTGCCAGTCTGTCACCTCAAAACAACCCTGGAGCGCCTCATAAACCTCCTCTGACCATTTCCTCACTGTCCTCGAGGTTGCAAGTTTACTCTTCACCAGAGGCATGTAGCAGGGTTTTAGATGCACCAGGTTGTGATCTGACCTGTGTTTTAAACTAAATGAAATGTGTTTTAAACTAATTGCTTAATTGTAAGGATCTTCCCTTTGGGAGGGTGAGGGGACACACCACTTGAACGTGAGTATTGGCAGCTAAACTCATTGTAAAGGATAAACAGGGAAGTTTCCCTCCACTACCTGTAAGGAGCTTGTATGTTCTCCATCACCATGTGGGTTTCTTCCGAGTGCTCTGGTTTCCTCCCACAGTCCAAAGATGTACCAGTTGGTAGGTCAATTGGTCATTGTAAATTATCCCATTTTTAAGCTAGGATTAAATTGGAGGTTGCTGGGCAGCACGGCTCAAAGGGCTAGAAGGACTTATTCCATGCTGTATCTCAATAGATTAATAAACAAATGAGATTTTGAAGATTAGATAGTTACTCTATAATCTTCCACTAGCGAGAGTATTTGTGGCTATTTCTATTGGATAGTGTTTAAGGTCTTTGCCTGATTTTAGAACCTAGCAATCAGCAAACCCAATACTATCACAAAACTATCCCTCCTCTGTCCAAATGCAATCCAAACTTCCAAGTTAGATTAATGTTCACTGAATGAAAAAAAAACTATGTTTAAAAATCCTTAAGATACTACAGAGATTGCAGTATATCACTGAAAAAAGGAGTTACCTAAGCCACCATACCCATATTTGTGTTTTCAGCCTTTGGTGGAGGTTCCAGATTTATGATGAATACACTGCACATTCATTCACAGACATTCCACCTCTCCCAGAAGTTCCGGGAGTCTCCGGCATATGAATAGTGGCTCCCTGATGCCCACAAATTATATACAATATCACGGAAATCAAGTTTTTTGAGAGCGAGCGAGCGAGAGAAAGCAAGTGAGAGAGTGCACGAGCGAGAGACAGAGAGGGAGAGCGAGAGCAAGAAAGCAAGAGCATGAGAGAGAAAGCAAGCGAAAGCGCGCAAGCAAGAGAGAGAGAGCGCGAGAGAGCTCGCGAGCAACCACAAGAGAGAGAGCACAAGTGACAGAAAGAGCGAGAGCGCGCCATGGCAGAGTATTCCAAAAAAAAAGAAAATATAAAACGTACGTCACCCCAGACTACACTAAAGTGTACCCTTGCCTAATAGGGGTCAAAATAATGACAGTGTTGCTCACTGCACTGTTTATAACAGTGATTTTTCTATTGCCCATGGTGGGTTAAGACTGTAAAAGACATGTTGAGGTGAGTTAAACAGGTGTCATTCATTCATTAGCATAGCTAACGTTACTTAAACTAGCTGGCTTGCTGCTAAGGAGCTACTCTATTGCAGTCATCCCACCTCTCCTGGAAGTCTCCCGCAAATTAACGATGCTACCTCCCTGAAATCAGTTTTTGCAGGGTGGGATGTCTGCATTCATGGCAATTGAAAATTAGAAAGGGAACTGGGTAATGAGGGAAGTGCAGAGGTGGAGGGAGAAAGATTAACAGGCCAACATTGAGAATAAAACATAAAGTGAGAAATAAGGGAAATAGCAAGAAGAAAAGTAAGGGAGCGAGAACAATACGGCAGACTTTCACCTCTATTATTCCTCCCTGCCAATTGAATATTTTGAAATGTGGCCACTATAATAATTAGCACATTATGCAACATACCCAGTTGGTTCTGCAGTCAAAAGCTCCACAATATAAGTCACTAACATGCAATGTCACATTTTATTTTGGGATAAACAAGTTTCTGAGGAAAATTAAATGCCCATGGATTTTTAATCTTTATTATTTAACTTCCTGATTGGCAGCCAAAAGGCAATTATTAAAAATGCAAAACTTCAAAAAAATGCCTTTAATTGGGTTATTGTGGTACTCAAATTGTTCACAACAGAGTAACCAATCCCAACATTTTACCTTTTGGCCTAAAAGTAAAGACCGAATTTATAATACTATCAGTGCAGTTCACTTTTCTGAAGTTCACACTACCACCAGAAGAAGATTACTTTAAAAGCCAAGTAACTTCATCAACACTACCACTCAAGAGGTATAAACTTAGACAGAAATCAACAGCCTCACTATTCTCTATAGTAGGTGCCATCATCAAAAATGATAAAAGCTGAATGCAGTCACAAAAGCTTACCATCTGTCTCCTACTTTCAAATATTGGTACAAAATCCTAGTATTTCAGCACTTTCTCTGAATTCTCCATAAATATCTTTATTTTTAAGTTTCTAAATATACCAAAATGCACTGTTTTACGTATGTATTTATAGTGGCATACTGAAAAACCAAACTATAATATAACCGGTGTAAAAATCATAAAATATAAAGGAAAATAATGATGGGAAAATATACCAGTGCTCTGATATTATGGTGACCTGCATGCACGCAAACTTAGTATGATGTAAGCAACAAGGACAGAAGTCTGGGAAAAAGAATTCTATCCTACCTGGCAGATGATGAAACCCAACAAGATTTCTATATGCTTATAGACAAGAAAACAAAATGGCAAATGAATTCATAAGAGCACCAGAAATATATTCAAAGTTGTGGATAAAAACAGAACATTCTAACATAGGATCCTGAAGCTGAAAAGTTAATTGATTCTTTTTCCAAAGATGCTGCCTGACTCATTGAATATTACCAATATTTTCTATTTTTCTGATTTCCAGCATTTGCAATTAGTTTATTCTCGATTATTGTGGAGGATGGTACAAGTTGAAATCAGTTAAGTTCAAAGCCAATCCTTAGCAGAATTAGGTATAAATATAACAGCTTTAATTTAGTCCCCTGCAAAAGAAAACAAAGATGAAGTGGACTAAGGAGGAAATATGTAGACAGGAGCCTAGCCTCCTGATCAGGGAATGAGAATAGTAACCAGTATCCAAACCCTATTTGATATTCATTTTATATACTTTCTACATTCAATGTTTTCTTCAGTTAGGAATAATATAGGCACTACCAAATCAGAACATTTGTTGAATCTACAAATTCATGCTTTGACAAAGTAACTGCAACTAAAGACTAGCAGTAGTTGTAAGCTTGTGGGTCTTGTATGCTAACACAAGGTAGAAAATGTGGATTGCTGAAATTTAACTATAATTCGCATACTCAAGAATCCAGCCCATCTAAACTCCTCTAAGCCAGATTTACCTTGAAGAGTATTCAGACTGGCGGTATCACCAACTGGTATGGGGTGGTGGTGGGGGGGCAGTGGGAGAGGATTCCAGGTACTGCACAGGATCGAGGTAAGCTGCGGAGAGTTGTAAAATGAGTCAGCTCCATCATGGGCATAGCATCAGTACTATCCGAGATATCTTTAAGGATCAGTGCCTCAGAAAGGTGGTGTCCATCATTAAGGACCCCACCACCCAGGACATTCCCTCTTCTCATTGTTACCATCAGGAAGAAGGTACAGAAGCCTGAAAGCACAAACTCAGTGATTCAGGAGCAGCTTCTCCCCTCTGCCATACAATTTCTAAATGGACATGAATACTATCTCACTACTTTGTATTTTTCTTTTTGCACTACTTATTTAATTTGACTATTACATATACATGTCTATCTGCACACAAACACATATATTTACTGTAATTCAGTTTTTTTCTCTATATTTAACATGTATTGTACTGCTGCTGCAAAACAACAAAATTCATGACATATGCCAGTGGTACAAAACCTGATTCTGATTCCTGTATTATTATTCTAGGTCCTCTCCTTCTCTACAAATCAGTATTAAATAATCAAATGTAGTGGTTTACCTTTGGCTGGCAAGCACATGGGAAAGAATAAAAAGGATTTATCTTCAGAAAAGCATTAATATAATTCATCCACTTTGAATATCTTATTATATAACTTTCAAGCATAATTTTATTTCATTTTTATTTCAGAAAAAGTGCAGAATTTACCCATGCAATGGAGATGGATTCTTTTTAAAAATTGGTTGATAAGTAACTAACATAATTTGACTAGCTTATAAACACCTTCTGCATCAAGGGATGGAGATGGAAGAATTAATCAGTCCTTTCGATATTCACAATCAAACCTCAGCTGTTATTGCTATTTATTTCTTATCTGTTCTTTCAAGCTGCTTTCCTTTTGCTCTACTGGAAAATGTATTCCTATTTATTGTTCTTGTAACACACATAAAAATTGCTGGTGAACGCAGCAGGCCAGGCAGCATCTATAGGAAGAGGTACAGTCGACATTTTGGGCCAAGATCCTTCATCAGGATAAACTGAAAGAAGAGGCAGTAAGAGAATTGAAAGTGGGAGAGGGAGGGGGAGATCCGAAATGATAGGAGAAGACAGGAGGGGGAGGGATGAAGCTAAGAGCTGGAAAGTTGATTGGCAAAAGGGATATGAGAGGATCATGGGATGTGAGGCCTAGTGAGAAAGGGGGCGGGGGGGGAAGCCCAGAGGATGGGCAAGGAGTATAGTGAGAGGGACAGAGAGAGAAAAAGAGAGAGGAAAAAATATCTATATATAATAATAATAAATAAATAACGGATGGGGTATGAAGAGGAGGTGGGCCATTAACAGAAGTTAGAGAAGTCGATGTTCATGCCATCAGGTTGGAGGCTACCCAGATGGAATATAAGGTGTTGTTACCCCAATCTGAGTGTGGCTTCATCTTGACAGTAGAGGAGGCCATGGATAGACATATCAGAATGGGAATGGGACATGGAATTAAAATGTGTGGCCACTGGGAGATCCTGCTTTCTCTGGCGGACAGAGCGTAGGTGTTCAGCGAAATGGTCTCCCAGCCTGCGTTGGGTCTCACCAATATATAGAAGACCGCATCGAGAGCACCAGACGCAGTATATCACCCCAGCCGACTCACAGGTGAAGTGTCGCCTCACCTGGAAGGACTGTCTGGGGCCCTGAATGGTGGTGAGGGAAGAAGTGTAAGGGCATGTGTAGCACTTGTTCCGCTTACAAGGATAAGGGAGGGAGATTGGTGGGAATGCCTGTTGCGTTCACCAGCAATTTTTATGTGTGTTGCTTGAAATTCCAGCATCTGCAGATTTCCTCGTGTTTGTATTGCTCTTGTTACTGAATTAATTTCTTTACCTCATTATAAGCTACAGTATTTTACTTTTCCATAATATTTGGTACTTCAATTTGATCATTCCTTTTAATCAAATTCCTTCTTTCCCTTCTACTGTATATATTTCCATATATTAAATATCATGAACAGATTTCTTTCAAGTATCAACAGAAAGCAACTTCAGAAGACACTAAATCAGCAACAAATTGTTTTAAATAGTAGCTTTAATACAGAAAAAAAATCTGACTCAGGGCTTCTTCCATGCAAATGGATTTTTGTTTTACCAGCTGGGGAGGTGAGGTCATGGAATGTGTGCAAATACTTAATCAGAGACAGTTTAAAGCACAGCCTTTAAACAGGGGTGAAGCAATTAGATTCTGCAAGATGATTCCATACTATTGAACCTGGATAACTGAAGGCATGGCCACCAATGATGACAAAATGATTGAGCTTCAGGGAAGTTTGCAGGGCTGGAAGGAGTTACAGAGAGAAGCAGATATGAAGCAATGAAATTGTTTCAAATTGATGTTTAATAATTCCAAGCTGGAGAAGTTGAAGAATCAAAAGCTAATGCAGGTAATCAAAGATAAGAGATGGATGAGTATAAATGCATGCTGTCATGCACAGAGAAGATAGTTTTGAATCTGTCAAAATTTGCAAGGTAGAAAATGCAAGACTAGCTAGAAAAGCATACAGTTCATGAATGGGGATATAACTGGATTATGGAATAGTTTCCTTGAAAATATGCTGAGGTAGGCAATAGTCTATGGGTTATACAGATGTCAGAAAAAGAGGTAGGTTTGTTCAATATTTTAAAAATAACTTCACGTCAAAGCAGGAAATGCGGCAAGCACTTGGAACAGACAGCACCTGAGAAGTGAGAGAGTTAACATTTCCGATAACTTTAACTCAAGTTATCTAAAACGTCTTTCCACAGACTCTGCCCCATTTGCTGAATATTTCTGGCATTATCCAATCTTATTTCAGATTTCAGCATCTACAGTTTTTTTTTACCATTTTTAATCTCAAAAGTAACTCTGCTGAATTCTTGAAATTAATGGTGTACATGGCACTTGACTATAATGTCAGAAGCACTGCATTACTTCTTCAAAGGACAGGACATAAATACATTTCTTTCTTATAACCAAAAGAAAATACCTTTCCAAAGTAATACCTTTCCAAAAAAAGTCACCAAGTCAAACCTTTCCACTGCATTAGAGCAAAATTATACATGACACTAAACTTTCTGAGGACTAAGAGAAGTTATAAAAATATATTTCTATGCATTTAAATTCTGAAATTAGTATTTCTTTCTTTTGGTTCGAACATTTAAATTTTGAATCAACTTCTCTAGTTTATAATAATATTAAGAAGCTGAAGTATTTAAAATCAATGGTACCTTAATGGCCCATTTTGGACAAAATGATTCAGCAATAGAACCAAACGTGCCTGTAACACTTTCTGGATCACTAAAAATAGGTATAGGCAAAAACACTTAGACCAAAATAAAACAGATCACTAACTTATAGCAAAGACTGTAATATCTATTATATGTTACTTTAAAAACACGGGAATAAATATAAATAACTGCTTCAAATACCTTTCTTCTTGCTTCTTGCATTTAGCTTTAAAACAAAACATGAGCTGGCATCTATACACACTCCCAACTAAAGCAGTTTTGAAGAAGTACTTCAGCGACTGATGCAAGCTTCCGTTCAGAGTGAAGGAGAAATGTCATAGGCTGTCAAAGTGTCATTTCACTGATACTGCAATGAGACAGCTGGGTAGTTACCGACCTTCTAAAAATAACAAAGAATGCATGCTCAGTTCTAACAGTTGGTGCTTCACTAGAACTTTATACCTCCCAAATGAAATTGTTGAAAAACAGCATTATGTACAAAGTGCTACAGCACCAGGAAAATCTGGTATCAAGTGATTATATTCAAGACAAATTTTTGATGTTTTGAATTCATTTTTTGAGTGGAGAAAAACAATACCATGGCAATCACTGACGTAATTTCCATATGGTAGGAAAAAAGCCCCTCCTTTTCCTGTTTGAAACTATTTTGTAGCATACATTTGCTGCAAACAGTTGTTTAACCCTTTAAGACTAGTCGCAGTATTAAGTGTGCCACTGCTCCATACATGGTCACACTTATGACTGAGTCTTGTTTGCTTTTTCAACCACAAGACTGACTTTCAATAGGGATTTATCCGTACCTAGCATTTTTCTTATTTAATGCCGTAGAGGTGAAGTGACTCCACATGGGTTTCTTTTGTGTGCTCCAGCTTCTCAAACATTCCAAGGTAAGTTAATTATCCACTATAAACAGCCTAAGATCTGTAGATGACTGTAGTCATAGTTGCAGAACAGGAGGGAAGAGTTTTGATGGAAATGTGGGGAAAATAAAATAGGATGTGTAGAGTGATGTAAAGGAGTGTTTGGTGGTAAGCATGGACAATCGGCTGATGGTTCTGCTTTTGTGCTGTATAACTCTGTGACTCCATGGCATGGACATCAAGGCCACAAAGGCCACGTGGGAAGAGAAATAGATGGGCTCAACACCCAAGGGCTCAAGGAACTTGGAGGCTTTCATGCTCAGAGCTCGACTGCTAAGGAGCAAGCCACTCTTCACCAAGATGGTTCTCACTGAAATATATCAAGCTATTAAGAAGAAAAATGCTAATTTGATATTTAGGACATTAAATAGAAAGAATATTTGTGAAATTGACCAAAATTTTGGTGAGACTATGTGCTATTCTGGATTCTATGCCCAAACCTGGGGTTGTTTTTGAAAAAGGATTAAGGATGCTTGGCCCACAGTATTCTCATTGAGACAAATAAAATCCTCAGAAGGATATGTTAGAAGAGATGGCATAAAGATGTTTTCCCTTTTGGAGAGTCAAAAATTGAGAAACAGACACTGTTTAAAGTTATAGGCCATCCATTTACGACTAAAGATGAGAAGGGACTTCTCCAAGAGTTATAAATCTTTGGAATTTCCAAGCTGAATGAACTGGTGATGATATGTTGGAGACACTAAGCAGATCAGACAGCATCGCTAAATGGAGAAAAAGATATAATATTTCAGGATGACTACCATTCATTAAAGCTGTAGATCATCACTCCTTGAGAACATGCAAGCCAGAGATTAATAGATAAATGAAAATCAGACAGAAAAGTAGACTTAAAACACAGGATCAGTCACAATCTTAGTGAATCTAAAAGCAGGTTTAAAGGGTCATATGATCTACTCTAATGTGTCTGCAAGGATCAGAAATATTGCACATTAGTGGGTGCATCATAAAGATACCCATGGTAAAGAGTCAATAAATACAAAAATACAAAAACTGAATGTATTTCACTCAAAGTCATTATTAAATTTCAACAGGCTTCAAAAAAAAATCGGTAGGTACTATCAACTGTTCTACAAAATACTACAGGAGTGCAAGTTGTTTAATTCAACTTCAAACTACAGTTTAAAAGTGCTAAAAGGCCTGGTTTAAGATGGTGCTGGTGAAACAAAACTACTAACTACTCGATTAGTCACACTTTTTCTGGTAAACATCCACTGCAATCAACAGCCTATAACTTCTCTTTCGGAGTTGAGTTTTTTAAATTTCAAAGTTCAAAAGTTTAAACCACATTTATTATCAAAGTTTGTATACATTATACAACCTTGACATTTGTCTCCTTATAGGCACCCATAAAACAAAGAAACCTAAAACACCCATAAAAAAGACAAACCAAATGCGCAGAGAGAGAAAGAAACTGTGCAAGCACTAAAAGTAAGCAAGTAACACTCAGAACGAAAGTGAGTACATCGACACAAATTCTGGAGCAGTCAGACCATAATAACAGCCTCAGTTCATTGCACAGCCAATAAATGTAGTGGAGCCCACAGACACAAGGCTCGGAGCAGCTGGAGTAGGCCACAGCTTCAGCTTCAGTTCGGCGCAGAGCCAAGTAAATGACACAGAGCAGTATGCAGAACCAGGCCAACTCTTACCTCTGGTCCTGATATCCTGTCTTTTCAATCTGGTCTTTATATCACCCAAACGTCAGGTCTTTCCTTGCTCTGGAACCTGGGCCGTCACTTTGATACACTCTAGATCTGGATCCCGACACCACGTTTCGGCCCGTACCTGAGCTTTCCAAATCTAACTGGCGCTTAGATCAATCAAACCTCAGTTGAAGTGAATAGGCCTCGATTCCAATTCACCTTCACTCACCCCAACTTTTCCTCGCCTCCGCTTGCTTGAATCTCCCTTGACCCTGCCTTGACTTCACCTCACACCCGCTCATTTCGACCCTCAACTCAGCTTCGCCTTTGCTTGCCACTCCATTGTCTGTGGTTTTCATTTACCATAAATTTTACCAGAAAAAAAGTTATTAGTGAAGTATCTAGTTGTATTCTTCATTTTGCTGGCCATCAAAATGTAGTCACCGGGCTTCACCAATGCCATCTTAAACTGGAAATTTCTCCTTCATATTCTGCAAATATGACCATATTCATTTACAGATCTTGGGCTGTTTATAGTGGATAGTTAACATACCTTAGAGTATGGGAGCTTTTAAACTGCCAGTATGACCTGGCAATTTTGCAGTGTGAACTGAAATCTCAAAGGTGCAGGATGGTTGCGATGTGTGGGCCAAATCAAAACAGTGGAGCCCAAGCCCGAGAGCAGGGAGAGAGCCAATATTTTACCTTTGCTGGAGCGGACAGAGCCAATTCAAAGCAGCAGAACTGAGGCAAGGCAAGGCTGAGTTGAAGCGCTGGGGCCCGGGCCCAACAGCAAAGAACAAGCTGATGTCTGACCAATTTAACTACCGGGCCAGACTAGAAATTTCTGATACAAATTGAATCAAGGCAGCGAGTCGTGGGCCTGAGGGGGTATCAGAGTGGCAGAGCCCGGGTATGGGTCCAGGAGTGAGGAATGATCTGCTGTTTGGCCAATTTATGTGCAGGGCCAAATCAAAAAAGTCAGGGTGTCAGGGCCAGAGAAGAGATGGTTCTACTGAGGTTCTTTGTTTTGTGGCTGTCAGTATGGAGATAAATCTCAAGGCTGTGTACCCTATACATAATTTGAGAATAAATGATGCGCTTTGTACTTTGAACTTTAAACTGCATTGCTTTGACAACATGCTTTTTCTGAAAGTGGCTTGCAATTACTGTCAAGTAGAGAACCTGATGAGCATTCCAGGAGGACTGACGTGATCTATGCAATAGCCAGGTTATCTGCAAATGTAGAGTGCAAACTCAAGTCTCACAAATACAATTCCAATCTACCACAATCATCACTTAGCGCTTTCCACACCATGTACCCAAGTGCAAGTCCCTTCTTTCCAAATCCCACTCTACACCTACACAACAGTACATAAGGTCACTGAAAAATGACAATGTAAATTGAACATTACTCTCATAGACTGGCTTCATTCCAGATGGAAGCATACTGAAGGCAAGATGCAGCTTTGTAGAGAGAAATGTTGAAAAATATGCCAGGGGCTATGATGCAACCTTGCTTGACACTAGTCTGCATCAAATTTGAACCTGTTGTGAACCTGTAACTGAAAACATGACTCACCTGGCAGCATAATGCAAATATGAGAGGGAGGAAAATTTCTTCAGGGAATTATAAGAATACACAATTAAAACGCTTGGTACATTGGTAGGCTGGCTGGAATCCTGCATGCAATAAAAAGGTGCTTGAGAAGTCCAACATCAACCCCACAGGATTTGCACAAAACTTTCAGTGTTTGCTTTCCAGCATGGCATGGTGGACTATTTCATTAACATGCAGACAGAAGCAGCGTGCAGCATTTGAAGGATGGTATCTGAGCCTCAGAACACAAGCAGAGCCACCCACATCTGGATTATCTCATGTCTTTTAGGTACAAAATCCAAGAAGCTGTTCCGATATCAATTTCATGCTGGTTCCCAGGAGAGTGTTCCCATTAAAATCATTTCCATTTCTTTATTTCCCTATACCTATTTTCAATAAAGGTAGTTGAGTTACAATACAGGCCAGAGATGAGGTTAGTAAAATGGATACAGCCAAAACGTTAATAATTAGCTTATTGCCAATACCGTCAAAGGCTTTGACTGCATCAATAAAAACTGCAAGATTATATTTGTTCCCCTTGGCACTCAGCATGAGATTATTCAATGTGATAATATTTTGATAAGAAACGGAGGAATCAAAAACAGAGAAGGCATCCAGAAAACAGGGTTCGAAGGGACAGAAGTTAATATACAGACATTGTACACTATAGTTTGTTTTGGGCAAAAATAAAAAAATTATTTTTAGTTTTGCAATGTGAACACACAGATACTTTCTTTCCTAGAACAGTAAGATGATGATGAATAGAGCATAGGGCTTTTGTTTATTGGCATCTGTCAGACGAGTTGTTTATGAGCACTCTGCCAGAAAGATTTCAGAGGTTTTCTTCTTCCTCCCGCTCTTCTGACTTACCCATGAAATACGGTATTAACTTTTTCTAAATAGGAGGCAGATCACAACACAAATTAAACATTCAACTACCCATAACTTACCAGTAGATGTCACCACTTGCTATCAGTAGTTTGTTCAACTGCACAATTAGTATTATAATCACAAATACTTTTAGATTTTTATTTAGTCTTTACTGCCTGCCCTCCAGAATTACCGCACGATCCAAAAGAACCAAGCAGGTGATTTTTTTGTGTTTCATTTGACTAAAACAAAAGATTAATGTTAATGGTAGTTGTAGCAAATGGCATGGAAAGCATCTGTAATAGCAGAAGGTGAAAGGATCCTAACTTCCTATCATTTTTTTTAAATCACATACTAAAGCTTGTTTAAAAGATCCCTCAAATCTGTTTAAATGCAGAGCACTAGGAAAACAAATCAAAAAGTGTTACTTGCACCACAAGATTATCTTCTTCGATAGTATGGTTCAAACAGTGTAGAAGCTTCCAAAAACCTCACCTGAGCTCTGAAATTCAAAGGAGAGACTTTCTACTCTGCTCAATATGGCTGTAGTCCAGGTTCAGAGAAGAGATACAGTACATTAAGAACGTGACAGGTTTTACATTGCTCAAAGCTTCTTCGAACATTCCAGATACTGTAACATTGGATGGACATAATGCAACCCAAGAGAGGGAATTTGTAGAATGCCTATGAGATGATTTATTGCAGCAGCTTGTGGTAGAGCCTACCAGGGGAAAAGCAATTCTGGATTGGATGCTGTGTAATGAACAAGATTTGATTAGGGAACTTAAAATAAAGGAACCCTTAGAAAGCAGAGATCATGATATGATAGAATTCACCCTGCAGTTTGAGAAGGATAAGATAGAATCAGATATATCAGTATAAACGTGGAGTAAAGGGAATTACAGAGGCACGAGCAAGGAGCGGGACAAAGTTAATGGAAAGGGGACACTAACAGGGATGATGGCAGATTTCTGGGAGCAATTTGGAAGGCACAGGATAGATACATCCCAAAGATGAAGAACTATTCAAAAGGGAGGATGAGGCCACCATGGGTGACAAGGATGAGGTTTAGTAGTTGGAAGCACATGGTAAAATAGGCCAAAGTCAGCATGGTTTCCTTGTGGGAAAATTTGCCTGACAAATCTATTGGAATTATTTGTGGAAATAACAAGCAAGATAGACAAAGGGGAATCTATGGAGGTTGTGCACTTGGATTTTCAGAAGGCCTTTGACAAGGTGCCACACATGAGGCTCCTTAACAAGATAACAGTCCATAGTATTACAGGAAAGATACCAGCTTGGATAAAAGATTGACTGATTGGCAGGAGTCAAAGAATTTCAATAAAGATGGCCTATTCAGGTTGACTGCTGGTGACAAGTGGTGTTCTGCAAGGGTCAGTGTGGGGCTGTTTCTTTTCACATGACATGTCATCAATTTGGATGATGGAGTTCGCAAACACGAGGAATGAAGTCATTCTATGCCTGCCTTTTTGTTGGCTTTGTGGAACAATCTATGTTCCAAACCTATTCTGGTATCTGTCCCCCACTTTTCCTTCACTACATCGACGACTGCATTGGCGCTGCTTCCTGCACGCATGCTGATCTCATTGACTTCATTAACTTTGCCTCCAACTTTCACCCTGCCCTCAAGTTTACCTGGTCCATTTCCGACACCTCCTTCCCCTTTCTAGATCTTTCTGCCTCTATCTCTGGAGACAGCTTATCTACTGATGTCTACTATAAGCCTACTGACTCTCACAGTTATCTGGACTATTCCTCTTCTCACCCTGTCTCTTGCAAAAATGCCATCCCCTCTCGCAATTCCTCTGTCTCCGCCGCATCTGCTCTCAGGATGAGGCTTCTCATTCCAGGACAAGGGAGATGTCCTCCTTTTTTAAAGAAAGGGGCTTCCCTTCCTCCACCATCAACTCTGCTCTCAAACACATCTCCCCCATTTCACGCACATCTGCTCTCACTCCATCCTCCCACCACCCTACTAGGAATAGGGTTCCCCTGGTCCTCACCTACCACCCCACCAGCCTCCGGGTCCAACATATTATTCTCCGTAACTTCCGCCACCTCCAACGGGATCCCACCACTAAGCATATCTTTCCTTCCCCACCCCACCTCTGCTTTCCACAGGGATCGCTCCCTACACGACTCCCTTGTCCATTCGTTCCCCCCCCCCATCCCTCCCCACTGATCTCCCTCCTGACACTTATCCTTGTAAGCGGAACAAGTGCTACACATGCCCTTACACTTCCTCCCTTACCACCATTCAGGGCTCCAGACAGTCCTTCCAGGTGAGGTGACACTTCACCTGTGAGTCGACTGGGGTGATATACTGCATCCGGTGCTCCCTATATGGCCTTCTATATATTGGCGAGACCTGACACAGACTGGGAGATCGTTTTGCTGAACACCTACACTCTGTCCACCAGAGAAAGCAGGATCTCCTAGTGGCCACACATTTTAATTCCACATCCCATTCCCATTCTGATATGTCTATCCACGGCCTCCTCTACTGTAAAGATGAAGCCACACTCTGGTTGGAGGAACAACACCTTATATTCCATCTGGGTAGCCTCCAACCTGATGGCATGAACATTGACTTCTCTAACTTCTGCTAATGCCCCACCTCCCCCTCGTACCCCATCCGTTATTTATTTATATACACACATTCTTTCTCTCTCTCTCCTTTTTCTCCCTCTGTCCCTCTGACTATACCCCTTGCCCATCCTCTGGGCTTCCGCCCCCCTTCCTTCTCCCTGGGCCTCCTGTCCCATGATCCTCTCATATCCCTTTTGCCAATCACCTGTCCAGCTCTTGGCTCCATCTCCCCCACTCCTGTCTTCTCCTATCATTTTGGATCTCCCCCTCCCCCTTTCAATTTAGCTCTTCCTTCAGTTAGTCCTGACGAAGGGTCTCGGCCCGAAACGTCGACTGTACCTCTTCCTAGAGATGCTGCCTGGCCTGCTGCGTTCACCAGCAACTTTGATGGATGATGGAGTTGATGGCTTTGTAGCCAAGTTTGCAGACGGTACAAAGAGAGATATCCATTTAGAACAGGGATAAGAAGGACTTTCTTTAGCCAGAGGGTGGTGAATCAGTGGAATTAATGGTCTCGCATGCTGCGGAGGGCAAGTCATTGAGTATATCTAAAGCAGAGGTTGATAGGTTCTTGGTTAGTCAAGCTTCAAAGGTTATGGGGGAGAAGGCAGAAGAATGGGGTTCAGAGGGTTAATAAATCAGCCATGATGCAATGTGAAACAGACTCAGTGAGCCGAGTGGCCTAATTCTGCTCTAATATCTATGGTTATCATGCTTACCTTTGACATTCTTTCCATATCATATTTGAAAGAACGCAAGTAAATAAATGAATCGGCAAACTATGTCCCATGGTGGTCATATGAGTAACTTTTTTTTTAAATGATAATCAGTACTAACTGATACCATTGTCTGAGGAAGCACGGGAGATCCCTGCAATAAGAGACTGGCATTTCATTGACACTGACTGGGTTCAACCTATCATGCTATCAATGGCAGCATCTTTCATTGAAGACCCTCACTATCCAGGACATGCCCTCTCCAATAACTACGACAGAGGTAGTGGTACAGGAGCCAGAAGACCACAGTCAACGTTTTAAAAACTGTTTCTTCAATTCTGCCATCCGATTCTGAATGGTTCAAAAGCCCATGAACACTACCTCATTATTCATTTTTTGAACTGTTCATTTACTTTGTAACTAAAAGTATTTCTTATTTTTGTCTTGCACTATACTGTGACCATAAAACAACAAATTTCATATATGGTATAGTGGTTTATTATTGTGACATATACCAATAAATATTTGAGACATGGGGAAACTGGAGTACACTGGTGAATCTTGAGGTTTTAAAGCAGACATCCCACCTCTCCCAGAAGTTCCGGGAGTCTCCCGCAAATTAATAGTGGCTCCCTGATGCCCGCAAATTATATACAATGTCCCGGAAATTGATTTTTTTGACAGCGAGCGTGAGAGAACACGCGAGAGAGAGCGAGAGAGTGAGCGCAAGAGCAAGAAAGCAAGCGCGAGAGAGTGAGAGCGACCACAAGAGAGAGAGCGAGAGAGCACGCGCGCGAGAGAGAACGAGAAAGCAAGCACGAGAGAGCAAGAGCGAGAAAGCAAGCGTGAGAGAGCGAGAAAGCAAGCGCGAGAGAGCGAGAGCAAGAGCGAGAAAGCAAGCGCGAGAGAGCAAGAGCAAGAGCGAGAAAGCGCGAGAGAGCGAGCGCGAGTGAGAGCGACCATGAGCGAGAGAGTTCCAAAAAAAGTCAGAGTGGCAGAGTGTTCCAAAAAAATATATAAAACGTACGTCACCCCAGACTGCACTAGAGTGTACCCCTGCCTAATAGGGGTCAAAAATAATGACAGTGTTTCTCCCTGCGCTGTTTGCAACAGTGACTTTTCTATTGCCCATGGTGGATTAAAATGTAAAAGACATGTTGAGGTGAGTTTAACAGGTGTCATTGGTTTATTAGCATAGCTAACGCTATTTAAACTAGCTGGCCAGCTGCTAAAGAGCTACTCTATTACAGACATCCCACCTCTCCCGGAAGTCTCCCACAAATTGATGGTGCTACCTCCCTGAAATGAGATTTTGCAGGGTGGGATGTCTGTTAAAGAGAATGTGCAAACTCATCGCAGACTGGTGGCCGTAACTAACCTGGGTCACCGGAGCTGTGAGGCAGCAGTGCTACCTATTGTGCCACCATAGAATCATGCTATGCCACTGTGTCAATTCAAAAGGCAGCCCTCTAAACTAACGCCAGAACACATCCTTTGAACAAAATGGAGTATGATGCTGAAGTAAAAATAGCATTTTTTCCGAATCTGTATCGGAAAACAAGCAATAACCAAATTTAAGCTCAAAATGTAGTTTTTGGGTCAGATTTTTTTTTCCACTTTTCTGTAAACTGTCCACAATTGTTAGGTAATAATGTAACTACTGTATTGCAAAACCTGGACTACCAAAAATTCTTCAAGAAATGTATTATAAATAGCAATACTAAAACACCTTCAACATCTAAGTCCAGACACACTATTAAACTACTACTACTACGTTGACTCAGGCCTCGGGGGCCGGCATTAGGCAAAGCACACTATTAAAGAACTGCATTAATTCCACTAAACTTAGCCTCCCCACTCTTCTCAGGAAGTTTATCCATGGAGGAAGAAATGTCACAGGCAGCATTATTTATTTGCTGATGCATGCAAACAATAATCAGCTCGCAAAGACAAATTTGGTTTGGGCAAGCTGGTCATCTCAAATGGTAATAATAAATGGGAAAAGTGAAGAAAAACAATAGCTACATTTTACAGTCAAACATCTTGACAGGATTTCAATGACCATTTGAACTGGATCTTACTGTACTCTGAGGGTCATTATAGTACAGACCCCTTTATTAGTATCTTAGCAACATATTTTCAGGTAACAAGGAATGTGTAAACCAAATATTTATCTCCTTAAAGACTGAAGAACAGTTTGAAAGCTCAAATACAGAAGTTTGAATTATTCATCTAAATGCTAAATCCCATATATTACAAAAAGTAAAGAGAAAAAAGAATTAAAATTAAGAAATAGAAACTCAATTTAAAATTAAATGACAGCTATTCAATTTAAATTTGTATCTTCAAACTTAAAATTTGTACGTATGAGAATCCATGTTTATATAATTTACTTTCCATATGATAAAGTTTGCTTAGCAGTATTCAAAATGCAGACTCAAATGCCTTAAATCAGAAATAAAAATAGTACACAAATCAATAGGCATCACCCGTGGAGAGAGAGGAAACAGGTATATACTTCAAGTCATAAAAATAATCTGATGATGAATGGTTCTGGACCTGAAATGAATACTGTTCTTCTCCATACAGATGATACTTTTAAAGTAGGTAACCATCAGCCTTACATATGCTTTAATTTCTAGCTGCATTAGGCAATACTGTGTAGAAAGAAGGAATAAGATGACTAGGATACAATTTCTCGATTTCCTCATATAACTTTGATCATCAGATCTGCACATTAATATCATCAAGCCTTGTCTCCTTGATGTAGAAAACATGTCGAGAGCTGAAAAACTGATACATCTTCTGTGGGAAACGCACATACATTGATCCTTTTAAAGGTATCACTCAGGCTACATCATCTTCTGTGCTTCAGTGTATTGTTGGTGTGACAAAAAGTGACATAAAAATACTTGTTACTAAATGTATTTATAGTTCTTAACATGAAGATAACTAAGATTATGGAATTGTATTCTCAGCTAAATGTTGGATTATTAGAATTTATAATTTTAATAAGAAACCATTGTTTCTTCCTTTTTTATTTTATTCTGGAAAAATTGATACAATTATGATGCAAAGTTTCATGATTAAGTTACAGTACTGCTCATATGTGAAATGAAAAGTATTTCAGGCTCAGCAGGGAGTTAAACTGCTAGATTCAAAAGGTAAACCTGTCAAAAATGTAACCCGAGTTATTGGCAAAAGTAATCTTAAAATGCACAAAGTGATAAAAGCCAAAGTAACCAGCATTACCTACAGTTTCCAACTTTGTTAATGCAGAAAGATATGCTTCAAAGAACTTAACCAAATATAATACAAAAAGTATCCGTAGTCTCATTTGGGTAGAAATGTTCCACAATAATCAAATTTTTAAATTAAATAAAGCATTGTCAAGAAGGCCAAGTTCTATAATACATTTCTTGTAACTCATGCACTTTCAATGGAACCCTCACAGCTTCAGAAATCTATTTTTACAGGAAAACATAACAAAGGTCTGTCATTTAAATTCTTGCAACATTAACAGTAAATTTTATTGCAGAAATTCTTCTCTTTCCCCGGGGCTTGGATATGTATAAACTAAAATATTTCCTGATTTTATTATCAAAGATAACTTTCCAGTTTTAAGCCTCTTTATTTAGGAACTTGACTAACAGTAATTATCTTGCCTACCCAAGAGAATTAATCAAAGTATTGCAGAAATTATTTTCATCGACCATTAAATTTTAAACCATAGAGAGATAGTAGTGCACGATTTTCAGGATACATCAAATTTCTTGGCATGGTGAGAGAATTTGAGAAAACAAGTTACTTGAACATATTCTGCACATTCATTAAATCAGCTTAAGAAAATGATTGTTGTTATTTTGTTTTGCTATTAACGATGGTATTATTGTGTTTTACAGGTGACCCTGTCTCAACTTAAATAGATCAAATAAAATTTGTTTATAATATTTACAGATAGAAAATCCCACTAATTATCAACAGCCTGGTTTCTACCATCCTATGTTGATGTTGATGACCAATTTGAACATCAAATCTTCTGAAGTGCTCTAAAACTCATCTAAGTTTTTCCTCTTGATAGGCAAGACAACCACATCTCTCCCATTTCTCAGGCTTCAATACTCACTCCGCAATGAACATAAGCACCCCAATCAATAAATTAACCTCTGCATTATACCTTCTGCTATGTTTAAATTAACTAAAAGAAAAACATGAGAGTCTGAAATGTGAGTTTAACTTGGCGTTTACTTTAAGCGAGGCGTATCATGCGGTAGTGTCATGACATATGTAGTTCACTTATTTTTACATATAACCTGCAATGGATTACTTAAACAAACAAAACAATATGTTTATAAGATTACTCATATATTACTGAAATATTAAATCCACAACATTCCTCTCTGCTTTGCTATAAAGTCAAACTCAATAGAGTTCTATATATAGTATATAGCTGCTATATACAGACATCGCAATCATAGTAAATTTTAAACTGTCCCATCAAGGCATAAAAATTTAATTGCTGTGGAGGCCTTCTTACTCTTCTGGAATAACGTCTTTCCTGACTGGGGGGCGGGGGGGGGGGTCACTCTGCTTGGTAAGTGATAGATGGCTGTGAAACAATTTCAAAACCCAGAGCTTTCTCCATGGCGATTATAGGAGTTGACTCTGGGACTGGAGGAAGTGGTTCTAACAGCTCTGGCCACTTTTCCTCTCTAACAATTGACTCTGCTCTCCTCAACTGAGTGCCATCTCCAGACGATATCAGACACAATTTCCATTGTGTTGGAGAGTGGTCCAGTTCTGAACTTAATCTTTCCCAGTACCCACTTTTGATCGCCTCTGTAGTCCCTCACCAGGACTGTTTGTCTAGGAGTGAAACATCGAACCTCCTTGGTTGAGGAGCCTTCAATTTATCTCAGCTGCTTGTCCTGCATTCTCCTTCTGAGACTGGGTGTGAGGAAATCCCAGCATGAATACAACGGATAACCCAGGAACAACATAGCTGGTGAGTTGTTGGTTGTGGAGTGTGCTGCACTGCAATATGCAAGGAGGAAATTGGTGAGCCCCTGATTCAGTGTAGTGTGCTTTGCTGACATTGCTTGCAGTGTATTCTTTAGACTCTGGATAAACCTCTTTTCACCAAGGCATTTGTAAGTGGGTGGTACAGTGCCTTATATATATTTTAGGAATGACTGAAACAGTTCTGAAACAAACTGTGGTCTATTGTTACTGACTATGTGTTCTGGAACACCAGTCCTTGAGAAGAGGATTCTCAACACATCAACAGTGTACAATGCTTACTGGGGGCTTTGGGAACACTTCTGGCACTTTGTAGTTGCATCGACTACCACCGATAAATTTGTGCCTATGAATAGTCTGGCAAAATCAACATGAATCTTGTCAGGGCAATGCAGGCCACTCTCAAGCTTAGAGGGGTGCTGCTCCTGACACCCTGAACAGTATATGGCAAGCTGCTCAATCTGCTGATCTATCCCAGCCACCAGACGAAGTTTTGAGCCAACAATTTCATTTTGACCATACCTAGATGACTGGCATGTAGCACCTCCAACACTTTAGCTCTCAGCTTGAATGGCACAACAACTTTCAATCCTCACATAAGGCAACCCCTGTATAGAGCATCATCCCAGCACTGGTAAAAATGGGGGAACTAGTATTTCTGCTGCAACTGTGACAAAATTTGTTCAGCCAGGCAGGTTCCTGTTTAAACACTGCAAATTTGTTCACACTCACTTTCATTCCTGACTGCAACTCAATTGCGTCTCGATCTGCTGTTTCCATTGATACAGCGATTTAAACTGCTCTTTTAAAAGTAAGTTCTGCTTCTGTAAGCTGCTATTTTTGAACACTTCTTGTAAGATTCCACAAACTAGCCATGCTGTCAGTGCATCATTAAGCCAATTATTAAACTGACAGTGCTCAATCTCTTCAATTCAGCCGCACATGATGAAATGGACTCTCCTTTCTTTTGCTTCCACTTATGAAACCTAAACTGTTCTGCAATCAACAAAGGTTTTGGTTCTATATGTTCCTGGATTACTTTCACAATATCAGCAAAGCTCATTTCAAATGACCTAGTTGGAGCAGTTAAACTTCGAAACAAACGGTGTACCTTTAAATCCAATCAGTACTTGTTTTTCATTGGCTATTCCATTTGCTTGAAAATACTGTTCAATCCATTCAGTATACAAAATACAGAATCCAGTTAAGTCCCATGTAATGGAATGCGTCTATCTGTCCAATGTAGCCAGCCATTTCTATTTCTTATTTTAATTGATGATTATGATCACCTGGTACTCACTGTTTATGTACCGTGAATTCTTCCACTTCCCACCTTTTTTTTTAAAAAAATACGATCATGTCTTCCCTCTGAAGAACACATGCCACACAGCTTTTTTTTTAAATTCAACTGTATTACTGTACCACTCTTTTTAAAACTTGAACTTCTCGCTATGCTTCAACTGGCAAGTAGTCATTTTAAATTAGTTTTAAAAATACCTCCTCACCACTGTTATGTTTTATAAAATATTAAACCAATTAAAAGACATGGAAACCCAACAGATATGAGTCTTAGTTTGATCTTTACCTTAAGCAAGGTGAGCACATATCACGTAGTAGCATCATGACATATGCAATTCACATTTTTTTTTACATATAACCCATAATGAACAACTATTTAAAGAATGCTTAATCAACATATTTACAAGATTACTCAAATATTATTGAAATACTAAATACACACCTTCTAAAACATAATCATCGTACTGATCATATTTTTCTTCATGTGTTTTCCTTGTGTAAAGACTTTCCTCTTCAGAATATACTTGTTTAACTTTGCAGCAATGAGACATCAAGCGGACATTTCTCTGCAATTTTGCCAAACAAATACAGCAGATATATCCATCCGTTTACCTCGCTCCAGGCCTGGAAACACGTGTTGAGAAAAAATTCCAGGTATTTCCACTCCAGTACAGTACAAAACATTAGCTATACACTGTTTCTCTGCAAAGCCGAAAGGCCAAAGTTGGGCTGAATTGTTGCCCTTCTCTAGTTGTGACTTAGTCTTCCTGCAGCACATTACATCAATTTGTCTCTTCATTCCTATTTATTTATATCTTTTTCCCTCTTAATTACTCCAACCAAGTTCAAGGCAATCTTCAAAAAAAGTTTCTTATTCTCACTAGGCAATTTGTAATCTGTGAATAATAAACTAAATTTAAAGCCTTAGTTCTATAGGTTAAAGAAAGATTAGCTCTACTTCTCACACACACATACAACTATACTACAGTGAATATGTCATTTACTTCAATGACCACAGTGCAAGGATATGTTGGGGGCAGCTCACAAATGTTGCTTACTGTGACAATATCGCATGGCCACAACTTGTTAACCCTTACCCATACACCTTTGGAACGTAGGAGGAAACTTGCTCAAAGGGAGAACATACAAACTCTTTACACGGTGGTGGGAATTAAACACGGATTGCTGGCTCTGTAAAGCACTATGCGACTGTGCCACCCATCTTCAGCAACCAACGCGCTAAATAAAGTATTCAGTTCCTTTGTGAAGATAGAAGAACTTTAAAATGTACTTGGACAGGTAAATGGATAGGAACAGTAGAGGGATGTGGTCCAAACATGGGCAAATGGGACTAGCTTGATGGGAATCTTAATCAGCATGGACTAATTATGCTGAATAGCCTATATAACTCTTGGAGATGGGTTTTATTTCAGGACTTTGGCATGTTGTATTAGCCTGCATTCCTTTCCTATCTCTCTTTTGATTGTGGTATGTTATTTTACTACTGTGTGCTTAACCAACTTTTTGTTTAGCTGTATTTATATTATTCACATCAACTATCTATGGCAGTACAGTAATATTCTACTCACACACGTTAAAGGTTTCCTCTAAACTCCCTTTACTATGACTAAATTTTAAGTTTTACAATTAATTCAGGTAGAATTTAATTAAAAGTGTTTTAAATAATAGCTTAATTCAAAAATGAGTCAATATAAAGTTTCCTTTATCAATATCAAAGCTCAAAGTTAGAAAAAAATAATGTTTTTGACAAATTGAGAGGAAAAAAATGAAAAGGAGACTTTTTCCAGTTCATTTCTTCTGAGTTGGAACTAGGGAACATAATGTACTGACACAAATTAATGCAAAATTCCAAAGTCACAACTAACCAGGCCTTTGGACAGATGGAAAACAGCTGCTTCCGGATGCATATTCCATTCTGTTTTTGGAGTTCTAAATGTAAACTTAGATTTGAACAGCTCCTAGAATTTTTGGCTCATAACTCACACTTCAACTATAAATCAATGTACAACACATTCCAGAAAATGCCTCGAATTGCATTTCAAGTTTATACAAAATAATGTAAATACTGTTAGAACTTCAGTATCCCTTTGTCTCTAATTACTGCAGTGTGTGAAAATAATTAAATTAAACTAAAGCAGAGTCAGAATGGAGTTCTGATTGTTCTTTCTCCACAAAGCATTAAAGACCTTTATGTTTGATTGTTTTATTTTATAAGTGAATTTATATTATTATAACTAGAACCACCAGAATTTATAAACAATAATATACAGTCTATTAAAGGATGGTAGCCCATGGCGATTAGAGCTTCTAACTCCTGCAATAGTTAATATTTTCATGTCTAATAAGCCCCTAGCTATCTCCACAATAACAAAACTAGATACTGCTTCTCACCCTCGGTCCAAACAAAACTTCGGTTCAGAGGCAGTCAGGTTTGCAAAAAGCACCATAATAAGTGATGTTGTCCACAAATAATTGCCTGGGAGGCTGATTAAGGTCAAAAGCTTCACCACTTACCTGGATAACTACTTAAAGGATGATAGCTTGTCTAGCTTTGGACCATGAACACAGAAATATGATAACAACCACTTTTTGTGTCATAAATTTCCATTATTCTATGAGATTCACTTGGGAAGGTTGATTGATTTGATTGCAACTATATGTCCAATTACTGTTTAAAAAATGTGTACCCAAGCAAAATGTTTCAGTCTGCATTCAGAAAAATTGCCAAGGACTCAAGTACTTCCCCATTCAGATCACATTCTCATCCAGGTCATAAGAATTCTTTGTTTATATTTGTCTCATCTGTGTAATTAAATAAACTTGTGAAAAGCTTCTTCAAAAAGGCAAGAATGCATAACATTTCAACATTTTAGGATCTCAACTACCTTTAACAAGAACCTCCATAAGCTCCATAACATAGCAACCTGCACAGTAACATTAAATTCTGGGGACTTATTTTCTGCTTTACCTCTGATCATTTTTAAATACTGTAATGTGAAGCACAAGGCAAAACTCCATCACTTTACCTGCTCTGGATCTCTTTATTGCTAACTGTCGACGGGACATCAACCGTCTCAACTTCACCACACCTTTTTCCCATTCCAACCTCACTCCTTCCCAATGCTCTGCTCTCCACTCCCTCCACACTAATCCTAACCTTACTATAAAACCCACCGATAAAGGGGGTGCTGTTGTAGTCTGGCGTTCTGACCTCTACCTTGCCAAGGCACAGTGTCAACTCGCAGATACCTCCTCTTATTTACCCCTCGATCATGACCCCACTAAGGAGCACCAGGCCATTGTCTCCCGCACCATCACCAACTTTGTCAGCTCAGGGGATCACCCATTCACTGCTACCAACCTTATAGTTCCCACACCCCGCACTTCCTGTTTCTACCTCCTACCCAAGATCCACAAACCTGCCTGCCCAGGTAGACCCATTGTCTCAGCTTGCTCCTGCCCCACCGAACTCATTTCTGCATACCTCGACACTGTTTTATCCCCCCTTGTTCAATCCCTTCCCACCTATGTTTGTGATACTTCTCATGCTCTGAATCTTTTCAATGATTTTAAGTTCCCTGGCCCCCACCCCTTTATTTTCACCATGGATATTCAGTCCCTTTATACCTCCATCCCCCAACCCGGAAGGTCTCAAAGCTCTCCACTTCTTTTTGGATTCCAGACCTAATCAGTTCCCCTCTACCACCACTCTCTTCCGTCTAGCGGAATTAGTCCTTCCTCTTAACAATTTCTCCTTTGGCTCCTCCCACTTCCTCCAAACTAAAGGTGTAGCCATGGGCACCCGTATGGGTCCCAGCTATGCCTGCCTTTTCATTGGCTTTGTGGAACAATCCATGTTCCAAGCCTATACTGGTATCTGTCCCCCTCTTTTCCTTCGCTACATCGACGACTGCATTGGCGCTGCTTCCTGCACACATGCTGAGCTCGTTGACTTCATTAACTTTGCCTCCAACTTTCACCCTGCTATCAAGATTACCTGGTCTATTTCCCACACCTCCCTCCCCTTTCTTGATCTTTCTGTCTCTATCTCTGGAGACAGCTTATCTACTGATGTCTACTATAAGCCTACGGACCCTCACAGCTACCTGGACTATTCCTCTTCCCACCCTGTCTCTTGCAAAAATGCCATCCCCTTCTCGCAATTCCTTCATCTCCGCCACATCTGCTCTCAGGATGAGGCTTCTCATTCCAGGGCGAGGGAGATGTCTTCCTTTTTTAAAGAAAAGGGCTTCCCTTCCTCCACCATCAACTCTGCTCTCAAATGCATCCCTCCCATTTCATGCACATCTGCTCTCACTCCATCCTCCCACCACTCCACTAGGAATAGGGTTCCCCTTGTCCCTGCCTACCAGCCCACCAGCCTCCGGGTCCAACATAAAATTCTCCATAACTTCCGCCACCTCTAACGGGATCCCACCACCAAGCACATCTTTCCCTCCCCCCGCCTTTCTGCTTTCCGCAGAGATCGCTCCCTACGTGACTCCCTTGTCCATTCGTCCCCCCCATCCCTTCCCATCGATCTTTCTCCCGGCACTTATCCTTGTAAGCGGAACAAGTGCTATACATGCCCTTACACTTCCTCCCGCACCAGCATTCAGGGCCCCAGACAGTCCTTCCAGGTGAGACGACACTTCACCTGTGAGTTGGCTGGGGTGATATACTGCGTCTGGTGCTCCCGGTGCGGCCTTCTATATATTGGCGAGACCCGACGCAGGCTGGGAGACCATTTCACTGAACACCTAGGCTCTGTCCGCCAGAGAAAGCAAGATCTCCCAGTGGCAACACATTTTAATTCCACATCCCATTCACATTCTGATATGTCTATCCACGGCCTCCTCTACTGTCAAGATGAAGCCACACTCAGGTTGGAGGAACAACACCTTATATTCCATCTGGGTAGCCTCCAACCTGATGGCATGAACATTGATTTCTCTAACTTCTGTTAATGCCCCTCCTCCCCTTCACACCACATCCTTATTTAATATATTTTTATTCCCCCCCCCCCTTTTCGTCTCTCTTTTTTCCTCCCTCTGTCCCTCTCACTATAACTCCTTGCCTGCTCTCCACCCTCAGGGTTCCCCTCCCCCCTTCTCTCTCTCCCCAGGCTTCCAATCCCATGATCCTCTCCCTTCTCCAGTCTGGTATCCCTTTTGCCAATCAACTTTCCAGCTCTTAGATCCATCCCTCCCCTCCTGTCTTCTCCTATCATTTTGGATCTCCCCCTCCCCCTCCTACTTTCAAATCTCTTACTACCTCTTCTTTCAGTTAGTCCTGACGAAGGGTCCTGGCCCGAAACGTCGACTGTACCTCTTCCTATAGATGCTGCCTGGCCTGCTGTGTTCCACCAGCATTTTGTGTGTGTGTGTGTGTGTGTGTGTGTGTGTGTGTGTTGCTTGAATTTCCAGCATCTGCAGAGTTCCTCGTGTCTCCATCACTTTACAATGCTTTTTGATAATTCTACCTTTAACCAGGACAAATGATGGATTCAAAGCATCAAATGCAATTTTATTTAGCAATCCAAGATAACTGATACATATATATTTGAACTAATCTGGATATTAAATATATCAGAACTGAACTCTTAATGTTTGTATCCTAATAATTTAGGAAATTCCGAAAGTTCTGTACATAAGCAAATTAAAGGAGCTGGAACAACTATCTGAACATTCTTTGGACCTCAAAAACGTAACTACGAAATGTTGAAATATGAATAGTTCAACAAGTGAAAATACATGAATCTACAAATAAATGATTATTTATGAGTACGCGTATGGTCATTCGTCTAGCAAGCGTGCTCTAGTATTGAGTCATGCTTCCATTGCTACTGGTCTTTGAAATAAGCCAAAACTATTAAAACTAACAGTCACCCACTTGCAAATGCAGATTTCTATAAACAATTTTCTTAGTGCAAAATGTCAAGTATAAAAAAATGAAACTATTGGAATTTGTATTGTTAAAAGCAATTGCCAATACAAAAATACAGCATACTTGAAAATAAAAAGGTTTCCTTTTAAAGTTGCCTTAATCAAATAAAAATCAGCCACCTCTGCATACAATGTTGATGCCATTCGCAGATTGTTACATTCTTGTAAGGGAAGGTATTTGAGACTTCTTGTTCCACATCACAATACATGATACCATGGCACACACTTAACTGTTAGTCATACATCTATTTGATTTTATTCTTCGGCTAGTACAACAGTATAGTCATCTTATCATACAATCACAGTCAAAAAGTACAGAAACATACTCTCCGACCCACTGTGTCCATACTGAACATCAAATATCTATCTATATAAGCAACACACACAAAATGCTGAAGGAACCGCAGCAGGCCAAGCAATATCTATGGAAAAGAGTAAACAATCGACACTTTGGGCGCAGAGCTTTCATCAGGACTGGGGGAAAAAAGATGAGAAGAGCAAGCAAGAAGGTGGGGAAAGAGGAGGAAGAATACAAGGTGGTAGGTGTCCTGAAGATGTTGCCCTCAACTGAAATAAATGTTTGCACCTTCCAATCATCCTTTAATTCCATGAAACTTTATTAACACACGTGTTCAGATTTCCACTCAATACTTCGTTACATTAATTGATATTCCCTTCAATTATCTCAATGTGCTTGCTGCAAATCATTAACCAACCACCCACTAGCTTGTTGCTTCACAACTGATTAATTTACATCAGGTCCATGACTGGCTGCAGACTCATTTCCACAGTTTTCAGTGTGGAACAAAGAAACAGCTGGAACAATAAAAGAACCTATCACATCTGATTTGGATCTTTGAAAAAGAACTATCTAATTCGTCCAACTACAAGACCCTTTCCCCACTGCTCAATATATTAAAGCACCCATCCAAATCCACTTTTAAATTTTTCATTGAATTTGCTTCTACTATTCATCCAGGTGATGGAATTTCATATTATAATTTCATCTTCATTATCAATTCTTTATGCTAATCTCCTTATGTTTGTCACTGCTGGTTACTAACTATGCTGCCAATTGCGTCGCCTCTGATCTGGGCCGACATTTATGTGCCGGCACCTAATTAATTAGCTTGTTTATTTCGGCTTTTTCTTAAAGACGTGCTGGGTGCACACCAGATACCGCTGCACCCCTGCATACTTCGCAGATCAGTATCGGTCCACAGCCCGGAGGGTGGGGACCACTGCTCCAACATACTAAAACACAGTTTATTACATACATACACACCATGAATTTAGAATCTTTCTATCTACCATCAACTAGTATTTGTCTAATACATTTCAAAATACCCATCAATCTTAGTACAAAATAAACTATTTTGTGATTTTCTTTCTGAAAAGCCTACTTCTAATTTTGAGAGCATCCCTTCCACCACTGCCCCCCAATAAAATGTTAACTGAAAGGATAAAGATGGCAACATCCTACCAAACCAAAGAAAATTGCTTGCAATTTGGATAAGTATGCAAATTCCTTCTGATTCAGGAGAAACAGAACAGCAAATCTGCACCCTAAAAACAATCCAACAGGAACTTGAATGAGACTTGGGAAAACAACTTTTTGACCAGAGATGAAATGAATCCCCGTCATGGAGCCTGGCAGCACTAGAAAACTGTATTGAATTGACATTATTTCTTACATCCTTCACATACATGAAGAGTAAAAATCTTTATGTTACGTCTCCATCTAAATGTGCCATGTGCAATCACAATAATTTATAATAAATATAACAGTCAATGTAATATAGATTCAGCATGAATTCTTCTATCTGATGGCCTGGTGGAAGAAGCTGTCCCGGAGTCTGTTGGTCCTGGCTTTTATGCTGCGATACCGCTTCCCGGATGGTAGCAGCTGGAATAGACTATGGTTGGGATGACTTGGGTTCCCAATGATCCTACAGGCCCTTTTCACACACCTGTCCTTGTAAGTGTCCTGAATCATGGGAAGTTCACAACTACAGATGTGCTGGGCTATCCGCACCACTCTCCACAGAGTCCTGTGATAAGGGGAGGTACAGGTTTCCCCCACCATCCGAAGGTAGAGCGTTCCTATGAAATAGCTCGTAAGCCGGAATGTCATAAAGCGAAGAAGCAATTACCATTAATTTATATGGGAAAAATATGTGAGCGTTCGCAGACCCAAAAATAATCTACCAAATCATGCCAAATAACACATAAAATCTAAAATAACAGTAACATATAGTAAAAGCAGGAATGATATGATGAATACACAGCCTATATAAAGTAGAAATACTTTTCCACAATCATTGCTGCACTGTTCTCGGAAGTGAAAATCTTACGCAAGCGCTCTTGGCAAAAACACGGCACAAGCACTCTCCAGTAGCCTTTAAGCTATGAAGCTGCCAAATCATACCAAACAACACATAAAAATACACAGCTGATATAAAGTAGAAATAATGTATGTACAGTGTAGAATCACTTATGGGAATCGGGAAGATATCGAGCACACTGATGATGGTGTGTTAGACTGAGTCGTCGGAGGTTGGGGTGGTGCAGTGGCCCCCACCCTCCGGGCAGCAAACCGATACCAATCAGCGAAACATGCAGGAGTCCAGCAGTAGCCGGGACGCACCCAGCACATCTTTAAGAAAAAAAGCCGAAATAAACAAGCTAATTAATTAGGTGCTGCCTGGCACGTAAATGTCGGTCCAGATCAGAGGTGACGCTATCAGCAATCGTCTCTGATCTGGGCCGACATTTACGTGCCTGGCGGCACCTAATTAATTAGTTTGTTTATTTCAGCTTTTTTTCTTAAAGATGTGCTGGGTGCCTCCCGGCTACTGCTGCATTCTCCGCGGATCGGTATCTGTCCATGGCCCGGGGTTTGGGGTGGTGGGACATTGGGGTATCACCTCGTCGTCTGTTTCCATGAGGGTAGGCAGGTCATCTTATTCTATGTCTGCCTGCCTCGATGTTGAAGGTCGAGGTTCATCATCTGCTATGGCTGATGTGGAAGGCTTGCTTGACTGCTTAGCCTCGCACATTTTTAGATCATACAGTTCTTTGTAAGCACGCAAGCCATCCTGCAAATATGCCCTAAACCGACGTACCCTTTCAAAATTAAAGTTGTACTTAATCATTGCAGCGAAAATCTCACGTCGTTGCCTCACATTCAGTTCCTGGACCACTTCACTTTCGCTACTGCATTCAGTTTTGATTGTTATCCTTTCCTCTTCCAATTGCATCAGCTCCTCATCTTTCAGTTCTTGGTCATGGGATGCCAAAACCTCTTCAACATCATCTTCCTCAACTTCCACAAGCCAAACTCACTTTGTCCTTACTTCGTTTACCATGATCGAAACGCTTAATTATGTCTAGTTTTACCATAAGTGTAACACCCTTATGAGCTCTTTTAGGCTTTTCCGATACCTTAGAACTCATCTTGGCTGCTCACAGGCACGTGTTTAAGCAATGCCGGCTAGAATGCCATTCTGAATCCGGGAGAGAGTGGCTGCTCGGGGCGCGCGCTGCTTTTTTTCGTAACAGTGAAAACACCTTCTGTCAGCAAAAACAGGTAACTAATGTAGGTCTTTCTTAACAGTGAGGTTTCGTAAAGCGAATGTTCGAAAAGCGGTGGACACCTGTATAGTTCCCATACTAGGCAGTGATGCAGCCAGTCAGGATGCTCTCAATTGTATCCCTGTAGAAAGTTCTTGGGATTTGGGGGCCCATACCAAATTTCCTCAACCGTCTGAGGTGAAAGAGGCGCTGTTGTGCCTTTTTCAGAAAACAGCTGGTGTGTACAGACCATGTGAGTTCCTCAGTGATGTGGATGTCGAGGAACTTGAAGCTGTTTACCCTCTTATCCTGTCAATACGGGTTAGCCCATCTCCATTCCTCCTGTAATCCACAACCAGCTACTTTGTTTTTGCGACATTGAGGGAGAGGTTGTTTTCTTGACACCACTGTATCAGAGAGATGACTTCTTCTCTGTAGGCTACCTCGTTATTGTTTGAGATAAGGCCAATCAATGTAGTGTCAGCGGCAAATTTAGTTAACAGATCAGAGCTGTGGGTGGCAATACAGTCATGGGTATACAAGGAGTAAAGGAAGGAACTCAATACGCAGCCCTGAGGGGCTTCTGTATTGAGGCAGAGGGTTGGAGGTGAGGGAGCCTACTCTTACCACCTGCTGACAGGAAGTCCAGGATCCAGCTACACAAGGCAGGGTCAAGGCCAAGGTCTCTGAGCTTCTTGTCAAGCCTGGATGGATCTATGGTATTGAATGCTGAACTGTAGTCCAAGAACAGCATTCTCACATAAGCATAAGCCCAGCACTCCAACCCGATGGCATGAACATCAATACTTGAACTTCCGGTAACTGCCCACCCACCCCACTTTCACCATTTCCCCATTCCCACTTCCCTCTATCAGCTTATCTCCTTGCCTATCCATCACTTCCCTCTGGTACTCCTCTCACTTTTCTTTCTTCCATGGTCTTCTGTCCTATCATATCAGATTCTCCCTTCTCCAGCCCTGTATCTCTTTCCCCTATCAACTTCCCAGCTCTTGACTTCACCCTTCCCCACTCCCGGTTTCATCTATCACCTTGTGTTTCTTCCTCCCCTCCCCCCACCTTCTAGCTCTGACTCCTCATCCTTTTTTCTCCAGTCCTGCTGAAGGGTCTCAGCCCAAAATGTCAACTGTACTCTTTTCCATAGATGCTGCCAGGCCTGCTGAGTTCTTCCAGCATTTTGTGTGTGTTGTTTGGATTTCCAGCATCTGCAGATTTTCTCTTGTTTGTGTTAGAACAAAAATAAGTTATATCTAGAAACATTAAAGCCAGAGTAATCAAACACTTAAATGAGCCACAGACAAAGTAAATATCCGAATCAATAAAGAAATTTAAAAAAATGCAGCCTATAAATTTAAATACTCAAATCAGTTCAACAATGTATAACAAATTAATAGAATTCAGGATTAATCATGGGTGTTAGGCCAAATATGAAATTCTAGACATGCTGTCTGTTTCTTGTGTTTTGAGACATGCTTCTAAGACTGTAGTAGCATCCCCATCCAGACAATGTTCAAGCACCAACTTTTACCTGATTTTAGCTCAGAAATGTTATTGGCATTGCAAGTAAATGTGGGGGGATAAAAAACTTGAACTGAAGCCTCTAGAAATCAGCACTGCTAAGAGTGCAAGGCCAGCGGTACATTTTCTATCCACAACTGACGTTTTTTTTTATTAAAGTAAACCACAGTCAAAAAATAAATTTTATGTTGGTTCCTAACGGTTCATCTGAAGCATAGTTGCTGCAACCTAGGCTACATGAATGGTGAAGTTATCTTCCTTTTCTCTTTTAGATGACACAGTGGGATCAAGGAGTACTCTCAATTTCTGCTTTTCCCAAGGTAACTCTGATCCTGTTTGCTCCCAATGCATAGAGTTAAGGAGTCTCAGCACCATCTCATGTTGTTCGATCCTACTGGGTGGAATTATAGACCAGGAGTTCCCGGCATCAGGGAATACGTTGTACTTATTTCAAAGAAATTTTTATAATATCCTCAAAGGAGGAGGAGAAGATGGCAGCACGCAGCGGCCACTCCTGTGAATGATATCTGTAATCTGTCAAGTAGGGTGCCGTGCACAATCCTGATTTGATGGAGACAGACGTGAGAGAATGGAGGAACATCTAGAGAAACTTCTGAAATGCCGTTTTCACTGCCGCTGCTACTGTGTGATCCAGAATCTCTGGAGGAGAAGGCCCCGAGTCCTCGGCTTTGCTTGTTGCTCGGCAGCCGGGGCGGGGTCGAAGCGCTCGGCAGAGATGGTGCTCGGTGTCGGAGGGCTGGTCAGAGGCTCGAAGCTCGGACGGGCTCAAAGTCGGCTGTGGTCGGGTGCTTCCAATGCATCGGCAGTTGCCGGCACCTGGAGGTTTATGGCAAGGAGAGTTTCTCCCTTCTGCCGCCTGCGATCGGGGACTATCGGGAGTCAATCGGAACATTGAGACTTTTTTTTTACCGTGCCCATGGTTTGCTCTTTATCAAATGATGGTATTGCTTTGCACTGCTGTAACTATATGTTATAATTATGTGGTCTTGTCAGTGTTAGTCTTTGGTTTGTCCTTTTTTTTGTGATATCTCTCTGGAGGAACATTGTATCATTTCTTAATGCATGCATTTCTGAATGACAATAAACGAGGACTGAGTGTCCTCATAATCTAAATCTAATCTAAATCTAAAAAATCTATTTCTCTGTCCAAATACCATCTTGACGCAACTAACATTATCTCACCAAAAGAGCAAATTAGATGTAAATAGGCTCATTGATTAGGGCGAGTGCCCTGACCTTGGCCCACTTACTCTGCCAATGCTTTTGGAACACTGTGCAAAAACAGCATCAATGATATTCCTGCACTGCTTTGAGGTGGCTACTGTAAATAGTTCAAATTTCAGAGGAGTACAGGAGGGCTGTAAACCATGAGCTCCTTGCTAGGTTTGAAGTAGAGATCTTCAATGCCCTTTCCTTCCATAGACAGCAAATTGCATTAACTGCTATATTATGAAATCTACATTCATGTTTGTCATCGTCAAGACACTGGGGAATGGAAAGTGGTCCATGTCTTACAGAGTCTTATCCTGAATCCTTATCATTGGAGAACAATTTTTTTTAAACAGTGGGGTTGGTTTGTAGAAGATCCTTGCTTTACAGATGTTACATATAAGGTACACCCTTGCACATTTCAGTAAACAAGTTCATGACGACTGAGAACTCAACCTCTAGCACATGACATGCAGATATTACCTGCCTACTGGAACTCTACTGTTGAAGACAGGATCAGAATCAGAATTAACATCACTGGCATATGTCAAGATACGTGTTGTTTTGCAGCAGCAGTACATTGCAATACATAATAATAATGAAAAAGACAAATTATTGTATGTTTAAAAAAGAAAAATTAAATAAGTAGTGCAAAAAGACCGCAAAAAAAGTTCATAAGTTCATTATCTACTCAGAAATCTAATGGCAAAGGAGAAGGCGCTGTTCCTGAAGCATTAAGTGGATGCCTTCTGGCTCCTGTAACTCTTCCTTGATAGCAGCAAAGACTTTGATTCTAAAGCAAATGGCTCCCTATTGGGCCTGTAGGATAGTTCAGACCAGTGCGATACTTGGTGGAGATGAGATACAAAATTGCTGCAAGAAAGATTATTAAGAAATGACTCAATTTTACTGAGTATAAGTCTACACAGAGTTGAATCTATTGCAGACGTCTGGTTAGGATCATGGCTTACATGCCATCATGAAGAAAATCTAAAATGAAACCAAATTTTACAGGGCAACATAATTTGAGGAGCATGCTCAAAGTTCCTCTCGATTGGATTAAGGGGTGTTTATTCTCTTAGGGGTGCCATACAGTGATGATCATATCCTTTAAATTTCCGGTGAACAGAATCTAACCTGTAATTCTGAATGTTACTGGTCAGCTCATTTTAGGGGAAGACCTCTGGTGATTACTCGCCCTGTGCCGAAAATCAGGAAGACCTAAATTATTAAACTGTCAATTAATCTTAAAAATAGTTCATGGATACATGAAGGGGAGGTCTTAGAGGGATAAGGGCTGAATGTATAAAATTAGGACTTGCTGAGCGGGCACCATGGTCATCATGGACTTGAAGGGCCGAAGGGCCTGCATCAAAGCCGTATTAATCTACGATTCTATGGTTGAAATGGTTCAATTTAATATCAGAGAATGTATACAGTATACAACCTGGGATTCTTACTCTTCACAGAGACATCTATGAAACAAGAAGCCCACAGAATGAATGATAGTAACATCAGAACCCCAAAGCATCCCCCTCCCACGCACAAGCAGCAGCATCTCGATTACTGAAATTCTAAGATCTCCCGACATATCTTCATCTTCCAAAATGTGGAAGCTGAGGTCATCAATGCACCTGAAGTTTTTAGAAATTTAGCAGAGATAACATCTGCTTGGGTGGTCTCATTAATCTTTATTTGGCATTTGTGCTTTTCTTCACTCATATCTAATGGAAAGGCTAGGTAAGATAGTTTGCTGTGAAATTAATTAAGGGCATTGACATCAAGGAGAATGCCTTTTTTAGGATATCTCTGATGTGTTCCTTCTAGCAGGCACCACTGTTTCTAAGTCTTCATAAGTTTATCTTCATTCTTTGCTTTTGGAAAGATTGGCCCTTGGATGCCCCTTGACTACACTGAAGAATTGTGCAAATCAGTCAAACTTCCTGCACTTTCTCAACCCATCATTTCTTTATTAGGTCACAGATTTCCTTATGACCTTGTAAAGTTGTTGGTTTTCTTTTATGACATGAGTGGAGCCATGGTATTGATAAAATGGAAATATTCTAGTAATTCTATATAAGCATTTGATAGGACAAATGGCAATGAACAAATACCAATCAAAACTAAAATGATACATTTCTTTTTGTTGGAAAGAAGTTTGGTTTCCAAAAAAAGAGGTTTCATTTTTCAAACTTGCTGACTTGGAAACATACTGACCCCAAAAACAAATACACACTGATCAATAAGTTCACATGTATTGGATAACATACACAAAATGCTTAAGAGCTAACAGCTCAGGCAGCATTTATACAGAGGAATAAACAGTTAACATTTCAGACTGAGATCCTTCAAGACTGGAAAGGAAGAGGGAAGATGCCTCTGTTAGGATGTTGACTGTGGAGTAGTAGTGGAGTAGTAACATAAGGTGGGGGAGGGGAAAGAGTACAAGCTAGCAAGTGATAAGTGAAACTGGGTGAGGGGAAGGTGAATGGGTAGAGGGGGGAGGGATATAAAGTGAGAAGCTAGGAGGTGATAGGTAGAAAAAGGTAATGAGTTTAAGAAGGACGAATCTGATGGGAAAGGAGAGTTATTCATGGGAGAAAAGTGAAGGAGGAACTGCAACACTGGGAGGTGATAGGCAGGTGAGGGGAAAGGTGAGGAGAATTGAGAATGGAAAAAGGGAAGGGGGGGAAAGAGAAGCATATGTACAAACATTGATGTAGCTCCTGTAATACAGTCAACATCCTAGCAGACATGACAAACAGACTTGAATATCAGATTTATACATGGTATGCAAACATTACTGTGAATCAAGGACAAGTGCTTCCTTAAAATCATTTTTTTAAATACGATAATACACAAGTATGCACTGTAACAAAGGTGATCAAAAAAATTGCTGAACTACCGAAGGTGCTTGATTTACAATTGGGAAAATGCTCCAAAATCAATTCAGAAGGTTGAGAACATTAGAACGGTACAGCACAAGAACAGACTCTTCTCAGCCCATAATGTTGGCCCAATCTAAATAACTTAATGATACCCAATCGGTTCTGTCTGATTTGGTTTTTTTGCACTTTACTACCTACTGTAATTTTGACTTTCAAGCCAATATGTAAATAAGTTATGATGAATAAGGTTAAGTGGGCAATTGTGATGAATTTGCTGACAGGAGATCGCAAATATGTTAAATTATATGTTATTTTTTTAAATGGTTAGAATGTTAAAAGGTGGAATCATATACAGTACAAAATTAAGGCAAATTATAAATATAAAATGAAGATTTATTTTCCAATGGGCTTATGTTCAAGAAACATCAGTACATAAAATTAAGGTTCTTTATAGGGTTGTTTTTTTCAGCAAGTATAACCCATACATATACAGTAAACCTCATCTTCAGTGATGCAACTACATAACATTTTGATTTTTAAGCAATAATAGTACATAAATAGCTGAACTTTGCTTTTATTCACTGATTGCATTAGACACATTGTAAAACAATGCCCTTCCATCTGTGAACTGTCAATTTTTTTCTACATTTCTACTTTTAATTGTTTATGTTCTTCAGAAGTCACTTGCAGCAATCGATGACGGTTTTGTTGTCATTATAAAATCTGGACCAATTTGGTTTGATATAGCTACAGATCAGAAATCTTGCTTTGGCTTTGTGGGCAGATCATAAAAAGGGAAATTCCAAATCCTATTCATGGATTTAAGCAAACATACGTATGTTAGGTTTACAAATAAACTTCAGGAAATTTAACATCCCTATTTTTTCTGGTCTAAGTGAGACTTCAAATTCTCAGCTGTGCATTTTAGTTTTATTTTTAGAGAAGTAGATAAGTAATTGGCAAAGTATTCAGAGATGCCCCAGGTAAAACCTTTTGGCACAGCAAGCAATAATGATGTGGAATATACTGCCTGAAAGAAGTATGTTCAATTATAGCTTTCCAAAGAGAACAAAAATTACAGAACATGAAAGAGTACGGGAATGGGGCTGTCTGGTTTGCTAGAGTCTACAAAGGCAGCACAGGTTCAATGAGCAAATTATCTCCTCTTATACTGTAACTAATGTAATTCTAGGTATAGGGAATGATGAAAGTCAGAAATTTTCTTAGAGCATTTGCCATATAGCAAACTAATTATCAAAGTATAAGTGTAATATACAACCCTGAGATTTGTCTTCCCACAGACAGACATGAAACAAAAAGAAAATCATGGAACCTGTTCAAAGAAAAACTTCAAACTACCCACCCCAACATACAAAAAAAAAATCACATCAATGGCAAAAAAAAGAGAAAGACACAGAATAGAACCAAACCTCAAACATTGAACCAGTTCAGCCATATTCAGGTCAGCTCAGTTCAGTTGAATCTAGCTCTGTCTCATTCGTTAACTTCAGGCTGCAGAGCCAACCTGCCCCAATCAAAATTGCACAAAATATCAACAAAAAAGGAGCGACTGGAAATCAGAAATACATCCCAACATGAACTACAGAGTCTAATCCACAAACTGCTTCGATTGAACCTTGCTCAAGATGAAGAACTCCAGTACCATTGAGCAAGTGGGTGAGGGAAACCATTACACACAGACACCTTCCTCTTGCAGCAGCAAGCCAGAGGCTGGCAGATGGCACTGAACACCTACTCTCGCCTCAATGATTGCAATCTTCCTCGACACTTTTATCAGCAAAATAATTTGATAGAACAAGAAGTGAAAAAAGGAGTTTCGTGAACCGTCTGAAGGATGCCACCCTTGATCACATTGTTCACTATCGTCATCTTAAAAATCCAATAATCTCTATCCAAATATTCAGAAATCTCATTTGTTATGCTGCCTTAATGTAACAGAGTACTGGTTCCCACAACTCCTTCCCACTCACTTGAGCACCAGGTCCCAAGTTCCCTTCCATTACAAGAACCTTTGTAATTTACAGGGGCCTTGTTAACCCATGCCCCCTTTAAACTTATCAAGTTCACTGAAAAAAAATTAGAATTCTACTATGTAACAACTTTTAATATGCATAAAAAAGGTATCTTAGAGTATCAGACATATTAACATCCAATAGTCTGGAAAATATGTTTGTATGGCATCAAAGTCCCAAACATACTGAATCAATAGAGTTTTAGTATCATAACAAAGTATATTAATCACAGCTGGTATTCAAAACAAGTACAAGTCCAGTAATTGTAACACTAACTGCAGAAAGAGTACATTAAAATTGACCAAATTTCCAAGCTTACAAGAAAGTTCTTTATATATTCTGGACAGTCGAATTACACCCTAAGTATTCCTGTAAAGTCATGCAAGTTCTAATATTTAGTTTGAACACTGAAGGGAAACTTAGCACTCAAATGTTGAGAAAAGGTACCATTATAAGGAAACTTTTAAACAAATTTTAAAACTAACTTTAAAACAAAGTTAATTTTGTTTTAAATAAGGTACTATAAAACACATTTGATGCATTTTAATTGTTTTGAATTCCACGGGTATAGATATATCTAGGTTACTGGCATCATATTAAAACAAATTTTCATTCCTATAATCACGAAGTACTGTATGCAATTCAAGGCGGGAATACTTTACATTAAATTAGGGTTTGAGAAATTTAAATCACCATAAGTTACTAAGGTTCATGTTACATTTGGTAAGATTTTCAAGTCAGTGAAATACTGCCACCTGACATGTACCAATCACGTGCCATAATATAACAGTGGAAACTATTCTTTGTTTGCAAGTATTAAGAAAGTGCTGCTAACAATAAACCATCTACAGCACTCCTACATTTTCTCAAAATTCTGTATTTTCTTCTTGAAGTCAGCCTAACCAATGAACAGTCAGTCAGTAACATATTTGGTCTACTCTAGCTTTACCTTTGCAGCTATGGTAAACAAAATGGCAGCAACTGATCTCTAAACAAAATGAAAATGAAATAGAAAAAATAAAATTTGAACAGGATGTAGAAGGGGCGAGCATCTTACTGATTAGATTAAAGTGGTGTTAAATACTGGATCATAACATGCTACAATTAGCCATGGTGCATGTTCAATTAAGTAAACCAAAGAGTACTTTATTGACAAGACCTCAGAGAAAGTATGATTTTCCAATTAACTCAATAAATATTTCCCCATCCAGACACGGGCCTCACAATAAAGAGCATATAATGGAAACATCTGACTCTCAGCAGAAGCAAACTGCTGCATAACCTCAGAAGCTGTGGAGATCAGGAAGCTCTTTACATACCCAATGCACTCTGGTCTTTACACTTCCTGTCTAGCTGAGATAGCATTCAAAATAATCAGGAGTTATAACTTTTCTCTGCTAGATGTTGCAATCTTGATCATTCAATACCAGATATTAAAATGAAGTAATAACTTCAGATCATTTATTCTCACTTTAATCTGATCCGACTGACAAACGTTAATTGTGGAATTATTACAAAGTTGCTCCAGAATCACATTATGGTATTACATATTGTTCCAGCACAAAACTTTATGACTTTCATTTAACTTTACAAAGGAGTTTAACATGACCTATTACCCAGAACTGAAAATACACTTGGACTAAGATGTTAACTGTCCTGTGCTATCACCAGTGGGATCATCAGTTGATCTGCCACCTGCCTTCAGGAATTTCGGCCCACTTATGATCAAGACTCCCTCGAGGTGGTGGGCCAGCAGTGCTAAAGCACCACCTCCCACTAGTGAGCTCAAAAACTTGGCATCTGCCTCTATCAGAGTTGTTGGTTGCTTCCATCCAACAGATAGTTTACTCTTCAGGAGTCTACGCAACTCCTGAAGGGTTTGCAAAAGATGGAAACACTGTCCAACTATCTGCCCTCTGGACATACTTGGTCCACACCCATGATGATCCTGTCTCTGCTGCCTCAGCTACAGCCCTGCTGGTTGACTTGATCTCTCTTCGAGTGAAGCCAAGGTCACGCAGCCACTTCTGGAAAGTGAACGCAATAAAGCCACGGCAACCTACTTCGAATGGATAGCATGAGACCTTCCACCCTCTGATCTTAATTCTGCATACCTGGTTAACTCCCGCTCATCGGCTTCATTGACATTGTCTTCCCAGGGGACTATGAGCTCACCAATAACTACTTCTCTACTGGTGTCAGACCATACGATTATATCTGGACGCAATATGGTGAAAGCTATCTGCTTCGGGAAACTGCCTTTCCCATCCAGGTTACCCTTGACACACCAATCATTGGCTGAAGAAAGTATGTATGATCGTGGCCTTGCACCGTACACCCTTGACTTGGAGGCTTCTTTCAAAAATGATATGTGCTGTTCTGTGCAGCATGGAGCATGAGATAAGTTGTGCTGCAGTACTCTCCGCTCAACCACTTCTGTTACAACTTTGAGAACATTGTTTTGTCTCCAAGTGTAAATGCCGCTGGAAAGATTGACTCTGCACTCAAAATATGTTGAAGTGTTCCCTTCTCGCCACAAGCAGCACACCTGTCTGTCTTATCTTCATACCAGGTGCTGAGGTTGGCAGGTGTTGGGAGTAAGTCGTACGCTGCTCTGCATAGAAGAGAAATGCAGAGCAGTTCCATCTGCCACAGAACATTCCAAGATAGATGTCGCTGTTCAACATTTTCCCACCAGGTCCAACCCCTTGTCTGGCTAGGCTAGCTGTTTTAGCTAACCTCTTCTCCTCTTCTATCTCTCCTATTTCTTGCCTTACAAGCTCACGGCGCTCCTTACCTGTAGAAGATGACCACCACTTGTGAGATGTCCATCCAAGTCCCTGGTGGCCTAGCTGGGTAGCCCCAAACGTCTCCTTGTGCTTCAATCTAGACCCTGCCTCATCAACTGCTACATGGACTGACTACTTCCAGCCTGATCTCACATCCGGCTGGGTGTTCTTGATGACAGGGCCTTTTGAGTCTCGAAGCATCAAGAATGATCTTACCTTGGCTACCTTGACCTCTTCAACAAGGGATTGTACTGGGATGGTAAGCTTTGTCTGGCTACTGTGAATTGCAACATTGGTGAGGCTGCTCGGTACTCCAAGCCACTTCTTCACTTACTTGTTGATCTCCTGTTCCAATGCCTCAACATGGGACATTGCCACTTCATAGACAGTTAGTGGCCACATTATCCGTGGCATCAGTCTGTACTGCAAGCACCACAACTTCAACTTGCCAGACAAGCCACACGTCGACAGACATCAGACCTCTACTGATCTGTTCTCCTGTCTCTTGAACCCTCTTGGTGTCTCTCGGCTCCTCTGTGTACTATCGCCTGACGCTCTTAACTGGTTGGTCCTGAATGGATGGAATCTCCTCTCCACAAAGGGTGAAATGAAAGTCAACCAGCTTTCCTCTCCTAAGAACAAGGCTCCTTGACTTCTTGGTCTTGAACTTCATTCTTCCCCAATCCATTAGCTCCTCGAGTCTAGATAGTACACTTTCCACTGCCTCCGTGCTAGGACCCAAAAGGGTGAGATCATCCATGAAGGCTTGTTTTGGTGGTAACTCCGCTCCGCCATCAAATGCAACACGTGGTCCCACTGATTCTACAGCCCTCAGGATGACCCCCATGGCTAACACAAAAAGAATGGGTGAAATCGCACATCCCATTGGGATTCCAACACCCAAGCTCTGCCACCTAGTTATAAACTGCTGAGTGGAAAACCTCATCTGGAAATCGTTGTAGTACTGCATAACAAAGTTCCTCACCTTAGCATAAATCCATAGGAATTCCATCGCAAACTCAATCAGGGCATGGGGAACAGAACCATATTCATTTGCAAGATCAAGCCAAACTACAGCCAGATTTCTTCTCAACCTTTTCGACTCCTGTACAGTATGCCATATCATACTAGTATGCTCAAAGCGTCCAGGGAAGCCCGGTATTCCTGCCTTCAGCACAGATGTATTTACCAATCCATTCTCTTTCTTCTTTCTTTATTAATTTTTTATTAATTTAAAAGGAACATAAATACTAACAAGAGGAGAATTATCTCACATATATATAACAATACAAAGAGAGATTGAAATAGACATTATCAAAATCATACATAGTGTTAAGCTAGTATATAATATATAATAAAAAAGAAAACAGCAATTCTCCTCTTATCAGTTCATGAAGACAAAAGAAAAAACTTTGAATGTTAAATGAAGGGAAAAAACCCCACTACACTATACAAAAAAATAGAAAAAAAAAGGTGACTGGACAGTCCATTCTGAGGATACGACTAAAAAAAAAGAAAGACTTTCTGATCAAATCTAAAACTTCAAAAAAAAATTGGTACAGTAGTAAATCAAATTAAACGAAAATACTGAATAAAAGGTCACCAGATTTGCTCAAATTTAAAGGATGTATCGGACAGTTGATACATCTGTCCGACTTCTTATTTTCTCTAAACTTAAACAGGACATAATGGAGGAAAGCCAATAAAAAGCAGTAGGTGGATTAGAATCCTTCCACTTCAGTAAAATGGCTCTCCTAGCCAATAAAGTTGAAAAGGCTATCATACGTTGAGCAGAAACAGAAATATTTGCTGGTTTCGATGGGGTAATCCCAAATATTGCCGTAAGTAAATTAGGTTGTAGGTCCAGATCCAAGACTTTTGATAATGTTTTAAAAACATCTCTCCAAAAATTGCAAACATGAGGAAATCTGCAGATGGTGGAAATTCAAGCCACGCACACCAAAGTTGCTGGTGAACGCAGCAGGCCAGGCAGCATCTCTAGGAAGAGGTACAGTCGACGTTTCGGGCTGAGACCCTTCGTCAGGATTAACTGAAAGAAGAGCTAGTAAGAGATTTGAAAGTGGGAGGGGGAGGGGGGCTTCCAAAATGATAGGAGAAGACAGGAGGGGGAGGGATGGAGCCAAAAGCTGGACAGTTGATTGGCAAAAGGGTTATGAGAGGATCGTTGGACAGGAGGCCTAGGGAGAAAGAAAAGGGGGAGGGGGGAAAAACCAAGAGGATGGGCAAGTGAGAGGGACAGAGGAAGAAAAAGGAAAGAGAGAAAAAGAATGTGTGTATATAAATAAATATCAGATGGGATACGAGGGGGTGGTGGGGCGTTAGCGGAAGTTTGAAAAGTCAATGTTCATGCCATCAGGTTGGACCTTGTAAGTGGAACAAGTGCTACACATGTCCTTACACTTTCTCCCTTACCACCATTCAAGGCCCCAGACAGTCCTTCCAGGTGAGGCAACACTTCACCTGTGAGTCGGCTGGGGTGATATACTGCATCCGGTGCTCCTGATGTGGCCTTCTAAATATTGGCGAGACCCGACGTAGACCGGGAGATAGTTTCCCTGAACACCTACGCTCTGTCCGCCAGAGAAAGCAGGATCTCCCAGTGGCCACACATTTTAATTCCACGTCCCATTCCCATTCTGATACGTCTATCCACAGCCTCCTCTAATGTAATGGTGAAGCCACACTCAGGTTGGAGGAACAACACCTTATATTCCGTCTGGGTAGCCTCCAACCTGACTTCTCAAACTTCCGCTAATGCCCCACCTCCCCCTCTGGGTAGCCTCCGTTATTTATTTATATACACACATTCTTTTTCTCTCTCTCCTTTTTCTCCCTTCTGTCCCTCTCACTATACCCCTTGCCCATCCTCTGGGTTTCCCCCCCTCCCCCTTTTCTTTCTCCCTAGGCCTCCTGTCCCATGATCCTCTCATATCCCTTTTGCCAATCAACTGTCCAGCTCTTGGCTCCATCCCTCCCCCTCCTGTCTTCTCCTATCATTTTGGATCTCCCCCTCCCCCTCTCAAATCTCTTACAAGCTCTTCTTTCAGTTAGTCCTGATGAAGGGTCTCGGCCCAAAACGTCGACTGTACCTCTTCCTAGAGATGCTGCCTGGCCTGCTGCGTTCACCAGCAACTTTAACGTGTGTGTCTCCAAAAACTGTCTAGCTTTATACAAGGCCAAAACATATAAGTTAAAGTGGCCACCTCACTATTACATCTGTCACAAATAGGATTGATGTTGGAAAAAATACCTGCTAGTTTATCCTTTGACATGTGGGCCCGAATGCACTACCTTGAACTGTATCAAGGAATGATGGGCACAAATAGATGAGTTATTAACCAAATGAAGAATTTTACTCCATTGCTTATCTGAAAATGACTCTTGAACTTCCGATTCCCAAGCACGTTTAATTTTATTGTTAGTTATCATTCATAAATTCAATATCTGTTTATAAATTATAGCTATCAACCCTTTTTGAAGTGGTTTAAGCTGAAAAAGAGCATCTGTCATATTAAGTGGATAAGCAGAAGGGTAATTTGGCAGCAAACCACGTAAAAAATTCCTAATTTGTAAATATCTAAAGAAATGTACATTAGGTAAACCGTATTTATCCACTAACTGAGAAAAAGACATTAAACAGTCCCATAAAAACAAATCTGAAAAAGTGATTATTCCCTTGGTTTTCCAAATTTAAAAGGTCTTATCCAAAATTGATGGTTTAAAAAAATAATTAAAATGGATATTACTAGAAAGAACAAAATTATTTAACTCAAAAAATCTAGGAAACTGAAACCAAATTCTTAAAGTATGTTTAATAATAGGATTAAAGTCTTGTCTTCTAATCTTAGAAAACAAAAAGGGAAGAGGAGCTCCCAGTAAAAAGGCCAAAGAGAACCCCTTCACCAAGTTTTCCTCCAAGTCCAACCATTAAGGATATTCATGTATGTCTGAGTAATGAATCTGAAAAGTAATATATCGAATATTAATTGCCCAATAATACATTCTAAAATTTGGCAAAGCCATACCACCATCCTTTTTTAATTTCTGTAATAAAGATTTACTCAATCTAGGATTTTTATTATTCCAAATATTAAGATTATAGAACCCATTCTATCAAAAAACATTTTAGGAACAAAGGTAGGAACTGCCTGAAACGTATATAAGAATTTCGGTAGAACTATCATTTTAATAGCATTAATTCGACCTATTAATGATAACATCATAGGTGACCATTTAGAAAGCATTTGTTGGGTGTAATCAATTAATGGGAGAAAATTATATTTATATAGGTCCTTAAAATTTTTAGTAATTTTAATACCAAGATAATTAAAGTAATTTTTAGCAATACTAAAAGGTACTTGATGATATTGATCTGAGTAATTATTAATGGGAAATAACTCAGTTTTATATAAATTTAATTTATATCCAGAAAAACTACTGAGTTCAGAAAATATAGATAGCATAGAAGGAATAGATTTCCTGGAATCTGAAATATAAACTAACAGGTCATCTGCATACAACAAAACTTTGTGTACTTTGTCCCCTCTCTCAATACCCTGAACAGTATTAGAATCTCTAAGAGCAATAGCAAAGGGTTCTAAAGCCAAGTTAAATAATAAAGAGCTAACAGGACATCCCTGCCGAGTACCTCTGTATAATCTAAAGTAAGGAGATTTTTGATTATTAGTTATAACCACAGCCAAAGGAGCTTGATAGATCAATTTGATCCAGGAAATAAATCCCGAACCAAAATTAAATCTTTCTAAAACCTCAAATAAGTAAAACCACTTCACCCTATCAAAAGCTTTCTCCGCATCAAGAGAAACAACACATTCAGGTTCTTTAGATGGAGAGGAGTGAATAATGTTTAATAATCTTCGAATGTTAAAATGTGAATACCTATTTTTAATAAATCCAGTTTGATCATTGGAAATAACACTAGGTAAGATACTCTCAAGTCCATTAACCAAAATCTTAGAAAGAATTTTAAAGTCCACATTCAGTAGAGAGATTGGTCTCTAGGAAGCACATTCAGATAAATCTTTTTCTTTTTTAGGAATTAGTGAGATTGATGCTTCATAAAAAGATTTTGGGAGATTCCCAGAGGATATAGAATCAGTGAAAATTTGACATAAATAAGGTGTAAGTATTTCAGTGAAAGTCTTATAAAATTCCACTGTATATCCATCCGGTCCCGGAGCCTTGCCTGGTTGGGAAGAGGATATAGCCCTTGCTATTTCCTCCAGTTTAATAGTTGCATCTAACGTGTTCATATCTTGGATGGAATTTTAGGTATATTCAATTTTTGCAAAAATCTATTCATAAAAGTAATATTGTCTGAAAATTCAGATTTATAAAGGTTAGAGTAAAAATCCGTAAATACCTTATTAACTTCATAAGGATCTACCATTTTGGTTCTATCAGGTCTTCGAATTTTCAGGATCTGTCTTCTAGCCATAGTTGCTTTTGATTAACCAGCCAATAATTTGCCTGACCTGTCCCCATGTATATAAAATTACCTTTTGGATTTAAGAAGTTGCTGCTCAGTCGGAAAAGTCAAAAGCAAATCATGATGTGTTTGGAGTTCCACCCTTTCTTTACAGAGATCTTCACTAGGTATTACTGAATAAACTTTGTCTATTTCTTCAATTCTATTAGTAATCACTAAAAGTTCCGCCTTGGGCTTCCTTCTTAAACCTACTGAGTATGAAATTATCTGTCCCCTAAGAAAAGATTTCATCATGTCCCAAATAACTAAATTTGACATTCTCTCAGTTGTATTTAATTCAAAAAATAGAGAAATTTGCTCTTTCATAAAACCCTCAAAGGTTGAATCTTGTAGCAATGTAACATTAAATCTCCACTGAGGTACCTTCAGTATATTATCAGAAAACTTCAAAGTTAATTTCATAGGTGCATGATCCAACAACGCAGTGACATCATACGCACAATCAGCAGAAGGGCACCAAATGCGCGTCCAACAAAAAATAATCAATTCCTGAGTATTTATGGTATACATGTGAAAAAAAAAGAAAAATCCTTATCTTTAGGGTACATAAATCTCCAAATATCGACCAGGCTGTATTCTAATAAAAAAGAATTAATACAAGTCACAGCTTTATTGGGAAGCGACAGATTGGTGGACGATCTGTTAATCGACGGATTAAGACAACAGTTAAAGTCACCACCCATAATCAACTTATATTCAGTTAAATTCAGCAGCACAGAAAATAGCTTCTTAAAAAATTCAGGGCTATCTATATTAGGTGCATAAGCACATACCAAAGCCACCTTTTGTCTACATAACAGACCAGTAACGGTTAAATATCTTCCAATTAAATCAGTAACCATGTTGAAATGTACAAAAGTGATTTTAGAATTAATAAAATAGATACCCCTCTTATTTTATTTACTGATAAAGAATGACATAAGTGTCCCTTCCAAAATTTGAAAGAACAATTTTCATCCTGCCTACGGATATGAGTCTCCTGAGCAAAAATAATATCTACATGAAGTGTTTTTAATTTCTTAAAAATCTTTCTGCGCTTAATAGGTTGGTTCATACCATTCAGATTCCAAGATATATAAATTTTATTAAAATCCATATTGAAAATTTAATTTAAAGTTTTTATAAAGTAAGTTAATGTGCAGGTGCAAACTAAATCCGAAGTCCCCCAAAAGCCCGGAAACCGTCCAATAGACAGGCAGCATGCTGATCTAATGACCCTTGACCCCATCTCCAGTTAGCAGCTCTTGCTTACAAAGTAATATATTGCCACCACCAGAAAGACATAACAAAAAGTACATAAATAACAAATTCCAAATATTTTCATATTATGTCGAATACTAGTTAACACCGAACTAACGACAGCCATCTTAGATTCATTTAAAATACGTAACCATGTTTTCAAAAAAGATAAATCCAAACAACTAATAAACTACAACTAATGTTAAAGACTTACAAATCAAAGAAAGAATAAGTAATTATATACGTATATTGAGTCTAAAACTATATTAACTATTAAAGCAAACAACAGCAGACTGAGTAAATCAACCAAGTCCATGTCTGGGCATTCATAAAACATGGAGTGGACTTTCATCAAAGCCACTACAAACAGCTCCCAGCTAAGGATTAACTATTCAAATTGCTTACGAAATGGACTTAAAGTCCTTTATAAATTTCCAACCATCTTCTGGGGAGTCAATCCGTTTTGAATGAGAATTGGGTTGAGTAATTATCAGACGAGCCGGATAACGCAGAGAAGAACGACAGTTAACCTTATAGAGTTCAGCCATGATTTTCCGATACTTAATTCTTTCAGCATAAATCGCTGGGGTAAAATCTTCAACTATACGAATCTTGGCTCCGGCATAAATTAGCTTATTCCACTCTCTATCACAAATGCAGATATTCTTTCTGCTAGAATGCCAAACATAATCTTCCCCTCTACATTCAGGAGTGAAATTAGTCAGAACTGATTCAACGTAGTAGAATTCATCTTCTTTCAGGATGAACACTCCTCCAGCCTCACTCCATGACAAAGGAACAACACCTTGTCTCCACAATCTCCACAAGTATTTTAAAACTATTTTAATTTTAAACCACCCAAAACTATTTTAATTCTACTCTCAATTCAAAAAATGTGTAGAGTGGCATGTAAAGGTTTGGGCACCCTGGGCAAAATTTCTGTTACTGTGAATAGCTAAGCGAGTAAAAGATAAACTGATTTCCGAAAGGCATAAAGTTAAAGATGACACATTTCTTTAATATTTTAAGCAAGAAACCTTTTTTTTATTTCCATCTTTTACAGTTTCAAAATAACAAAAAAGAAAAAGGGCCTGAAACAAAAGTTTGGGCACCTTGCATGGCAGTACTTAGTAACACCTCCTTTGGTAAGTATCACAGCTCGTAAACACTTTTTGTAGCCAGCTAAGAGTCTTTCAATTCTTGTTTGGGGGATTTTCGCCCATTCTTCCCTGCAAAAGGCTTCCAGTTCTGTGAGATTCTTGGGCCGTCTTGCATACACTGCTCTTTTAAGGTCTATCCACAGGTTCTCGATGATATTTAGGTCAGGGGACTGTGAGGGCCATGGCAAAACCATCAGCTTGCGCCTCTTGAGGTAGTCCATTGTGGATTCTGAGGTGTGTTTAGGTTCATTATCCTGTTGCAGAAGCCATCCTCTTTTCATCTTCTGCATTTTTTTTTACAGACGGTGTGATATTTGCTTTCAGAATTTGCTGGTATTTAATTGAATTCATTCTTCCCTCTACCAGTAACTGTTCCCCATGCCACTGGCTGCAACACGAGCCTAAAGCATGATCGATCCACCCCAGTGCTTAACAGTTGGAGAGGTGTTCTTTTCATGAAATTCTGCACCCTTTTTTTCTCCAAATGTACCTTCGCTCATTACGGCCAAAAAGTTCTATTTTAACTTCATCAGTCCACAGGACTTGTTTCCAAAATGCATCAAGCTTGTTTAGATGTTCCTTTGAATCTTTTGAATAGAACTTTTTGGCTGCAATGAGCAAAGAATCCCTCTCCAACTGTTAAGCACGGGGGTGGATAGATCATGCTTTGGGCTTGTGTTGCAGCCAGTGGCACAGGGAACATTTACTAGTAGAGGGAAGAATGAATTCAATTAAATACCAGCAAATTCTGGAAGCAAACACCACACCGTCTGCAAAAAAGCCGAAGATGAAAAGAGGATGGCTTTTACAACAGGATAATGAACCTAAACACACCTCAAAATCCACAATGGACTACCTCAAGAGGCGCAAACTGAAGGTTTTGCCATGGCCCTCACAGTCCCCTGACCTAAATATCATTGAGAATCTGTCGATAGACCTCAAAAGAGCAGTGTATGCAAGACAGCCCAAGAACCTCACAGAACTAGAAGCCTTTTGCAAGGAAGAATGGGCGAAAATCCCCCAAACAGGAATTGAAAGACTCTTAGCTGGCTACAAAAAGCATTTACAAGCTGTGATACCGACCAAAGGGGGAGTTACTAAGTACTGCCATGCAGGGTGCCCAAACTTTTGCTTCAGGCCCTTTTCCTTTTTTGTTATTTTGAAACTGTAAAGGATGGAAATAAAAAAGTTTTCTTGCTTAAAATATTAAAGAAATGTGTCATCTTTAACTTTATGCCTTTTGGAAATCAGTTCACCTTTTACTCGCTTAGCTATTCACAGTAACAGAAATTTTGACCAGGGGTGCCCAAACTTTTGCATGCCACTGTACGTCTTGTATATATCATAAGAGACAACATTTTTAAATTTTATATTCATATGCTTAAACTCAGGGTCTGAAATTAAAATATATATTTTTGGAAATCTATGAATTCTCTATGCACACCATTGCATCATTGCACACTGAAAACACACCAATTCAACCCAAAGCATTAGAATGGTTGTTCTGGGTTGTAATCCTAATGCAAAATATAAGTGAGGTATGCTGTTTTCTAACAATACTTCCATGCAGGGAAGTAATGCGGCCACCTATCAATATAGATTTAGGATAGTCACTCATATGCTAAGGAAACGTGTCTTTTGTCTTTCAGTCAAAGGTTGTGAGGAACCACAGGCTAATATGCTAGATAGAACTAAGAGAATGGAGCTGTCCATTTCCAAAACTCTTACAAAAGTTTGAGAAGAACTATCATTTCCAATCTGCACTCTTATGCCAAAATCAAATGACACTTTTGTTATATACCTGCTGATGGGTCGTACTTCAGCTTCTGCACATATGAAAGTCAGATATCATGACATCTGAGTTTCTGACTGATCCCATTAAGCTCCAATAATTGTTAACTATATAAAGTTTCTGTCTTGAGAGAACAAATAAATGTTATCCAACAGCAGATTACTGTTTAGAAGCATGCATTAACTCATCACATGAAAGGACAGATTAACCTCCTGGATAGCAGATTGATTGTCTGGTAAAACAGAGAACTGGCCTCCAAGAGAGCAATTCAGTCACTAGGGGACAAAGAATTGTTATGCAGAATATGGCTGGCAGTTTTAGCTTGGTTCAGACACTACAATGGTGGAAAGATAATCAGAGGTCATAACAGATCCATTACCAAGGGCCCTCAAAGTTTCAAAGGAAATGGAAAGCATAAAGTATCATCCACCAAAGATGTCAGCATTTCTCTATTCCCAATCTTATCAATGATGTTCAGGAAGTTCACTTGGCGCACACCAACAGCCTATAACATCAAATGCATGGAACACAAAAATGTTACAATCCAGCCTCTCCAGTTTTGAATTTATTGTGGGAGCACTATTTGTATGCACCCTTCATGCCTCTGATCACCTGTCAGGAGTTACCCTTTGTCTTTGTGATGCCAGTGTCCAAGCTATTTCTTTAGCATATCGGACATAATAAATATATGCTTCTTCCTCCTTCAATTTCCCACTGCTGGTCTTTGTTCTTCATGAAATGGAACACACAATCTTTCAATTACCCTGACACAGTCAAAAGTAGTTAATGATGGACACACTTTGGCATCACCATTGGACTGTAAAGCCAAACTGGAAGGCACTCACAAAAAAATAAAGTACAACTTTAAATGCCTTGCCCTTTCAGGGAGTACTGCAGGCTCAACTCTGACTCCTGGTAATGTTTGTGTAGGGTTTGCCTATTCTACCAGGTTCTGTGCGCTTTGCCCACATCCCAAGTAATGCAGTTTGATCAGTTAATTAGACACTGTTCATTAGCTCTAGTGTAAGTGGGTGGTAGGGATATGTTGGGGGTATGGGGAGGTTGTTATGGGAATGCAAGAAAAACAGGTTCCAGAAAAATTAATTGGGTATAAAATTATTCTGTTAACTAGCATAGACTGAATTGGACAAAATGGCTTTCTTCGATGTCTCAAGGAAATACAAAAATTGTTTCGCTCAATGTTATATTAGTCTCTCACAGAAATGCTCAATGTAAGGCTATGCAAGATGACTTCACAGGTCATTTCATTGAGACACAGTAACTAATGGACTCTGCATTTCTCCACTAATGAAGGACACCTTTAGTGCATTGTAAAAGAAGAGAAATCATACACAATAAATATTCTGAAGGTCAACTGAAGTTAGAATGAACTACTGTGAGTATTTGCCTCATGAGCACAAGAACTCATGACACTAAAGGCAGTGAAATGTTAATAGATTTTGCACTGCCCCAGCATTTAGATGCACAACAAAAACAATTACGATTTCTTCAGAAGTTACTGTTCTTGAATAGGCAATGATATATTTGTGTGGTGTGGCTTTGTGGACACTCAAGAAACAGCAGCTAGCAGTTCAATGAATAAAACTAACTCAACCAATGCAACCCTGTCAGAGCCATATTCCATTCATACTTCATTGGCCACATGATGCCACAAATGTAAGCTGAAATGATACATTGTCAAGACTCCACCAATGTCTCATCTTACTTTTATGTTCAAATCACTGCTGTGTCTATGCATCAGCAGCATTGCACACATTGACACAATGATGATTTAAAATCACCAATCTTCCATCGCAACATGTATTTCTTGCCCTTGGGTTGCCTCATATTCAGTTCAATAATTGATGTGCTCAGGAGTAATGTCAGTATTAAAAGTAAGAGGGCACTAATTTCCCAAAGTTATTTTCGCAATTCAAATATTCCAACAGTTCTTTTAAAAAAAGTGTCCTCCACGCCCCCACCACCGCACCCTTCCCCCCCGATCAGCTGTTGCCAATTATGTTAAGAACTGAAACAACTTTAAATGAATCACATGATCTATCACGAGTAATGACATGTCATCATACTCCTGAACTACAAATAAATAGACCTGATTATTAAGCACAATTGTCAAAGAACTTTAATGTCAACAACTTACACCTACAAAACAATATCCTTTCCTTACTGGGTGGTGCTAAGAAGGAAAATGTTGTGCTTGAACAATAACATGCCCTTATGTTAATTCTTTTCAGCATCTTTGAACACAAGATTCGTCTGCTTGATTCCAATATTTCTGATGTTATTATCATAACCATAAAACTGTATTGAATAACAGAATGACACATTGGCCAAATGTAGCTTTGGGCAATACTCAGGCATGCTTGAACTCTTATAATGAAGCAATATTTCTTTTGGCTCAGTATACAAGGACCACTGAAGATGAAGAGAACGTTGGCCTTTGGACAGCAACATTTTATCACGGGACCTTTCCACTGAGATCAGAGTACTCTTTTGCTATAAAAGATCTACAATTTGAGGTCATGAACTATAAGTAAAATATTTATGAAAACTGACATGTAATTAAACTTTTTCTATCTACGTGTGCAGAAAGGGCCCTCTTCTTCACATAACCCTTGTGCACTGACTCTTCTTGTGGCTGATGCTGTTCCTTCTTATCCTCTTGACATACTCCTTCAGGCAAGGACTGAGTGTTCCTACTGTTTATTATCTAAAGTCCAGCAAAGGTGAAATGAAAGATCCATTTGATGTTTATATAATGCACCCCAAACCTGTATACAGCAGAATCTCCTATTGAGTAATACAGTGGCATGCTAAATGAAGATCCTGCAAGGAGTTAGAAGTCAAGGAAAGTGATCATTAATCATCTTTTTAGAGCCACAATTGCTGAGCCCTTAAGAATGCTTTGTGGGCACGTGGCCAAGTGGTTAAGGCATTTGTCTAGTGATCTCAAGGTCGCTAGTTCGAGCCTCAGCTGTGGCAGCATGTTTGTGTCCTCGAGCAAGGCACTTAATCACACATTGCTCTAGTGTCTGTGCGAGGAGTGGCGCTCCACATAGACTTCCAATCTGTGCCTCGTAAGGCATGAAAATGCCCGACGCAGGCTTCTCATGCTCTGAGTCGACGTTCCCTTCCCTTCCCCTAAGAATGCTGAAAAATACAAATTTCCTTAAATTATTCTATGGTCAACCCAGAGACCACATCAAATACTAAAGGATTATAAGTAATTATTGCAATTCATGAAGAGGGAAGCTGAAAATACTACATGAGTGCATGTTGAGTGTTGGCAAGGCCCAAACTGATGGAAAAAATACGTGGTACCACGTTCACCTCTCTTGCTAAAGAGAAAGTATGGAAGTCTCTTTTCCTGGAGTAGAGCGTATATTTCCTTGTACTGTGATCATAAAGTTAATACAGCACAATTTTGTCACAATGGGTTGAAATGCAGCTAAGTCTAGGAAGAGGATGCTGACAGTGATCTCAACTTATACACACAATGAAATCCTGGCATGCTTCAGTTCCACCAAAACATCATATACTTCTGGGACTGGTGCCCTGATGAAAAGCTTAATCTGCAGAGATAATGCTACTTAAAGAGGTTGTAATAAGATAGCAAGTGCCTGGAGCTTTCGAACACAGTTCCCAATAGTGTTCAAAATTAGTAGGCATCTTTCAAAATGCTCTGCAGCAATCTGCAGAAGTGGAACAGAGAGTGAATGGTTCCTTAAGTAACAGCTACAGAACAAGTAAAACCATGAAAATTTGATTCCCATGTAAGTGCTTTAGAAGAAAGTCATTACCATTGAGGCACATGGATCAGCCATCTCACACCTCTGGTTGATTCTGATTTCTGATGCTGTCTGTGAGGAATTCACAGTTCTTTTTGATAACGCTGTTTCCTCAGGTGGATCATAACCTAAAATACAAATCACTCCCACGCAATGAAGGTAGAATAGAAAATAAAGAGTTTATAATTAGCATTTCTGAAAGACGGGCTTCAAGAAAATATAGAATTGATGCAATTGTTCTTGGAGCTGGTATAGATTCAATGGACCAAATGGCTTTCCTACAGTATATTACAAAACTACCATAAATGAATAAATAATTTCCACCAAAAATGCTCTAACACATGCTACAAAAGGTGTCAAATTTTGCTGTGCACATCTATCAAAGAGATAGATGCAGCCATGATTTCCAACTAGAAGTGCACAACCAAATTCCGATCAGGGATATTTTGCTTCTTGCACAAACATATCCAGGAAAGGGAATTGTTCAAGTTAGGAAACAGAACTCCTTGGTGATTGTCTCTTTCCAAATCTCAGTTCCAAAATGTTTGGGAAAACATTATAGTGCACATTCATATGTTCAGTTATTTTGAAAAATTTATTTTAGCTTTTAGTCTCACACATCCATAATTATTTCATCAAAACTTAGGATCTGAATTTCTATTGATACTTTTCCGCAATACTGCAGCAAGTTTATCCAAAATATTATTCACTTCAGAATTCTGACTCAGTATGTTATGCTGACTCAGTAATAGAATACCCATGGAAAAAAAACAGATCGCAAAGCTGAATCAAGCTAATTCCTGGAACTGTCATGTACACACAGTTGCCACTTTAATAAACACATCTGTTAAACATATTAATGCAAATATCTAATCAGCCATCAATAGGGAGCAACTCAAAGCATAAAACCATGCAGACATGGTCAAAAGGTTCAGTTGTTGTCTGGACCAAACACAAGAATGAGAAAGAAATGTCATCCAAGTGACTTTGACCATGGAATTATTTGTTGGTGCCAGACAGGGTAGTTTGAGTATCTCAGAAACTGATGATCACCTGGGATTTTCACACACAACAGTCTCTAGAGTTTACAGAGCTTGGTGAGAAAAACAAAAACATCCAGTGAGCAGCAGTCCTGTGGCCGAAAACACCTTGTTAATGAGAGAGGTCAGAGGAGAATGGCCAGACCAGTTCAAGCTGACAGGAAGGTGGCAGTAACTCAAATAACAAGTGTTAAAACAACATACAGAACAACATCTCTGTATGCGCAGAACACCTAACCATGGAGTGAATGAGTATAACAGCAGACGACCACAGACATACACTCAGTGACCATTTTATTAGGTACAGGAGGGAAGTGTATATGACATACACAGTGTTCACAGTTTGAGGATAAAGGGGAAGCCTTTTAGGACCGAGATTAGGAAAAACTTCTTCACACAGAGAGTGGTGAATCTGTGGAATTCTCTGCCACAGGAAACAGTTGAGGCCAGTTCATTGGCTTTATTTAAGAGGGAGTCAGATTTTGGCCCTTGTGGCTAAAGGGATCAGGGTGTATGGAGGGAAGGCTGGTACAGGGTTCTGAGTTGGATGATCAGCCATGATCGTACTGAATGGCGGTGCAGGCTCGAAGGGCCAAATGGCCTACTCCTGCACCTATTTTCTATGTTTCTATGACACATAAGTTAAGAGCTCATGGTATTAGAAAAAGGGAGTGTGCATGGACTGAAAACTAGCTACTAGTGGTCTTCCATTGTAGAATTTACTGCAGAAAATAATTTACATATTTTTATTGGAGTTATTCTGGAGATATGAAATTATGGATAGTAGATAGTAATTACCTATTCACAATTTCAACTGATACCTAAAGGTCATGTGAACATGGGATTTTGACACCAGGAGTGCGGCAACATTTGCAGGCTGCCCCCAGCACAATCCTTAGGCTGTGTTGACCATTGATGGAAAAACAACATATTTCACTGAATTTCAATGTACATGTGATAAATAAAGTTAATATTTATCTTTTATCTCTTAAAGTCTTTGAAATCAATCTCTGGATGTAGGACATTATGAGTCTGTACCATTGAAACTTCACAGGGGAACAATTGTTAAATGTTCATATTAATTAGTTGTCCTTGAAAACCCCTTCCCTGATCTCATCCTTTAGTTTGGTGGCCATTTACTATATTAACATGTTAAAGACATATCCTGCCACTTAATGCACAACTCAGGACAAATCTGCTTTGTCTCATAACATTCTGGCTAGTTGAAATTCAGGGAGTTATCCCTCAACATTGTAACAATAAAAGGTACATCTTGGGTGCCTGGGTTCTCTATTCTCAGAAATGTTTATATCATCCTGTGAATTACTTTGTCCCAGCATTAGTGTTTGAACATTCAGAACCGTCTCCCATTGTCAATATGTATCTGTAGCTCAATAGAAGCATTGTCAGACTCAAAATATTGAAGTAAATGATGTCACTGTAGCTTGTCAAATGTATCAAATCAAATCTTTGTTCTTAAGAGTATAAAAATGTGATGTTTTGAGCTTGGGATAGGAGACTGCTCAGAGGATCTCTCGGAGAATGCCTCCTTGTTTCACTTTAGTTATTTTATTTTGTTTTGCGACAGCTTCAGTGTCTCTGATGACTCAGTTCACAGTCACAATATTGTTTGGTCAGGAATCTATTACTGTGATACATTAAAAGAAACATGATGCTAAATAAAGTAAATACAATGTAACAGAATCGTTTTGAAAGCCCACAAGAAGACATCTAAAAACCGCATTTAACCTTACAGGACACACAACTCTGAATACGTATTTCATTATCTGAAACCACAAAGGCAAACCCACATCCTCAGTCCAAATAATACACTTTAAAATACTTCCTTTTCAGTTTCTCAAATAGTACCTTCATAACTGAAGAATGTATTACTTCTATAGTAAAACTGAAATTGTATGATGCTACATACAGATCTTTTCATATGTCTTTCCTGTGCAGGGAACTACAAAGAATAATTCCTAACTTAAGTGCTTCAAAGAAAGATGTACTTATGTAGCAGAGCTCAATGAACTAACTTTCCCTGTTCCCTCTAATGCCAATGATTAACAAGTATTGCAAAAGTGTCTCAGTTAGTAAGTTCCCACATGTTAAAATTCTGACACGTTAGTCCCTTCAACCTAGAAAACAAATGCAACAGGTTCACCATTGGACAGCCTTTTGTTTGAATAAATGAGATTATATTATGAAGTAACAATCATTTTGTATTAAAGTTTTTTTATAGTTAGAACCTAAGTGGAAAAGCACATTGAACTGGAAACATATCCTGACTGAAAAATAATTGCAGTACAACTATAAAACTTCATTTTCACTAAGCAATGTTAGAGTGTGTGAACATTTATCAACATTGATAGCAACTGTTCCACAGCACTTGAATGGCAAACAACCAAGCAACACTTATTTAACTTGCAAGATTTTTTGCAAGATCAGGAATTAATTCATTTTTATTTACAAATGGCTGTCCATTAAAACAGCCTGGGATGTGTCACCCCTGCATCACCCTATCAAGCCCTGAAAGAATTTTCCATGCTTCAGAGTTTTATTCCTCTGAATAAAAACCCAGTCTGCTTAATCCCTTGTTGTGGGAAAATTCCCCTATTCCAGGAATCTAACTGTCAAAATTTGGTTTCACTATTTATCTCAAGAATATCCTTCCTTCGGTGAAGGGGAGGGCGTAAGTAGACCTGTAAACAATATCTCTCCTTGGTTCATCTTACTAGGGCTCTACATTATTGTATTAAGATGCCTTATTCTGGCACTTAAATCCCCTCGCAATAAGAGACCAAAGTACCATTGCCCTTATAATGTGCAGTTACTGAAGGCAGTTAACTTCCCATGATTCATAGGATACTGAACCCTACAAAAAAAAATATCAGCCAATCAAAAAGTCTATCAGCTCCATTCAATCTGTCTAGGAATGAAGAGTAACAAAGACCAACTCAAAAAACTTAATTGTGCTTCTATACTTGGGACTTTTAATGCACATCTGACCACAAATGCTTTAGGAAGGGTCTTCTATATAAATATAATGTTTTGTTAATGGCCTAGATTTTATAAGAGGAATGATAATAGAACTACTATTATTTCTCCACTTTTGCTGATTAGATTACAAAGGTGCAAAAATATTGACAATCAAGTTGAGAACTCAATAAATCACTGGCGCTCTGCAAGCTATGCCGTTTTAATACAAATTCAACGCACTATAAAATACAGAGAATACTGCTCTTGGAAATGAGATCCAAATGTTTTTATATCATACTAACCTATATAACTACTTAGAAGGTCAATTTTACTCTATGTACAGAGATTTCAATTTCCTTGCATAATAGTTTTGGAATAAAGAATAGTAAATATTTTAACATCTATTTTACTTAAAGTCTACATGCTTGAAACTTATTAAAAGTTATTGGAAATTGCTACTGGTCTTCAGTGGATGAGTCAAAGTCGGAAAACATAGATATAGGCCAATTGGCCAGACACGTCCATTCTGGCGGAGATTCCCATTTATACCAATTCCATTTTCCATACATCTCTATTCCTTGCCAGTCCAAATGCTTTTTAAACATGGTGATTCTGCATGTCTCTTCCACCTACTCTGGCAGCTTGTTCCAAATACCCACCATCTTCCATGGGTAAAATTTGCATTTCAGATCTTTAAACCTATGTCCTCAAGTTTTAGACTACCCTACTCTTGGGGAAAGGCTGACTATCTACCCTTTCTCTACCCCTCATAACTTTATGAAACTCCATAAAAGCAACACCTCAGCCTCCTACACTCTAGTGAGAGCAACCGTAGCCTAACGAATGTCTCCTTATAGGCATTCCATTCTAGGCAATACCCCGGTAGATCTCCAAAGGAAATATTGGTTGCTCAGCAGCCTGATTATATTAGAGATCCCTGCAGAATGGCAGGGGAGGCACAGTAGCACAGCAGTTAGCGTAATTCCCACCTCCGTCTGTAAGGAATTTGTATATTCTCCCCTTGACCGCCTAGGTTTCCTCCAGGTGTTCCAGTTTGCTTCCACATCCCAAAAATATACAAGTTAGTAGGTTAATTGGTCACATTGGGTGGCGTGGACTTAGCTGGACCATAAGGGCCTGTAACTGTGCTGCATCTCTAAATAAATAAATTACAGCTGCTGTGCACCAGAGCTCTTATTGAATTAATGTAATAAGCATTAGAAAAGGAAAAGTTCTTACTCCCAAATTCACAAAAAGTGAAGAAATCTGCGCTGACTAACAAATATCAAAAACGTCTTCAGTGCAGCAGTCGACAGCAAAGTGGATTTATAAAGTTTTGATACAAATGAAACTATGAAGACTTTTTAAAGTCAAATTTTATTTCTAGTGAATAAAATACAGACTTCCATGTCATCTGTTATGATCTGAGATAAATGGCAGCTTCAAATATAATTAAGACTGGCAGAATTTATGATGGTGAAAGTCAAGTCTGTCTCATACAAAGAAATAGTTTTTGATCATCATTTTGTTTCTTTATATCTTTGTTTTACATTATAAATTAAGTCATTGGATCAGTTTTTTGCATTTAGTCATTTGCACTTACAAGTTTTGAGCTACATTAAGTAACTGCCTTAGTGATAGTATTTTCGTGTAATACAGCTCATAATTTATTAAAAATAATTCAGTTATCAAGAATAGGAAAGTATACAAAGAAGTGTTCTATAAATTGTTTTTGACTGTTACAAAGCATTTCTAGATGCACTTGAAAGTTTACGAATATTGTGTCACTAAGTGTTAAACAAACCAAATGATCAAAAAGTTAAGAATATTAAAAATATCATGAAGTGTAATAATGAATACAATCTTCTCAAAAATTATGTAATGTGCTCAGCTCTTTGCCAAAAGAGTTTGAAATAGAACTATTACACACATTTAATGATTTTTAATACATTTTACCAGAATTTAAAGCACCACTGCCAAGATGGAAAATAAACCAAAGCTATTCAGAAACTTCTGAAATAACTGTTAAGTAACTCAAAGTATTGCAAGAATTTTCAACTTCCTGTGTAGTGCATCTCACATCGCTACCATCAAGAGTTCAAGCTTTACTTAGAGGAGGCTCCAAATTATTTCCTGATAACCCAGTGACAGCATAATATCTTGTGAATACAAAGCCTTGTTTCTGGTCAACATTACATGCATGAATATTTTGTAACTATAATTTTGACAACAAAGAACTTCGCCAAGTAGAATGTGTAAAACCACCTGTTTTAAGTAAGAATTCCAAAATTTCCAGCAAGGGAAAGGTCTTTCCAAAACAAATATGCAACTGCACTTCGGGTGGAATGGGAGCCCCCCAACAGAATTACATAAAGGGGACGTCAAAAATGAGTTAATTCCTACTTCATCTACATAATTGTATGTTTATTTGTTATAAACCACTCAGAGAGAATTAGTAAGCAAGTGCAGTTTGAAAAACAGCTCTGGCAGAACATCTCCAAAAGTACAAGTAATAGTCTGTTGTTTTGTAATCAAATTTAGAGCTCCTGCAGTCAAATGTTACTGCATAATGCTGACCAACACACAGTGTAGTGTGACTTATGGAAACCATTTTTGAAATTCAAAATTCTACAGAAGCATCTGCCGGAAATACAACAATACAAAATGTCCCTTTAACCACAGGAATTAAATGGCATCAGCACTCACATATTTTCAAAAAATTCGGTTTTGCCCTACTAGTTATTCAAAGCAGGAAGGAGAAAAAAAGCATAACAAATTTAAGAGAATGCAGATTGGTGACAAGGCAAAACAGAAGCTTTAACACAAATGTATGAAGTAACTCATTTAGATAGGAATAATGAAAAGCAATATATAATTTTAAAGATGATGCTGGTAGTAGAGATCTGTATATGCTCAAATTCTTGAAGACAGTAAGACTATAACAAGTTTGAATCCATGATTTAATAAACAGATGTCACCAGATTTTTGGCAGAGTATCAGGGGATTACAGAGTGGTGATGCTTAAAATCAAACAAATATTGTTAAAATAAATAAGGAGAAACCATTTCTGGCCACAAAGGATCAAAGCCTTCAGGGACCTTATTAAATTAATTGGCCAAAAGTTACAGACAAGGGGAGATTTTTGTTTTTAATGCCAGGAATTTCAGTTTGGAATATACTCTCCAAAAGGATAATGAAACTGACTTGAAAGCATAACAGATAAATAATTTCAAACAATCATCATGCTTCAATAATTACACTATTCATCTTTCTAATGTACAAAACACCAGATTTAAATATATATTCATATTTAAATACATTTAATATATATAAATATTAAATATGTATTTATATTTAATTTCAGGAGCCTGAAGGCACACTCTCAGTGATTCAGGATTAGCTTCTTCCCCTCTACCATCTAATTTCTAAATGGATATTGAACCAATGAACACGACCTCAAACTTTTTTTTTTAATTTGTTTTTTTTTGCATTACTTATTTTAACTATTTAAGATATATATAAATATATATTTTTTTACTGTAATTCAGGATTATATTTGATTGTATTGTACTGTTTCAGTAAAGTTAACAAATTTCATGACATATGCCAATGATATTGAATATGATTCTGATTTTTAAGACTAGATAATCCATACATTTATGTTCTGTTGTTTTTGATTATATTGTTAGAATGTGGATAAATGTTGTAGATTCATAAGGGAAGCTATTGCCTTTGAGAGGCACATAAAAAAAGCACATGGAAAGAAACCAGACATCTTGCTAATTTAATTAATTGAAAAAAAAGACATACAATTTGGTACAAAATTAAATCAATATAATTAATCAGGCCCTAAGAAAAATATTGAACACCTGTTCCTTAATAAAATGTTAAAATAAAGATTTCATACCATTTCATCATCATTCATTCAAGATGTGCAAAACACTTTAAACAGATTGACTTTCCTGATGTAACCTAGAGTAACATTCAAAACACTCACATTCACACTCGCAGATGGTCACAAATCAAGATGTGGAATCATGTTCAAACTGTTATTCTCATAGGATGTGTAAATATATATTCTAAACTTGAAAAAACATTACTGCACAGGAGATAGCCAGGCAGCTCATAAAAGTTCACGCCAGCTCTATGTAGGGAAATTTTGTCCATTTCATTATCCTGCTCTATTCCTGAACCACATGGATTAATTTTGCTCGAGACCTGTTCAGTTTCTTTTGAAATCATTGATCACCTGTGCTTCCACCATCCTCATATGATATGAGCTCCAGGTAATTATTATTCTAAGCAAAAACATTCTTCCTTAAACCTAGGTTCTTTCATCCTTGTGAAATTAACTGATGGGAATAAATTTTTTTTAAAAATCTAACCCATATATAAACTTAGGATTATATATCCCCCACTTTATACTCTTCAGTTTATTTTGCTCCAAGGGGAATTCTGACTTCACCACGTAGCTAATATCCCTCAATGCTAAAAGTATTCTGGTAAATCACCTCAGGAATATCTCAAGGGACTATTAACAGAACTGGGTGCAATAATCCAATCATGGCCTAATCAGAGCTTTATAGAGGATCATCACATCTTCTCTGCTTTTGTATTCAATACTTCTATATAGCTCAAAATCCCATATCCTCTGCAAACTATTCTCACTTTGCCACCAGTGAAGATCCATGGATATGTAATGCCAGATTTTCATGTTCCTAGCCATGCCATTAAGCTTCTCTTGCCTCTGCTCATTATTCTGGCATATTTGATAGAGCATGCATAAAAACATGCAATTGGAAACATCTTTCATGTTTAAAGTGTTACTTTCATGTTTAAAATAGCTTTTAATTTAAAAAATCTATTACATTAAAATGCAAACGTTAATTGAATACAGAAGAATGAATCTTCCTTGATCCACCTGATAATCTGATAATTATTTTAAATCATTAGATCTAGAAGAATGAAACTGGGGGTCAAGCAAGCTTCATAAACGGAAGTTTGGACAGATAAATTGCTATCAGAGAATGAGGAAATTCAGTCAGGTACGCAACACTCACAACCCCCAATCTATCAATCTTTCAAATCACCTGTCTAAGCAAACACAAAATTCAGATGAAATTCATGCATCCACAAGAGTAAAAATATTTCAATTTTTAAAACATGGTTTGGCCTTAAATGGATTCCAGAAAAGCATAAAACTCAGCACTTTGATAAGTTGTTTAGGTTTCTGCTCTGAATTTTAATACCAGTTTTTAAGTCAGTGGAATTGCAGAAAGTACAAGAATGGGTAGAACTGAAAGCATTTTGTTGCATTTTTCAAGGGATCAACAGATGAATGTGAAACGCCAATTCAGGTGTTGGATAACAACTTATGCAATACACTTTACTAGAGTTTCCCCAGTTTTTTTTTAAATGCAAGTACTTATCTCAAGTACACGCATCACTAGATACATCAATCCAGATGAACAAGAAATTGCATCCCTTGGCCCATTTTTACCCTATGCCAAATTTTATTTACCACTTTAATTAAGTGAAAAGGTATACTCAGCCTCGGGTAAAACAAGGTACCCATTCACTACTGCATATTTTGCTTGATTATCCAAGACCAATATCAAATTTTATTTAAAGCATCCAAAGCAAATAAATCTTCCAATATGACAATAACATGATAGGTAATGAAATTTTTGAGGACGGCAACACAATGGTGCAACAAAATTAAATATAAAATGCTACTTATAATTAATTTGCAAAAAAATGCTGATTTTTCTTAAATCTTGTATTATTCAGTTATGTTAATAAGAATTGGCTAGTTGAAAAATAAGTAAAATTTCTAAATATTCTGTGAAACTCTCCAGAGATAATTTTACTGTTTATGTCACTAATTATAACAAGGAAAAAAAGGGGAAATTGAGCATGTTGTTATGAATCTAACAAATTTAGGAGCAATATCCTTTTATAATGTGCACACATGCAACAGTTCAAGATCCAAACTAAAGAAAATAATTAAAATTAGTATAATCCCACAGCATGTGAAAAATTAAAATAAAAATTGTGGTTCAGTTATCAAATCAAGGATCCAGCTAACAACTGATAAAAGAATAGTAAAAATCCGTCTAGAGTTTTGGACAATAGTTTGAAAGCCAAACACTCGACAAAAGCAAGAGTTACATTTTCTCTTAGTACTTACACTAAAAGCATCTCGACGAATTCCTTTATGGTTTCTCAGCCAAGATCGACTGAGTTCATTCAATTCAGGGATTGGCTGGACTTTCAATCTCACGGTGTCTCCAGACTGACGAATCATTTCAACTATCTCATCCCGTGACTTATTTTCAACATTTTTACTGTTAATTTCAACTAGTCTGTCACCAGGCACCAGACCCAATGCTAGATCTTTAGTACCAGCGCCAGGCTCTGCAAAATGAACCATCCTGCGGTACACTTGTCCATCAGGTCCTCTGTCCAGCATAGTTGTTCTCCGCAAAGAAAAACCAAAGTCTCCTGTATTTCTCCTCTGCAATACAAGTTCTCTCGGTTCTATAGGCAAAGGTGGCATCACAGGTGGTAACTTCAAATCAGCTGCAAAACGTTTATCCACAACTTCTGGTATTTGAATATCAGGGATTTCCATCAATGTATTTGATGAATTTCTAGGCATTTCTTCCAGATACTCAAGAAGAAGGTTTTCATTTCTCATTTCAACTTGAGGTGAGGGAGTTGCCGAGTTTTCTGATGGAGTTGATATTTCTGATGTTGTCTCTTCTCGATTCTTTTGTGAAAAAGAGAATCTTTTCACTAACTGGACTGAATTCTGTTTAGCAAGAGAGCCAAATAGAGCAGCTCGCTGAAGTACTGATCCTTTCAAACTACTGTCATCGATTTTGAGGTCATCACTGGAACTGGCAGTACTTAACTGCTCAGAATCAAAAATCATGCTTCCTCTATTACTAACCGTGTCTGAATCAATATCAGTAAGATTGAGATCTGAACTGCTGGCTACTTTTATTGGGATAGGAGCTGATATTTCCAGTTTGGTTTTTGACTCACGCTTTGAAGATCGATTCAAATTAAAAAGTCCTCTACGAAGACCAACTTCCTCAAGGCTTTTCAATTCTGATGCTGACATTTTCTCCCGCTTTTCCTTCTTTTCTTTCCTGTCCTTTTTATCTTTGTCTTTTTTAATTAAGTTAAACATTTTAAAAGTTTTAATTTTGGGTGCCTTTTGTTAAATAATAAAGAATGAATAAAGAATGAATCTTTTGAATGGTCCAGCTGAATTCAAAGAGAGTAACTTTTCTTCATAATCTGGTATGAGGAGTTAGAGTGTTGTGTATCTGAAATGACATCAAAATGATAGTTACGATCAAAATACAAATATCAAACAGTATAATCATAATATTCATTTTCCCAAACTGCCATATTTTAATTATTTAAAAATATCTTCCATTAACTTCCTAAAAAACAAATTTGGTGTACAGGTTAATCAAAGCAGAACTGCGTTGCCCATCCTAAACAGTTCTTAGATAACACCTAGTCTGCACTGAGTTAGGACAATCCTAAGCAGGGTACTGTTAGAAATGGCTGGTGGCCATGATAATGGAAGAAAGGAATAAACTGAACTATTCCTAAATCTTGATGGAAACAGTGTTTTAATGATTCTTCACCAAAGAGTAACAAACCTGAGGCTTGGCAAAGAATTAGAAAGCAAAAACAAATGATGTCATTATTGACACAAATAGATGATGAGAAAATTGACAAGAAATATAAAGGTCAAATAAATTACCAAAGTACATATATGTCACCATATACAACCCTGAGATTCGTTATTTTGTGAGCACACACAGCAAATCCAGAAAAAAACAATGGAAGACCACACCCAATAGGATAGACAACAAATTTGCATACGACAACTAAGTGTGCAAATATAAAAGAAAAATAAATAAATAAATAAGCAAACAAGCAATGACTTTCAAGAACACGAGATGAAGAGTCCTTGAAAATTAGTCCATAGGTTGTGAGAACAGTTCAGTGATGGGGAGAGTGAAGTTGAGTGAGGTTATCCCCACTGGTTCAAGAGCCTGATGGTTGAGGGGTATTAACTGTTTCTGAACCTGGTGATGTGGGTCCTGAGGTTCCTGTACCTTTTTCCTGATGACAGCAGTGAGAAGAGAGCATGTCCTGGGTGGTGGGAATCCCTGATGATGGATGCTGCTTTCCTGTGACAGCATTTCATATAAATGTGCTCAATGGTGGGAAGGGCTTTACCCATGATGGATTGGACCATATCCACTACTTCTTATATGACTTTACATTGTAAAGAAAGTAAAACAATCAAAACCAGAGAAATCTAGTTTTAAAAGAACCAGAGGCTAAAGAAGTGAATATTTTGGTGATAACCTTCTCAAATTTCATAAATTTCGGAACAGCTTCAACAGATTGGAAGACATTCAAATATTACACAACTATTTAGGAAATAAAAGAATACAACAGCAAAACTGACCTGGCATTAGATGTTCACAAACTTTAGCGCCCCCCGCCCCCATATACAGTTTCTGCTTTAAAATTCTTTCCCAATCCATAATGTCATAAATTTGAAAAATTAAAGTTAACATGGTTTTCTAAAGAGAAAGAGTTTTCTGGCAGATGCGATTAGCAAGTTAGAATAGCGGTGACCAGTAGGTGTTTTACATTAGAGGCTTTTTTTAAAAGAAGGCATTTCTTAAGAGACCATAATTGGTTCATGGGTTGTGGGCAGAAGGGAGAGTACACAAACATTTAGTATGGGTGGAAGATCAGTTATAGGACAATAAACAGATATATAATTCAAGCTCATGGCTTGTTTCTACTGAAATGTTTGTTGCAGGAATCACTACTAGCTCCTCAGCTATTTCACAATCAGCTTTACTTTCACTGATGTGTTAAGAAATTTGTTGTTTGTGGCAATAACATTCAAGAAATAAAAGATTACACTAGGTTACAATGAGAAATAAAAGAAATAAATAGTGCAAGACAGGACTAGTGAGGTGGTGTTCACAGACATCCCACCCTGCAAAAACTCATTTCAGGGAGGTCGGACCACCATTTCGGGGAGGTAGCACCTCCGCTCCCTGGAACCCCATATTCCCCCCCTCCCCCGGTCGACCTCCAAGGGTGAATGTAATACTTTGTTTAGTGATTTTGTCTAATCTGTAAACCAAGTTGGGTATATGCAGAAAATGTGACATTAAAATATGTACTTATATTATCATGTTTATTCTATTACAACTTTAAGCAAGTCTACAGGGAGTTTGGCTTCATCACGTAGGACAGGGGTCCCCAACCTTTTTTGCACTGCGTACCGATTTAATATTGATAATATTCTTGCAGACCAGCCGACCCGGTGGGGGGGGGGGGGGGGTTGTTAATCACGACCGAAATATAGGTGATAAGTCAACTATGAGTCACTTATAAGTGGCTAATACACTCAATTTCGTTTCTAAAAGGGTTTATCTAACGAATTTAATATTAAACACACAGCGCATATTTTCCTCGCATGAAAATAGTGATCAGTCAATTATAAGTCAATAGCATCATAACATTTTAAGTAACATTTGGATATTAAACACACAGCGCATATTTTCCCCATATGAACGTATAAAAATCATTTCAACACACCAATATCGCTGAATCAGTGGGAGCCCTGGGCTTGTTTCCCTGCAACAAGACGGTCCTATCGAGGGGTGATGGGAGACAGTGATACTCGAAGGGGGTTCCTTATGTCCAGTCTATTCTGCAATTTTGTTTTCATTGCATTCAATGCAGAAAACTCCGCTTCGCAGCGATACGATGTTGGAAGTGGAAGCAACATTTTCAGTGCTTTCGTGGCCTTGACTTTGATCCAGAATGCCAGCAGAGATGTTATGTCAAATATACTTTTCAGCCCACCGTCATTTGCAAGCTCGAGGAGTTGATCTCCTCCCGCGCTGACATGGATGACGCGCGGGTAATGACCTCACATGCGTTCAAGCTCAACAGTGCATGACAGGGAATGAGGAAAGGTGCAGCTGACTCATATCGTTTCCTCGCGGCCCGGTGGTTGGGGACCACTCTTAGCACGAAGCGAGACCAATCAGGATACCCACTCTCCCTCTCCCTTTCTTTCTTAAAAAAAAAAATCGATTTCCGTGATATTGTATATAATTTCTGGGCAGCAGGGAGCCACTATCGATATGCAGGAGACTCCCGGAACTTCCTGGAGAGGTGGGATGGCTGTGTTCATGCAACATTCAGAAATCTAATGGGAAAGATGTTAAAATTGTTGGATGTGCGACTTCATGCTCCTGTACCTCCGGTCTGATGGCAGGAATGAGAAGATGATCCATATAGTTAGGGTCCTTAATGATGGGTGCCACCTTCTTGAAGCACCAACTTTTGAAGATTTCTGACATGATGGGGAAGCTTGTATCTATCCTGGTGGTGATGGCCTAGTCTACAACCTTCTGCAGTTTTTTTTGATCCTGTACATTGGAACCTCCATACCAGGCGGTCAAGCAGCCAGTCAGAATAGTACACCTGTAGAAACTTCCTGAAGATTTTGGTGATGGCGTCAATGAACCATGGCGGTGTGCTGTGGGCTGCAGACAATATAGCTTCTAAATATAGTTTTAAATATACCTCTTTTGAATTACTTTCTCTGCAATCTGCAGCATGTAATTTCCCTCTAAGCAACATACTTTTAAATCAACTTAATGATCTACAGATTTCACGATTGTCTAAAGTTTTCAACGACACCTTTAAACAGACAAAAGTTCATTGCCATGACCATAAGTGGGAAGAAGGGGGACTCCAAGCCAGGCTGTAACAAGGCTCACTCCACCCAGCACCTTGTGAGCAACATGCAGTCGCTGGAGTACAAAGTTCGGGACCTGTGGGCAAGGTTGCTTTTTTGAGGGAAATGAGAGACTGTTGCATTCTATATATATCTAAACAAGAGCTGGCCATCTCCCAGCACGCCAGATACAGCAATAAAACAGAAGGCTTCTCGATTTTCTGTAAGGACCGAAGGCAAAAGGTAGAGCTGTGTATTTCATGATAAACTCTCAGTGACAGTTTTGTCAAACTCATGTTCCCCCGACCCTGAAGACCTAATGGTCAAATGCCCTCTATTTTATTTACCTCAGGAGTTCTCCTCCATAATCCTGACTGAAGTTTGCACACTACCACCAGCTGACTATAATCAGGCACTTGAGATACTGCACGATGCTGTTTCCAAACAAAAAACAGTCCATCCCAACACATTTCTGATTGTAGTTAGGTGCTTCAACCAAGCGTGTTTGAAGAAAACCCTACCAATTACCATCAGCATATAATCTGTACCACCAGAGGTCCCAAAACACTAGACCACTGCTATACTAAGATGAGGAATGCCAACCATTCCATGCCCAGGCCGCATACTGGTAAATTGGATTACTTAGCTGTCCTTCTCCTACCTGCTTACAAGCAGCGGCTAAAGAGCAAAGTTCCAGAAATCAGAACAACAAAGAGATGGTCAAGGGAGGTAGAGGAATGGTTACGGGATTGCTTCAAGACAGTGGACTGAGCAACGTTCAAGGACTCATCAGCGGATCTGGATGACTACACCATGGCTGTAATGGACTTCATTACAAAGTTGTAGACGAGTGTGTCCCCACAAAATCATTCAGTCTTCCCCAATCAGAAGCCTTGGATGAACCATGAGATCTGCAATCTGCTGAGAGCCAGATCAACGGCATTCAGATTTGGTGACCAAGAAAGTTACAAGAGGTCCAAGTACAATCTCCAGATAGCCATCTCTTGGGGATGTGGCAATTCTGGACTAAACTTGAATCAACAAAGTATGCACAACAGTGTTGGCACAGCTTGAATACTGCCACCTCTTATAAAGTGAAATCAAACAACATAGGTGACAGCAGGGCTTCACTTCCAGATGAGTTCAATGCTTTATAGGGCTTGTTTTGGAGGAACCATAACGAACTCCCACTGCCCCCAATAATCCTGTGATTTCAGTCTCCGGGGCCAACACGTGACAGCTTACAGGAGGATGAACCCATGAAAAGAATCTGGCCCAGCCAGAGTACCTGGCCAAATACCAAAGACCTGTGCTGATCAACTGATTGGAGTGTTCACTGAGGTCTTCAACCTCTTGCTTCAAGCAGGCTCCAATTATACTAGTGCCAAAGAATGACATGGTGACCAGCCTCAACGATAGTCATCCAGTAGAACTTACATCCACAGTAATGAAGTGTTTTGAGAGTTTGATGATGAAACTTATGAACTCCCGCCTGAGAAGTGACCTAGATCTGCTCCAATTTGCCTACTAGGGCAACAGGTTCATAGCAGATTGCCATCTCATTAGCACTTATTCAACCCTGGAACATCTGCACAGCAAAGATATACACATATCAGCATGTACTTTATCAACTACAGCTCAGCATTGAATACCTTCATCCCCTGAAAACTAATCAATAAGCTCCTAGACCTTGGCCTCAATACATCCTTGTGGCCTAGTCCATCACAGATAAAGCCCTCCCCACCACTGAAAATATCTACATGAAACCCTATAACAGGAAAACAGCATCCATCATCAGCGACCCCCACCATCCAGGATACGCTCCCTTCTCGCTGCTGCTATCGGGAAGAAGATTCAGTTGCCTCAGGACTCACACTAACAGGTTCAGGAACAGTTACTACCTCTCAACCAATAGGCTGTTGAACCAAAGGGGATAATTTCATTCAACTTCACTAGCCCCATCATTAAAATGATCCCACAACCAATGGACTCACTCTCAAGGACTCTTCATCTTGTGTTCTCAATACATTGCTTATTACTATTTCATTCTTTTTGTATTTGCACAGTTTATTGTCTTTTGCACACTGGATGAATGGCCACATTGGTGCAGTCTTTCATTGATACTGTTCTGGTTATTATTCTACAGATTAATTGAGTATGCTCATGAGAAAATGAATTTCAAGGTTTTATATAGTGACATATATGTACTTTGACAATAAATTTTCCCTGAACTTTGACATACCAAATCTCCTCAATATCCCAATGAAGTAGAGCCACTGGTGTGCCTTCTTCATAATTATATCAGTATGTTGGGCCCAAGATAAATCCTCTGAGATGTGGACACCCAGGAATTTGAAGCTGCTCACTCTTTCCATTGCTGACCCCTCAATGAGGACTGTTATGTGTTCTCTCAACTACTCCTCCCTGAAGTCCACCATCTATTCCTTAGTCTTAGTGACATTGAGTGTAAGGTGGTTGTTGTGGCAACACGACTCAACCAACTAATCTATCTCACTCTTCGTCACATTCTGAAACTCTGCCAACAACAGTGTCATTGGCAAATTTATAGATGGTGTTTCAGCTGTGCCTAGCCACACAGCCACGAAGGTAGAGAGAATAGAAAAACCCTGATGAAGGGTCTCAACCCGAAACACTGACTGTTTATTCCCTTCCATAGATGCTGATTCATTTGCTGAGTTCCCCCAGCACCTTGTGTTGCTCAAGATTTCCAGCATCTGCATAACCTGTACTGTCCTACTGTGCTAGTTCATATGATGCAAAACACAAACATCATATACAATAATTAATTAGGAAGATATTTAATATGTTACCTTTTATTGTAAGCTAACAGGAATCGGAGGGCCAGGAAGAAGTGGTGAGATTGTCCAGTTTTGGTGACAGTTCATTGGGAACAATGCCTGCATTTCTCATGTCTATACACATTTGCTCTGGAGTCACTGCTGCATTGATTCAATTAATTAATTCCTAAAAATAAATTCCTAAGAACAATGCAATGTCATAAAGACACTTGAGGCTCGATGAAAGTTCACAAGAGACAAAAGGGAGCATCTCTGATTATGAGACAGGATTAGAAAAACTTGGGCTTTTTCATCCAGGGAAGGGTGCAACACATATCACCTCAGATGCATACAAGATTATTTAAAAAGGAGAAAGGAAATAGACAATCAGGTAATATAAATCAGAGTACATGCAAACCAGTAAAGAGAAAATATAATACATATCAGAAAATTCTTCATGAAAGGATTAATGCATTTACAGTAGCAGAGTGATTCTGATATATGAGCATTGTGATTAATCAAATAGGCCAAAACACTGATTCAGATCACCATGCATCTGAGAAATTTAAATTAAGATGATAAACCTATAATTTAAGAAAACCCTAACACAAAAAACTCTGAAAATCTGCAGCCATATTGCTTGCCTGGTGGGTAGCACAGTACTGTAGTGATTAGCATAACATTACTAAAGCACCAGCGACTTGGGTTCAATTCCATTGCTGTCTATAATCACGATCAAGTTTATTATCACTGACATTCAGTATGCCATAAAATTTGTTGTTTTGCAAAAGCAGTAGAGTATGTAAAAAAAATTACAAGTTACAATAAGAAATAAAATAAATAGAGTGCAGAAGAGCAATAGTGAGGTAGTGTTCATGGACCATCAGAAATTTGATGGTGGAGAGGAAAATGCTTTTCCTAAAACATTAAGTGTACTTTCTTCCCAAGACCGCGCAGGTTTCCTCTGAGTACTCCAGTTTCCTCTCACATTCCAAAGACACACATGCTGACTACCTCCAGCACATTCTTCGACTTGGTTGACTGTTGACACAAATGATGCATTTCATTGTATCTTTCAATATATTAATGTGCATTTGACAAATCAAGCTCATCTTTAATCCTCAAGAAATCTTTCTATTTTCCACATTCAGTTTAAACTTACCTGTTCATGTATTATGCCACTGTGGAATATACTATAAGTGAATTGAAAGTAGGTTGGAATATTAATCTGGCATCAAAGTCTCTGTGTTACCAAGTTATCGGAGTTTTTCTGCACCAAGAACCCTTAACCACTTCCTGAAATGGTGCGAAGAGGGACCAACTATGGGTCAACAGCAAATGCTGACTATGGCAATAACATCCAATACACTAAATAGTTGAACCAAAATATGCCTAGTGGCCTTCCTCTGTCCTATAAACTAGTGATCCCCAACCACCGGGCCGCAAAGCATGTGCTACCAGGCCACAAGGAAACGATATGATTTGGTGATATGAAACGATATGTGTCAGCTGCATCTTTCCTCATTCCCTGTCATGCACTGTTGAACTTGAACACCCCCCCCCCCCAACTGGCGGTCCACAAGAATATTGTCAACAACAAACCGGTCTGCGGTGCAAAAAAGGTTGGGGACCCCTGCTAACATAATTGGGTGGATGAAAGCCTGCTCAGAAGAGTACTGCTCTCTTTCTGTAAATAAGGTACTGCATAACAAAATTTTAAAACATGCTCTTGTCAGCCTTCATTTTGATTATAGCATTTGTAAAAGGGTTAATAAATATATAGCAATTGAGATGTATCAGAAAATCCAAAAATATTAGAAGTCATTAACTCACCAGCTCCTAAGCTAGCATCATAAATTGATATTGACAAAACAAAACGAAGCAGAATGATAATTTTTTTCCTAAATCAAGATCTCTGGTAGAAATATTATTTTATCCTGATATCCAGATGATGCAATGTTCATTAAACAGGCAGCATAAAATTTTAATTTGTCTATTGTTTGACCTATTTTCATATTGTTTATTTTTGATACTGTACTTGGCTTAATCAATCTATTACCTCTGATCGTCATCCAGAAACAAACGAAACCTTTCACAATAGATTTATAAATTCTAAACATAAGTGTTACTTTAACAAGATGTAAATGGTACCAATCCACACATCACAAAAGATGCAGATTTCTGTAATTTCAGATTTCATGTCTTTCAGCAATTAGGAGCTGAAAGTCATAATTAATTGACCTACAATTTATAAAACAAATAGCAAGTCTTATAATGTTAGTATCACATTGTACAGTTGTGCACAGCTAGAAAGAACATAATGCAATTTGCAGTGAAGTTACCAAACAAAAAATATTCTCCTCTTGAGACTAATTCTGCACTAAATGGCAGCAATTCATCATACAACTTAATAAAATAGAAGTAAAACAAATTCTGATTTTAACTATCTCCTGCCTTTATTAGAGAACTAAAATCCCTGTATCCATCTTGCACAGGTAAAGCACAACTTCCAACATTAACCCAGAAAAATGCAAAAGATCCACAACATTTAAGTCACATATCAGAATTTTTTGCAAGTTTCAGGTTCATACAATTTAAAAGGTTATAGCTGCAGCCTAACTGGAATGAGAGATACAGTTTGTTTCACACTGAAAGCTTAATGCTTACCCACTTTATGCAACAGCATTACATTAGTGGCAATTTTATACTCATTTTGCACCACACTGAGCTACAACATATTTAGTTTCACAGATGGCCAATAAAAACAAATATTACCTGTGATAGCACATTATTTAGGTCCATTTAGGTTTTTGCCATTATGCATGCTATATCAGTTTCATAGGGAAATTACCACATTGTAACGTTGTGCATAGTTCCCTTAATCTTGGGCAATCCACAATCAGATCGGCAATATTCGATTTAGGTAACAAAAAAGTATTCTAAGTAACTGAAGCTATGGGGTCTTAATGTATATTAATCGTTTTCACAATATATGGTGAAGATTCAGAAGTCAGTATGTTTAAATGAGTGACTTCAGTGAACAGCTTACCAGATTTCAAAAAAGTGACTGCCTGTTCATAAATATTCTAAATTAAAGCAATTCAACACTTATGTACAGTAAAATCCCATGAAAAGCAGAAACTATCATGACCCCCACTAAATCTTGAAAGAATATAGATAAACTTCTTGCTCTTCTATTAGCACAATGGAATCTGGTTATTTGAAGATATAAAGATGACCCAAGCCCTTATGGCTTCCAAAGTAACCACAATAATGGAATATTCCTTCACTGCTGTGGTTTAAATAAAGAGCATAATGCCAAAGGAATAACATCTATATTTTCTAACAAAAGGAGATTATCAACCTAACCAGACCATCATAAATTATATACTATGTTATCTCAAACCACAAACATCCTCATGAATACCGTGACTCCACTTCTAGCTCCTTAAAATCGCTCATTTAATGTAGGAATTATAATGACTGCACTCTGGTGCCCTTTATCTTTAACACAAAAACATAGTCTTGATTGTTTACTTTTCCATTCCGACCTCAAATCAGAAAGATGTACAGGAATCCAAATAATTCAACTGTGAACCTCCCCTTCTCCATAGTACATGGAATATAACTATGCTATGTCATCACATCATACTCAAGTCCTTTCTTTAATTGAGATAATAAAATAGAACTATTTAACCAGGACTGTTTAACATTAAGGCAAAAAAAAATTTAAAATTCTATAAACATAAATAATTAATTATATCAAAAGCTCTTGAAAACTTGCTGCGTTGTAACCAGTACTTAAATTACTAATATTCTTTACTAAAGCAGGTCCAAATATAAATTTTCTTAGCAAGACAGATGCCCCAATTGTCTGCAACTTAATTATTGATAGACTAAGAAGAACAGGGGACCACATAAATCTGGAAATCCGCTCCCACTAAGTGCTATATGAAAAAAAATCAAGTCCTCCTCATTTCTCATTAAAATGAAATGTTAATTCAGCTATTCATTTCGATGTTTTATAATTGTGAAATATTACTAGTGTTTAGTTTATTAAAAGTATTTTTTTAAGATTTAGTTTCTCAAAATTATGACTTAACAAATGAGAATTCTTGTACTCAGTGCAAGTGAATTAAAGTGCACTACTAAATATTGTAAAATAATTTTGACATTACAGCTTCTTTTTCACTTACAGCAATGACATCTGTGTCTTCTGCATTATTGGAAACTGATGAATAGTAAATTTAATCTGCCAACATAACAGCTAATATTATCTGTTCTATTCGCAGGTTAAACTTTATCAGTTTCCTTATCAATACAAGTACTTGTAAGGTACTGCAAATATTTGAATAATTCTCATATGCCTTTCCAAGCTAGTATTACACCTAATCAGTAAATAGATGAAAATGATACAACGGGTTATTTAGCTACAATGTGTCAAGAGCAAAATAAATTCCGAGTTTGTTAAAAATATAGAAGGATGTTACTGAAGTTTTCCCAAGACAATGCTAACATCAAGGTTTAATCTAGGTTTTCGATTTCCTCAAAGAAAATAATAATAAAATATTAAAACACCGTCGTCAGTAAAAGTTGCCACGAATTATTGCAACAATTCAATTTCCATAAGAATTGGCGTTCCAAAAACTGCTGTAACAAGGTGAGTCGGATTGCGTGGAGCGTTACTTTAAAGGGCAAGTCCTGCTTACACCTACCTTGTGAAATTCACATTCCCAGCTGTAAGGTAGGCCAGAGCTGTAGGTACCGAGCTTGGCCTACAGTGCAAAATCAGCGATACATTCCTGAAACAATAGAGGGAAGGGGACGGAAAATAAAACCTCGGCGCAGAAGAAAGCCCTCTGGGTTAAAGCTCGTTCGTTCACTCAGACGGTGCTTTAATTTCCTTTCTGGAGATGGATCTCAGCTTCATCAGTGTCTGTCTCCTTTTCTTTCCCCCTCCTCCTGGAAATGCCTAGCATTCGTTTCCCGAAACCACCAACTTCCCTCCTTCCCCCCACACACACAAAAGATAAAACACAGGCTGAGGAAAGCAACAATGAAGAATGAGATCGGCAGGCTGTTTGTTATCTAAGCTTTAAAATAAAGCGATTGGGGGTGAAGGTACTCACCAACAGGAGCGGTGGCGGAGGCGGCAGCGGCGGCAGCGGTGGCGCGCATTACTTGTAGGAGGCGCTCCACGGCCACGGCCGTTGACAGCCCGAGCTCCGGCTCCCTCCCGCGCCGCGGTCGCGCGCGGTTAAAATGGCGCTGCGCGCGTGTGCTCGCGCCAGGTGCTGCGAGGGCGGACGAGATGGGGCGGCTGGCAGGCGCGCACCGAGCGCACACGCCGCAGCCTGGAGAGCGTCCGCCAGTCTGTGTCACCTCCTTCGAGGCTGTCAGTTTGCTTTCGGGCAATTGGCCCGTGGCCGACGGAGGCACAGAAATGCGCTTCTAATAGTTCTAATTGCTGCAACGGCAAGGAAAAATACGTGCAGAGGGGTTTTGGAAAGGATCAGCTGAGCAATGCTTTACACTTCCATTTGCCACAGAACTGTCAGTTGGCGCTCTGAGCCCCACAGGTTCAAACGGGACGATCGCAGCATCAAGACACCCTCAGTGTGATTTTATAGCAAGTCTCTCGGAGGCGATGCATTTATGTGTTGAAGTTCTTCAAAGGGAAAAACTTCAACATTACAACTAGACATCGATTAATTTGCAATTTTCCACAAAGAAATTTGAGAACCCACTGAAGTAATATTTGGCAAGTCATAAGTTGTATTTTACTAAATCTGAGCCACTAAATACATATAGTATTTGACAGTGAAATAGAAGCAGGGATATGCTATTCAGGATGATCATGGTAACTTCAGCCATCTCCAACAGGATCCTACCACTAAGCACACCATTCCCTCCTCCATCTTCGACCTTCCCCTCCTCCCCAGCTCCCTATGTGGCTCCCTTGTCTGCTAGTCTCTCCCCGTTGATTTCCCTATTGGCATTTATCCCTGCAAGTGTGACAAGTGCTGCACCTGCCCCTACACCTCCTACACTGCCACCTGGGACTCCAAATAGTCCTTCCAGGTGAAGTGACACTTCACCTGCAACTCTGTTGGGGTCATCTACCTACCATATCCAGAGCTCCCAGTGCAGCCTTCCCTACATTAGTGAGACCAGATGCATATTGGGGGACCACTTCGTCGAGCACCTTCGTTACATCTGCCACAAATGACATGATCTCCCAGTGGCTACTCTTCAATTTGACTTCCCATTCCCATTTTGACATGTCTGTCCATAGCCTCCTATATTGCGATGATGAGGCCAAGCTCAGGCTGGAGGATCTATCACTCAATAGATGCAGCCTGACCAGCTGAGTTCCTCCAGCATTTTGTGTGTGTTATTTCAGGCTGGAAGAGCAACACCTCATATTTCATCTGGGTAACCTCTAGCCTGAGAGGGGTCATTCCTCCCCCACACTCCCCGCCCCCCCCCATTTTCCGTTCCTCATTCTGTTTACCCACTCTCACCTCTTCTTCTACTTACCTGCCTATCACCTCTCTCTGGTTCGCCTCCTCCGTCCCTTTCTTCCATGGTCCAGAAACAGAATCAAGTTTATTATCACTGACATTTTTTAATTTATTCATTTACGGGATGTGGGCATCGCCAGCTAAGCCAGCATTTATTCCCCTTCCCTAGTTGACTTTGAGAAGGTGTTGATGAGCTGCCTTCTTGAACCACTGCAGTCCCTGAGGTGTAGGTACACCAACAGTGCTGTTAGGGAGGGAATTCCATGATTTTGGCCCAGCGACAATGAAGGAACAGCGATATGTTTCCAAGTCAGGATGGTGAGAAACTTGGAGGGGGATTTCCAAGTGGTGGTGTTCCCAAGCATCTGCTGTTCTCATCCTTCTAGATGGTAATGGGGCTGGAGGTGCTACCTTAGGAACTTTGGTGTGTTGTTGCAGTACATCTTGCAGATAGTACATACTGCTGCAACTGTTCATTGATGGTGGAGGGATTGGATGCTTGTGGAAGGGGTACCAATCAAGTGGGCTGCCTTGTCCTGGATGGTGTCAAGTTTCTTGAGTGTTGATGGAGCTGCACTCATCCAGGTGAGTGGTGAGTATTCCATTACACTCCCGACCTGAGCCTTGTAGACAGTGGACAGGCTTTGGTCATGAAATTTGTTGTTCTGAGCCAGAAGTACAATGCAATACATATAATATAGTACAAATTATAATAAGAAATATGAAATATATAAATACATCCACTGTCTTCCTCTTCTTCCTCTTCTACAGCACTTTACCTTTTCCACCTACCTCCTCCCAACTTCTTAATTCACCCCCTCCCCCAAACACTCACCGTCCCCTTCACCTGATCTCACCTATCACCTATCAGCTTGTACTCCTTCCCCTTCACCACCTTCTCATTTGAGGTTCTGCCCCTTTCTTTCCAGTCCAGATGAAGGGTCTCAGCCTGACACATCAACCGTTTACTCCCTTCCAGAGATGCTACCTGACTTTCTGAGTTCCTGCAGATTTTGTGTGTTGATCAGAATAAAATGATGTCTCTTTAAAACACAGAACAGGAGGAATTACTTCAACCAAAGGGCGGTGACTCTGTGGAATTTGTTGCCACAGAGAGAAGTGGAGGCCAAGTCATTGGGTGTACTTAAGGCAGTGATTGATAGGGTCTTGATAGGAAAATGGGTTAAGGGTTAAGGGGAGAAGGCAAGAGAATGAGGTTTTTAAAAATCAGTAATAACTCAATGGCAGAGCAAACTTGATAAGCCGAATAACCCAATTCTGCTCCAGTATCTTATGGTAAATCAATAATACAAATTGTAAGCAACAGGAGCATGAGCATCAATATCTCCATAACCACCCCCTCAACCCCAACTGGTCACAGATTCCCAACCAGAAAAAGATTCACTTTTTCTTGCCCTCTGTTTTCTGTCTCGTAAGTGTTCCTCAATCTGCATTCTACATTTATTTTATACCCCTTGTGTTGCACCTCATGCTTGGTACTAAACATCAAATTCGCCATGCTTGCTTGTTTTGCACTGGTAGGTGGTTTTTTCTATAATTGTACATGGTCTGTTCCCCACATGGCAAAATCTGATCCTAGATTTTCCCTCTATCTGATGGGTCTACCCTCTGAAGGGACTTTTGCTAGACCCTAAGGATTTGGAGCTGTTTGTCAAAGGCCTGAGTTGAATAATAATCTTGAGCAACATGATGGAATGCTGTGAATGGACCAGAATGAGCCCATTTTTGAAGCTCCTTTTAAAAAGCCCAAACTTCAAAGCCATTGCTCCAGTTTTGTTGTTTGTCAACTGCTGTGTTGTATTTCTAAATTACTCTGACATCCCAGAACATTTAAAACCTGCTAACATTGAAATAAACTGTTAAAAGTAAAATCAACTAAAACTATAAAATATGTTTAATGCTTAAAACTTAACACACAACCAACTTTCTAAAATGTTATTCTCCATTTTTTATAGTCGTATAATGCAAATTCGAAAGAATGTGCTCTTGGATCTTGCACTAGGCTAACCCTTATTGTAAATGATGGGAAATTTTAGCAACCTTCTGCTCTGCGTTTGAACCCTGTGAAAAGTAAGTGACACAATTCAGCTGGGAAATTACTGGCAGAGCTCAACAAACCAGTTTGGAATTTTATGTTCATATAAGTCAGGAAAAATACTTGCACATGCATTGAGAAACACACAATTCTAAGTATAACTACTGGAAAAACCAAGCAAAGTACAGACTAAACTTTCAGCACAGGCCTAGAAAAATTCTTGGGGATTTCCTAGATTTCCTTCCAAGTGTCTCGGCAACCTCTCCAATAGTTTTGCAACTGATAAATGAATGTTCAAAGGGAAAAAAACAATGCAAAACCTATCTTGCGGTTACTGTATATGACTATGAGCAGTTGTATGATAAGATGGACACGATCTCACAATCTACCTTGCCATGGCCTCACACCTTCTTGTCTGCTTTCATTGCACTTTCTCTGTAACTGTAACACTTCATTCTGCATTATTTTATTGCTTTCCTCTTGTACTACTTCAATGACCTGATATGATGAAATAATCTGTATGAATGGCATGTAAAACAAACTCTGGAGCAACACATACAAAATGTTGGAGGAACTCAACAGGTCAGACAGCATCTCTGAAGATCTTACCCTTCCCTTAATTTGACAAAACTCTATGTTTTGGAATTTTAGTATCATATTTTGCATTCTAATGCAATGCACAATGTTTTGGGTCTAGCAGTGATCTTTTTAACGTTCTAACATATTTACAGGGGTTCCCAACCTGGGATCCATGTACCCCTCGGTTGATGGTAGGTATCCATCGCTTAAAAAAGGTTGGGAAACCCTATTGATTAACATCATTTATGGTTTACAATAGAGTTACAGCTAATCAAAACTCATTTATTGGAATCCTTATTGGGATGAGATCTAAGCACAGGACAGGTACCACGCCACAAACAAGAATGAACACTAAAAACAAAAAAAACTACTCAGGCTACCTTTGGGTCATGGCCCAAATCATCAATTGTACTCCTTTCTGTAGATGCTGCCTGGCCTACTGAGCTCCTCCAGCATTTTGTGTATGTTGCTTTGGGACCTGGGTTTGGCAGTGGAAGGAAATCTGAAGCAACAGCAAAGCAAACAAAATTCAGGTGAGGCTCAAAAAAAGATACTTTTTCAAAATGGAAAGAAGTGAAAGTTGTTCAAAAATATGTGGGGAATCATAAATTTGCTTTCAGACACTATTAATTGGGCCACTTGATGTTCAAAGTACTTCACTGAACAGTGCATTTAATGCACAATGGTGGGCATTGTTAATGTTTTTGGTTTAGAACCAGTGAACAAAGGCAAATAAAGATTTATTTTTCATCAGTGTTCACAGCTGTGAGGCCAGCTGATCAAGCTCTAGTCACTAATGGCACAGGATGACATCCTCTGATTTCTGCCAAACATCTCTGCCTCTTTCAATGCCTTCACTCAATGAAAATGCCTAAGATATGAATTCATTATGTGTAATCATGGGAATGAACACAGATCTAATCACTCCTTAGCACATTCCATTGCATTGAATGACATAGATATTTATTTCACAATTGTGAATTTGGGTAGTGAGTCAGGCAATAATGAATGCACATTGTTTTTGCATCAGATGACACCTTACTGAATGTGAACAACACAATGTTTTCATCCTTGTCATTAAATATTTCATGATACTTCCAAAACCAGACATTTCCAATTTCTCATTGTTTTAAATTCTTAAATTTGCCAGCTTTTAATATTTATGTTCTTCTTTAAATGTTTTTGGTATTCATTTTTATCATCTAAAGAAATCTTGGGAATAGAAGAGATCATTCAAACTCAATTTTAAAAATTAATGCAATAGATCGACGACACTGACAAATCAACAACTTTATTGTTTCTTTCTTGTTGTTCTGAAAATGCATTTCAAAGCAAGTATATCTTCAGTGAGTATGAATGACTAAAACAAATCAGACTGTTGTCACTTCAACCGAACTGTGATATTCAACAGTTAGAAACTAAATTAATTTTTGTACCCTCTTCCTCCATTGTCGTGCTAAAAAAGAATGCTTTTTTATTGGTTTAATGATTACTTGCAAAACAAACACCGTGACACCAATAACTATGTATTAGCATATATAGCTTTGAGACTCTTACAATATAGAGAAATGTTGAATGATATTCTCAAGGATGAAAAATGAAACATAATTGTTTTGAAAAGATTTGAGAATCTAGCACCACGTCCAGTGGACTTAGAGGAGATTGAATAAATGTCTTCAAAATACATTTTTATTTTCTACTATTCAGGAGGTGAGCTTTGCTGGCAGGATTGACATTTATTTCCTTCCTTGAAATGGACACATGCTAATCTGTTTCAAATAACAAAAAAAAGTGGACAGATATATTACAAAACTGGAGTCTCGTACAAGTTAGACCAGGGAAAGAAGATATTTGTAATCAAGTTGACCTTTCATCATCTTTATAGTTTGTTTTTTAAAAATGTTAGATTTTTCCAGAAGTTCTCAAATTGAGATCTGAGCTCATAAATTAACAGGTCCATGTGGTACTACATCAGGCTGATCGGATGAATGGTAAATTATTGCTTCTTCTATTCATCAATACCCTGCAGCATTCTACCACACAGATCAATGCAAAAGGTTCCAAAACATTATTTTTAAATGGCAAGAGATAGCTCCTGATATTCTGATCAAACTTTCCCATTATCCCTTTGTCATTTGTGTGACTCTTGTGCATGCTATTGACTGCTGTGTTTGCCTAAGATTACAAGTGATTACATTTCAGAAGAAACACACACAAAATGCTGGAGGAAATCAGCAGGCCAGGCAGCATCTATGGAAAAGAGTAAAGTTGACGTTTCGGGCAAAAACTGTTCATCAGGACTGGAGGAAAAAAAGTTGAGGAGTAGAGTTAAAAGATGGGTGGAAGGGAGGGAGAAACACAAGGCGATATGTGAGAGCAGGAGGAGGAGGGTATCAGCCTGTGTTTCTCCCTTCCCTTCCCCCACCTTTTAACTCTACTCTTCACCTTTTTTCTCCGGTCCTGCTGAATGCTCTCGGCCCAAAACATCAATTGTTTACGCCTTTCCATAGATGCTGCCTGGCCTGCTGAATTCCTCCAGCATTTTGTGAGTATTGTTCAGACTTCCAGCATCTGCAGATTTTTCTTGTCTGTGATTACATTTTACAAGAACTTCTTTGGGCTGATTGGTTGATAATTTGAAGGAATCAAAATGAGATTCATATTTATTATCACCGACGTATGTTGTGAAATCTGTTGCTTTGCGGCAACAATACCATGTGATTCATAAAAAATAAATTATTGTAAATTACAATAAATATAAAAAGTTAAATAACTAGTGCAAAAAAGGAGGTATCTGTAAAACTGAAAATTGTTCATATTGTTCTGTATTTTCATATGTACAAATATTTTAATACACTGCAGCATAAGAAATATGAGTACAATCAGACTATACAGCTCCTGATTGAAGCTGTCCTGCAGTGAGATCAGGCTGATCTGATTCTTTAGGCATATAGATTATCTTCCTAGTGATTCCCATAACCTTTGATTACACTGTAGTGCAGAGATCAATTGATCTCAGTCTTTAATATACTTAGAAGCTCTGTACCCACAGCTTTTAGGATAGAGAATTCTAAAAATGGACTACTCTCTGAGCGACAAAACTCTTCCTCAGACTTAAGTGACCAATGGCCCCTAATTCTAGACTTTAAAATAAATTCAATAATCTTTGACAATGAATTATCAGCTGGAATGTTTTATCCGTATTCTTCCTTATTCCTATTTATTACTGATATGGGGACCTCAAACTCGATATGAAGTACATATCTTAAATGTTGATTATGAATCATGATGTTCATTCATTAAGATGAAATTATTCCCCTTTTTTAATTCATTGGGATAAAGTCACCACAGAAGTTATGCGTATTCAATGGCCACTTTATTAAGTATCTTTTTGTACCCAATTGTCTTCTGATTCTGTTGCCCATCCGCTTCAAGGTTCGATGTGCCGTGTGTTCAGAGATGCTCTACTGCACGTCAGTGCTGTAACCCATGATCATTTGAGCTACTGTCACCTTCCTGTCAGCTTGAACCAATCTGGCCATTCTCCTCTGACCTCTCATTAAGAAGGCATTTTTGCCCACAGAACAGGATGTTTTTTTTTGTTTTTGCACCATTTTCTGTAAACTCTAGAGGAAATCAGCAGTTTCTGATATATTCATACCATTCCTGTGGAACCAATAATTAATCCATGATCAAAGTCACATAGATCACAATTCTTCTCCATTTTGATGGTTGGTCTGAACAGCAGCTTCAACCTCTTGTCCATGTCTACATGCTTTTATGCATTCAGTTTCTGCCACATGATTGGCTGATTAGATATTTGCACTAATGATTTGGTACACAGGTACACAGGTACACCTAATAAAGTGGCCAGTGAGTATAGAACATAGAACTGTATGACACAGAACAGACCCTTTGGCTGACTATGTGCCAACTTAATCTATTCTGATTGGCATGCACATAGCCCATATCCATCCGTCCCCTGCCTGTTCATGTGCCTTTCTAAAGGCTTCCATGCAGCATAGAATTCCTGAAATCCACATGTAACAGACACAACCAAGGACAAGTATTGAGAGGTACTAATCTGGATTTAGTTTTAAAGAATAAAGCAGGATAGGCAGAAGGAGTTTAGAGATAATATTTATGATAGTGATCAAAATTCTGTAAGATTTAGTATACTTATGTAAAAGTAGAAAACATTCCAAATTTTACTAAAGCTAATTTTATTAGACTGATGAGTCACTGAAAATGCCAATAGGAACATTCAAGTGTTCAAGGTGAACATAATCTGATAAATTCAATAGGTCAGTACTGGCACATTTAAAGCCAGGCAGATCACAAGGTACAGTGAGAGTAAGGCAAGGCAAAACAGGGAATCACATGAACCTTATATGGAATACCAAGGAGCTGGAATGTTACGGTGAAGTTGTATAAAACAATGGTGAGGCCTAATTTGGAGTATCGTGTGCAATTCTGGTCACCTACCTACAGGAAATATATCAATAAGATTGAAAGAATGCAGAGAAAATTTATAAGAATGTTGCTGGGACTTGATGACCTGAGTTATCGGAAAAGATTGATTAGTTTAGGATTTCATTCTCTGGAGCACATGAGAATGAGGGGAGATTTAATAGAGGTATACAAAATTATGAGGGGCATAGACAGGGTAAACATCAGCTGGCTTTTTGCATTGATTTTGGTGAGACTAGATCTAGACGCCATGGGTTAAGGGTGAAAGGGAAAATGTTTAAGAGGAACTTCTTCACTGAGAGGGTGGTGAGAGTGTGGTACGAGCTACCAGCAGAAGTGGTGAATGCAGGATTGATTTCAACATTTAAGAGAAATTTAGATAGGTACAAAGATTGGAGGGCTATGGTCCAAACTTCAAAGCTCAAAGTAAAATTTATTATCAGAGTAATACATGTCGCTACATACAACCCCGAGATCCTTTTTCTGTGGACATACTCAGCAAATCTATAGAACAATAACTGTTATCTGCAGCCATCAGGAAATGTTAACTGCAAACAAACCGTGCAATTGCAAATATAAATAAATAGCAATAAATAACAAGCATGAAATAACAATATAACACAGTTCCTAAAAGAATGTAGCTATCTCCTTTTGTTCAAGAGCCTGATGGTTGAGGGATAGTAACTGTTCTTGAACCTGGTGGTGCAAGTGCTGGGGAACCTGTACCTTCTACCTGTTGGCAGCAGTGAGAAAAGAGCATGGCCTGGGCGGTGAGGATCTTTGATGATGGATGCTGCTTTTCTATGGCAACGTTTCCCGTAGATGTGCTCATGGTTGGGAGGGTTTTACCTGCGATATACTGGGCCGAATCCACCACATTTGCAATATTTTCTGCTCTAAGGCATTGGTGTTTTCATACCAGGCTCTAATGCACCTAGTCAACACGCTTTCCACCACACTTGTATAGAAATTTGCCAAGGTTTTTGATGACATGCCAAACCTCCGCAGACTTCTGAGGAAGTAGAGGTGCTGTCACACATTCTTCGCAATAATATTTATATGATGGATCCAGGAGACATACTCTGAGATAGTGATACCCAATAATTTAAAGTTGTTGACCCGCTCCACCTCTGATCCTCCAATTACTGGCTCATGGACCTTTGGTTTCCCTCTCCTGAAGTCTACAATCAGTTTCTTGATCTTATTGACATTGAGTGAAAGGTTGTTATTACACCACTCAGTCTCCCTCCTATATGCTGATACATCATCTCTTTCGATATAGCTCACAACTGTGGTTTCATCAGCTAACTCGTATATGGTGTTGGAGCTATACCTAGCCACACAATCATAGGTGTAAAGCAAGTAGAGCGGGGGCTAGGTACACATCCCTGCAGTGTGCCTGTGCTGATGGAGATTGTGGAGGAGATGTTTTTGCCATTCATACTGACTGGGGTCTACAAGTGAGGAAATCCAGGATCCAATTGCACAAGGGGTATTGAAGCCCAGGTCTTGGAGTTTACTGATTAGTTTTGAGGGGACGATGGTGTTAAATGCTGAGCTATAATTGATAAAGAGCATCCTGATGTAGGTATCTTTGCTGTCCAGATGTTCCAGGGTTGTGTGAAGAGCTAACAAGATAGCATCTGCTGTAGACCTGTTGGTCTGGTAGACGAACTTGAGCGGATCCATTTCATCACTCAGACAGGAGCTGATATGCTTCAACACCAGCCTCTCAAAACACTACATCACTGTGGATGTAAGTGACACTGGGCGATATATACTTGGACAGGTTACTATGTTCTTCTTAGGCCCCAGTATGATTGAAGCCTGCTTGAAGCAGATGGGTATCACACACAGTGAAAGCAGGAGGTTGAAGATATCCCTGAATACATCAGCCAGTTGGTCTGCACAGGTCTTCAGTACTTACATACTTACTTTATACTTTATTGTCGCCAAACAATTGGTACTAGAACATACAATCATCACAGCGATATTTGATTCTGCGCTTCCCACTCCCTTGATTACAAGTATTAGATAATAAAAATATTAAAAATTAGTAAACATTAAAATTTTAAATTATAAATCATAAATAGAAAATAGAAAAATGGAAAGTAAGGTAGTGCAAAAAAACCGAGAGGCAGGTCTGGGTATTTGGAGGGTACGGCCCAGATCCGGGTCAGGATCCAATCAGCAGTCTTATCACAGTTGGAAAGAAGCTGTTCCCAAATCTGGCCGTACAAGTCTTCAAGCTCCTGAGCCTTCTCTCAGAGGGAAGAAGGACGAAAAGTGTGTTGGCTGGGTGGGTCGTGTCCTTGATTATCCTGGCAGCATTGCTCTGACAGCGTGCGGTGTAAAGTGAGTCCACGGACGGAAGATTGGTTTGTGTGATGTGCTGCGCCGTGTTCATGATCTTCTGCAGCTTCTTTCAGTCTTGGACAGGACAACTTCCATACCAGGTTGTGATGCACCCTAGAAGAATGCTTTCTATGGTGCATCTATAAAAATTAGTGAGAGTTTTAGGGGACAGGCCAATTTTCTTTAGTTTTCTCAGGAAGTAAAGGTGCTGGTGGGCCTAATTGGCAGTGAACTCTGCTTGGTTGGACCAAGTCAGGTCATTTGTGAAATTGACCCCTGAGGAACTTAAAGCTTTTGATCTGTTCCACTTGCGCACCACTGGTGTAAATTGGGTCGTGCGGTCCGCTACTCCTTCTGAAGTCAACAACCAATTTCTTCGTCTTGCTGACATTGAGGGATAGGTTATTGTCTTCGCACCATGCCACCAGGTTCTTAATTTCCTCTCTGTACTCAAACTCATCATTACCCGAGATATGGTCTACAATTGTTGTGTCATCAGCAAACTTGTATATTGAGTTTGATGGAAACTTTGCTACACAATCATGGGTGTACAGTGAGTACAGCAGGGAGCTGAGTACAGTAGAGGAGAGCTTGTCCCCTATTTTTACGGCCTGGGTCCTGTCTGTGAGGAAGTTGAAGATCCAGCTGCAGATCTGAGTGCTAAGGCCCAGGTTCCGGAGCTTAGGAATCAGTTTATTTGGAATGATGGTATTAAAGGCAGAGCTGTAGTCAATGAAAAGGAGCCTTACGTATGCGTCAGTACTCAGCCAGGTACTCCGTCTCGACCTAATGCTTTCCTTGATTCACTGTCTTGAAGGCAGCCTGAACATCATCTTCAGATACTGAAACCAAAGGATCATCGGGAGACATGGGGGTGCACGATGGTTCTTCCCTGTTCTGGTGGTCAAAGCAAGCATAGAAGGTATTGGGCTCATCTGGAAGCGAAGCTCTGTTGTCCCCAATGTTGCAAGATTTTAGCTTTGTTGCAGGTATGGCATTCAAACTCTGGCACGGTTGTTGAGCATCCCTCGTTGATTCCAGACTTGACCAGAATCTCCACTTTGTCTGAGAGATGGCTTTCCAGAGATCATACCTGCACCCCTTGTAGTGTTCTTGATCTCCAGACTTGAATGCCTCTGATCTGGCTCTCAGCAGTTTCTGAATTTCATTGTTCATCCAGGACTTCAGATTGGGGAAAACTCTGAATGATTTCATGGGGTCACACTCATCCACAGCTGTTTCAATAAATTCTGTAATATCCCTGCTGTATCCATTCAGTTCCTCAGATGAGTTCTTGAACACGGCCCAGTCCACTGCCTCAAGGCAATCCTGTAACCGTTCCTCAGAGTCCTGCGACCACCTCTTGGTTGGCTAGATCTCTGGAGCCTTGCTCTTTAGGCTGTCTATATGCAGGTAGCAAAAGTCCAGCCAAATGATCCAACTTGCCAAAATGTGGTCTCTGGAAGGAACAATAGGCATTCCTTACCATAGTGTAGCAGTAGTCTAGTGTGTTGGGTCCTCTGGTGCAACAGGTTATGTTCTGGTGATAGTTGGGCAGGGTTTTCTTCAAACAGGCCTGGTTAAAGTCATTGACTATAATTTGAAGTGTGTCAGGATGGAGCATTTCTTGTTTACAGAGTGCACTGTGCATTTTTGCGAATTCTTGTGGCTGCTGGCTGTATGTAAACTGCAGTCAGGATCACAGATGAGAACTCTCAAGGCAAATAGAATGGTCCACATTTAATCGTTAGTTGTTCTAAATCAGGGGAACAAAAAGCCGACATAACCCCAATGTCCAGGTGCATGGATGGGACTAGACAGATTAATATTTCAGCACGAACTAAATGAGCCAAAGGGCCTGTTTCTGTGCTCTAGCATTGTTGTGTAACTATATATGAATCTTGTGGAATAGCAAGAGTTTTATATAACAAAGCTGAGAGGGTACAAAAAGTTATAGTTAAGGATCAGTCTCAAAGATTGGAAGGGAAAAACTTAGTAAAAGTGGAAGTATTATTGAAAGTGATAAATAACTAGGCCCTGGTGAAATGAATCCCATGCTGCTTAATTAAATAATGGAAGAAATTGCAGAGGCTTTCAACATCATTTTTAAATTTTCAAAGAAAACAAAAGATGCCGGAAATACTTAGCAGCTGAGGCTGCATCTGTGGGAAAAGAAACAGAGTCAACGTTCCAGGTCAGATACCCTTCAACAGAACTAAAAAGACTGAAGAGCTTCTAAAATTTCAGGGAGGGTAACAAGATGGAGTGCCTCTAACACACTAAAACTGGGATGGCCCTGGGGATAAGTTGTAAGCAAGATTATCAGGTCAATAAGTGAATGGGAACTGCGAGAACACAGGCAAAAGGAAGTGTAAGTTGTGAAACATAGAGCAGCAGTCTGGCCCTGCAAGGCAGGGTGGGTAAGCCATCCACTCCCTGCATGTAAACTTACACACACCCATCACACCTACTGGGGCATAGGCCACCAAAAGCAATTTGCCAGAATCCTCTATCCTGGACCAGTCTTTCAAGTTGTCCCCAGGTGTAGTTCAACTAGGCAAAGATACTTCCTCCCCCAGGGATGAGGTCTTTGGAGATTCAGTTGATGTTTCTGTAGCTCTGGGTTTTTGATGGAATGTGATTGCTAACCCCACTGACTAACTCCCCTCTTTACACACCTGGGCTTGGGTCCATTCATGGCAGATTTTCTGACAGAAAAGGAAATAATAAAAATAGCTAATAATAGCTGATGACACAGACTGAGAAATCAAGTTACTCAAAGTTGTCAAATTCAATACTGAGTCAAGAAGACTGAAAAATGCTCAGCTGAAAGGTAAGGTGGTGTTTCCAAAGCTTGCATTGGACCTCACTGTGACAGTACGGGGAACCACAGAGCAATAGATTGGGGGTGGGAGTAGGATGAAGAATTAATTTTGCAGGCAATGGAAAGCCCTAGGCTGCCCTGTGGTTAAAAGATGTTTCACAACGCAATCTCTTATTTGTGTTTTTTTCCCCTCTCCAAACCAGAGGAGACCATATTGTGAACACTGAATTCAATACATCAGAATGGAAGAAATGCAAGTGAATAAATTGGAATTTAATCTACAGGAGTTTGAGGTAATTAATTTAGGAGGTACAAAAAGATTAAGCAAGAGCTGCCCAACCCTGATGAAGGGTCTCCACCCAAAATGTCAGCTGTTTATTTCTCTCCATAGATCCTGTCTGACCTGCTGTGTTCCTCCAACATTTTGTGGCTGTGTCAGGACCCTGGAGCAGGGATCCAATCACAGACTCAGTACTGTGCACACAGTGACATTAATTAAGTAATAAATCCCAAGGTGCAAACAAAGTCAGTATCAAAGTTCAGGCAGAGACCAAAACATCCAGAGAAACCCAAAAATCAGAATCAGGAAACAGGCAGAGTCAATATTCAAACAGAGTACAGATACAAATGCTGGAAAGGCTCGGGAAAATTCACTGGCATAAGCTGGCAACAAATAGGTGAAAACACAGGACTAAAATACACTGAACAATAAACAGAGAGGCAGGTGATAGGTGGAGCACAATGAGACACTGGTAGCAGCAATACAGGTAATAATGAGAAACAGATGAAAGATGGAGTACTCAGTAATACAGAGGCCAGAGTACAGCAGGAGCACATGGCAGTACAAAACCACAGACTGACAGCTAGGGGGAAACACACAAAAAGACAGAATTCAACTGGAGGCACTGACATTCTGTTATTCTGGATTTCCAGCAGCTGCAGAAACACCTTTGTCTATGCAAGAGCTGGGTGTAATGTTAGTTTTCCACATAAGTATAACATACATTTCTGTTCACTACACTTCAGGAAAGCAGTCATTGTACTCTGGAGTGTGCAGAGACTATTTCCAAATATGTTGGCAGGACTGGTAAATAGTAGCTATTAGGGAAGATCAGATAAGCATGGGTGGTTTGGAACATGGGAGGCTGAATGGACACTTAATTGAAGAAATTATGAGGAGTCTGGCTGGACTAAATTGGAAAGAGTTATTGTATAATGCCAAACAGGAAACAGTGACTTAAAGTAACTGATATAAGGATTAGAGGGAAGATGAAGGATGGTTGGAGTCTGGAATTCATTGCCGAAAGAGCTGGTAGAGGCTGGAGCCTTCATCGCATTCAAAGGACACTTAAATACACACTTGAAAACCGTGACCATCAGGGTTGTTACCAAATGCTGGAGGTAGAATAATTCTCAATAGCATTTTTTCAACTGCCACGGCCATGATAGGCCATTAGTCTCCCTCTATGACATAATTTTTCTATGATCAGCTTTATTTTGAAATTTACATCCATAAGATGTAGATATGCCCAGTTCTCAGAAACAGTCTGTGTATGCTAAGGTCTAATTTCTTCATCTAGGCAAAGTCTGAATGCACATGGGTAGATTTCTATTCACATTTCTGGGACAGCTGCATGCATTTTTATTTTGATCTTTCCTTTTTATGAAATCACAATATATTAAATCAAAATGTTTGTTTACTGAAATATTTGTTGAAATGGCAAGAGGAACTGATCACATAAATATTTTTTGTTAACATGAAATCTCTGTTGGGTATGTGGTTTAATTTATGCTGAGATGAATGAGAATGCAAGTAAACCACATTTATATTGGCAGACATGTCCATTATGATCTTTTGATTGCTTCTGTAAACAAAGGTTAGTTACTCAGCTAGGCTGAAGACGCATTTAAACCAGAAAAATGGACAGATTTTAACTCTCACTGGGGAGCCACTGGCAAGCAGATGACAGACCTGTGTGGAAATGAGTCACAGACAACCACATTTAACATTGTCAAGACTAAGTTAAAATTCCATCAAGATACCATTCATCTTCCAGGATTCAGATGGAACTTTATTAATTTCTTAAAGATGCTCCCACAGGAATTTGCAGGAAGCTTAGTTCAACAATGAGAAAACAGTCATTTCACACTGAATGCTCCCAATTTTCTTCCTGGTGGTCACTCATCCTAAAGTCTGTTATTGCAAGTCATTACTGGCCTCTGTCTGAACTTCCCTGAAAGGTGGTATTTGTCAGCATGAATTGTGTTTGTCAGTATAATTTCTTTACAGATTACGAAATTGCATTTCACTCAACTGGTGATATTTGTGCCGGAGGAATAGAAACATGATCTGCAGGTTAGAGTTCTGTGCAACAGGTCATTGCATAATGAAACACTACACAATACTGCAAATTCAGAAAAAAGGTTCAAAGTTTCATTTTATTATCAAAGTATGTATGCAGAATACAACTCTGAAAGAATTAGTAACACCTACCAATCCCCTCTGCCAGTGGAAGACTGACTGTATGAATTTGGAGATATTCACTACCTTTCTTTTAAACAGTGAGTGAAAGACCATTAGTTGCAATGTAAACTAAATGATACAAACCTGAATGGGCAAGAAGGCTACAATTCACATAACGCAGCCCTTTAAAGTTAGTAGGGCTAGTTTACTGAGTTATTGGAAAACATACAGATTATTGACTTCAAATAGAAGGCATAGGATAGAAAAGCAAAGAGGTTATCGAAGGTTTTATGAAGCACAGGTTATGTCTCACCCTGGAGATTTATATATAAATTAAAGAATCGCCCTGTAAGAAGCAAATCAAAGTTGCATGGAAAGAGATTGATCCATGTGAAAAAAACCCAGGATGAGGGGTTGGGGGTGGGAGGAGGAAAGTGTGCATTTATGTGCAGAAATCTACAAGTGTTATTTTAAGAATATGGAAAATTAAAAGAAAGCTGTCAGGAAGTGTTCAAAGGTTTGATAAAGCACAAAAGAAATGATTTCTCCCTCAGGAACAGCCAATATACAGTCACAGATTGAAGATAATTGACAGAAGACCTTAAAAGCAGTTGCAGAAAATTGATAGCAGACTCAGTAGTACTGTAGTTTTCAACAGAGAAAGGGCTAAGCACTTATACAGTGAAAATCAACAGGGCTGTGGGAAAGGGCAGGGAGTGTCTCTAATGGAATAGCTCCTGAATGTCACCAGCATTGATAATGTGAGCTGAAGCCCTACATTCTGTGATTTATAATTTACTATTTATAAAATCTATTATAGCTGTTCGTATTAGTCATAGACATACTTTATTGATCCTGGAGGAAATTGTGTAATTAAAATTGGAAACCACATTAATTTGATCATCGTGGTGACAATATTAAAATAAATGTTTTAATATTTGCTTGGTTTATCGAAAATGACATTTTTAATTTCATTGGAATTAATTTGCATTTTTTATAAAATGTTTAATATAACCCTCTTTAAAAATATGAATTGTGTTACTGTGCACCTCACCTTGAAATAGGGTGCATTTTTTAAGCATCCAAACATAATCAAGAGAAAATCTGTAGATGCTGGAAATCCAAGCAAACCCAAGCAATGCTGAGTTCCTCCAGCCTTTTGTGTGTGTTGCAAGCATCCAACCATGCTGGCTTAATTAAGATGGATGAGATTAAACCTGTATTTTAACATTTGAAAGCAGCTCCAAAGCACTCCAACCACCGTCTTTATACTATGAAATGACTGGCTGTATTGAAGAGCTAGGAATCTTGATGAGATATCCTTTTTTTATTGATACGTATCTCCTGTACTCTGCGCAGACAGTGAAAATCTGTTGCACAATAGAAATAAATGCTTTTGGAAAAAAAAGCAACCTAATTGTCCTACAGCATATATGTCCACAGAGCATTCTACTGCAGCTCACAATATCAATTGAACTATTAGGTTATGATCACTCAGGTGCTGAAAGATATAATACCAGAATGCCACATGTGGACTGACTCAATGGTATATGCACTGAGGTTTAAAAACAGAGAAAATGAAAGAATCAGCCAATTTACTGTAATAAATTTGTCTCATTTTGAAAACAAAATATATTTTGTACTCTCTTCTATCGAATTGATAATTGTTCACTTATAGAATTTCTAAATTAAACTATTGTAAAGCATTAAATCTCCTTTGAGAGTAGATGAAATTAGAAAGTTTAAAAAATTTTCAGAATGTTGTATCTGATTTAGTAAAAACAAAACTGACAAAATTTTGGGATATATATTTGCTTGAATTTTAGTTATTCATTAAAAACGAGTGGATTTAACAAAAAAAAATCAAGAAATGTCACATCAGATGAGTAGAACAAAGATCACTTCATAGCTTGTAGTGTTTTTGGTGAGGATGATTTTCCAGCCACAGGCATTAAATTACATAATGATTAGAGGAAGCTGAAATGGTATTTCAACAGATGGAGTACAGGAAAGTTCATGGAAAGAAGGGTGGGGGAGATCTAACACAATCAGAAGCAGTCTTCTTGGTAAGCGTGATGATAGCCAAGGCCAGATCAAGGAGAATGTGCAACCGTTCTCAGCATCAGGAGCATTGGTTGGGCATTAAACCATTTTCCATACTAAAACCTGCAACATGGCATAATGCTTTGCTGCTGACTTCCTGGAACATCTCCAGATCTGTCTGTTTATTTTTTAGCTTCTTCCTGTTTCGGGGAGCTGAATATCCCTTTCCAATTCAACACTGTCTCAACATCAAGGAGCCATCATTAAAATGGTGCATGGCTTTTGACTGCCCTGCGTCTGTATTTTTCATTTCTGCTCTATCTCTGTGCAAAATCTATTACAAGTTCAACTTTTGCAGTGTGTCATCAAATATTTGATTAGCATTCCAGCATGTTTGTCTACACCACACCTGTTGTGCACATTCAACGCAAAATAAGGAAGTTAAAATTCTTGTCAATTGGGAGTAATTAGAACCCCATGGGCAGATGTTCTGAAATTATTTCTACTACATAGTTTCAGAATCTCATGTTGTTTAAAGTTAATATTGGGATCTATAATTTAAATCTAATTTTCTGCCTAACATGTATCAGTCACCAACTGGTTTGCATACATTACAGGCACAAACTATTTAAATGGACTTACTAAGACTGCAGCAAGTTAAGTTTGAACTAACTAATAACCACTCCAGTGAAAGCACACTTTACAAGATTGCATTAGTATGAACTTTTATTTCTGTCCATGGATATTAATGTAGAAATATTTTCAAGCTTTCTAAGGAGCCTAGGAATTTTCCATTCAACTCCTCCAGTCATTCTATTAAATTAATGCTGTACTTAAGATCTTTTAGTTGCCTATGATCATGACCTCTTGATGCCCTTCCCTAATCTATCATTTTGAAAATTACAGTTGACACTGCATACTCAGGCAGCGTCGAGCATGTTCTGGATTTCCTCAAGTGTGAACATTTGCTTCCTAATTATACAGTTTAGTAGTTCAGTTTAAGTATTAATAATTCTAGTTTCTCCATCAGAAAGCTTCAGCTTCCATTTACCTATCCCTTTATCGGTTAACTTAAGTTACTCTCGACATTCCTAATACAAGGGCATATGATCAAAATATATGTAACCAGTCTTAAGTACAACTTTAACCCTTTCAGGTCCAGTAATTCTTCCTCTATCAGTATATACTGTAGTTTATCATACTTTGCTGTGCTCTCTTCCAAGAAAAATACAAGATGATCTAATTAACAATTTTTATTATTATTAAAACATAATGGCCCAGCTATTACAATTAAGTTTCCAGCATTTTCCCGTGTAACTCAGCAACTTTAGGATTTCTGCAGATGTGCACAGAAGCACAAATATAAAGACAGAAGTTGTAGTCAGATGATATATGAAGTGCACACTGATGCTTGATCTCATGGAGTTTAACTTTGGAGCCAAATTTGCAATCATCTCCCCAGCAGTTTTGATTTTGCACAAGTGCGTACTTTGCATCAGTTTGGCCTTAACAAACAGTCTATTTCCAATTAAAGGCAATGGTGATGCAAACTTCAGCAAGTATTAATTAATTAATTGAGTTTTACAATGATTTGAATGGCATTTTAGTTTGTTTACAATACTAGCTTTCTTTAGAAACTCTTGAAACTGTGAAATAATGATGGGCTGAGCACTCTGGTGTTTCAAATAAAAGCAGAGATGTGGCTTGGCTAGTTGTCATGGATTTCTAAGAAAGGTAACTGACCTGAAATATTAACATAGTTTCTCCCTCCATGGATGCTGTTGAGAATTTCCGATGTTTTCCATTTTATTTCAAGGGACCCATATACAATTTTTTTTCTCTGTAGGTCAAACCTGTCCATTAACCCCCACATATGTGAACTCTTATAGCATGGGTCTCATTGCACATATCCTCACCATGAGGAATCAAATTGATTCTCCTCTGCAAATGAGCTTTGTTCAGATCGCTGCAAGTGAACTTAATGTTTATTCAGAAGGCAATAACGAGTACAGGTGACTTGCTTCTGTAACCAACTTCAGGACTGATGATGTTCTGGTTTTTGCATCATGCAAGTCCAGTCCTGAGAATTAAAAACATACCCATATTGCATATGAAATGTTGAACCAAATTCTACCTAATCTCTTGAAAGTCTAATGGTAATATTCAGTGTTCTTGGTAACCAGACTAACACTGATGCCCAAAGCAGCAAATAGGGATAATTGTCATTTGCTTCATTGGCATCATTCACTTTTGCATATGCAAATTGGCCCTGTATTTCCTGCTGTTTTAAAGCACTCAATTTTCTATATGGAATTTGGGGAACTCCTATGGCTGTAAATGGCACCATGTAAACTTAGTTGCTTTCTGAATGGAATTTATTACAAATAATTGTTGTATTAATATCTATTTTGTTTCCTTCTTGCTTTTTGATTTTGATTTTAATGCACACACTTGGAACCCCCTCAAATTTTTTCCAATGGCATAAATGTTTTATTTCTTATTGTTATTTTTAATTCTCACTGATGTCATTGGGTAATGTTTTGCATATTTTTAACATCAGAGTGACAAAACTTATGCAAAAGGGTAGAACAATGTTTTTATTTTAGTTGTCAACTGTCAGGATATAATTAACCTACTTACTTAGTCTTTGGCATATTTCAATTGTAGAATAAAACATTGTATTCCCCTTCTTTATTCTCCATTACATTATTCTAATGTTTTATTTTCAACCACTTACTTTTCTAAATCTGTTTAGACCAGGGATTCCCAACCGGAGATCCACTGACCCCTTGCTTAATGGTACTGGTCCATGGCATATAAAGATTGGGAACCAGATGATAATCAATTCTGTAATGCACATTCTTTGGATGCAGAATTAGGTTAAGAGTGTCCCAGACAGCAGGGGCTGGAGGAAATGGTGGTTACACAATAGTCTATACTATCTTCTCTCAGCTACCATCAGTCAGATGGTACAGAAGCCTGAAGTCCCACTTCACGAGGGCAGCTACTTCCTTTCAACCATTTGGCTCTTGAACGAAGCAACAAAGTGCTAACCATTACAGTTTAGCAACATTATTAACACTTTGACTATGTTGCACATTTTATTGTTCAAATTGAGTTTTCTTGTAAAAACTTGAGCATCATGTATGTTTTTCTTGTGAATGCTGCTTGTATAATTCTATGTGTATGTGATGCTGATGCAAGTTTTCTTTGCCCCTGGGTATACATGTACTTGTCCATATGACAAGACTCAATTTGACACTTCAGTCAAAAATTATCTGGCTGTTTATAAAGGTGTTGTAGACACAGAAATTGATATTATTTAATGTGCTAAAACCAAGGACAAAGAAACATAGGGACAGAAATAGGCCATCCGACCCCTTAAGCTATTTTACTATTCAGATAGATCACAGCCAATTTGTTCTTAAGGTATAATCGCAATCTTGGTTCAGTAACCCTCAACAAGTCTGCTTAATTGGCAATTTGTTTATTAAATCAAACGTAGATATCATATTTAAAGCCATCAAGAAAAATGTAATTCAGCTAATGAGGCAAAGAGAACAAGTCCATAAATATTTTAATAGTGAAATGAACCAAAACTCCTTTTGAATGAAAAGTAAAAGCAAGCAAGACTTTGTTCAGAGGCAGCATCTCAACAGTTATTCTGATCAAAAAACTTTGACTTAAAAATAAATAAAAATTATTTTGCTGCTTCTCTCTGCATTTTTTTTGTTTTATCTCAGATTTCTATCATGTACTATATTTTTATTTAGATTATCAAATGTTAGTGATCGCATTGGATTCAGTATTACAGGTTGCTTCTTAGAGTTGGGTCCTTCCAAGAAATAAGGTTAGAAAAAGATAATTCATGGATTAATATGTTGAATAAGTTAATTCAAGAAGTAGATAAAAGTTTCCAGATAAATAAATGTAATGGGAAATTATGAATTTTAAAACCACTGAATAACTTGAAAATCTTAACCTTGAACTTTACTGGTTAGAAAATTTTGGCAAAGTGATTTTTGAGTCTTTAAGTGCAAGGCTGGATATAATTGTCTGGGGACATGAAATTTATTATGAAAAGAGAACTTTACTGAGTTTTTCATATGTTTATTCTCTCAATTATAGTTTCAACTGAGTGCATTTTCTTAATTTATTATCATTTGAAATGCCTTTTGCAACATAACAAAAGGGAATTGCAGTAACAGACCAAACTTTTCAGTTAGCTTAATTGCTCTATTCTGCTTACTGGTGACAGATTTGTTACATTTACAACAAACATTTTGTGGCTACCTTGAATTTAATGAATCTGTAATCTTTGATATTTTAAAGACAAACTTTCTTGTTTTTTCCACATTTGCTAAAATTTCCATGCTGCATCTTGACATCAAAATTCCTTCTGACACTTTCTAATGATTCAGATTCAATTGAAATTGATGCCTGATGTGGGGGGAGAACTGGTCTATGCTGCAATAACTCTACAGATGACTTCAATATTAAGTTGTCATAAAATGTATTTTTTAGCGCTAGGAGAGGATTTTGGTCTGAATACCAATCATTTGCTTTCTTTTTTTTCTTTTTACAGCAAGGTGAGCAAGTAATGCACAACACCCGTGCAGTGTAGACCCAGCCCAGAAAATGGAGCTCAATAATGTTCAGCAAAAAACATGCAAGACTGACACAAAGCATAAAGTTCAAAAAAATGGTCTTTTCTGTTGCTCTGGATATGAAACAGTCTGTTTTGGTTGGACAAGGATAGGTCCAACAAACAAACAAACAAGGAACTTTAAATCCATATAAATAATACTGTCCCATTAAAAATGTTATCTCCAAAACAGCTCTCAGCATTACATGGATGACATATACAGATAAAACATTGTTTGAAAGATAGAGAGGGTCACCATTCCTTTTAATCTTTATGTTCTCAACTTCATATTCTCCATATCTTAGATCAAATTCAGTTCCCTTTGAGTTGATGACATCAGATCTTTGAGCCACAATTTCATCTTCTGGGAGAATTCCATGTGATATAGACTTGTTTGGTAATTCCAGCTTGCTTGTTATTTTTTTCACTTCATGTTTTTCATCGTGTGCTATTTTGTGTAGAACATACACTACGTAAAAAATGGATGGGGTTGAAACCAGAACAATCTGGAAAACCCAGAATCTTAGGTGAGAGATAGGAGCAAATGCATTGTAGCAAACATTATGACATCCTGGTTGGAGGGAATTACATTTGAATTTGGATTGTTCATCACTGTATACTGCATTGCCAACCAATGTGACCAGCAGAATACGAAAAATCAGCAACACTGTCAACCATATCTTCCCAATCACTGTGGAATGGTTCTGAACTTCAGCTAGGAGTCGGCCAAGTATTGACCAATCACCCATGTTTTAGCTGTAGAAAAGAAAGCAAATCAAATTGACTCTATGTTAGTAACTATAGTCTGTACATATAGTATACTGTTATCTGTCTTTGAATAGTATAAATTTATAGTATGCTTGCCTCCATTGAGTATAAGACTCTTTTGCACTACTTTTTTAATTTAACTATTTAATATACATACTCATACTGTAATTCACGGTTTCTTTCTCTGTTATTATTTATTACATTGTACTGCTGCAGCAAAGTTAACAAATTTCACATCATATGCCAGTAATATTAAACCTGATTCTGATTTTCTGAGAAGTCAACGTTGCAACTGTAGAAAACTTTGGTCCGGCCAAATTTGGAGTATTATGTCTGTTTATGGCTATACTTTTACAGGAAGGATGTAGGGGTTTTGGAAGGGCTACAGAAGATGTTTATCAGAATATTGCCTGGATTAGAAGCACAAGTTACAAGGAGAATTTGGATAGGCTTGATTATTCTGGAGCATCGGAGGCTGAGGGCAGGACTGATGGAAGTTTATAGAATGATCAGAGGCATAGGTAGTGTAGCCGAATGGAAACTTTTTCCTAGGTTAGCAAAGCAAAATACTGAAGGACATGCATTTAAGGTGCTGGGTTTAAAGTTTAAAGAAGTGCAGTGCAAGTTTTTTTTGTGTAGAAAGTGGTAGGTGTCTGGAATGCAAGGCCAAAGGTAATGGTGGAAGTGGATACAATAGTGGCGCTTAAGAGATTACCAAATGGAAACATGAATATGTAGGGGATGGGCAGAAGTGGATTATGTACTGGTTTAATATGGCATTGTTTTCGACAAAGACAACGTGAGCTGAAGGGCTTTACTATCATCTAATGGTGATTTAAAAATTAATGGATAATGTATGCACCATAACCTTGCATGACTTTTATAGATATTATAATATATTTTCTGGATTATTCCATTGTGTACTTCTAAGGAACTACATTCATATAAATTTTTACTTTCTTATGAAAGCTATCTTTGTGCAATTATTAATAAGCTCCAGATTTTTGTTTAACATGCAGAGAATAACAAAAGTTGTTCAAATGTGCAATGGGCTCCTGCAATATGACATTGAGGAAAATAAACACTGAAAATTAGTGTACACTAAAATAAAATTATAGCTATACTTAGAAGACTAGTTCTACCAATATTCCTTTTATTTGACAATGTAGGAAAAACTTGGTATGCCAATGGTAATTAAAATAGAAAAGGCTTAAAATTCATACTAAATCCATCAAGGCAACAATAGGCTAACTTTTTATGTACTTGGAGCATTTGAAACTTTATCCTTTGTATGCTTTTTAAAGATCTTGACATGCTCACTGTTGACTTTCAATATTTTCAGTTTACATGTAAGATTTGCATTTTCTTGTATTAATTTGATATCTAATTGGACTCTGCACATTCTTTGTCCCCTGTATAGGTTATAAAAGAAAATGCTGTAAAAGGGTAAAGTGCAGTCAGTCAGGTGACCATTATTAGGAATATCATAACTGCACATTTGTTAGAAATATTTCCCTACTGATTGTCCATTCACATACTGTATTGGAAAGATAGATTGGGAAAATAACTGTAGACTGGGATGATTGAATCAAGACTGAAATAGCTAAACTGATAGTACAGGTGGAAATGCAACAAAGATAGCTAACAAAAATATTATAACAGAACTATTATTCCTAATATGCACAAATCATAAAGGAGACTAAGTGAACAGGAAAAACTTCTAGAATTGTATGATAGATATTACACAACTTTAAACTTTCTGAAATGCTACTTAACTGATTCAAGTCTTTAAAGATTTTTTAAAGCAATGTTGTCTTTGTAATGAAGGGAAGCAAGGCAGCCATCAACATTATAATGTGGAACACAAGTTACAGAAATACATTCATGAAATTATTTACAGCTTTTTCAATTTTTTCCGGCTTACAGTTTAACAAAATGTACTCACCTGGATAAGGTGACTCACCTCGTTGCTCTAATTTGTCCAGTTTTCTGGAAAGAAGTAAAAAAAATGAGCAAAGCAGAAACTTGTAGTTTAAGCTGGAACTGCAGTTGAGCCAATAGTACAGTTCAGTTTTTGATGATTGCACTGAGCCAATATTATACAGGTCAAACTAAACCATCTCTAAAACTGGTACTGCATTGTAAATAACAAAAAAAAAGTGTTTACAGATAATCCAGGGGGGATTGTACAACTTCTTTGTAAACCATTCACTGCTGAAAACAAAGAATGCTCTCGAAATAATTTAAAGCAGCAACCTTGCCCTCTAGAGCAATACATAACATTATCCCATTGCATTCATGATTTGTTGTTGTTGTTAAGTGCCATCAAGTCGTTGTCAACTCATGGCGACCATATGCATAGAGTAGTTGTCCATAGGGTTTTGTGGCAAGATACAGAAGTAGATTGCCAGGCCTTTCTACCACACAAATACTCCTGTTGCCCAGGTTGGGACTCGGCCAGATTTGAACTCAGGACCATCCACCTCGAAGTCCAGTGCTGAGACCATAGAGCACCAGCCAGCCCATTCAAGATTTACATCCGTATAATTAATTTTCATGTTTCAATTACATAGGAAACAATGACAACATTCAAAGAATGTGAAAATAGACCCATTTGCACCACATTAGAGTTTATACCAAAGCAAGTTACAGAATGAAGAAGCCGGCGAAGGACTTTCTGTCTATATTCCTAGCCTGGTGAATAATAGCTGTGCAAAATCATTATTTTCACCTCCATTCCCTTAGTGTTTTTAATAAGTCCATACCCTTCATTACTCCTTTTAACACCTAAAAGATATAACAACTTTTTTTGTTGCAAACACATTCGGCCTTCCTGTTTTGTATTTTGATTGGAGCCTATTTGTCTGATAAATTACTATACCTAAAATTCTTTAGAATATTATCATATTTATCATGTACTCCTACTGAAAGCCATGTTTGTATTTTCCCATGGATTTATCTCATGGATTTATCTCAGAAACTCAAATAGATGCAATAAATACTACAAGAGGCAAAAGCACATAACAATGCCATAAATGATTTTTTGTTCAGTTTTGTGCTGGAATCATGCCGATTCTATTTTAACAATATTAGAAGTTGCTGCTGAAACATGTGCACACAATCTGCCAGCTTGAGTTTTAATTGTTTGTCCAAATTGTGTATTGAAAGAGGGGATTAGATGCAGTGGTCGGAATGTTATTCACTCTAACTTTCAATTGGTCAGTTGAACTATTAAAGGATGCCACAAAATATCTCTGATGAAATTAACCACTAAAGTTATGTTCTTCTTTTAATCAGTTTGATAGCTTAAATATATCCAATGCAAATTAACTGTACATCAAAACTATTACTGTTTTATAATCAGAAATGGTTTCCTGGTGATTTTTTTTATTCTATATTGTACAACTAACTCTAACCCAAGGAACCTTCAACACTTATGCATTTGAATGGAGGGACTTCGATGTATTTATAATCAGAAGAAAAATTTCCAAATATACAAACTGTAGAGTGTTCATGCGAGTGCACACTTGCTGAACCCAGTACTTGAGTTAGGGAATTCAGGTTAGAGACTTTTGTAACCCTCTCAGCGGGCTCGTATACAAATTTGGCTTGTTAGTTAACCCTGCTAACAGCCATGTGAATCAGTGGTGAGAAGGCCACCTTTCATAAACAATATACATCTAGGGTCAGGCTGACTTCGGGTTCAACCAAATAGGAACATCGTAATGTTCTGATTAAAGAAACCTCAGTTTGAGTAAATGCTGTCTAAATACTGCCCGTACACAATTACCCACCAGCAAAAAATAATGGATTGTTCACAGTATAAAATTGGGAAAAAAGTATATTTACTGATTTCAGCTTCATCAAACAGTTAGTAAGAAAAAGAAAAGAAAGAAATTTTAAAAATAAAAGGCCTCATTACAGTTAAACCAATCTAAATGTGCACATGATTATTGGAGCTTGTCCCTTCCAAAGCTGGGTACTGTATAATCTTTAAACTTTAAACTTTAAACTAGAATGGTTGGGGGGGTGGGAATCAAATTAAAGAGGCTAGGCGTGAGGAGGTTAGTTCACGACAGAGGGATGGGAACCAGTGTGGGGAGACAGAAGGGTGTAAAGTGAGGGTAGAAGCAAAAAGTACAAAGGAGAAAAGTAAAAGTGGCAGGCCGACAAATCCAGGGCAAGCATTAAAAAGGGCCACTTTTCAACATAATTGTATAAGGGCTAAGAGAGTTGTAAAAGAGCGCCTGAAGGCTTTATGTGTCAATGCAAGGAGCATTCGTAATAAGGTGGATGAATTGAAAGTGCAGATTGTTATTAATGATTATGATATAGTTGGGATCACAGAGACATGGCTCCAGGGTGACCAGGGATGGGAGCTCAACGTTCAGGGATATTCAATATTCAGGAGGGATAGACATGAAGGAAGGGGAGGTGGGGTGGCGTTGCTGGTTAAAGAAGAGATTAACGCAATAGAAAGGAAAGACATAAGCCGGGGAGATGTGGAATCGATATGGGTAGAGCTGCGTAACACTAAGGGGCAGAAGACGCTGGTGGGAGTTGTGTACAGGCCACCTAACAGTAGTAGTGAGGTCGGAGATGGTATTAAACAGGAAATTAGAAATGTGTGCAATAAAGGAACAGCAGTTATAATGGGTGACTTCAATCTACATGTAGACTGGGTGAACCAAATTGGTAAAGGTGCTGAGGAAGAGGATTTCTTGGAATGTATGCGGGATGGTTTTTTGAACCAACATGTCGAGGAACCAACGAGAGAGCAGGCTATTCTGGACTGGGTTTTGAGCAATGAGGAAGGGTTAATTAGCAATCTTGTCGTGAGAGGCCCCTTGGGTAAGAGTGACCATAATATGGTGGAATTCTTCATTAAGATGGAGAGTGACATAGTTAATTCAGAAACAAAGGTTCTGAACTTAAAGAGGGGTAACTTTGAAGGTATGAGACGTGAATTAGCTAAGATAGACTGGCAAATGACACTTAAAGGATTGACGGTGGATATGCAATGGCAAGCATTTAAAGGTTGCATGGATGAACTACAACAATTGTTCATCCCAGTTTGGCAAAAGAATAAATCAAGGAAGGTAGTGCACCTGTGGCTGACAAGAGAAATTAGGGATAGTATCAATTCCAAAGAAGAAGCATACAAATTAGCCAGAGAAAGTGGCTCACCTGAGGACTGGGAGAAATTCAGAGTTCAGCAGAGGAGGACAAAGGGCTTAATTAGGAAGGGGAAAAAAGATTATGAGAGAAAACTGGCAGGGAACATAAAAATGGACTGTAAAAGCTTTTATAGATATGTAAAAAGGAAAAGACTGGTAAAGACAAATGTAGGTCCCCTGCAGACAGAAACAGGTGAATTGATTATGGGGAGCAAGGACATGGCAGACCAATTGAATAATTATTTTGGTTCTGTCTTCACTAAGGAGGACATAAATAATCTTCCAGAAATAGTAAGGGACAGAGGGTCCAGTGAGATGGAGGAACTGAACGAAATACAAGTTAGTAGGGAAGTGGTGTTAGGTAAATTGAAGGGATTGAAGGCAGATAAATCCCCAGGGCCAGATGGTCTGCATCCTAGAGTGCTTAAGGAAGTAGCCCAAGAAATAGTGGATGCATTAGTGATAATTTTTCAAAACTCGTTAGATTCTGGACTAGTTCCTGAGGATTGGAGGGTGGCTAATGTAACCCCACTTTTTAAAAAAGGAGGGAGAGAGAAACCGGGGAATTATAGACCGGTTAGCCTAACGTTGGTGGTGGGGAAACTGCTGGAGTCAGTTATCAAGGATGTGATAACAGCACATTTGGAAAGCGGTGAAATGGTCGGACAAAGTCAGCATGGATTTGTGAAAGGAAAATTATGTCTGACGAATCTCTTAGAATTTTTTGAGGATGTAACTAGTAGAGTGGATAGGGGAGAACCAGTGGATGTGGTATATTTGGATTTTCAAAAGGCTTTTGACAAGGTCCCACACAGGAGATTAGTGTGCAAACTTAAAGCACACGGTATTGGGGGTAAGGTATTGGTGTGGGTGGAGAATTGGTTAGCAGACAGGAAGCAAAGAGTGGGAATAAACGGGACCTTTTCAGAATGGCAGGCGGTGACTAGTGGGGTACCGCAAGGCTCAGTGCTGGGACCCCAGTTGTTTACAATATATATTAATGACTTGGATGAGGGAATTAAATGCAGCATCTCCAAGTTTGTGGATGACACGAAGCTGGGTGGCAGTGTTAGCAGTGAGGAGGATGCTAAGAGGATGCAGGGTGACTTGGATAGGTTGGGTGAGTGGGCAAATTCATGGCAGATGCAATTTAATGTGGATAAATGTGAAGTTATCCACTTTGGTGGCAAAAATAGGAAAACAGATTATTATCTGAATGGTGGCCGATTAGGAAAACGGGAGGTGCAACGAGACCTGGGTGTCATTATACACCAGTCATTGAAAGTGGGCATGCAGGTACAGCAGGCGGTGAAAAAGGCGAATGGTATGCTGGCATTTATAGCGAGAGGATTCGAGTACAGGAGCAGGGAGGTACTACTGCAGTTGTACAAGGCCTTGGTGATACCACACCTGGAGTATTGTGTGCAGTTTTGGTCCCCTAATCTGAGGAAAGACATCTTTGCCATAGAGGGAGTACAAAGAAGGTTCACCAGATTGATTCCTGGGATGGCAGGACTTTCATATGAAGAAAGACTGGATGAACTGGGCTTGTACTCATTGGAATTTAGAAGATTGAGGGGGGATCTGATTGAAATGTATAAGATCCTAAAGGGATTGGACAGGCTAGATGCAGGAAGATTGTTCCCGATGTTGGGGAAGTCCAGAACGAGGGGCCACAGTTTGAGGATAGAGGGGAAGCCTTTTAGGACCAAGATTAGGAAAAACTTCTTCACACAGAGAGTGGTGAATCTGTGGAATTCTCTGCCACAGGAAACTGTTGAGGCCAGTTCATTGGCTGTATTTAAGAGGGAGTTAGATATGGCCCTTGTGGCTACGGGGGTCAGGGGGTATGGAGGGAAGGCTGGTGCAGGGTTCTGAGTTGGATGATCAGCCATGATCATAATAAATGGCGGTGCAGGCTCGAAGGGCCGAATGGCCTACTCCTGCACCTATTTTCTATGTTTCTATGTTTCTATATTACTCATGGCACTGATCCCATGCTCTGTGTGAAAACACCCACCACGTCTTCAAACTCCCCTTGAAGACCATCTCAAACAAATTGGCTCTCCCTCAGGAGTACTGGCCCTCCTCCTTGAAGCCATTCATCTGCACAAAGCACTTCTGGCAAACGGGGACTCTCCTTCCCATGGCAATCAGCAGCATCTTCCCTTCTGTCTCACTCCGCAGCTCCCACCAAAATGACCCCAAACCAGACTACCGTCCTTCAGAAAACTCTTCCCCACAGCTCTCTGGAACCCCCTCTCACATCCCATATTCTTGATTGGCTGACTCACATTCCTAAGTTGGACAACTTGAGTCCTTATCTTAGCCGAAGCCAAAATGTGCTTTCCAGCATGGCACACTGCTTTTACAGAAAACTGCTAATATAAACTAGCTCACAGCATAGCAGTGGAAATCTTAACCAGGGCATTACACTTTTAAAAACCTTTACAACTGCGATGCCATTCAGAGGCATTATGAGGTGAGGCCTCTTTAGCTTACCACTGGAACCCTTGCTACCACTTAGCTCCCATTGCTGGAGATACGCAACAGGATAGGCTGCTGCAACTGGATCCCTAAATAGAGATGTGGGATGACTGAACTATGACAATGATAAAGATAACTGAACCTTTGATTATGGCAGGCAACTGGACCACCCTAATAGATATAATAGGCTGATTAGATTGGAAGAATCAGCCATAATGTCAGAAAACATTCACTTCACCCTATCCCCAAGGTTCCTTAAGATCTCCATCTCTTCCATTATTCCTTTCATCATTAGGAACTGCTCACACTAGAACATCTCCTCTTTATTTTCTAAACAAACTCACCTTATAATTTGCCGTATCCACACCAGATTTTTTCTTATGTAGAACCTGCACCAGAACTCATAAAGGATATAATGCAGAGTTTTCAAGGCCATTTAGTCATCCCTGGCAGCAGTTGTTGTGGGCCTCAGATCGGACATTTTTTTCTTCTTTCGTCACTTACCTCATCTAATTTCATTTATGAAGTTTGATGCTCTTGCTGGTTTGCTCCCAAATTGTTCCTTCTCCGGATGGCAAGGATGTGGTACATATATCTTACTACTCTCAGTGGCCACTTTATTAAGTGCATCAGCTTGTTAATGCAAATATATAATCAGCCAACTCAATGCATAAAAACATGTAAACAAGGTCAAGAGTTTCAGTTATTGTTCAGGCCACACATCAGAATAGGGAAGAAATGTGATCTAATTGACTTTGACCATGGAATGATTGTGGGTGCCTTATGGAGTGGTTTGAGTATCTCAGAAACTGTTTTTCTCCTAAGATTTTCATGCACAACAGTCTATACAGTTAACAGAGAATGGTGTGATAATGAAAAAAAAAATTCAGTGAGCAGCAGTTCTGTGGGTGAAAATGTCCTGTTAATGAGAGAAATCAGAGGAGAATGGCCAGACTGTTTCAAGCTGACAGGGTGGCGATAGTAACTCAAATAGCCACACGTTACAACAGTGGTGCATAGAGCAGCATCTCTGAATGCACAATCTGTCGAACATTGAAGTGGATGGCTACAGCAGCAGAAGACCATGAACGTACACTCAATGGCCACTTTATTAGGTACCCCTGTAGCTAATAAGTGTCACTGAATGTATGTCTTACATTTGATCTAGCTGTGATTTTATTGTCTGAAGAGTCCTCCTGGCAGTTTCCTCAAAGGGTCGTTTATTGTGAGAATGGTTGAATGCGACAAAGCAAAAACATTGGGATAATGTTACGTAAACTTACACAATCCTTTTGGCATTACACATGGTAGCATTGAAACTTTAATTAAGCTACTGGAGACTGAAACTGATGGATGTAACAGGTTCAGTTAACAGGTCTTAATTCATCACAAGAAGCAAGCATTCTCTTGAAGACACTCTTAGGAGAATCTCTCTGAGCCCAAATACACCGAGTTTTTATTCCCTCAAGATCAAAGAAAACAACAGGTGAAAAATATAACACTGGACAACAATTGTTTTCTAAAGTGTTGATTGCTCAGAATTATTTTTTGTTTATGATAGACTGCTTGAAGCTGGACACAAATATGATTTCAGGCTACTTGTATCACAGAGGAATTTAGAGAAGCAAGAAATTTACTTTTATTGAATATAATGTATTTAATTGCAAATGGTGCTGATGTTTTGCAATAGTTCAACTAAGCTAAAAATGTATTGTTGATGGTTTTCATTTGTACTGAGTGTCTGAAGCTCCTTGTTTAAGTGTCCAACAATAATCAGCCAGTATTGATGGATTCCAGTTGCCCTGATGCCATTTCTCTGTGTCTGCAATGTCCTAGTGAAACCTTTCACCATGCTCGCCACTGACAGTGCCAAGATTTGCAGGGATGAAGTCTAAATGGGAAAGCAGAAAATGAATCTTTAGTGATATGTTGCATTTCCCATTCCCCAAATAAAAGACCCTTTAAGGAAACTGACAGGATGGCTCTTCAGACAATGAAATCGCAGCAAGATCTGGAGTTCCCTACAGTGTAAGACATACACTCAGTGGCCACTTTATTAGGTACAGGAGGTACCTAATAAAGTGTCCATTGAGTGTACATTCATGGTCTCTGCTGCAGTAGCCCATTCACTTCAATGTTCCACATGTTGTGTATTCAGAGATGCTCTTCCAACACGGTTTTGTATCTTGAAGCATGTTGTCAACCAGCTGCACATAATTTGGTGCTCTGTAACTGCCAAGAAATATTTTAACAACATCCTTGAATGCAGACATCCTACCTCTCCTGGAAGTTCCGAGAGTCTCCCACGTATTGATAGCGACCCCCTGATGCCCGCAAATTATATACAATATCCCAGAAATCGATTTTTTTGAGAGCGAGCGAGCGTGAGGGAGAGGGAGAGACAGAGAGAGTGAGTGACAGAGAGAGCATCCACTTTGTGCTGAGTAGATCTATCAGTTTTCTCTGCGGGCAGGCTTTACAGTCAACCTCTCTCTCTCTCTCTCTCTCTCGTTGTCAATCAGTTCAGTTTAGTGTCCTGCAGCGCCATGGCAGAGTGTTCCAAAAAAAGGAAATTTAAAACGTACTTCACCCCAGACTACACTAAAGTAGGTGAAATGACTGTAAAAGACATATTGAGGTGAGTCCTGGATTATGTCTCAACTAACCTTGAAGGACTGGTGCCAAACTACAAAAGTTTGCCAGTTGATGAGTTCTGGCGGAAGCTGCCCAAAGTAAACTCTGTGAGCACAGGGCAGTTGAGATTCAAAGAGCCTTGCCAGTTGATGAAGCTGCTTTTGGTGCCGCCAAATTCTAATTGTGATATAGAAAGGGCATTCAGCATGGTGCATCACATTAAGATAGAATTCAGAAGTCAGCTGTCTCATAAAACACTTGTGAATCTGATATCTTGCAAAGTTAACAAATTCATTGACACAGACTGCTATGAGTTTGAGACTACCGGTTGAGACCTCCCTGAAATGAGTTTTTGCAGGGTGGGATGTCTGTGAATGCCTTCCATGCAATTTTCTCTGTTCTCACTAGAAGTTCTTCGACTTGACTGTCATTGATGGCCTGTTTGATTTGGGGGATGAGCAAAAATGCTTTCCTTTGGCATCAGTTACTCATAGAAACATCTGTCTCAAATATTGAAATCCTTCTCGGAAATTTAGCCTTTCTAAAACCTGTCCTTCCATGTAGCATCTACCTGCCTAAGCATGCCCAGGCATGAGTAGACAAGATGAAAGTTTTTCAGCTTACATTGTCAGCACCATTTTCATTGGCTTGAATTATGAATTGAAATACCAAATAGAGGCATTTTTTTTAAAAAGTGGTGCATGATAGGGAAATTTCATGGTGATTTTCATAATCAACATTCCAAAATCCATAAGATACACCCAAAAGCATTCAGGAAGCAATATCTTTGTTGTCCAGTATAATTGTGGCGCATTATAACCGACAAGATACATCTGAAAATTCAAAACATCTTTGTTGGGCAAAAGTAATTCACATGGACACCTAAAAACTTCTGAGGAATAAGTGCCGTGAGAGCTGGATCTCTGGGTGTATAAGTATCCCAATTACTGACAAACAGAGCAAAGGTGTCTCTAACCATAGTTGATATGTTAACTGGCTGGTCTGGGAGTGCCGTTTGGTCTCTGGTACAAGGGTGAAAAATAACTTGGCTGAAGAAGTTCAATGTAGGCCAATTAACACAGCCTTGCCTGATACAGAAGAGAATGTCACATGGTTATGTCGGTTTACATACCATATCTTTTGAGTGGTCTCTTCCTGTGGGCCAGTAGCCTGTGTTGTGTAGACAGTACTATCTATTTACAAAGCTGGTATTTCTAGTTTCAAAACTGATTACTGCATATAGCTTATATTTAAACAGCTTTTTTAAAAGCTGGTTTTTGTTAGTATTAATGCCTGCTATCTACAAAATTCCTGAAGGATGTTCCATGTCCAGCAATTCCAAACAAGTATAAACTAAAATATTTTGAATGTTTCATCTTATACTCATTTACCTAGTGTTGCTGCCTTACGCCCACATCCCTCAAAATAGAAACACTGCCAGCTATTCAACCAGATCAGCATTATCAACTAAACAGATCGCATGACATGATTCCCTTTCAATTGCAGAAGAAGGCGACATACAATCAATATTAGCAGCCTCCAGCCATTGATAGGGAAATTGCCTACTATTTTTGTCATATGTAAGACACAGAATGATGATAAAGATATGCTTTATTTGTCATATGTACATCAAAACATACAGTGAAATGTGACATTTGTGTCAAATCAAATCTGCGAAGATTGTGCCGGGGGCAGCCCGCAAGTGTCACCATGCTCCTGGGGCCATAACTCACTACCTTTAACCGTATGGCTTTGGGATGTGGGAAGAAACCAAAGTACCCAAAGAAAACCCACATCGTCATGGGGAGAAAGTACAAGCTCCTTACAGCCAGCAGCAGGAATTGAAACCCAATTGCTGATCACTAGCTAACACTGTAAGGTGATGTTCTAATCAATAAGCCATTGTGTCATGCTTTGATTGCTGAGGACAGTAGCAGGGTTGAATGCATTGACAATGTTACTAATCTCATACTTAATCCTACTTCTCATATCTTATGTATCCTTCAATTACACAGTCTCTTCAGACTTGGACTTTGAGATTCAGATTTAGGTTTACTTATTTATCATATCTTCATTGAAACATACCGTGAAAAGTGTCAACACACATAAAAGTTGCTGGTGAACGCAGCAGACCAGGCAGCATCTCTAGGAAGAGGTACAGTCGACGTTTCAGGCCGAGACCCTTCGTCAGGACTAACTGAAAGAAGAGCTAGTAAGAGATTTGAAAGTGGGGGGGGGGTGGAGATCTAAAATGATAGGAGAAGACAGGAGGGGGAGGGATGGAGCCAAGAGCTGGACAGGTGATTGGCAAAAGGGATATGAGAGGATCATGGGACAGGACGCCTAGGGAGAAAGAAAAGGGGGAGGGGGGAAGAGGGGGGGAGTGACGCTTGGCGATATTTATTAGTGGTCGTAGGGTAGGTTAACGGATGGAGCTGTTGTTCAGCCTGACAGCTTGGGAGAAGTAGCTGCCTGTGAGTCTATTGGTCCTGGCATGGATGCTGCACAGCCCCCTCCCTGATGCTAGTGGGACAGTCATTACGCAGGGTGGATGGGATCCTTCATGATATTGCTGGTCTTTTCCCAGCACCTTTTTATATCCAGTATATATCCTTGATTACAGGTAGACTGGTACTGGTGATGCTTTGGGTAGTTTTAACTACCCATTGTAGAGCTCTCCGGTCCGCCGCAGTGCAGTTTCCGTACCACACACTGATGTAGCTTGTAATAAACCTGTTCTGATTTTAGTTCTTGAGGCATTAACTATACACCCACCCTTGTCAATTAACACAAAGTGTCTATGTGTGCTGTGGACATCATCCTGGATTCATTACAAGACTGAAGTCCTTAAAACTGCTGCCATCAGGCCCCAATTCTTGAGCATTGTCTTTTGAAGAACTAAACATCTCCTGGGTATCTATGTGAGAAATGTTTACAAAGTTTCACACAGTGTTCATTCAAGCACAAAATTAATACATTTTAAAATGTGTGAAACTCTTATCATTTTTAATTGATTTGTAAAACACTTAATTAGTTTGAGTGAGTTTAAACTGCTATAAAGGGACATATCTCAATTGATGCCAAGAGTGCAGTAAAGTAGGTTAGCACAATCAAACCAGCAGCTAAGATATTACGGACAATTATACTGCTATAGGTTTGGGAGAGGACTAATAGCCTTAATTCATTCTCTTGAGTACTAGCAAGTTAATTTTGTCATAAATGTGAGCATATTAATAAAAAAAATGAGTGGAATCAGACTTCAGCATATTACCTCTCACAGCTAAGTAGCATGCTAGCAATCACTATTGACTGTGATGCATTAATAAAAATAATTTCAGGCAGATGCTAACATGATCCCATTAACTGAGAAACTGTATAAAGTACTCGCAAAAGTCAAAGTCTTCATGAAAGGGGAGGACCCTTAGAATAATCAAATAGAAAGAATCAGTCCTGATGATGGCTCTCCGCCCAAAACATCGACTCTTTCCAGAGATGCTGCCTGACATGCTGAGTTCCTCCAGCATTTTGTGCATGTTACTCCAGATTTCTAGAATCTGCACAATCTCTTGTGTTTACAAATAGGGTGAATCTGGACCAAATTGGACTCAAGATCAGAGATGTTTACTGCATAACTTTCGTTGCAAAAATTAGGTCATATACTTGCAGGGCAATGTAATAGGCGGAAAAATGCTTAATTCACAACCACCGACATTGAGTTGGGGTTCACTTTAAGAGAGTGGTCTGATGTGATGATGTAATTACATGTTTTTTTTTAACCACACTTTATGTTCTGGGTTTGGTTGACAATAAATGAGTTGTTATGGTTTTCCTTAAGCATAGAATGTCTCTGGCATTTTATTTACAAAAACCTATACACTAAAGGTGAAGATAGAGTAAGTGTAGAGAAATTATTGGATATATAGTGTGCCCTAAGAATTTACTTTGAGACTTCTTTTGTTCTTCTATGTAGAAGATTTGAATGTTGATGAACCATCAAAATTCTTGATTTTTCCAATCTATGGAGAATAGCAAACATTAAGGAAAATTATAGCGGCTATGAAATCATAGACAGAATGGATAAGTAGGCAGAAAATTATCAAAAATGCAAAATGTATCATGGTTCATTTTGCAAGAACAAAAAAAAACTAATAGAAATCTGGATTTATATCTAACTCCTTATACGTACAAAGTATAAAAAATATTTTTTTGGAAGGCTTTGATTTTTTTTATATCATTACTAAACTTTATATTTAAGTGGTACAGGAAGTTTGCATTAGAACTTGAAAATATCAGTGTTATCCTAATGATAGATGTAGTGAAAGTACTTCTAAAGCAACTCTGGCAGAAAAGTGTTATGATATAATGGTGCTGTGAGTCTTCCAGTGGAAGCAAAAGTTGTTCCTTTCTTTATTGAGATGGAAAGTTCAGCATTCATTCAAGGCTACACCTGGAGGTGGCAACCTTTAACCTCTGTAATTGGACCAGCCTTCCTTATGTTTGATGGAATATAATTTAGTTGTATAGAAATTAAAGTGATTTCTGTCTAATATATTACATTAATATTTTCCAATTAATTCTCACTAAAACTATGAATCAGAGAAGTAATTTAGTAGTATCAAACAATCACATCTCTTTATAATAGAGTCATAGAGTACTACAGCACAGAAACAGGCCTTTTGGTCTATCCCGTCAATGCTGAGCTTATCTTCTGCGTTGTCCTGTCTACTTGCACCCAGACCATATACCCCATCCAAACCTCTGCCATCCATGTATCTACCCAAACTTTTCTTGAAGAAGGAAAGAAATTTACCTTTGGTCTGGGGCAGGAAACAGAGCAATCACTACTTGCACACACTTCCTGCACATTCAGTTCCACTGAAATCATTGGAAGTGAATTAGCAGCAGTAACACAACAAATAACTGATACATCTGAGCAAATGTACATCTTCTCTTCATGTCTTAAAAATTTTTTAAGCAAAATTGGTTATGAGGGAGTTCTTTTGTGCCCCGGGCATAAAATCAAGGATTTAATTTCACAATTCACATTTTAGTTTATATTTGTGCACACAAGCCAATTGCACTGGAAATCTTGTGTTTTTAAAAGCTTCGTTTCATAAAGATTGTGAATTTTCACTATTTCAGAGGTTAATCATAGAGTCAGGCTGCTAATTAGAGGATATGTTATTTCATATGTATGTCAGGTGTAAGGGACACATGAATCCACTGACTGAACAGATGCAGTTCAGATTAATGGTATAAGAATTACTAATATAGGGAAAGAAGACTTCTAATTTGTTACATCAATATGTGGAGTTGTGGTTTATACGTTCCTAATGTAGCAATGAATGGTAGCTGTTAACGCTATTACAGCGCCAGCGACCCCAGTTCATTTTCCACTGCCATCTGTAAGGAGTTTGTACGTTCTCCCCGTGACCGTGTGGGTTTCCACCGGGTTTCATCCCACATTCCAAAAAGACATACAGGCAAGTAGGTTAATTGGTCACATAGGTGTAATTGTGGTTGTGGGCTGGTTGGGCCAGAGGAGCCTGTTACCGGGTTGTATCTGTAAATATGTTTTCCTTAAAATCCTAATTTTCATATTCTTACTTTTTTCCAATCAACTGTAGAAGACCATAAGACATAGGAGCAGATTTGGACCATTCAGTCCATCGAGTCTGCTCCACCATTCCATCATGGCTAATTTATTACTGCTCCCAACCCCATTCTCCTGCCTCTTTCCGTAACCTTTGATGCCTTTAATATTCAAGAACCTAGAACTCCACTTTAAATATATCCTTCCTCAGCAGTCTGTGGTAATGAATTCCGCATGTTCGCCACCCTCTGCCTTAAGAAATTCCTCCTCATCTCTGTTCTAAAGGAACATCGTTGTATTCTGAAGCTGTGCTCTCTGACCCCAGACTCGAGAAAGTGTCAGCAGAATTGAGACCGCACATTACATTCCGTCAGGGGCCAATTAAAAAGCCTGCTTTAACTGGAATGAACCTCGGGCATCAAAAGAGAACTGGTGAGTTCAATTTCATACAAGCAATAGAAGTGTCTTGACTTGACTTCCATTAGAAATAAATGGAACAAAGATGAATCATTATAATGTTAGCATGTGTCTGGAGACATTAAAACCCAAATACTAGCTCCTCTTTTTTTTAAATTCCTCATATCGGTGGAACTGTCATTACTCACAGAATATACAAGTCAATACATTAAAGTTTTTTAAATTGGTTGACGTGTAGGTTCCTGTGACGCAATGACTTATAGAAATGTGTTATGAAATGTTGGTGTTATAGAGGCTCCTGAATTACAAACATGTTGTGCAATAAAAATAGCAAACTGTGGCCAGATGGTTGAAGGTACAGTTTTATTTTCGCTGTAATGTACCAGAGATGACATTTATTGGTAAAATTGATGACGTGGTTACAAATATTGAAAATATTGGAAATCAAAATGAGACAAAAAAATTGAATGTTGTAGTATGAATGTGCAGTTTACTAAAGATGTCTACATTCCTGAGTAAGACACAGCGAAGATCATCCACACTGCAGGTCCATTTTCCCAACATCATATTTACGGCCTCAGAAACGATTTGATTGATCACGTGCTCAGAGGACAGAGAGCTAAAAAGTGTAAACTGGATTAAAACTGGAAGTCATTTTTTAATACTTCCAGAATAACTAAGATTGCTGTCAGCAAAAGGAAGTTATGTCGAAGATATTAAAATTATCAACTTAAAATGGGAAATGATGAACCACAACAGTACCTGTGATAGATAAATTTTTGCTCAAAATTGATTTTTAACTTCTGTTATGAAAACAATAAAATCAATCCCATGGCTGTCGAGAAGCATGTTTCATTTTATTGAACAAGCTCAAAGCAGCCCCTTTTGTACCATTGCTGATCCTTCACACGGCGCATGGACTGAATCAAGGGCTGTTTGGCACCCCATTCGTTCCAGTGCTTGTAAGATCCACATTCAAGCACGTACTGGGAACCCCTGTAGCCCGGATACTCATAGCCAACCCATCTATAAAATACATAAATACAAAAAATATTGATTAATAATAATGGCTTCAAATCATATTACTGTGCAAATATAATGAATACTGTCACTTCTTGTACACATAAATTAATCCTGGAGATGAGGGATTTTCACTTCAAGTTTAAGTTGGAGAAGCTGGAGTTTATTTACTTATTTATTTTGAGAAACAGTAGGCCCTTCCAAGCCTTCAAGCTGGGCCGCCCCAATTCAGCCCTAACCCAGTCATGGGACAATTTTTCAATGACCAGTTAAACTACCCGGTACAGCTTTGGACACTGTGGGAGGAAAATGAAGCATGCAGGGAAAACCCACACGTCCCATTGGGAGGACATACAGAGACTCCTTACAGACAGCACCAGAACTGAACTCTGAACTCCGATGCCCCGAGTAGTAATAGCATCATGCTAATAAAGGCATCCGTTAGTCTTGCGAGACCATGGATCTGTGCCTGGAAAGTCTTCACTCTCCAGGGCACAGGCCTGGGCAATGTTGTATGGAAGACCAGCAGTTGCCCATGCTGCAAGTCTCCCCTCTCCATGACACAATGTTGTCCAAGGGAAGGGCATTAGGACCCATACAGCTTGGCACCAGTGTCGTCGCAGAGCAATGTGTGATTAAGTGCCTTGCTCAAGGACACAACACGTTGCCTTGGCTGGAGCTCGAACTCACGACCTTCAGGTCGCTAGTCCAATGCCTTAACCACTTGGCTGTCATGGTCCGGATCGGGATCCCTTTAAATTTACCTTGTTTATGTTACGATCCAGACCGTTGATTCCCTGTTTTCCCTTGTCCCTCGGCTTTGGTGATTAGAGGCAATTAACGCTCGGCTGAACCGGTAGTTTATAGTCTCCGGCTTTCAGCCGTTCGGCGCGGGAGCATCTGCAAAGTCATTAAAGGTACGGTGTGCCAATGTCATCTGGCTGGAGCAAGCCTAGTCTCTGCCGAAGCGAGTGCTGGTAATTTGCCCTTCCTCACTGGAGCAACCCTGTCCAGTTACCTCGCCAGAGCGAGCCTGCAAAGTTTCCTCACCGAGGTGGGTCCATCAGTTAACCCGCCGGAGGGAATCAAGAACTGCTGTCTACTGTTCCCGGGCCGAGTCGAGAGCTCGCCACTACCCGGAGGCTCCAAGTCAAGTCCTGGCTCCGGTGGCATTCAAGTTCCAAGTCAAGTCCTGGTCCTGGCGGCATTCAAGCACCACGTCTACTCCCAGCCCTATGTCCTGTACCCAAGGAGGGGTCCCAGCTCTCTGTTCTGTGTGTGAGTCCCAGCCCTATATCCTGTACCCAAGGAAGGGTCCCGACTCTGTGATCTGTGTATGTGTCCATGGTTCCATGTACCTGCTCCCCAAGATCGAGGCTCTGTGTTCCTATGTTCCTCCCCTCCCTAGCCCATGTCACGTCCTTGCCTGGTTCTGGGGTCCGAGCCAGAGGCAAGACCCAGGTACTGGGTCCTTGCCCAGTCTCTGGCTCGGAGCCCATACCCTAGCCTCTTCATGTCTCCTCTAGTTCTGGGAGCCAATTCCGAGTCCTAGCCCAAACCCTTGGTCCCAGTCTAGTCATAGTCCTCAGTCCTTGTCCAGTTCGCTATTCCTACTCCTGCCTTGCTCTTCTGGTTTCGAACAATAAACTAAATTTAAGTAACCTCACAAGATGTGTCTTGCATTTGGGTCCACCCTTGCTCCCAATGCCCCCGCCATTGTGACACTTGGCATGCTAACTGCTTCATTAATGTGGCACCCAAGATCGTGGCAGATCCTTCACCTTGGTGTCATTCTTCTGCACTATCCCCCAGATTTCTCCAGATTCTTTGAATATTTAAATGTCAAAAAAATATAAATCTGAAAAGGATTTTTTAAAACAGTAAACTGTAATGAGTTGGAACTCTGTGGACAAGGATGAGGTGAAAACTGAAAACTTGAGAGCAGCAGCTTGAGAGATATAAACTTGCAAGGTTGCAGGAAGGATATGTGGTAATCGACTTATTGAGTTTAACGGTCCCATGTGCCTTTACGCTGCTTAAATTTGCGGCTAGATAATTCCGTATGTGTCATCTGTAACAATGCTAAGCATCAAAAAGGAACTGATTTTTGCATCAGGAAGAATCAACGGGGGAAGACATTTACTTTCATGAGGACTACTCTCAAATCGATACAACATATAATCTGCATCTTCTATAAAAATGTTACACATTTTCTGTACAAAATAGCCTCCACATAATATATAAATAATATTGCAAAATACACACAAAATTTAAAATTAATGTGCAATTTATTGATGTAGAATTATCATTATTGGGTAAAGAGAGGTACGGAATGTGGCAGTGGAATAGACCACTGGTCATACCAACTAAAGGGCTGACCACAAGAATATTCCTTAAAAGTGCTTATTCAAATGAAACAAGTGTAAAGCTTTGTAAAAAGTTACTTTTTTAAAAATCTAACTAGATCAACATAAGAAGAAAAAGATCTCCATAATTTTATAAATTTGTATTTCTAACCTTTTTACATAAGCCATTCAAGCCATAAGACAATGTGTTTTCTTATTAGATATTACAGTTTTCCTTTAGGCTTTGAAGTCAAAGTACAGTATATCATTGTATTCATCCTGCACCTCATTGAGTTTATTTCTTCAAAAACAAAGTGCCATGAGTCTTTTCTCACATATTCCTGTAGTCAACCATTTTCTGGTCCTGAGCTGCACTTGTCTAATAGAATGCCACATTATCCAAGTTGTTAGTGGATGAAAATAAATCCAATATTTGGGATTCCAAATTTGACATTCATTCAAATTTGAGAAACAGAAGGTCCAATTACAAAAAAAGTCTTTGAAGAAAAGGCTATTACTCACGTTCCACCAATGACTTTAATGCTGGCAACTCTGTCTTGGAAACCATAGGCCCACAAACTGGGAATATCCTCATCACAGATCTCCATTTTCCTTCCGTCAAAGTTGGCACATTCATGGAGACAAATTTTATGATCCTGGCCATCCTGATATGAAAGTTTTAAGTATGGTAAGTGATTTCATTGTGTTATTAAAAGAAGTATTATTATTACAGACTTAATTGAAAACACAACTTAAATACGCATTAACTAGTACCTGAATATTTTTCCATGTGGCCATTATGCTTTTGGGTTAATTACCTTTATATAATATTTAATACTCTGGGTCAAAAAAGAAGCATGTGTCCCCTATAAATCTCTGCTCGTCTCACTTTTTAATCCTTTTTTTCTAGTTTATTTGGTGGTAGTTCAATCCTGCATGACTATGATCCTGCATAATTAATTTCAGGTATTTCCCTACCTATTTTTTCCTTTCATTTCTATTCCACCATCTGGAGAAGTCCAGTACACTTCTAATAATGATCCCCTCTTTTGCTTCATCTCAGTCTATTTGGACTTTTTTTCTTTCCTTTTGTTACTTTTGTTCTTTCATGTTAAACTAATTACCATTAACTCAACTCTCATTCCTTCTTCTTTTCCAACCATAACGAAACACTTCATAACCTACAACATTAGGGTGCCAATTTTATCCCACCTGCTTTCTTTTATTCCTCTTACACAAGCAATTTAATATTCCTCTTTATTTCTGCTGGGTAGTTTTTTTAGTTAATCCTTTTCTGTTGATCTTTTCTGCTCTTGAGGGATTATGTTACTGTTACTTGTAGTGTCATCAAGTTGTCTAGTACAGAGTCAGACCCTTCAGCCTCCTTGTCCATGATGACCCGTTTTTACCCATCTACCCATCTACCCTAACACCATTTGCCCACACTAGTTCCATTTCCATCTCTGCCTTGCTTATCTAAAAGCTTCTTAAATGAAGTGATAGCATCTGACTCCAGCACATTCTCTAGCAGCAGGTTCCAGATAACAACCAATCTCCATGTAAAAAAAACTTGTCCCTCAAAACACCCTATTAAAACTCCTTCCTCTCATCTCAATCCTATGCCGTCTTGTTCTTGATACCCCAGCCACGGGAAAAAGACTCTCATATTCTAATCTACCTGTATACATTTACAATTATAGATAGGTTGAAACCCTCTAGTCCAGAATTCTTTGGTCCAGCCTGTTTTGAATCTATTGTACAAATCAATACTAATTAACCAATTCTAACTAAGTTCTAAAATTAACTGAGATCTATATTAAACCATGGCTAATTAACCTACCAGTGCAGCATTTGCAGTCTCAGATGACAGTATTTCCAACATACAGAGATGTTGGGTTAAATGCTGGCATTATAGGGGTCCTGAATTATAAGCATGTTGTGCAATAAAATTAGCTAACAGTGGTCAGGTGGTTGAAGCTACGGTTTGATTATCTCTGTCCTTGGAACCTTCACTTGACCCAGTGAGTATCTATACTTAAGAAAGAACAGTTCTCCCGTTCAGAGGAAGGTGATTGGAACCTGTTTCTCTGGTCCAAATTTTCTGTGGGCTGGCACCAATCAGGCCCTAAGGGTGGCAAACTAAAAGGCTTTAACCTGTATAGCTTTATCAGTTCACCTCTCACCTGCCTTCACTCCTGGGAAAGCAAATCCAGCAATCCAATCTCTCCCCAAAACGGAAGTCTTCCATTCCAGCAATATCCAAGTGAATCTCCTCTACACTCTCTCCAGTGCAATCACATCCTTCCTCCAGTGTGGTGACAAGAACCCTAAATGCTAGTGTTGACTAAAGTTCAACATAATGTTTTAATGATGTCCTGAACTAATGACCTCCTTTTATTAGTTCATAATATTTTGTCGTGTTTTTCTACCAGGGCCTTTGACTCAGGCTTGTTCAGATACCACAGTGCACTTCTTCATGGCTCATTACTGTTACTAATGGACTCTGAAATTGGAATCTCCCAGTCTCACACTTTCATTTTAGCATCTATTCAAGTTCCTGATCATTTTATCCATTTGTTTATGTCATCATACTGGAGATTATCACCCACAAAATCCGTCTTCTTTGATTCTATGGAACATTTTGTATTTATATATTTTGCAAGATTGTATTTTACTGATATCCTATATGCGCTTGCTATCTTGTATGTGTGTGGATTAGGCCACCAGCCAAGTGTGAGGCATCAGAGCTGGTGCAACCCACCAGGGGCGGTGTGTTGCAACACCCAGGTTGGAGTTGGTGCTGCCACCCTGCCCCAGTGTTCATTCAGCAGAAGACAAAGCTCTGTTGTGGTTGATTGCAGATTTCTGCAGCACTGATGGACTTTTTATTGCATGGCTGTATCTTTCTGATACCTTTATGTGTTTCCTACTTTGTACGTGCTATGTGTGCTTTGTGCTGTGTGTGACTGTTGGTACTGTGTTTTGCAACTTGACCCTGGAGTAACGCTGTCACATTGACTGTATTCATGAGTATTCATGTATGGTTGAACGGCAATTAAACTTGAATGGAATTAAACAGAATCTGTATTATTGTTTTCATTTGAAAATATTCTGCTTCAAACAGAAAAAAATCATGTATTACGTAAACACTTTTAGCTTAATTTGTATCTCGTTCTAATATTCATATGAGATATACAAACTACACAGAAAGCCTCTTACCATTCTAACTGGTCTGAAAGACATCATGCAGTCAGTGTGATAGCTATTGGACCAGGAGTCCCAACGAGGATATTCTCCTTTCTCCAACATGAACATCTCGCCACAGAAATTTTGTTGTTCGTAACCCACCCATCTGAAAAGCAAACGAATGCAAGAAATGTCAGAATTTCCTCTTGCAATTAATAATATGAACCTCATATCATGTATCTGAAGGATACTTCTCAGTAATAAGTTTTAGTATCACAGGTTTGTTCCAACTTGGTCTACTGGGACACAGATATCAGAACATGTACATTTTCAATGTGCAAAGATAACAGAGTATGGAATACTATGGTATCAGATTTATTCTTCTGAAGTGACACATTTGTGAAAAGGAAGCAAAATAAAAATTTGATGGCATAATTGACAATAAGATGGGAAAATAAGAAAATGTTGCATCCAGATGTCTGGTCCCTGAAAAGAATGCATGTGGTAAAGGCATTAAGTAGAAGGAAGTGATAATGAATCAGTTGATAATATTGGATAGGCCACAGTACTTCAGCACTCTAGGATGCAACGAGTATGTATGAAAAAGCATTTAGTATACATTTACTATAGAAATCATTATTAAGATACATAGCTACAGGGAAACAGCAAGCAAAATGGTATGTAAGGACCTCTATTTATATTGCAAATAGCATTCCATTATAGGATTGTTTTGTTTCGATTTGCAAACAACATGTCATGCCATAAATAGTAAATTGGATTTATAAAGTACCTTTATGATAAAACACTTCAAATAAATCTTAACATCACATGAGGATATCTTAGGACAGGTTAATATAAATCTATCAAATATATCAAGTTTTTTATTGTCTCTAGGTCTGAATTCTGAACCCTCCCCACTCCAAAAGATTACTTATAATCTTGATCTGAAGGACTGCTGTGTTTGAAAAGGTAATATGTAAAGATAACTAAGAAGTATTTTAAAATAATTAATTAAAGAAAAAAATAAAGGAAGCGATATCATACTTAAGTATCTTGCCTGGTAAGACAGGGTTCTGATTTGGACTATCCTTTTTTTATAAATTTATTAAGATACAGCATGGAATCAGCCCCACGAGCCACACTGCCCAGCAACCCCCCGATTTAATCCTAGCCCAATCACGGGACAATTTACAAAGAGCAATTAACCTACCGACTGGTACCTCTTTGGACTGTGGGAGGAAACCCACACGGTCACGGGGAGAAAGTACAGACTCCATGCAGCCAGTGGCAGGAACTGACCCTATTTACGCTTTCTTCACTGACAAACTTAATGATGAATGAAAGTAAGTCTGGGACTAACTCAAGTCAGAACTGTCACAAACAGTTCTACCCCAGTAATTAAGCATATGTGTTCTGCACTGTATATTTTAAAAATTCTGTTCTGTGATACACAGTTATGCCTATAGGTGCATAGTTCTCCATAGTTGTCGATCCCATTACATAAAGCATGGCCAACACCTTGTGAAGGAATTAGACATCATCTTGACAAGGTATTGACTGCCTGTGGGCTCAGTCACTACTCGAGAATACTTTTCTGGCAATCCTTAAAAGTTGGAGGAAACCACAAACATCAGAAAAGTTAACATATAGTTGCTCTGCACTGCGATTGGTTAAGTAGAGATAGGAAAAACTCACGGTCCGCATTCAACACGAATGGATCCCACTCTATCAAATCCTCGTTCGCAGATGTTTCGGCACTCTGCGTTAATGTCCACCCAACGCCCTTGGAAGTTTTCATGCTCATATATGATAATCTAAGAATTAAAGAGAGGCAAATGAGTCTCCATCGCCACTCTCATAATTGAAAAATTACAACTTTAAGTTCAAACTTAAACCAAACTATGTACCTTAAGTTTCAGCTACAGCAGCCTTAAGTGGTGACTGCTGATTCAGACAGACAACACTGAGTATGCACTGAGTAAGATGGCGCAAAAGGAGGAATGTGGAGAAAAAAAAAGATTAACTGAAGTGCTCACACCGAGTTGTTATCCATTAATTGCTGGTGGAAAGCGTTCAAGAAAAAAAGATCAAGATTGGTCTTGCCTGCAAAGGACTTCATGGTGAAATAACTTTATGATACCTGCTGCTTCAGTTCACTAGTACAGTAAGAATGTTTGAACAATATGCTACACTCATTTTCCATTTCAGTTTTGCCCTTTTCAAACTGGAACTGGAATTGGATTTGATTTATTATTGTGACATGTACTGAGGAGGTACAGTGAAAAGCTTGTCTTTGAGACTGTTCACACAGATTAAATCATTACATAGTTCAAGGTAAAACAAAAACAGAATGCAAAATAAAGTGCAATGGACACAGTGCAGTGCAAGTAGACAAAATGGTGCACGATCATAATGAGGTAGACTCTGAAGTCAAGAGTTGATTGTACTGGGGATCTGTTGAATTCAATACTCTTATAACAAACTAATAGTATTAGTTGCTGTAAAATGTAACTGGTAACATTATCTTAGGAAAATGAATACTAGAAGAGTAAAATAGTAGATTCATAGAAAAGTACAGCACTGAAACTGGCCCTTTGACCCAACTCGTCCATGCCAAGACAATTAAACTGTCCACTCTCACCAACCTGCATGAGGACTGTAGATGGCCATACCTCTATGATCCATGTACCAATCCAAACTTCTCTTAAATGTTGAAATTGAGATCGCATGCACCACTTGGCCTGGCAGCTCATTCCACACTCTCACAACCCTCTGAGAGAAGAAATTTCCCCTCATGTTCCCCTTAAACATTTCACTTTTCACCCTTAACCCATGACTTCTAGTTGTAGTCCCAGTGGAAAAAGCCTGCTTACATTTACTCTATTTATACCCATCATAATTTCAAATCTCTCCTCAGTCTTCTATGTCCCAAGGAATGAAGTCTTAACCTATTCAATCTTTCCCTATAACTCAGATCCTCCAGACCCAGCAACATCCTTGTAAATTTTCTCTGTATTCTTTCAACCTTATTTACATCTTTCCTGTAGAAGGCTCACCAAAACTGCACACAATACTCCAAATTAGGCATCACCAATGTTTTATACAACTTCAACATAACACCTCCTGTACTCAGTACTTTGATTTATGAAGGCCAATGTGCCAAAAGCTTTCTTTACAACCCTATCTACCTGTGACAGCACTGTAATTCTTTCAAAAAACTCTATGAGATTGGTTAAACATGACCTACCATGCACAAAGCCAGGCTGACCATTCCTGATCAGTCTATGTCGATCCAATTACTCATATATCCAGTCCCTTAGAATACCTTCCAATAACTTTCCTACTACTGATGTCAGGCTCACTGACCCATAACTTCCTGCTTTATTTTTAGAGCCTTTCTTAAACAGTGAAACAACATTGGCTCTCCTCCAATTCTCTGGTACCTCATCTGTTGCTAAGGATGATTTACATATCTCCGCTAGGCCCCTGGTTATTTCAGCATTTGCCTCCCACATGATTCGAGGGAACATCTTCTCAGACCCTGAGGACTTATCCACCCTACTTTGCTGCAAGATAGCAAACACCTCCTCCTCAGTAATCGAGACAGGGTCCATGAAGTTGATACCACTTTGCCTTACTTCTGTAGACTCTGCATCTGTCTCCTGAGTAAATACAGGTGTAAAAAATTTATTTAAGGTTTCCCCCATCTTTTTTGGCTACATGCATGGATTACCATTCTGATTTTTCAGAGGACCAATTTTGTCTTTTACAATCCTTTTGCGCTTAACTTATCTATAAATCCCTTAAGATTCTCCTTCACCTTGTCTGCTAAAGCAACCTTATGCCTTCTTTTAGTCTTCCTGATTTCTTTCTTAAGTGTTCTGTATTTCTTAAATTCCATAAGCAATTCATTTGTTCCTGCCTGCCTAATATCTCTTGAAAATCACGTTCCTTAAATCTGTTATCTTTACCTTTTATTCTGACAGGTAAATATAAACTCCGTACTCTCCAATTTTTGTTTTTGAAGGACTACCACTTACCAAGTACACCTATTCCAGGGACTGGCCTGTCCCAGTACACACTTGGCAGATCCTTTCTGATACCATCGAAATTGGTCTTCCTCCAATTTAGAATCTCGACCTGCTGACCAGACCTATCTTTTTGCGTACTTACTTGAAATTAATAGAGTTATGATAACTATAGGTACAATATAATACACTACACTATAATAATATATAATAATGTCAAATACCTTTTCACATGCCATGAAAACTCATTCTATAAGTGGACTGACACTGGTCATACCAGTAGCCAACATTTTGTTCATGGCTCACAAGTAAGCTTGAAATCAAATAGGAGGGCTGTTACATAATAGTAAATTCTCATTTTCATTATTGCATGCTGCACATTTATGTCAATAAAGATACATTATTGATAATATTTAAATGTAAATACAGCAATGCACCTACCCTGTTACTGCGAAGACCAGATGCAGAATGGCTTCCAACGCTACCTAGAGTTCCACTATGAGACATTGTGGTGATAGCTAAAATAATAATCAAAATAAAGCACTTGTAATTAGTTTGAATGTCAAATATATTTAATGCCTATGTCATTAATGATGCTCCTCCTTGTATGAAGCTTTCACATCAGATAATTTTACCCCCTTTGAAAATATTCCAATAGCTCACCGAATTACAGCTCAAGCTTTTGCCAGACAAGAGAAAATATGGGGAGTGCTGTATAAACCTCAACTCGTCCTTTTTATATTGGCAGTGGATTTGCTTCTTGTTTTTTTCTCCCCCTTTTGAATCAGGTTAGGTCACAAAGAGATCAACAAAGCAAACTGCATCGCACAGAGGTAGCAGAGGCTGACACCAGCTCTTTGCTTTGTTTTTCACAGCGACGCCGCACAGATCAGCAAAAGTGACTGTGGTACTGTAGACAGAAGTGCGCCCGAGAACAAAGAGCTGACTTGGTAGACAGCTTTGTGTAGATTTGTTTGGTTTATACTGCAAGTATCATAGAAACTTTTCCGTTTGGTAGGAACACATAGATAGCCTGGAGAGGATGTGTTGATCTAGCCAACAAATTTCACCTTACAGGCTTCAGCTCTTTTCTTTTAATTTGCACTCATATTCACAATTCATAGTACCATCAATATATATAGATATATTCCAGGGGCGATTGGCCTAAGGTAGAAGGAGTCAATTTTAGAAAACCTAGCACATTTATTTTTCCTACATGTACACACTTAGTCCAGCGGTCGTGGAACATACAGATCCCTTCTTTGTAGAAGTCGGCATCTTGGACCTCCAGAAAGTGGTCCACAGCAGGGGTGATTGATAAGTTCGTGGCCTAAAGTAGAAGGAGATGAGGAGAAACTTCAAACTTTCTGCATTTTCACTCAAAGAGTTGAACTGCACGTGCATGTGATGAGAGCTGTATAACTCATCTCCTTCTACCTTAGGCCACAAACTTATCAATCACCCCTGCTGTGGACCACTTTCTGGAGGTCCAAGACGCCGACTTCTACAAAGAAGGGATCTGTATGTTCCACGACCGCTGGACTAAGTGTGTACATGTAGGAAAAATAAATGTGCTAGGTTTTCTAAAATTGACTCCTTTTACCTTAGGCCATGAATTTATCAATCACCCCTTGTATATAGTATATTCAATCTATTCATAGTAATATCAACCGCGCACAACTGATCAGAACTGGATTAAGCATTCCAAGGTATCGGGTTAGGCGCTAATTTGAGACCCCTTACTATCTTCAGCCATTTTAATTGTCTTCAATCCACTAAAGTAGAAAAAGAAACAGATTAAATATCATTAACCATAATACTACAACATTAGACGACATTGCCGCTACTCCTCCACACTCCCTCTCCACCCATCATTTTGATGCAATGATTGTGTGCATTTCCTCTGCATTACAGTGAACGTTACTGTCTGACCACCCACCTATGTTTTGCTTGGTCCATGGACATAGGCCCTTTGGCACCCAGAACTGTGCTTCTGTCCTGCCAATGGATAACTCATTACTGGGGTGCAAGTTACAATTTCCAAAGTGTCAGCTTCTTTCCAGCATACTTCTCCATTTTTGCAGGATTACCCTCCAAATTCTGTTCCTTTGATCTCCTCATCCTATTTCAAGACAATCACCTCTCCTTTAAAATCCTTACATTCTACCCTCTCAACTGCCAAGTCCCAGTCAGTTTCATTCTTCACTCTCTGAAATAACCAATGATTTATCCTTTGCGATTTCAATTTATAGCTAATCTTGCCTTTATCTCTCTTAAGCCTTTCATAAAGTTTGCATCCATAAAAGATCTCCTTACTATATTCCTATCCACCTTTCTAAACCTTGTCAATTATGTTCAGCTTCTCCACTCCCATCAATGCAAATCACAGTGGGTCCACTTATATACACTTCAGTTCCTCACAACCACATTCCTTCATCTCACTTCAATCCATTTCCTTCTATACCTGCCGTGAGGAAAATCTCTTCTAAGTCATTTGCAACAGCACTTTTCCAATTCCTAACATTTGTAAATTCACTTTCACTTTGTAACGTCAACCACTTCCTTGCCTCTATTTCTATATGTCCTTGTCCATTTGTTCTTTACTAACCCAGTGATAGCCTTGGTTTTGCCTCCTTATGTTCGAAGACTACAGTCACAGAGCCATACATTTGCAGAACCATTATGCTGCAAAAGAACTATTCATAAACACAACTTCATCATTTCTCTTTTGCACTATTTAGGTATCTATTTTTGGAACTTTTAGCCATTTTTATGCCTTGCACTGTACTGCTGTTGCAAAACAACAAATTTCGCAACATATGTCAGTGATAATAAACCTGATTCTGATTCTGATTTTGATCCTATCAGATATATGTCTGTCTTAAGCTGTTATGCACAACCAACTGAACCTGTTTAACCAGGTATGACTGCCACATCAAGCACTATTGGTTTTGTTCTCCTCTATCAAAACTACATATTACAATACTAAAACTGATATAACCCCTGTTTCCTTACTCCATCATTCACTGTCACCTCAAAACATCTACATTTCCTCTCTCCCTCATCTCAAAGGATAAGGCTGATGAGTTCTTAGAATGCCTTATCATTCAGATTGGGACTATTCATACTTCCCACAAACTTCTATCTCCCTTACCTGAGCCCACATATCCATCTCTCTCCATGCTTTCTCTGATGTTATCATGAAACACATCTCCCTCGATTCTATTAAGTTTCTGATCATACAGTTTTCAAAAAAATAACCTCCAAGCTATACAGTTCCCTGTTTTTGTGCAGTTATCCTCTTTTGCAACATTGCCTTCTTAAATTGAAAACCAGCCTTAATGTCCCATCCTTGTAAATTACCGCCTCAAATTAAATTTTTCATATTTGCACTCAGTTTGTTCGTAAGTTATTGAGAACAAGTCAGATGCTGATTGTAGTGTCCTAATGTAACTTCAACTATACATTCCATCTGACACCTGGTAGGACTTACATTCATACTTTCCCCTTTGCCACTCAACTGAATTCCATATCAAGAGGGACCTCAGAAAATATTCTCTAAATGGAATTACAGTAAAACTCTCATAATTTGGTACCCACAGGATGAATATTGAATTAAATATCTTTGAAGCTTTGAATAGTCCTGACGAAGGGTCTCGGCCTGAAAGGTCGACTGCACCTCTTCCTACAGATGCTGCTTGGCCTGCTGCGTTCACCAGCAACTTTGATGTGTTTTGCTTGAATTTCCAGCATCTGCAGAATTCCTGTTGTTTATCTTTGAAGCTTGTTTCTTTTTCCTCATTAATTACCTCTGTCCAATATTAGCAACACACATCAAAGATATTGGTTGGAGGACCTGATGGCATGAACATTGACTTCTCTAACTTCCGCTAATGCCCCACCTCCCCCTCGTACCCCATCCGTTATTTATTTTTATACACACATTCTTTCTCTCACTCTCCTTTTTTTCCCTCTGTCCCTCTGACTATACCCCTTGCCCATCCTCTGGGTTCCCCCCCCCTTGTCTTTCTTCCCGGGCCTCCTGTCCCATGATCCTCTCATATCCCCTTTGCCTATCACCTGTCCAGCTCTTGGCTCCATCCCTCCCCCTCCTGTCTTCTCCTATCATTTTGGATCTCCCCCTCCCCCTCCCACTTTCAAATCTCTTACTAGCTCTTCCTTCAGTTAGTCCTGACGAAAGGTCTTGGCCTGAAATGTCGACTGTACCTCTTCCTAGAGATGCTGCCTGGCCTGCTGCATTCACCAGCAACTTTGATGTGTGTTGCTTGAATTTCCAGCATCTGCAGAATTCCTGTTGTTTGTCTGTCCAATTTTACCCTGCTTGCAAAGTGACCTTGGAATTGTGGAGGTAAGAATTAACAAGTAATACTTGGTATTTCATTTAAATTACCTATTCTTCAGTGTGTCAGCAGACTACTTAATCAGACCAAATCCAGGCCAACATTCAGACTCAAAGGCAAAATTTTCAGCAGAAGTGATCAACAAACTGCAGAATTTTCTCCAGCATACTCCACTCCATGTGTGCTCTGCCCATTTATGATATTCTATTGGCATAGCAGAAGTCTGTATTTTAAAATTAGAGTCTAAGGATAGCTGTGAAAAACAACGCTCACGCGAAGTTTAATTAGTGAGTATCATATACTTCGTAGCCACCAAAATGGGAACCCAGAGCAGAAATACTCAGTGAAATGGCAGAGGAGCATTTCTCTAAATCAGTCTTCAATGAAAATCATTGAAACAAGGGCAAAATTATTTCCTAAAATGCTTATCCTCTGTATCTGGTACAAGATAATGCAGTAAAATTTAAGACTGCACATTTGAATAACTAGAAAGGGATTGTGTGGCATAATTAGCACTGTTGATACACATATAATTACAGAAAGACAATATTGTAGTTTATACCAGAAATATGTATTATTTCCTTAATTTCCTGATTTAAAACCAGCCTGTTTCTGCTGATCTGATTTCTTGAACGACTCTCACTTTCATTTTGGCTTGAATATTGTATTCAGAGGTGAAAGGGATTGATAACATTCACACTCACATTGTTAGCTTTTACCAAGACTGAAAGGCAAAATTGTGTGACGCCATCTGCAAGAGGCCTGGGATCTGGGAATTTGCATTTCCTTTATCAATCAAATTCAAAAGGTTTATAGAGGCACAGAGAGCGTGAACTGAGAAATTTAAATCAAAATAATTAATCCAATGGCAAGTAACATTCTTAAACTGAAACAGGGAGAAAGAAATATGTGGTTACCAGAAAGAGATAAAGAACAGTATTTAAGAAATTGTACATTACCATTATAGATTCTTTTTAGTCTGAGAAAAGTTGCTTAATACAACAAATTGCCAGAGTCCTGACACCAGAATGAGCACAGTTTCTTTTTTGGGTTACTTTAAGTCATTGACATCTTTCCAAAATCAATCTATCAAGGTGGGTATGAATCTAAAATAAAACCAGGAAAGATGTAAATGTTTATCAAGTCAGCAACACCTTTTGATAGAGACCAACAAAATGGTCCGTCTAACCGCTGGAGATGTCATGGTTATTTATGTGCTTCAGTGTTGTTCTCACAATGATTATGGTGGATAGTATCTATGATATCTATTCATTGTGCTTGTGTCATCACAGACAATTATTATTTGATTTTCACTATAATTGTACTGAATATTTATAGCCTTCTGATCATTAATAATATGACTAACATTTGAGGCACAGTTTTATTTCATCTCTCTTCCATTCATCAGCGATACTTACCAGGGGCACCACAGTCCAGGGCCCTTAGCATCATCCACGGCCCTCCCATTCGTCCAGCAATATCTTTGATCCACTACCATCAGGCAGGAGGTACTGTAGCATTAAGACAAGAACTGTTAGGAAGGGAATAAGACTGCTGAACTCCCTGCCACCACCCAGGTCTCAGCAAGTATGAAACACCTGTAGCATTATGCTGTTTAGTTTTAAACTTGAGTCATAAGTGCACCTTATTATCTATTAATTTTGTGGTAATATTACTTTATGAGTTGTGTGTTTGAGTTATATGTACTGTGTTGTCCACCTTGGTCTGGAGGCATGTTGTTTAATTTGGTGGTATACATGTGTATGGTTGAATGACAATAAACTGAACTTGAACTTGATAATAAATGTTAAAATTTGTAGCGTGTATTCAATTGTTTGATAGCTCAAAGGCTGAGGAGTTCTTCATGCTGCCTCTATAACTTCGTCATAACTCTAATGTGGTATGAAAATTTCATTTGTTATTTCTGTGAAATATCTTGAAATATCTATGAGCTTCATAAATTTAATTAAAGGACATACGGATTACTCTTCAATGTTCTCAAAGTAGAACTGTGCAGCTGACCATCCCAACTATACAAAAAATCCGAAGTCCTAATTTTATGTTATATTTTCCAAATGTTAAGACAGTTGAAATCTAGTAACATTTTACTGACACTGCTATTTTACCAGCAATGGTATCTCAGCTATTCGGATGAATCAAGGTAGCAGAGGGGCATATTTCAAAAAGTGTTACATTTTGTTGCAATTTGAGTTTTGTAATTTTCAAATAATTCTTAGAACATAGAACAGTACAGCACAGGAATAGGTCCTTCGTCCCACAACGTTGTGCCGAACCAATTAAATAAGTAATCAAATGGCTAACTAAAGTAATCTCTTGTGCCTACATAATGTCCATATCCTTCCATTTTCCTCATATTCCTGTGCGTATCTAAACATCTCTTAAAAGTTTCTGATGTTTCCGCCTCCACCACCACCCCAGGTAGCTCATTCCAGGCACCCACCAATCTGTGTAAGAAACGTGCCCTTCACATCTCCTTTAAAATTACTCCCTCTCAGCTTAAAAGCATGCATATAGAATTTGGATTTAATAAATCATATTAAATACAATTTAGTCTCAGTTTTTAGCTATAGGTTATTCATGCATGCACTGGAAATGCAGATTTATCTTTCTGCTCAGACAATGGCAGAGTTGAAATGGGAATCCACGGGATCAGCCACAAACAATGAGATGTTGACGTCAGTATTCTCTGCTCATTGGACCACAAATCAGATTCGCACACTTCTCAATTTCTATTGAAAGTTTGATTATAAATAGCAGAGGTAAGGTTCAAAACAGAATCATCATTGGAAATCTCCATTCGCAGCCCAGCTTTGGTAAGTTGTGTGTCCTTCAATTTTATTTGATCTTATTTTAACTTCAGATTTATCCAATTTACCTCAGCTTGTTGGGGGTTTTATTCATGCTTTATAAGCAACTCTACAGCAACAAATTTGTTGGGTTAAAGCAAAATGCAGAGGGCAGATAAACTTTCAATGCATTAAAATTTGATATATTTCATAAAAATCTCAATTTTGAAATGAAATTACATAATGCGATTTTCTTTTAGGATTGATATCTGCAAACGGCAAACATGGCGCAGACAAACCCAGCAGGACTTTTCAAGGTTAACACTTACTTTCCTAGATTTTTAATCAGGATTGAAACTTTGTTTTTTGTTTCCTTGTTGTCCTTTAATATTGAATATCATGGAAAATTTGTTTTCAATTGCAGATTACTGCTTATGATCAAGAAAACTTCCAAGGTAAAAGGATGGAATTTACCACATCCTGTAAGAACATCATGGAGTGTGGATTCGACAATATTCGGTCTATCAAAGTCAACTGTGGAGCGTGAGTCTTTGCTTATTTTTCAGAAAGGTTCCACCCCTAACAGCTACACTGAAACGTATTCTCAACCAGGCTTTATCATTAAAATGCAGTCGTAATTTTTTTTTAAATGTCATCATCATTTGCAGGCCAAATTACTCAGTTCACAGAAAGGTATCTTATTTCTCCTTACACACCATAAGATTAAGCTAATGTTGAGTTCTTTCTGACTCAGCCAGATTATGTTAGCATTGAAAATATGGAAGGCAATTGATCCGCATCATTTCAGCTCATGATCTGAAATATGTTAATATGTCTGTTAGAATCCAGTACAGTACTCTGTTTTATTTAAAGACACTTCCCATGTGCAGTGACAAAGTAAAGGTAGCAGTCAAAAGCCCATGCATTTGGAAGTTTGGAGGTGAATTTGTAATGGTTGGGCAACAGTGCAGCTCCAAGTTATATAGTTCAGTTTTGCATGTGGGCAATAGAAATTCCACCCCCCCAAAAAAAAACAATGCTTTCCCCCGTGGCATCTACATTTAGTCTGCATTACACACACGTCTGTGCTTGTCAGTATCAGTATCCGCACAAAAGTCAAAAAAGCAGCATACAGCAATATTAGCAACTGGAGCCTAAGAAAATGCAGCAGTACATTTCTGTGCATTGTATCATTATTGGTGCATATCGAACTCAACACATTTAGGAGCCAGCATTTTATATATGGTTATTCATTTGACATTTTGATGTACTTGCAGAAGCAGATACATATACTTAAAATGTGAAAATACAGACTGGGCTTCAAAATAGAGAACTTCTCTTTCCAAAAAAAATTGCAATCAAAAGACAAGAATTATCTGTTTCTCGCTGCAGTTGATACTATAGCTTCAATGTTGAGAGATATCACAACCCACCTCTATCTCTCTCCTCATTTCTATTGAGGTACAATTAGAAGATCCTCTGATAATAAATTCTCTGTTAATGGAACGTCAGCAATGTTGTAGTTGTGCAGGAAAATTCATTGTCATACCAGTTGACAGAGCTTAGTGGTTTACATTGTGGGGCTCAATAGATATTGATTCCAGACCATAGCAGCTTGACACGCATTACAGAAGACAGGAAGACCTACTAAAAGACTCAGGCCACCCCAGCTCTTCAAGTTACTGAAACCAATTAACCTGTAATTTCAGATCTTGTTCATCATCTAAATTAGTTTGATACAGTGTAAAGGATGCAACCTTATTTAAGTACCGTTGAAAGGACTAATTCAAAAAGTACATTGTATCATTAAGATTCATTTTGTGGGAACAATTTCTTTAAACCTTTCTCAGCCAGGGCCAATATTTAGTGCATATTTTGCAATATTCACTGTTCTGGATGAATCAGAAAATCAGGGTTAATGGTTAATAGGTTAAAAGCTACCTGAATTTCTCAATTTGCAAATAGTGTGAGAATTAAGTATATTTATTTTTTGAGAATTTGACATGAAAATAACTTTCTTCTTGTAGGTGGGTTGGTTATGAACATTCTAGTTTCTTTGGGCAACAATTTGTCCTGGAGAAAGGGGAATACCCACGCTGGGATGCCTGGAGTGGCAGCAACGCCTACCACATCGAGAGGCTTACATCCTTCCGCCCCATTTGCTCTGCTGTGAGTTGGTTCACTGGTCGATATCTGTCAGACTTAATGCTGGAGAAGGATATTCTCCATGTAATTGGCAGTGCAACATATACTCGAAAATAAGTTTACATATTAAGCTGTAAATTTACATGATTCAATTTTAGTAATCATTTCTGTTTTCCACTGGCTTTTAGAATCTGTCTTAGCAAAAAGAGGCATGGAGAGAGATCAGGAAATAGTGGTAAAATACTATCCACAAACTGCTGGAGGAACTCAGCAGGTCAGGCAGCATCTACTGAGACGAATAAAGGTTTGACATTTCGGCCCAAAACGTTGGCTCTTTATTCATCTCCATAGAAGCTGCCTGACCTGCGGAGTTCCTCCAGCATTTTGTCTGTGTTACTCTGGATTTCCAGTATCTGCAGAATCTCTTCTGTTTACTGTTAATATCCAAACCTGCAATATAGTTAAAATATTAACTATCTTCAAATATAGCTCACATCTGCCAGTTATGCTGAACTTTGTGTACTGTCAGACAGTACTTGCGTTGTTTCATAAAAAATATTAATTTTAAAAGACAGAGGAAACAAGATTAAAACTTAGTGCAAAGTGGTGTGTTTTGAGAAAGGCCTGGAGAAGTTTATTTTATATGCAAGAAAGTTAGAGGAGTCGTAACATTTGCAAATAACAAATGGTGAGTTATATTCTGGTTACTACTTGAAAGTAGATCAGTCAGGGTGTCAAAGGTTAGGGGGAGAAGGCAGGAGAATGGAGTTGAGAGGAATAATAAATTAGCCATCATGGAATGGCAGAGTAGACTCAATAAGCCAAATAGCCTAATCCTGTTCCTATGTCCTCTAGTCGTACAGTTTTGTTCACTTGCAAATGTATTGTAGTATCTACTAAACTGCTCAATTTATACCTTTCTTATTATTATCAGCACCACAAAGAGTCCAAAATTATCATTTTTGAGAAGGAAAACTTCATTGGCAAACAGTGGGAGATGTGCGATGATTACCCCTCTTTGCAAGCCATGGGCTGGGGCAACAATGAGGTTGGATCCATGAAAGTTCAAGCTGGCGCGTAAGTTATGCTGTCAATGTAAATTAAATGGAAAGGTTGGGTTACTGCACTTTAATGAAGAAGACATGGCTGGATCCAGTGAAGTTTTGTGTATTTAGAAGCACATCAGTCATATTAAATTTGTAGTTTCTTCTTCTAAGTTAGCAGATTATCTTAGGTCTAAATCATAAGTAATAATCCTACTTGAATAGTTCAAGCTGCTTCAAAAATTAACCCAAGGCAGGTTATCCTCATAATCTCTTATTGCCTCTGAAGTCCTGAACTTCAGTCCTACTCGCAATTAATCTAATCTAATTACACTTAGTGGTCACCTTTTTACCTCTCTGTTAATACAAATATCTAATCAGCCAAACATTTGGCAGCACCTCAGTGCATAGAAGCATGGTCAAGAGGTTCAGCTGTTGTTTGGACCAAAGTACAGAATAGGGGAGATATGAAATCTCTGTGACTTTGACCGTGGAGTGTTGGGTGGTGCCAAATGCAGTTGAGTATCTCAGAAACTGCAGATCTCCTGGGATTTCCACACACAACTGTCTCTAGAGAGTGATGTGAAGAGGAAAAAGCATCCAGTGAGTGGCTGTTCTGTGGGTGAAAACACCTTGTTAATGAGAGAGGTCAGAGCAGAAGGCAACAGTAACTCAAATTACCACGCATTACAACAGTGGTGTGCAGAAAAGCATGATTGAACACACAATACATTAAACCTTGAAGTGGATGGGCTACAGCAGCAGAAGACAAGGTATAGGAAGTACTTAATGAATGGGCCCCTGAGTGCATGTCTATATTATTTCATTTACATGTTGAGGGCATGGTGTACTTTATTAGTAGGAACAGCAAAATGAGAATAATATCTATTGGTGTTAGCTACTTCCCTAAAATACAAAAATGAGCACTTTTAGATTATTCATTTAACAAATAAAAAGATAAAAGTCTCAAGATTAATTAAGTGTGTTTGTTCATGACCCTAGATGGGTGTGCTACCAGTACCCAGGATACCGTGGCTTCCAGTACATTATGGAATGTGATCGCCATGCCGGAGAGTACAAACACTGGAGGGAATGGGGATCCCACGCGCAGACCTGTCAGATCCAGTCACTCCGCCGCATTCAAGAGTAAATCTTTTCCGAGAACCTCAGCAGAGTATCACAGAGGGGCTGTACCTCTATGGTACACTCGGTAGTGTATTCTACTGTAGATCAAGCACCTGTGTACAGAGATTGATTTAACATCTCATTACAATATAACTTGGATTATTAAAATATTCAAATAAAAGTCAGAAAGATGAGCACTTATTTGTTCTTAAAGTTTCAAAACTGCTTGGTGGTTGAGGTTCATCATAGATGTGACTTCTGGGAAATGAACTACAAGAAAGTCAATTCACTGAGAGATGGAAAGCATATTAACCACTGTGGTCCCAGCATAACAACATCTTAGTCTTCCAACACACTGATGATCTGCAAACAATTTACGTTTTTAAAATACATGAGAGACATCATGTTTTTCATGCGAAATATCAAAACAGGCAGCACTTCCATCTTTATTTTAATACAGTTTAACTATAAATACAGTCGGCACTCAGTGTTGACAGAATGAGATGTGCTCCATCGTACATGACTGCTTGAGCGCTCTTTCAATTCCACGTAGTGAATGAGTCTAAGTGGCCTGGCCAGTTTGGAGGTTTATTTCTGTTCAGACAGCAGAAATCTTCTGCGAGTGTCATCTAGAGATCATGAGATGATGATGCATAGCCTCACGGATTGGCTGACTGTTTCACCTAGCAACTCACCTATATGAAAGCTGGTTTTGCCTCTGAAATGCTTCAGGCAATCTCGAGAGAAAGTTGATGATTCTACAAAAGAAAAAGGGTAATTAAGTTTCACTGGAAATGCAAAAAAAAAATTCCAGCATTTAAAAGTGACCTCATGACTACTAGACACTTGAACTATTAGGATATCTGCTGAACTAACCCCACCACACTGACTCAGCACTCCAACCACACTTCATTTCTCTAAATACAAAGGGTCAAATGATCTAACCCCCTGTGACCAAGAGGCATCCATTGAGATGAAGTAGGTTCTGAGGGGTAACTTGGCCTCAAATGGAGCTGAGGTCTAGTCCCCCCAAATGCCCTCCCAGCCTGTGAGAGCACAATGGAGACTGCAGACGCGGGGATTTGAAGCAACAGCCCGCTGGAGGAGCTCAGCAGGTTGAGCAGTACATGTGGGGGGGGGGGGTTCTCCAAAAGCAGCACATCATGGGGAGACTTCACAGTAAAGTAGTAAAATGAAGACTCATGAGACGGCAGATGACGAAGCTGCAGCAACACACCATCTGCCGGATAGTCCTGATGCAGGGTTTCAAACCAAAACGTCAACAATTCCTTTCCTCCCACAGATGCTCCTCAACCCACTGAATTCCTCCAGCAGAGTTATTTTGCAAACTGTACAAATAAGTTTAAAATAGTCATGATCAAAAAAGTTTGCATTTAATTGAAAATGTTAACTTAAAATACCAAAAATAATTAAAAACATTAAAACAGAAGTAAGTAAAATAATTAAAACTTTTTTTCTGCATATTTGCCATTTTTTTTTATTCAGCAGCCTCTGGATTAAAGGTGGGAAGCAGATGTGGAACTTACCTGACCACACTCCCTGTCCTGGCAGGGTTCTGTCACTGGGTTTACACAATACAGCAGGAGATTAGCTGCCTCCAGCACATCACAGCTGCATACTTGTCACGAGCATGAGCTGAACCACTCCTACAGAACTGCCAGCTGCCATTCAGCTTAATTTGGCCATAATTTCACCCACTTGAGATCAAATTACAGACACGGGAGTCTTTTAGTTAATTTACTAAAAATACAAAAAACTCTGAAATAAATTATGATATTTACTACTCAGATATATTTGTTATACAATTAAAATCGAAGAAGCCACAAGAAATTAAAAGTGAATTTGTCTGCTATTTTTTTATTTATCAGTACAGGTCCTTCCCAGATTATGAACACCCAAATTATGGACAGTCTATACATACGAACCAAGTTATGTATGAACAAGGATTAGAAACATAGAAACATAGAAAACCTACAGCACAATACAGGCACTTCGGCCCACAAAGCTGTGCTGAAAATGTACTTAGCTTAGAAACTACCTAGGGTTACCCATAACCCTCTATTTTTCAAAGCTCCATGTACCTATCGGGGAGTCTCTTAAAAGACCCTTTCATATCCGTCTCCACCACCGTTGCTGGCAGCCCATTCCACACACTCACCACTCGCTGCATAAAAAACTTACCCCTGACATCTCCTCCGTACCTACTTCCAAGCACCTTAAAACTGTGCCCTCTCGTGCTAGCCATTTCAGCCCTGGGAAAAAGCCTCTGACTATCCACACGATCAATGCCTCTCATCATCTTATATACCTCTGTCAGGTCTGTTGTCTGGATGCTGCAGGACTGCAGGCATCTTCTTCTGCCTGAGAGCTTGGTTCAAGGCTGCATTTCCTACTTCCAAACTGCAGGCCTTTCCCTGACAGGTTGGGTAGACTAGAACAAGAGGTCATAGGTTTGGAGCGAAAGGTGAAATATATAAGGGGAACCTGGAGGAGAACTTCTTCACTTGGAGGGCGGTGCATGTGTAGAACAAGTTGCAGGTGAAAGTGGTAGATGCAGGTTCAATTGCAACATTTAAGAGGAGTTTGGGTGAGAGGGGCATGGTCCTTTTAGGTAGGTGGAACTGGGCAGAAGACCAGCTCAGCAAGGACTAGACAAGATAGGACAAAGGGCCTGTTCTTGTATTGTAGTGTTCTATGACTCTATGTCCAGATTACAGACAGTTCATGGGAATGGAATCACAGGATACGGCAAATAATCATATAACATATAACCATATAACAATTACAGCATGGAAACAGGCCATCTCAGCCCTTCTAGTCCGTGCCGAACTCTTACTCTCACCTAGTCCCACCGACCTGCACTTAGCCCATAACCCTCCATTTCTTTCCTGTCCATATATCTATCCAATTTAACTTTAAACGACAACATCGATCCTGCCTCAACCACTTCTGCTGGAAGCTCGTTCCACACTGCTACCACTCTCTGAGTAAAGAAGTTCCCCCTCATGTTGCCCCTAAACTGTTGCCCTTTAATTCTCAACTCGTCCTCTTGTTTGAATCTCCCCCATTCTCAATGGAAAATGCTGGAATCTGGAGCAGCAATCTGCTGGATGAACTCAGTGGGTCGGATAACATCTGGTTTGGGTTGAGCCCATGCATCAGAACATTTAGAAATTGCACAGAATATTTCATCATCGCTTCAGATCACCAAAATCAGCAGTTAACCACGCTTCTGGGGCCAATGATTCCTTATCAGAGAAAAGTTAAACACTTTAAAAAAAAATGCTGTTTTGCAAAAATAGGACGGAACATTTTAACCAGCTATTTTTTTTTGTAGGGAAAACGTTATTGGGAAAATACACTTTAGTGCCACAGAGTAGATGTGTTATCTTTTGACACAAATGAAGTTTAACCATCGGAAGTGATACTCAGAGACTTTGGTATGTTGTCCACGTTTTTAGGATGATCAGAGTCATAAGCAATACGTTGGGGTTTATCTGGCAAATGATGTGTCCCATTTAGCTAACTACAAATTTCTTTGTATCCTTTGTATTGTTTCCTTTAAACCTTCAAATTATTGTCTAAGGCAACAATGTGTTTATTTTATTTTTGTTCAGATTCTCAGGAATGTGTCAACTTTGACATAAATTGTAAATTGCACTTCTGCAGATAATGATAATTTGCATTAAATCCACTCATAATAGAACCATTCAGCATGGAATCTGGCCCTTTAATCCACTGAGTTGATGCCATCAATCACCCATCAATACTAATCCCATTTTATTCTTCCAATGTTCGAATCACCTCATCACAGATTCTATCACTTAGTACATAAGTTCAAAAGACTGAGCACAGCTCCAAAGCATGTTCAAGTTTGCTGATAACACTACCGTAGAAAGCCAAATCAAAGGTGATGACGAATCAGCATACAGGAGGGAGATTGAAATCCTGGTTCTGTGGTGCCACGATACCAACCTCCACAACATTAGCAAGACCAAGGAGTTGACTATTGACTTCAGGAGAAGGAAACCGGGGGTCCATGAGCCAGTCTTCAAGAGGGAATCAAAGGTTGAGAGGGTCAGCAAATTTAAATTCCTCAGTGTTAACATTTCAGAGGATCTGTCCTGGACCTGCCAGGTAAGTGCAATTATGAAGGAAGCATGGTTGCATGTCTACTTAGAAGTTTGTGAAGATTAAACATGACATATAAAACTTTGACAAACTTCTATAGATGGGTGGTGGAGTGTATGTTGACTGACTGCATTACAGCCTGGTATGGAAACACCAATGCCCCTGAACGGAAAATCCTACAAAAAGTAATGGATACAGCCCAGTCCATTGTGGGTAAAGCCCTCCCCATCATTGAGCACCTCTACACAGAGCACTGTTACAGGAAAGCAGCATCTAACATCAGGGATTCCCGCCACCCAGGTTATCTACTTTTCTCATTGCTGCCATCAGGAAGAAGGTACAGGAGCCTTAGGATTCACTACCAGGTTCAGGAACTGTTATAAACCCTCAACAATCAGGCTCTTGAACCAGAGGGAATAACTTCACTCAACCTTACTCGCCCCATCACTGAATTGCTCCCACAACCTATGGACTCATCTTCAAGAACTCTTCATCTCATGTTCTTGATATTTATTGCTTATTTACTTATTTATTATTATTATTTCCTTTTTTTTTGTATTTGCACAGTTTGTTAATATTTTCACACTGGTTGCCTGCCCTGCTGGTGCAGTCTTTGATTCGATTATAATGTTTATTGGATTTATTGCATATGCCTGCAAGTAAGTGCCTATCAGGGCTCTATATGAGGACACATGTATTTTGATAATAAATTTACTTTGAACTTTGAACATAGGAGCAGAATTAGGCCATTTGCTCCTTTGAGTCTCCACAGATGGCGCTCGAACTCCTGAGTTCCTCCAGTAATTTGTTTTTTTGCTCCAAATTACAGCAGCTGCACACCGTCCTGTCTCAGCTTGAAAATAATCTTTGACAATCTGAACTAAGCTGATGTTGAAGTATAACCTACCATCCAAGTCACTTCTTTGATCTTGGCATCATGATCTACTATAGACATCTTTCAGCATTTCCTTTGGCAAGTTCTACATGGGAAACATATGACACCTACTTTGATTTTAATATACAGCACCATTTTATGCATGTTTAATTCCACTGGTCATTGATCAGTCTACAAGCAAACTCTGCTGGGCTTTTCATTAAATTGCTGAGGTCCTCCTTCGAGTCAGTATTTCTTCCGTTCTGCCTGTGTCTCTCAATAATTGTATTCACACTGTGATCTACAAATGTTTACCGTGAACTGAAATAGTCAAAAGGAAAATCCTCTGGACAGCCTACTCCGTGCCAAAATAAACCCACATCCCATTTTGATTTGCAGAAGTCACTATTCGGTACTTTATCACTTTAAAAACATGAGGAAGTCTGCAGATGCTGGAAATCCAAAGCAGACACACAAAATGCTGGAGGAACCCAGCAGGTCAGGCAGCATCTATGGAAATGAATAGATAGTCAACGCTTTGGGCCAAAACCCTTCTTCAGGACTGAGAAGGAAGGGGGAAGATGCCAAATAACCACTTTGAAAGTTTAGCTATGTCATATAATCTGTCATAAAATATCAAATATACAGTAAATTGATATTGTATTCAAAATATCTAACATATGCCGAGAAAATGATACATTAATGATATTCATAATTTTTTATTTGTTTAAATGGAAGAAAACATTTCCAATTGAGAAGTTGGTTACAAGAGGAAAGGGAGGAAAATTTCCATTATGTTGATTGTTGGAACGAGGAGACTGATGACATAGAACAGCTGAGGAAGAGATAAAGCACTAGATGAACTGATGAATGAACTTGCAAAAATTATGGCTAAGTTGCCATCCAGACAGAAATAAGGAAAAGTAATGCAGGCCATCCCTAGGTTACATCCTCTAGTATTTACTCTTCCTCATAATTCGAATATAGTTATGATGCCATTCATTACAACGGGGGTCCCCAACCTTTTTTGCAACGCGGACCGGTTTAATATTGACAATATTCTTGCGGACCAGTTAGGTAGGGTTAAACTCACCTCAACATATCTTTTACAGTTAGGGTTGCCAACTTTCTCACTCCCAAATAAGGGACAAAAGTAGCAGTCAAATACGGGACACTTGTGTTTACCCATAAAAGACTACCATGACCATGAAGCCTTGCGCGGGCACCTGTGTGCGCATGCGCATATATGCCGATTCTTTTCCACAAATCGGTTTTGGTTTAATCTTCCAGACTATACTGTACATACATTATTTCTACTTTATATAGGCTGTGTATTTATCATATCATTCCTGCTTTTACTATATATGTTAGTGTTATTTTAGGTTTTATGTGTTATTTGATATGATTTGGTAGGTTATATTTTGGGTCTGAGAAAGCTCAAAAGTTTTTCCCATATAAATTAAAGGTAATTGCTTCTTCGCTTTACACCATTTTGGCACGAAAGGTTTCATAGGAACGCCCTACCTTGGGGGGGGGGGGAATACGGGACAAGGGCAGTCTCATATAGGACAAACCAATTTAGCCCAATATATGGGATGTCCCAGCAAATACGGGACAGTTGGCAACCCTATGTTCAAGTTCAACCGTGCGTGACAGGGAATGAGGAAAGGTACAGCTGATTCATATTGTTTCCTCGCGGCCCAGTAGCACACGCTTTGCGGCCTGGTGGTTGGGAACCGCTGCATTACAATACCGTGCAGATATGGTTAATATATGAAGTTACTTCTGTTTATTTACAGATTTATGGACAAAATCAACCTAAGGCCATCGGTAAAAGAAAACCTTTTGTTATTTGAAGATGGCCTGTATTAAATTTGTATTTATAACAGCAATGTAATTTACATAGTACTGATTTGCAAATGAGAGTTGGATTATTGAGGGATGAAATAGTTGGGTGCGGGAAGAAGCCGTTTTTATCTGCAGTAGAATAGAGAACGCAAATGTGTGGCTGCAGAGATGTTGCAGGAGGAAGGGCTGTACATTCCTGAGGCGTCGGGACCATTTCAGGGTCAAGTGAGACCTGTTGCAAAATCGGGCCTGTTGCTCCTCAGCGGCACTGACGACATCACCCTTGCAGGATGTTTGTTAAGTGTTAACAGGGAGGGCTCAAACCGACTTGCCCTGCATAATGGGAACTTCAAAGGAAATTCAGGAAGAAGAGAAACAAAACAGGAAAGTGAGTGTAGGTGAAAGAAATCGACGGCTAAATCAAAGTCAAGCAGCAAAGGGGGTTAAAGTACAGACTGCGATCAATAGCTCATAGTTTGTGCAACAACATAAAAGATTTAATAGCACAGAACAGAATTAAATGGGTGTGACCTTATCGCCACTAAGAATATCTGGCTATACTGTGCCCAAAGCTAAGCTAAATATTCAACATTTAGATAGGTCAGGCAAAAAATAAATGTAGTGTGGTGTGGTGCTAATAAAAAGAGAGTTCAGAGCAGTGGTGATCAGTGCAGTTGAGAGGGTGTGGCTGACTCACTTCTCCTCCCTTCCCTCCTGAAGTGCCCAATACTTCCCTCTGGTTCCCTTCCTCCTTCCCTTTATTCCTTGGTCTACTGTCACATCACCTGCACCCACAACATCCATCAATTCAATTATTTATTCATTCATTCTTTTAATATTTTTAATCGTAATTTATGGTCATTTTTATGTATTGAACTGTACTGTTGCCACAGAACAAAATTTATGGCATATATCAGTGATAATAAACCTGATTCTGATTGCTATTAGGTTCCTTCTTCAGCCCTTTATCTCTGCCAGCTATTAACTCCCAGCTTCTTACATCAACCCATCCCTACCCCATCCACCTCGACCCTCACTTGGTCTCACCTATCACCTGCCAGCATGTACTCCTCACCCTCCCCAGCCTTCTTATTCTGGCTTGTCCCCTTCCTTTCTTGTCCTGATGAAAGGCCTCGCCCAAAATATTAAATGTTCTTTCTTCTGCATAGATGCTGTCCGAGCTGCTGAGCTTCTCCAAAGTTTTGTGCATGTTGCTCAAGATTTCCAGCATCTGCAAGATCTCTTGTGCTGTAATAAATCATCCTGGCTTGACAGAACATGATGTCAAACTTGAGAAATAACAAAGGATGGAAAGTAGAGGGCAGGACTATTTATTGACCAAAAAATTAGTGGTGAGGTATATAGCAGGAAATTAGAGGTGGGTGCAGCAGCTCTCTCGCAATGATCACGGAGGAATTTAGTTTACAGTTAGATTAGATTAGATCCACATTCTGTAAAAGGCGGAAGATAAATTTGTGGAATGTATATGAGATGCTATTCATGTTTAATATGTTAAGCTATCAACCAAGGAAAACTCTATTTTGTTTGTGCAATGGAAAAAAGGGTTATCAATAATCACGTTGTCAAGGGATCGTTGGGGAAGAGTGACCGTAATTTAACATTGAATTTGAAACTGATGTTATCCTATGTGAAACCAAGATTTTAAACCCAGTGCAAGCTGTGAAGAGAGTTCGCTGTGGCTGTCTGGGAGTATTCATTGAATGGTATGTCAGAGTGTGGGCAAGAGTTAGCATTTAAAGAAATAATGAATAAATATAAAATATCTATTCCTTTAAGCACAAACCCTTAATGGAAAATTGGCTCCCCTATGAATAACAATAAAAATTAAAAATAGTGGCAAATCCAATGAAATGGCTTGATAGGTGAGTAAGAGCAGAAGTACTGATGACATGGAGCATTTTGGAACTGAGCAAAAATGAAAGAAAAACAAGATGGAGTAAGAGTGGGGACCATTAAAAAAAACATGAAAACAGATTGTAAGAGATTTTATAAAGAGGAAAAGATTGGCAATTACGAAATCTGCCATTGTGGTAGACACACAAAACCTGAGAATCAAGGGTCTTACGAGGGTGTTGGATGTTTACACAAATAACACATTTCTCTGTATGTTTCAATGTAGGTGAGATAGCTCTGTCAACGCAACACTGTCTCAGTCCCAGTGTCAGACTCTAATTTCCAAATCCATCTAACTACTCCCAGTATCCCACTCTCGCCCCTCCAGCATCCCAAAATGACTCAATACCTGCACCTTCCCTGCAGCCCTGTGTCGGTCCCCAAATTGCATCCCATCTCCCACTCTTTCTCCAGAGCTGTGTCAGTCCCCAGGCTCATCCCACTGCAAGGAGAGCATGGGGCATTGGAACTGGTTCATTGTCTGGCACAGGGCTGCGGGGAGAGGGTGAAAAAGGGAAGTGATTGACAAAGGAATGGGGAAAGAGACCAATACTTTTGAATTAGTTTAGGACTGACACACAGCTGTGGGAAGACCTCTAGTTTTTACATTTCTATCCTTGGTAAACCCTAATTATGCCTTATCTAATTTCGTAAACCTGAAACAGGTCTTCCCTCAGTGTCTGACAGTTCAAGTGTATCCCACCTCTCCTTATATTTAATACTGTTCAATCCAGGCAGCGTCCTGGTGCATCTCTTCTGTACTCTCAAAAACCTGCACAGCCTTCCTATAGAGCAGGAAACCAGAAGAGCACACAATACATTTTCAGTATTCTCTGGTTTTGTTTTGCATTGGCTGCTTTATGGAACAGGGCCACTTTCAAATTCAAACTCAGGAGAGGATGATCAGGTGTCCTAAATGGAAATTGCTTCCCATACCTCAGAGTCAAACAGCACAGAAACAGACACTTTGTGTCCATGTGAACCATTAAGTAGCTAACAACACTAATCTCATTTACCAATATTTGGTCTGTAACTTTCTCTGATTTAGCCATTGATGAGCTCCTCCAGGTACCGCATAAACATGACAGTACTTATCCTCACCACCGACTCAGGTAACAAGTTACGGACTGTAACCACTCTCCAGGTGAAAACCATTTTCCTCAGATTCCCTCCAACTCTTAAAACATCAGCCCGTTGCTTTTAGATGTTTTTCACCACAGGGAAAAGATTTGCACTTTGCACCCTATCCAAGCAACTCATAATTTCGAAAAGAGGGTGGAGCTAGCTGAGAGCTTCAAATTCCTAGGTGTGAGGACGACTAATACTTTCTGCCGGCCCAGCCACATCAATGCTGCAGACAAATACACTAACACCCCTACTTTCTCTGAAGGCTGAGGAAATTCAGTGTACCCCCAATGATTCTCACCAATTTTCACAGATGCAGCATAGAAAACATCTTGTATGGATGCATCACGGTTTGGTATGGCAATTATTCTGTACCAAACCCCAAGGCACTGCAGAAATTTATGAATGCAGTCCAGCCTTCACACAAAGCAGCCTCCCTTCCGCTGTCTCTGTCTAAATTTGCCAACACTTCAGGAAAGCAACCAACATAATTAAGGACCCCACCCAGCCCAATCATCCCATCCAGCAGATGTTTATAAAAGCTTAAGTGCACATATTATTAGACTCTAAGGATTATTTCTAATTCACTGTTATCAGTCTCTTGAATACACCTCTCATGTGCTATAGATGAAATTTTGATCTCCCAGTCTACTTCGTTATGGCCCTTGCACTTTATTTACCGACCTGCAGTGCACCGTACTTTCTCAGCATTTTGCTGTCTTGATGTACTTACGCACAGCAAACAAAACAACAGCTTTTTAATTGTTCCTCAGTACACATGACAATGACGAAACAACAGTAGAAAACATCTATCTGTCATTCCCTTTGCCAAAAGGGAAATTTACTTCACCTGTTTAATACTGAAATTATTTAGCATAGTGATACATTAATAAGCAATTATTTACGGTAAGGCATCTCTATTCAGCATGAAGAGTCAGAAATCTTTAGGTCCTTTGTCAGCTGTCGCTGCAGAAGCTTTCAGATGTCTGCCTTCCAGGATTTGCAATGCACTGAGGTGCATTGAAAGAAAGCTTTGATGGCCGGAGGATCAGTCTTGGACGTTGCTCCCCTCCTCGATTGATTTGGACATTGCTCCCCTCCTCGATTGATGGAAAAGCTCAGATACTCAGCACAGTGGGTGTCAGGGGGAGACAGCTAATCCTGCATAGGGAGGTAGCTATTCTTTGATATGCTTTCTCAGCTGGGAAGGGAGCAGAGGCAGAAACATCCTCACCCGCTGCATCTGAGTGGGAACTCGAGACCGATATCAAACCATTGCTCTGCTGGGGCTGGCTCTGGATCGCCATGAGGTAATACAGCACTCAGCCGAAGTGTCTGTGACTTGGCCAAGACAGGCCGCCATCCTCCCTGTTGCCCACCAACTGCAGTACGTGCAACAAGACTTTTCATTCCACCTGGCTGCTGGGATGCTCCATCTTCACGACTCTGAACGTCACATCCCTGGGAACCACAGCCACCACCTGAACCCCTCACTGGGCCTGACATTCATGCCTCAGGAGATCTGGGTCTTTGTAGTTTGCAAGCCACCATTTAAATGGAATGTCATACGTCGGGTGAACAAATTTCTCATGCCGCAATACAGTCACACAAATATAGTCCAAGACCCTGAGTACATGAATATTGCAGAAATCTGAAGGTGGTCACAATACAGCTTGTCTTTCTGCCAAATGAACACTGGAGGGCAGCACTGACTCCACACCACACTGCAGGGTAATATAATTGCTGACAGTCGACATATTGTTCATCATAGAGACTGTTCTACATAATTCACAAAGACTGCCAGTGAATTGTGTTCACTTTAAGAGATGGTGCCTGACGCAATGACGTTAGTATAAGGTGACTGCTTTTGGTTTGTTTGTAATGGTAGTAAAAGTCTGTGGCTTTTCTTAAGAACGTAAAATGACTCGTGCATGCTTTATTCACATCATCCTACATTGGTGACCGTGACACTCTCAGATGATTTCGTAGTTACTCAACAACATGTCAACCAATGCAGTCGCTTTGAAGCTGCCAGAGTTCCTGTGTGGTTTAATACAGGCAGAAGTAATACGCTACCGTGTGGTTTATACAGGCGGAAGTCCAGTTCGTGCTGCGAGAATCACTGCAGAGAATACCAAATTTTACTATGCCATAGCATTGACAAGTAATTCCACTGAGCCAGGGTAGTGAGTCTACAGGTACTAGAAGACCTGCCTGCATGTGATAAGTACGTCACTCTGAAAACTCACCTATTGCAGGCTTTCAGACTGTCTGAGTCTGAGCGCGCCATACAGTTGCTCTCCTTGCCCGACCTGGGTGATTCCAGGCCTTCAGAACTGCTGGACAACATGCCATCTCACTGGAGCCATCTCCATCCTTGTTTTGTTTTCAAAGAACTCTTTATACAACAAATGCCTGATTAAGTTTGCATAGTCTTTGCTAATACGGCCATGAAGGACTATATGAAGCTTGATGAAATGGCCGACAGTCTACACTCAGCCAGGCAAAGGTGCATTGTTTCTCCTCTTTCCCCTGTCAGCAGAGCCCCCAGCAGACTCACATCCACTGCTCTGAACCAGACAACACTGGCTCTATATTTTTGCTGCGCATGCTTCAGCGCGGACGCCGAGAAGTGCTGGCGGCTCTGTAGCCTCCACAGCGTCAGCACATCAGGACATCGGAGGTCTGTGAACACCGTGGGTTCCGGCTGCCAGGGTCGTCTACTGTTCATTACGGACAGCCTTTCAGGGCAATGCTTACTGCGTGGCACAGGCGCTCGAGTGAGTGTGCTGCCCACATCACCCATTGATTATAAGACACTTATGGGACACGACGTGTGACGCTCTGCTTCAGAGGATGACTCTATACGTGAGACTTTGTCCTGGCTAACGTTACTAGACCTCTGCTCAGCATAGATTTCTTGTGCGCCAAAGGACTGTCCGTCAATCTTAAACTGTCAGCATGTGGACGCAAATGACTTTGGGTCCTTACGCTGTATGCCCAGTAAGTTCCCAGGATGACTCTGTCAAACATGTGCACTCCACACGCCTGCTGGGCGAATTCCCAAACCTCACCAACCACACATTTTCCACTATAGTCACAAAGCATGGGGCCGAGCACCACGTTTCCACAACTGGTTCGCTGATCCATGCTCGTGTGTGTAGATTGGACTCAAAGCTGGTCAGCACGAAGGCAGAGTTTGCTAACATAGAAATGTTTGATATTGTATGCAGGTCGAATAACTCTTGGGCTTCACCCCTCCAGGCTGTCGGCCCAGAGGTCCAGGGTTGCGGAACAGCAGTCATGGGCCTGTGGTTGTCTGACATCAAGGTCAGGCACACAACAGTTTCTTTCCTGTGAGGTGTCTCAGCCAGTCATCCTTGCCCCATAGTGTCTGCAAACTGGAGGCATACTGTTTTTAAGTCCATTCACAGCCTCTCTCATCCAGGCGAGAAGGCTTCACAGAAAGCGGCTGTTTTGAAGTTTGTATGGCACAGCCTTAAGAAGGCTATGCGAGACTGGAGTGCAGCCTGTGTTGTGTGTCAGCGTGCGAAAATTAACCATCACGTTCGGGCACCATCGACACCTTTTGAGGTCCTAGCGTGATGGTTTGACCACATCAATGTGGATTTGGTTGGTCGGCTCCCCCACCCTCCCATGGCTTCACGCATGTCCTTACCATTGTGGACCATACACCAGGGTGGCCAGAGGTCGTTCCACTGATTTATTGGCGGGTGGCAGGGGCGCAACATGGACTCGGTTGCAGCAAGGACTAGGCCTCAAGCTGCAGTATTGCCTGTCTATAGCTGGCCAGGAGAGAGGCGTTGGAGGTGGCTCTGGAGACAGTGTTGTAGGACTTTGTGAATACAACATGCTAGAGTAGGTTTATGTGCTTAACAAAAGCCCACTGTGCCACTACGAACAAAGTCAAAGCAACATCAGACACCATCTCCTAAATTAAACGCAAAAATGCAATGACATTTGTGAATTCCGTAGATGCTTCTATTATGAACAACGTGTGTCATCTGTCACACGTTACATTACCTTACACAGCCCCCACCCCATCCAGAATTCACCAAAACCAGCATTGTTAGTTTGTCTGGAGGTTGTATGAGCTGTCCAGCTCGGGTCTTATGTGCCTGGCTTGTCCAGGGGGTGTGCTGAATCAGAATTGCAGCATTCCACGTTAACGCAGTATCAACCATCAATGATCCTAGGCCAACACATTGAAATATTGAGTGAGAAGCCTAATTCTGCATGTTGTACAATGTCCACAAAATTGCTATTTAGATACACAGGCACCGTGGTATCAGTGGTATGGAGGGATGATGGTGAAGGAGCCGAAATATTAAACAGGAGAGTGGCAAGTAGTAAGTCTCCTCCCTATACATGTACATATTTAAAATGTAGCTATATTTTCAAACACTTATATCTAGGATTATGAGATTGAGACTGTTCTTATCTGCAGCATGTTTTGTATATTACTTTGGTCATGCACCTTGATTGAGTTGATAAATTCACCTTGAAGTTAAATACCTTTAGCAGGTGTTTGAATATAAATAGTTTTAGCAGGTGGGTGGAATTTTTAATGTAAATGAGCTGAGGAGAGGGGTGTGAGTGCTTCATTAAATCCAGATTTAGTAATATCAGATTGATGTACAGCCGCAGTTACAACAATAATTTTTTTTGGATTTGGACAGCCCAGTCATGTTCATGTTGCAAGTTACATAGTTGTAGCGCCAGCAGAAATCACAGGCAATAAAGTTACTGCTTCTCAATTTTGAACCGAAAACAAAAAAATATTTGCAACTTTTGTTCTTGCAATGTCAGTTCATCGATATTCCTCTAACTGAATCAGCTCTTTTCTTTGCCCATGTGGCAACTGAGGATCACAAAACCCGTGAATGTCCGCTGGGATCTGCTCCATTTTGGTGCAATATATTTTGTAATACAGGTTTTCTCCACCACATTTTCATAGTTCATCAGTTTGCCATTGTATTCCTCACTACCGGCTGACTCCATAAGCAGCTCATAACCTCCGACAAATAAAAAAAATGAACAAGATTATAACAAAACCATCGGCGATACAGCACCTCCCCAAGGGGAAACGAGTAAACGAGTAACTGCAAGCAAAATGTGCGCGTGTGTTTTGTTCACACACACACACACACACACACACACAGACACACACACACACACACACACACTCATTGTCCTCACAAAATCATCACCAATTTGGCATAACCACTGGAAGGCTAGCAACAGTAAGTTTATATTTTTTGTCTCATTGGTAAACTTTGTAATCATACCTTAGGTTCCAATATCCAAGATATACAGTATATATTTAGTTCAGAAATGGCACTGGCAAGGATCCTGAGGACTTGACACTTTCGATCATCCTCTTGGCTGACAAACAACTATTAATCATGACTTGCCGTTTTGTGTTATTTAAATAATTACTTTTTTAAAATTAAAGCTGACTTTCCCATTCCACTTTCCCAGAATCCTTTGATCCAAGTCACATTCTCCAGTCTCCCTCCATTCCATTGACTTTCTCCAGACTAAATGTGAAGCCATGGGTACTTGCGTTGGCCTTAGATACACATCTTTTTGTTGAATAACAGGAACTGTCCTTGCTCCAGGCTATTTGGACCCTCTTTCCCAATTCTTTCTTCACTACATTGACAATTTCCTTTGCACCTCATAGGAACTGCATTCAAATAACATATGCTGCACCATTTCTTGACAAGTGCACTCTTACAGATGTCCATATATTAAATTCTGAAGAGGGTATTATTCAACCTAGTATGTCCAATATGTAAGTGTGGAAGGATAACTTCTCTCCTTTTATACCCTCTCCCAGTTGAGTTCCCACCATCCTCTGAATTTTATACAAATGCAGCCCTTTCTTTCCCTTATCTCATTTTTGTTGCCACAATCATTGAAAAGACTTCTTAATTATGGCTTTAATCTCCCCTTTATGCAAAGGTATCACTTCATTTATATCATTTACTGTTTTTACACTTCTCTGGGATTTTATTCACATGTACCTTTCACATCAGCCTTGTGTCCATCCACATACCTAGAAACTTTACTGCTGACTCCTGTTTAAGAGATTTACCACATAACTTGAGAGAAACTGTGGGTGTAATGTTCCTTTTAGAAAAACAAAATAACTTGAGTCTTTGCAACAGAAAATTTAAACCCCCATTGACAACCCCATTCATCTACTTCATTAATAGCTGCCTGCATTTTTCGAGCTAAATAATTTATATTCCTACTTCTCTTCCACACTGCACCTTCTATGCACGCTTTGAAAGGGAGAACACAACTACAGCTGTGAAGATCCCTGCTGCACCTGATGACCCTGTGATCTCTGTCTCAGAGGCCGATGTTAGACTGTCTTTAAAGAGAGTGAACCCTCGCAAGGCAGAAGGTCCCAATGGAGTACTTGGTAAGGCTCTGTAAACCTGTGCCAGCCAACTAGCGGGAGTATTCTTTTTTTTTTTTTTTTTTTTTTTTTTTTCAGATTTTCTCATGCTAAGAGCATCTTGGATTTATTCTTTCTTTTTAAATCTTTTTATTGAGTAAGTATACAAAAAAGGTAAGCCATATAAACATTAATACAATGTTAAAGTATAATAAAATTCCAAAAGATAACAATACCAAAAAGAAAATACTACAAACAATGTAATTTAAGCATAAGAAAGCAAGATAACATAATAGTATACTAGATTTTATATATATCAATGGAAAAAAAAAGAAAAAAAAACCCCAAAAAAAAAACCCACCGTGCAACTAACTAAAAGCAAAGCAAAGCAATGGGCTAACTTGAAACCAAACAGAGTTAAACTTAAAATCACGTCCTCAATCCCGACCTCCATTAAAACAGTGAAAAAAAAAACAAGAAGGGTAAATATTACATTAAATGAAAATATCGAATAAAAGGTCCCCAAATCTGTTCAAATTTAAATGAAGAATCATAAAGATTACTTCTAATTTTCTCCAGATTCAAACATAAAATCGTCTGAGAAAACCAAAAAAAGGTAGTTGGAGCATTAAGCTCTTTCCAATGTTGTAAAATACATCTTTTCGCCATTAAAGTAAGAAATGCAATCATTCTACGGGCTGAAGGGGAAAGATTACTAGAAATTTTAGGTAGTCCAAAGATAGCAGTAATAGGGTGAGGAGAGATATCTATATTTAATACCTTAGAAATAATATTGAAAATATCTCTCCAAAAAGTTTCCAAAGTAGGGCAAGACCAAAACATATGAGTTAAAGAGGCTATCTGCCCCGAACATCTATCACAGAAAGGATTAATATGCGAGTAAAAACGCGCTAACTTATCTTTGGACATATGTGCTCTATGAACCACTTTAAATTGAATTAGGGAATGTTTAGCACAAATAGAGGAAGTATTAACTAATTGTAAAATCTGCCCCCAATCATCCACAGAAATGGTAAGCCCCAATTCCTGTTCCCAATCTACCCTAATCTTATCAAATGGAGCTTTCCTAAGTTTCATAATAATATTATAAATCATAGCCGATGCACCTTTCTGACATGGATTAAGGTTAATTATCGAATCTAAAATATATATAGGAGGAAGCATTGGAAAGGAAGAAAGTATAGTACTTAGGAAATTTCTAACTTGTAAATATCTAAAAAAATGTATTCTTGATAAGTTATATTTATTAGATAATTGTTCAAAAGACATAAGGGAACCATCTAAAAATAAATCCAAAAACCGTAAAATACCCTTAGTCTTCCAAGTTTGAAAAGCGCGATCCGTAAAAGAGGGAGGAAAAAATATGTTACCTAAAATAGGAATCGCTAACCCGAATTGATTAAGATCAAAAAATTTTCTGAATTGAAACCAAATGCGCAAAGCATATTTAACTATCGGGTTAGAGACCTGCTTAAGGCGTTTCGAATCAAAAGGAAGAGAGGAACCTAAAATAGAACCAAGTGTATAACCCTGAACAGATTGTAATTCCAATGCTACCCATTTAGGAATAGATAGTATGTCCCGGTCAAGTAACCAAAATTTCATATGTCGAATATTAATAGCCCAATAATAAAATCTAAAGTTAGGTAATGCTAAACCTCCATCTCTCTTAGCTTTCTGTAAATGTATTTTACCCAGTCTCGGATTCTTATTCTGCCAAATAAATGAAGAAATTTTAGAGTCAACTTTATCAAAAAAAGATTTAGGAACGAAAATTGGTAATGCCTGAAACACATATAAAAATTTTGGCAAAAAAAACATCTTAACTGCATTAATACGACCAATCAAAGTTAAATATAAGGGAAACCATTTAGATGAAAGTTGAGTAATATGGTCTATTAATGGTAAAAAGTTAGTCTTAAATAAATCTTTATGTTTACAAGTAATTTTAATCCCAAGATATGAAAAGTAATTATTAATCAATTTAAATGGAAATTTATAATATAAGGGAAGATGTTTATTAATCGGAAAAAGTTCACTCTTACTAAGATTTAATTTATAACCTGAGAAAAGACCAAATTGTGCTAATAACTCTAAAACAGCAGGAATGGATCTCTCAGGATTAGAAATATATAAAAGTAAATCATCAGCATAGAGTGATAATTTATGGGACTTTAATCCCCGAGTTATCCCAGTAATATTTGAAGATTCTCGAATAGCAATTGCAAGAGGTTCTAATGCAATATCAAATAATAGGGGACTAAGAGGACAGCCTTGTCGAGTACCACGAAAGAGAGGAAAAAAAGGTGAGTTTAAGGAGTTAGTACGAACCGAGGCTACAGGGGAGTGATATAACAGTTTAATCCAGGATATAAATTTCAAGCTAAAATTAAACATTTCAAGCACCTTAAATAAATAAGGCCATTCTACTCTATCAAAAGCTTTCTCGGCATCTAAAGAAATAACACACTCAGGAACATTTTGTGAGGGAGTATAAACGATATTTAACAATGTACGAATATTATAAAAAGAGTAACGACCTTTAATAAAACCCGTTTGGTCTTCCGAAATAATAGAAGGAAGTACTTTTTCTAGTCTATTTGCTAATAACTTAGAAAAAACTTTAGAATCAACATTTAATAAAGATATTGGTCTATAAGATGCACATTGAGCAGGGTCTTTATCCTTCTTTAGTATTAAAGAAATTGATGCTCTATTAAAAGATTCCGGAAGTTTACCAAGTTTCAAAGAAGCCTCAAAAACCTTATAGAGCCAAGGAATCAATAAAGAAGCAAAACATTTATAAAATTCAACGGTAAACCCATCAGGGCCAGGAGCTTTCCCCAGATTCATAGAAAAAATAACATTCTTAATCTCATCCATTGTAATGGAAGTATCTAATAAAGAAGACATATCCTGTGAAATCTGAGGGAAGTCTAACTTATCTAAAAAATCATTCATATATTTAGAATCTCGAGGAGACTCTGATTGATATAAAGAAGAATAAAAATCACAAAAGGTTTGATTAATCCCCACATGATCCAATATCAATCGATCATTTTGGTTATAAATCTGATTGATTTGAGATTTAACATAATTAGATTTCAATTGATTAGCCAGCAGCTTGCCAATTTTATCACTGTGAACATAAAAATCACTTCTTGTTTTCTTTAATTGGTTTACAATCGAGGACGAGAGTAGTAAACTGTGTTCCATTTGAAGTTCAGTTCTTTGTTTGTATAGCTCCTCAGAAGGAGCCATAACATATTTCTTATCAATTTCTTTAATCTTGTCCACAATTGCCATCTCCTCCTGCTTCTGTTTCTTCCTCAAAGCAACGGAATACGAAATAATCTGACCCCGAATATAGGCTTTAAAAGTGTCCCAAAGAGTGTTAACCGAAACTAGCGGGAGTATTCAAGGACATCTTCAACCTCTCACTCCTACGGGCAGAAGTTCCTGCTTGATTCAAAAAGACAACAATTATACCAGTGCCAGAGATGAATAATGTAGGTTGCCCTAATGACTATCGCCTGGTAGCACTCACATAGACAGTGATGAAATGCTTTGAGAGGTTGGTTATGACTAGACTGAACTCCTGCCTCAGCAGGGACCTGGATCCATTGTAATTTGCCTATTCGTCACAGCAGACGCAATCTCCATGGCTCTCCACACTGCTTTAGACCACCTAGACAACGCAAACACCTACATCAGGATGCTGTTCATCGACTGTAGCTCAGCATTTAATACCATCATTCCCACAATCCTGATTGAGAATTTGCAGAACCTGGGCCTCTGTAATTGGATCCTCGAATTCCTAACCGGAAGACCACAGTCTATGCGGATTGATGATAACATATCCACTTCGCTGATGATCAACAATGCCATTTTCTTGTACTATCATACACCTCCAGATCAATTATCTGTTGTAGGGTAATGTAATGGGTGTCAGATGACACATATTGTTCATAGAAACATAGAAAACCTACAGCACAATACAGGCTCTTCGGCCCACAAAGCTGTGCTGAACGTGTCCTTACCTTAGAAATTACCGAGGGATAACAAACCCCAATTTCCAGTAATCAGGAATTCACCCTTCAACACATATTGTATCAAAGAATTTCAAAACCAACACAAGTTTCAGATCTGATTACCATGTAAATGTATGATATCAAATACCTTCATACCCAGGTAATATCTGACCAGCACCATTAATAGTCCTTTTAAATTCAGACAATGTAAATTTGACATCCAAGCAGGAACTGTAATATTCTTTTATCTCAGCAGTCTGAGAATTGCTTGCCAAAACTGTTTCTCTACAAGATCACTCTTCTTAAATTGGCTGAACGATGTACACTATCATATGTTTTTGCTCATAATTCAGCTTTTTTGGGGTCAGTAACTGCAGCCTTTTCCCTACCATACAAAACCGACAATGCATTAAGTTTTCTAACTCCCATTTTCCTTGTCATACCTAAACTTCCCCTACCTTTCGCTTCCAAATCCATCACAGTATCCAAGACATTTTCTTTGCACTTCACACTACTTTTCTAACTATAGCTTGAGTTCATTGATATTGTATGAAAGAAGAATAAGAGTAACGCTGCCTAACTTTCCCAACAGCTATATTCTGCTCCTCCACAGCTCTTTTGCATTCATCCATCCACCAGGGAACAGCTCTCCTTTTATTTTCTCCCAACCGTCTAGGAATTGATTCCTTAGCTATTGAGTTGAGTACAAAACACAAGGTATTATTACTCCAGTCAATATCCTCCAAAACCAAATGATGAGGCAATCTACTTTCACATAAACCATCAAGTACGTTCCAATTAGCCTTTTTAAATTTCCACCTGGGGATATGAGAACTTATCCACTGATACACATCTATTCCCATTTGACAGATTGTAGTAAAATGGTCACTCCCCACTGTTGTATCATGACACACTTCCTAGTTACACACACTTGCTATATCCTCAGATACTGCCAGACAGAAATGATAATAATAATAAATAAGCAATAAATATTCAGAACATGAGATGAAGAGTCCTTGAAAGTGAGTCCATAGGTTCTGGGAACATTTCAATGATGAGCAAGTGAATTTGAGTGAAGTTATCCCCACTGGTTCAAGAGCCTGAACCAGTCTCTGCTATCTGCTTGTATACCAATTGCCTCATCCTCAACCCTATCTATCACTTTGCCAAAGTAGTTTAAACCCTCCGCAACAGTTATAGTAAACTGTTGTGGAAACAGTTCAGTTATGGGGCAAGTGAACTTGAGTGAGGTTATCCCCTCTGATTCAAGAGCCTGATGGTTTGGGAGTAATAACTGTTCCTGAACTTAGTGGTGTGAGTCCTGAGGCTCCTGTACCTTCTTCCTGATGGCAGTAGTGAACAAGAGCATGTTCTTTGTGGTGTGGAGCCCTGACTATTGATGCTGCTTTCCTGTGACAACATTTCGTGCAGACATGTGGAATTTTCAATAAATTTCTTAAACTCTTGACTATAAGCAACAGGCTTCTAACATTCCATTGTAAGATTGGAAAAAACAATTAACAACCCCCTTTTGAGGTCTGAACATTATTTATTTCTCCTTAATAGTCATTGTTAATAACTTCTATAGCCGAGTTCTTTATTACTAGATGTTTTTCTGCAGCTTTTAATATCATTTTATTTTTTTCTTTCTTACCTTTAGTTTGAGCTGTACAATTTACCCCATCTGCCATGAAAGTGACAAACTTCAGCTTAATCAACTATTAAAGAATCCTTTGTTATAGTGACTCTGAGTGTCTGGGGAGCCCATCATTTTACTCCCCATCTCACTCTGACCCTTCTGTCTGTGTTCTCCTGCATTGTTACAATGAGGTCCAATGTAAGATCAAGGAACAATGCCTCATTTTTTTCTAACTATATTGCAGCCAGCAGGACTCAATAGTGAATTCTCCAACTTCAGCTAACTTGCTCTTTCTTTCTGTTTGTATCGGGACTGGCCATTCTTCTCCTAGCTTTTGTTTCTCATCTGCACAAACCTTTCTGCTGAGAACGTCACATTAGTCTGGATTGTACAATATTACTCAGATTTAATATTAGCAGCACATTATACAGGCAAAGGAATCGAACTGTCCATTCAGTGACTGTCCATCATTTCACCCTCTTGCAGACATTCCCCTTGTTCTACCCACTGCCCCCTACACCTTCTCTGTTACTTAAAACTAATCAGCTTTCTCTCTTTCTTCTTCTGTTGCTTCTTACTGGAGGTTGGTAGTCCAAATAAAAGGGTGCATTACCGCCACCTACTGTACTGGAGTGTGAAGAGGATTCAGGAGAGTGATCATCACACCTTCCACTACCGTCCTGAGAAGAAATAACACTAACAATAAGGATGATGATAATAATAATAATAATAAAATAACTAAATAAATAGAAAAACACTCAATGCTATTGACTTAAATTGCGCTAAACAATCGAACAAGTTTCAAGAATTTAAATACTTCCTTATGCTTCTCCTGTGCTTCTTGCCCATACTCCCACCAAACTATCCAAAGTAACAATATTTTTTTGTAGAATCCACTTTCTTCCCTACTCATGTGCCCTACATTCCAATAACACAGGTGAGACTGTCTATGCTCACCTGAAGTACATTTACCAAGTCTAAACAGTGTGCCATTTAAACCAGGATGGCCGAGTCTAAGCTGAGTAATTATAACTCTCCCCCCCACCCCCCACCGGCGCCCTCCTCGCCTCCAAAGTGAAGTAACCTTTTTCTGAATTCCATCTAAGTAGCTTCTCTTAGTTGCATGTCCCACAGTCCCTGCCAGATTGAGAGAACATGGTCCTGAATTAAAACCTTTGCCTTCCCCTTACTTAGTGGAATATCAAAAGCACTGACTTTCAGAGATTGTTTAGCCAACCTATTGACTACTTCATTTCCTTCCACCCTGACATGAGCTGGGTTCCACGAAAAGCAGACATACACAAAGGAGGCTCTGGTAGATTCTGGTGTAGCAGACATCTTTCTGGACTGGACTCTGTGCATGCAGATTGTATTCCCTACTGAGCGATCTCTCACCTCTTCTGCATCACAGCCATTGATGGACATCGCTTGGGGTCTGGGATGCTTGTGTGCACAAACAACCTGTGCCCATGAGCACTGCAGAACATCACAAGTTCATCCAATTCCTTCTGATCAACTCATCTCTCATCTTGGGTTATGCTGGCTCTCCACTCACAACCCTCACTTCACCTGGTCAGCCAGTTCACTGCTGAATTGGGGACGCACCTGCAGGACCACTTGAATGCAATCTCAGCTGACCTCACCCTGTAAGTTCATGGAGATGGAGGAAACCCTTGACCTAACTTAGCTCCCACAGGAAAACCGTGATGGAACTATCACCTTTTTGTAAGAGGGAGGCCAGGACCCTGCCACTTCATAGATCATACAACTGTACAATCAACCTCCTCCTGGGCAGTACCCCACCCCAAAGTCATCTGTTCTCCCTCTCCCCTCTTGAGACCCAAACCATGAATGACTATATCACTGAATGACTACATCGCAATTTCATTGGACCATCCCAGTCCCCAGCAAGTAGAGGATTCTTCTTTGTCAAAAAGAAAGATGGGGGTCTCCGTCCCTCCATCGACTACTGTGGACTCAACAAAATTGCTATTAAGAACTGCTGTCATTCCCTAATTCAATTTAAAGTTGTTCATAGAGCACATATGTCCAAAGATAAATTAGCTCGCTTTTATTCTCATATTAATCCTTTTTGTGATAGATGTCCAGGGCAGATAGCCTCTTTAACTCATATGTTTTGGTCTTGTCCTACTCTGGAAACTTTTTGGAGAGACATTTTTAATATTATCTCCAAGGTATTGAATATAGATATATCTCCTCACCCTATTACTGCTATCTTTGGACTACCTAAAATTTCCAGTAATCTTTCTCCTTCAGCCCGTAGAATGATTGCATTTCTTACTTTAATGGCAAAAAGATGTATCTTACAACATTGGAAAGAGCTTAATGCTCCAACTACCTTTTTTTGGTTTTCTCAGACGATATTATGCTTGAATTTGGAGAAAATTAGAAGCAATCTTTATGATTCCTCACTTAAATTTGAACAGACCTGGAGATCTTTTATTCAATATTTTCATTTAATGTAATTTTTTTTCTCCTCTTTTTTTTGCTCCATATTTATATACCCTTCTTGTTTTTTTTTTACTGTTTTTAATGGAGGTCGGGATTGAGGACGTGATTTTAAGTTTTTTTAACTCTGCTTGGTTCCAAGTTAGCCCATTGCTTTGCTTTGCTTTTAGTTTAGTTGCACGGTGGGTTTTTTTTTTCTTTTTCTCTATTGATATATATATATAAAAATTAGTATACTATTATGTTACCTTAGTATGTTATGTTTAAATTACATTGTTTGTATCTTTTTTTTTGTATTAATATCTCCTGTAATTTTATTATATTCTAACAGTGTATTAGTGCCTATATGGCTTACCTTTTTGTATACTTATTCAATAAAAAGATTTAAAAAGAAAGAAAGAACTGCTGTCCTCTCCCCTTGATGGATAACACATTCAGAACTCTCTTCGGGACCTAGATCTTCTCCAAACTGGACCTATGGAGTGTGTACGAACTGATTTGCATACACTAGGGGTATGAGTGGAAAACGATATTCATAACACTCACTGGCTATTACGAATACCTGGTGATGCCTTTGGACTTTCCAACAGACCAGCCATTTTCCAAGCCTTCATTCATGATATCCTCTGACATGCTGCACAGATATATGTTCATCTACCTCGGCGACATCCTCATCTTCTCCAAGGACTCCCAAGACCATGTCTGTCACATCCTTTGACTGAAGGCATCTCTTCCAAAGCCAAATATAGTACATTAAAGAAGTGCCAGTTCCACATCCCATTCCTTTCTGGGTTATGCACTTGCACCCAAGACGTAATCATGGACCCAGAAAAGGTGCACACCAACTTCTACAAGATCTCACCCATTTTATTGGTCACTTCAAGATCACCTATCACATCAGTCCAGTCACTTACCATCCCCATCTGTTACTGACCCACAGGATAACACCTATCTTCCACATGTCCTGCCTCAAGCACATTGTTCATGAACCACCAAACCCATCCTTAGTATTTTCAGAACTAAGGATAGAGGCGGAAGGTGGTCCAGTATACATGGTTCGCTGGTTGATAAATTCACATTGTCATGGATGGGATGTGAGGTACCTGATTGACTGGGAAGCGCTCGGCCAGAGGAGAGATCTTGGGTGCTTTCCAGTTTCATACTGGATCCACCACTCATCAAGAAGTTCCACCAGACCCATCTGGACCATCCTGGGCCATTGGGTGTCAGCGTAGGAGATCCTGCCGTATCAGCACAGGCAGACACCTCCCAGTCTCCACTCAGCTAACAGGAGTCATCCGCTACTCATTTCCATCTCATCACCTGCAGCCTATTTAAACCCAGCTCTCAAACACAGTCCTTGCTCACTCAATGAACAAGTCAACCCCAACCAGTTGCGCCCCCCCCCACATCTCGTTACTTTGCTGCCTGTGAGTTTAGAAACTATTCCCTTATTTTGTGGCCCCTTTGTTGCTTGTTATTTTTGCAGTCTATTAATAAAGTTATTATTAATTGTTGAATTGTCTCCACGGCTCTGCTTTTGGGTGAAGCCTCCTCTACATTTTCTGATGACTCTAACATTTCTGTTTTTTTTTCAGTTTCCTTTATCTGCAGACTTCTTACCTATTCCTTGTCTCAGTTTTATTGATCAGCATTTACATTGTAAAATATGTGCTTCAAGTCCACACAGACATCGTCCATTGCTTTCTCTTCATCAATCTGCTCTGCAGCATCATGAGGAACCTCATAAATTAGTCAAACATAATTTGTGTTTTATGTTCAGGCTGCTACCATCTAATTGTCCAGATGTGTTCTATCAAAAAATCTATTTGGGTAACTAATGCCACACCAGCCTCTGAAGTAACAGCCAAACAATGGAAGGTGCTGTGGTCAGCACAATTTGGATAGTCTAACTTATCACTCACCTGCTTATCAATACAATTGCTTTTTGTTAGGACCCCTCAGTTCCAAGCATCATGGCTCTGAGGCAAAGTTATATAATAAAGAGGAAAGGTGAGAATAACCGTCCTTGACATCAAGGCCGAATTTGGCTGAGTCTGGTATAGAGACCTGGTAAAACTTGTCAACAGCAATGAATGGCTGGAGTCACATCTCATACAGAGGAAAATAGTTGTTGAGATTAATTCTCCTGCTGCCTTGAATATTGATACACCTCTAGCAGTATCTTGGGTCCAAAATACCCTTAGCGGTTTCATCAATATTAGATAAATAATGAGGATATTTGCAAATGCTTGCAATTCTTCAATAAACTAGGCGCTCTCTGCCTTCAATGAGCTGTTAAGTCTGGACTGATAAGTCATTAGACCTGCGAATTTCCAAGGGCAGCAAACAAACTGCTGGAAGAACTTGGATACACACAGGACTGCAGATGCTGAAATCTAAAGCAACCAAAAGACTGCTGGGGCAACTAAGTGGGTCAAGTAGCATGTGTGGGAGAAAAAGAACTGCAGACAATTTGGGACAGCATGCAGCTTTTTGACCGGAAACACAGAAAATTCTTCTCCTTGCACAGATGCTGGTCCGCCCACGAAGATCCTCCAGCAGCTTGTTTGTTGTTGAAGGAACTCAAGGGGCCAGGTAGAATCTGCAGAGGGAAATGGACAGTTACTATTTCAGTCAAGTCCCTTTACCTGGCATGGTCACCATAGACAAGCAATTATAGTGTGCTTATTACATAAAAACATGGCTTCAAGAATAGATGAGAAGTCAGGCATTCCATGTCAGCTGACTTATTACCAAAACCATTCCTCTATCCACAAGACTCGAGTCAGGAACATGATGGAATATTCTCTGTCTAAAAGAATGTAGCTTCATTGACACATGAGAATTTAAGGTCAACCAAGCCTGAACATCCCATCCACAATATTAAACATGCGCTCTCTCCACTATCAGTGCATTATGACTGCATTCTGTACCATTTACAAACCGGACTGCAGTCACTCATTGAAGCTCCCGAACCCTTGAGGTGTACCAACAAGAAGAATTGGGGCATGTCTTGTTTTCACTTTTCTCACAAATGACAAGGAGACGCAGAAAATTCTTCAAGAAGTTGAGCATAGAAGAATGAGACGGGATCTCATAGAAACGTTTCGAATGTTGAAAGGGTTGGACAGAGTAGATGTGGAAAGGTTGTTTCCCTTGGTGGGTGAGTCCAGGACAAGAGGCCATAGTCTTAGAATTAGAGGGTACCCGGTTAAAACAGAGATGAGGAGAAATTTTTTTAGCCAGAGGGTCGTGGATTTGTGGAATTCATTGCCACATACAGCTGTGGAGGCCCAATCATTGAGGGTGTTTAAGGAGGAGATTGACAGGTATCTAATTAGTCAGGGTATCAAGGGATATGGGGAAAAAGCCAGAAATTGGAACTTGATGGGTGAATAGTTTAGCTCATGGGGGAGCTGCGGAGCAGACTCAATGGGCCAAATAGCCTACTTCTGCTCCTTTGTCTTGTGATCCTGTGATCTTGTGAAGTTTTAAACTTTAATTTGCAAATCAAAGCTGAGACAGTCAGTGAGCTAGTCGCTGATTGTCCGTCGATCCTTGTACATCGCATTTTTTATAACAGTTCTCCTATCTTAGCTACATTATCATATCCAATCGGCCTGTGATAACATATTATCAATATATTCGCTCTTGACTTTCCACTATTGTTTTACTCCCCAACTTAATTATGTCCTAGTTTACATTTTAGACTGTATGTCTTCTCATCCCTAACCACAGTTATCTCTTAATTAATCTTGCATCGACATACTGCTACATACTTCATCATCTTACCCGCCACTGTTATCTTTCTACTTGATTTCATTCTAGTTCTCTCATGAATTAATAGTGAGCAGGTCAAAAGTCATGGCTGCATAGTGAATACCTTCTAATGAGCTAACAGTGGTTACATAGTAAATACTGTAGAAAATACAATGTGTGCATTTACATTTTTGCAATAGGCATCAGGCATAAGGGAACATCATAACCTGCAGGTTGCACTCTATGCCCCACACCATTGAAGGGGAACTATAACATCTTAAAACATAACAATTTGATTGGTTGATTAGGTATTTGCATTAGCATACTGGTGTAAAGATATACTTAATAAGGTGGCCACTATGTGTATAGTCAAACAATATTTGAATAATGCCATTTCAAAAGTCACAAGTCTGCTTTAAGTTCCTTTTTCTTATTGCTCCAAAGAACTTAAATTTTAACAGTTTATGAAATGGGTGTGACCCTTTAAAACAGATGTCAGCATAAATAATTGCTTCAGGATTGAGAATCTTTATTTAATTGGGGTGCTATTTATGCATTTGTATGGGATTTGTCACTGTTGGCTAAGCATGACCTAATATAAAGGGTCACTGGAAAATCAACAAACTACAAGTGCTGGAAATCTGAACCAAAAAAAAAGAAGCAAATACTGGGAAGTGAGACTGTATTTGTGGAAAGTGAAACTGAGTTAATGCTTCAGATCAAGAGTTCTTCCTCAGAACATCCAGAGAGAAGTGTCTTTGATTAGACATACTGTATTAACTGAAAGGTCCTGAGCCCAAAATGTTGCTTCACTTTCATAGACATGGCCTGACCTACTGAGTGTGTTCAGTATCTCCTGTTTTTATTTATTATTAAATAACCATGCTCTCTTTCTTCATTTGTGAGAAGAATTATAGGGTCATAAAGTACTACAGCACATAAACGGGTCTGTCAGTACATCCAGTCCATGCCAACCTGATCTTCTGTCTAATCCAATCTACCTCCACCTAGATCAAATCCCTCTATCCCCATCTCATTCATATACCTATCCAAACTTCGCTTAAATGTTAGAATTGAACTTGCTTCTACCACTTCCTCTGGCAGCTTGTTTCACACTTCGACCAACCTCTGAGCGAAGCAGTTCCCCTAGAGTTTCCTCTTAAATACTTCCCATTTCAGACTTAACCCCTAGTTCTAGTCTTACCCAATCCATGGGGAAAAAGCCTGCGTGCATTTACCCTATCTGTACCTCTCATAATTTTGTATACATCCATCAAAACTCCCTTTAATCTCCTGTTGTAGCACGGATGAAATCACCAGAGAGACAGCTTCACTGGTAGATACAAAGCTGCTTCTTTATTCGACACAACAAGTAGGCATCATACGGACGGAGACGCTTTCAGTAGAAAGGTCTGCTAGCCAATGTGGACTCGATATTTATATGCTAAACACAAAGGAAATCGCTACTTAAAAAGTTATAGACAATGTTTCCTATTGAAGCTACATACAATATAACACACCATCCTTTCCTTCTGACGCCAACGTGTCTGGGTTGGTATCCACACCCTTTAAGAATGCAAGTTAAGTCCACGATACATTTATTTGGCATTTCCCGTGCTAACATAGAAGACAATTAATATTTATAATGTATAGATAATACTGTCTTCGAAACTACAGCATCAGGTCAAACTACGGCGCCAGAAGCATCTGGTACTCACACCTTTTTAGGAAGCGCATTGTTGTGGACTCAATCTACAGTACTTTGTCAAATAGAAGTCTAGTGGCCAGAGTCACTTAAGTGTAAACAAATTATCTACCCAAAAAAACTCACTCTAACATCTCCTACACTCCAAGGAATTAAGTTCTAACCTATTAAACTTTTCCTGATAACTTCAGCCCTCAAGCTCCAGCTATATCCTTATAAGTTTTCTCTGTACTCTTTCAAGCTTATTGACATTGGTCCTTTGGATATATGACCAGAATTGTATGCAATACCCTAAATTTGGCCTCACCGACTTCTTGAAGAACTTCAACAATCCAGTGTCAAGATTTATGAACCCAATGTGCTAAAATCTCTCTTTACTACCTATCTGCCTGTGCTGCCACTTTCAAGGAATTATGTATCTGTATTCCCAGCTCCTACAGCACACCTCAGATCCCAAAGCAACACACACAAGATGCTGGAGGAACTCAGTAGGTCAGGTAGCATCTACGTTTGTATATATATAGGCATCCGTTAGTCTCGAGACCATGGATTTGCGCCTTGGAAGGTTTCCAGGGCGCAGGCCTGGGCAAGGTTGTATGGAAGACCGGCATTTGACCATGCTGCACGTCTCCCCTCTCCATGCCATGGATGTTGTCCAAGGGAAGGGCACTAGGGCCAACACAGCTTGACACTGGTGTCATCACAGAGCAATGTGTGGTTAAGTGCCTTGCCCAAGGACACAACACGCTGCCTCAGCTGAGACTCGAACTAGTGACCTTCAGATCATTAGACCAATGCCTTAACCGCTTGGCCATGCGCCAACATCTATGGAAATGAAAAGTCATAGTCATAGTCATAGTCATAGTCATATTTTATTGATCCCGAGTGAAATTGATTTTCGCTGCAGTTGCCCCAACCAAGAATAGTGTATAAATATAGCAATATAAACTATAAATAATTAAATAGTAATATGTAAATTATGCCAGGAAATAAGTCCAGGACCAGCCTGTTGGCTCAGGGTGTCTGACCCTCCAAGGGAGGAGTTGTAAAGTTTGATGGCCACAGGCAGGAATGACTTCTTATGACGCTCAGTGCAGCATCTCGGTAGAATGAGTCTCTGGCTGAATGTACTCCTGTGCCCAACCAGTACATAATGTAGTGGATGGGAGACATTGTCCAAGATGGCATGCAACTTGGACAGCATCCTCTTTTCAGACACCACCGTCAGAGAGTCCAGTTCCATCCCCACAACATCACTGGCCTTACGGATGAGTTTGTTGATTCTGTTGGTGTCTGCTACCCTCAGCTTGCTGCCCCAGCACACAACAGCAAACATGATAGCACTCGCCACCACAGACTCGTAGAACATCCTCAGCATTTCAAACAAGTCAACATTTCAGGCCAAGACGTTTCTTCAGGACTGCCACCTCAGAGCCCTACTATTCAATACATAAGACTTACCTCCAGTTGTTCTCCCAAAGTGCAATGCCTCACTCTTCACACAGTTCTGAAATACTTTCAAGAACTCTGTTTTGCATTTATTTTTGTCTTGAATGAATACAACAGTATATTTTAGTTCCATCTATTTATTCTTGCAGACATTATAAACGGATCCGTCTCTATCTGCTGTAAGTATTTCATGAATTTGGTCCAACATTAGATTATAAATGTAGAAATGTACAAAATAATCTAAGAATCCACTGTAATTTTGACTTTTTTTTAAACAGTGTCAACAGTGCATTGAATCATTTGACAACCATAAAAATCTTAATAATAAAAAGACTTGTACTGATTTTCAACCCATGACATCACATCTCTTAATTCCAAACACCAAAGGAATGCAGATTTATCTATTAACATTTGTGGTTGATTCAAGTAAACATTTCAGTATTTTTGTCCTTCATAACATCAGTGTAAATAGAAGCAAGAAAGATAATCACTTGAATGAAAAGTTATTCGTATTTGATAAATCTAATTTGAGCTCCTTTGTGAACTTTTCTTTTCAAAATCATTTAACAATTTAGTTGAGTATCTTTGTAAATATTTCTTAACACTGCTTGTTAGTTTTTGCTTTATAATGAACAAGTCAATTGATCTTCGAAATTGTTGTGACTATTTAGCATTTGTCATAGACCAACCCAGATTGTAACAGGTTACTTCAGACAGGTATTACAATCATGCTGCCCGTCTCTAAATCAAGAAAGTTTCCTCAGCTCCCTTTATCAGAACAAATTTGTTTTGCACATCCTCAATGAATAGAACTACAGAGAATAACAGTTCTTGGGATAAACTTTGTTCTCTGTTGGTTGCACCAAATGTGCAAAGTACCAATACCAGTGGTTAACACAAGAGCTTCTGCAGATGCTGAAAACTTTTAGCAAAACACACACAAAATGCTAGAACTATGGAGGGGAATAAACAGTTGACAAGTCAGGCTGTGACCCTAATGAAGGATCTCAGACCGAAATGACAAAATGTACCAATCAATAGTTACTCACTAAACTCTACTTCTGAAATTTGGCTCCATGCAAGTCACAATATTACTTATTTAGCACATGTAATGAAAAATTTCTGCCTTCTGAATTTGGCTTTGTTCATGGCTTCCCCAGACTCATGGGTGCAAATCATATTACCTCATGTGCTCACCTTCCTAGCGTAAATAATCAGTATAAAGGGCAATTGTGCCTGAAAGTTTAGCTTGTATGAAAGAACAGGGAGATTTTTGTTCACTTTAATTGATAACATTTGAACCAACCTGTTGTTCAGTCAAGTAATAATTCTAAATAAAGTTCTAGAGTTAAGTAATGGCCTCACTAGTAAAGCAAAAACACCTTGGATGACAAAGAAAGATGGAATATTTTCTTTAAAGCCCGGTGGGTTGTGAAAATGTCTTCTGAGAAATGCCTCCTTAATTAGAATAGACCAGCATAGGGAGGAAATTATATCCTTTAACAATTTTTGCTGTAAGTCTAAGTTTAGTGGGGCTATACCTAGTCCGAAAAAATACAGAAAATTAAACATATAAGGGGTTGAGCTGAATTTAGGAATTTAGAAGATTTAATAAAATTCTCCAACTAGGACAATTAACAAAATTAAATAAATTTTATTTTACGCAAACAACAGGAATTCTGCAGGTGCTGGAAATTCAAGCAACACACATCAAAGTTGCTGCTGAATGCAGCAGGCCAGGCAGCATCTATAGGAAGAGGCGCAGTCGACGTTTCAGGCCGAGACCCTTCCTCAGAACTAACTGAAGGAAGAGTGAGTAAGGGACTTGAAAGTTGGAGGGGGAGAAGGAGATCCAAAATTTTATATTAGATTGATTTTTAAGAGTATGTGCAATATTCCAGAGTTATAATGCATAGAATTCTCCTTTCTGTTTCTGTTGCGTACGTCTCTTTAGTAAGTGACTCTGAAGATTACAATTTGTCTTTCGGGATTAGTAGTCTTGATAAGCTGCTTCTCAACATAGTCTTCATTCCACCCCTTTAAATATTTATTCATACACGTAAGTACCAACTTGATTAAAGTCAGTTTAGTTTCTCATTCCTTTGATTTATAGTTTAATTATCTATAACTTTTGGTTTGCACTTCTACACTTTTTAGTTAATATTTACAGAGACTGTTCTGCTTTTTAAACTATTTCCTCTAGACCATGCTTACTTCTGTAAACAACCAACTAGTAATTACAAAGAAACATAACAGTTAACTGATGTCAACTAAAGGAATTCACACGTTGCATATTATTTTGTGGAGAAAAGTTGAGGCAAATAATAAATTTTTTTACTGATATTTTCTTTTACAATCAGAAAGTACTTTTATGGATTTACCTTCACATAAAACCTAGTTGAATATTTAACTTTTATTGTACAGATGAGCATGTTAGAGCTAAATTGTGATTACATTAAAATCTACTTGTTGCTTGTAATTTTGTGATGAAAATATTTATTCAGCAAAGTAACAAGATCATATTGTCAAAATAAATATAAGTACATTGCTGTAGTAACATTTAAACACTGATTGATTCAATGATAAGTAAACCTCCTGTCCTTGTTCAGTTGTTAATCTTTATTGACCTCAACCATAAAATGAAAATGGTGACATATAAATGCTGCAATCCAAAAGTAATCTACTGATGTTATAAAAAATCATTGAATCATTGATGTTAAAAGATTATGTATAAAATTTGGTGATTGAAGTTTCTGATCCAGTCATGACTCTTTCCGGTGTCATCCTATATATATATATCTGGTATGGTTTTATTGAGGCAGTCTATTGTTTGCAAAGCAGTTGAAGCAAGCCACTAGAAAACTATCCGGGTAAAAAGTAAAATAATTTTCATAAAGGTGCAGTGTCCACTAGAACTTGGTTTAGCTTTGGAATTTTATTAGGAGTAATCAAGATCCTTTGGTGTTTCATAAATTCTTTAACTATTCGTGAAAAATGGCTCAGTGGAGCATTAAGAACCTTACTTTTGCGCTAAGTTGTATTGTGACCTTCCACTTTGGCATTGGGAGTTCAGGTATGGATATTCATATTCATTTGATTTCATTGAATAGTACAGCTAATGGAACAAGCTCCTCTGGATTTTGTGAATAACCTTAATTATTTGAGTCTTTTTTTGGTGCTGTCACATTGTAGTTTAATAATATCGGCAAGGCGTCATAAAAACAAGTGTTAACTTCAGAATATGTTAAAATGTATGTTGTTAATATCATACCGAATTGAATTTGTTACAAACTTCATTTCAGTTTTTATTTTAAAGATGTATTAAGAGTGGTAGTGATGTATCTAGTTCATTAAACATCAACAAGCTCTGGCTTTTGAATATATCAGGCACACGTTAATACATTCCATAACTTAGAAGAGTCTTTCTTTTCCAATATTTTTTATTAATTAATTTACATATAAGAATATAGAATACAGGAAAAAAATATATCAATATATTATACTAGATTGCATATAAAGACTCCTTACCCTATATTCATACAAGTTAATTAATTTGTAACATTGAAATATAGTAATTTTATTATATAAAAAAATCTAACCCACTACCAAGACCGAAGCTGATTAGTAAAGGAAAGAAAGAAAAAAATTGTTAGTCATCATCTGTGCTTTAACAGCAAATCAAAGTAATTCAGAAAAGGTCCCCACAATGTTTGAAAGTCTTGACTAGATTCAGAGATCGAACATCGAATCTACTCTAAACGTAAACATGACATCACATCACGTAACCATTGGGAGTGAATAGAAGGGGCCGCATCTTTCCATTTAATCAAGAGCGTCCTTCTGGCCATAAGAGACATAAAAGCCAAAATGTGCAAGTCAGATGACTCCAAAATAATATCCTTTCCTCCAACAATACCAAATAAAGCACGCAAAGGATTAGGCTTAAAGTTTACTTTAAAAAGTATCGAGAAAGTTTGAAATACTTCTTTCCAATATTTTCCAAGACTCTGGCATATCCGAAACATATGAATGAGTGAATGAAGGATTAGCCTTACCAAACTTTAGATTTTATTATTGGGCAGTTAATATAAGAAATCTTACATTCTGGTTATATTACATAAATCGTGACCATTGCCCGATGTGGGTTTTTTTAGAAGCTAACTCTGTTAATAAATTCTCTATTACTTCTCTTCTTGGATCCTTACTCCCTTCGTCTCCGAGTAAGTTAACTGATAATCTGGTAGTTAAACACACTGAGAGAATTTGGATACAATTCCAAAAATACTTTGGCTTATTGAGATTTTCTCTTTCAAGTCCCATTTTTTCTAATTATTTTTTTAAACCCTCTATGATTGATATGGCTTTTAAAGAATGGGATAATTAGGCATTAAATGTTTTCAGGATTTGCTTGTAGAGGAAAGGTCTTCTTTCATTTGAACAACTGTCAACTAAATATAGTTTACCCAAAACTCATTTTTTTCAATACCTACAAATAAGAGATTTTTTACGGTCTCAAATAAGTACACTTCCTAAAAGTCCTGATAAGAATCTACTAGATGCAATCTTTAATTTGAAACCTTTTTGTAATGGATCTATATCTAATATTTATAATACGCTGCTGGGAATGAGAAGTGTTCCTTTAGATAAAATTAAAAATCTTTGGGAACAAGATTTACAGACTTCAATTTCTGAGGAAACTTGGAATCAAATTTTTAAATTGGTTAACACTTCATCGTTAGGTGCTCGCCACTCTCTCCTACAATTTAAAGTGGTCCATAGGGCTCATATGACTAAGGATAAGTTGTCTCATTTCTATTTAGATATATCTCTGTATTGTGATAAATGTAATAATGGAAGAGTCTAATGCAATTTTTGAAAATACGGATTTGTGCCAACCTTCCCCAAAAGCTTGGTGAAAGTATCCATTACCTTACTATACTCTATGGCAGATGATAAAGCAACAATTGTACTTAAAAGTTATAAAAATATTTATATAATACTAAGCTACATGAATAAGACTTCAAATTACGTCTTTAGGAAGACATCTCTGCATAACTGATTATCAGTATTAAACTATGTGTATTCGGAAAGATGTAATGCTGAGGCTTTATACAAGGATGTACTGCTGAAGTTTATAAGGCTTTGGTCGAGCAGATTTTGGAATATTATGAGCAATTTTGTACACCAAATCTAATGAAGGATATGCTCACCCTAGAGATCCTCCGGAGGAGGTACACAAGAATGATCCTAGGAATGTAAGACTTAAACACGAGGAAATCTGCAGATGCTGGAAATACAAGCAACACACACAAAAAATGCTGGTGAATGCAACAGGCCAGGCAGCATCTATAGGAAGAGGCGCAGTCGACGTTTTGGGCCGAGACCCTTCGTCAGGGTGAACTGAAAGAAGAGATAGTGAAGCTATCTCTTCTTTCAGTTAGTCCTGACAAAGGGACTCGGCCCGAAACGTTGACTGTACCTCTTCCTATAGATGCTGCCTGGCCTGCTGCGTTCACCAGCATTTTTTGTGTGTGTTGAATGTAAGACTTAACATAATTAGTCTATGTTTAGTGTTCAGAAATATATGAATATACATTTTGGTAAAAGGAACAATAGTGCAGACTATTATTTAAATGGGGAGAAGGTTCAAGCATCAGAAGTGCAGAAGAACTTAGGAGTCCTCGTGCAAGACGCCCCGAGGTTAATTTACAGGTTGAGTCTGTGGTAAAGAAAGCAAATGCAATGTTTGCATTTATTTCACGGGGAATAGAATATAAAAGCAAGGAGATAATGCTGAGCCTTTATAGGACACTAGTCAGGCCGCACTTGGAGTATTGTCAACAGTTTTGGGCCCGATATCTCAGAAAGGATGTGTTGTCATTGGAGAGAGTCCAGAGGAGGTTCATGAGGATGATTTCAGAAATGAAGGGGTTAACATATGAGGAACATTTGGCAGCTTTGGGCCTGTACTCACTGGAACTTAGAAGAATGCAGGGGGGATCTCGTTGAAAGGACTAGATAGGTTGGGTGTGATTTTTCCTATGGTGGGAGCATCCAGAACTAAAGGGCACAGTCTCAAAATTGAGGGGTGATCTTTTAGAAGAGTTAAGGAGGTGGAATGCTTTGCCACAGACTGCAGTGGAGACCAAGTCCATGTGTATATTTTAAGGTGGAAGTTGATTGTTTTACTGATCGGTCAGGGCATCAAAAGATATGGCGAGAAGGCAGGTGTATGGGGTTGAGTGGGATCTAGGATCAGCCATCATGGGATAATGGAGCAGACTTGATGGGGTGAATGGCCTAATTCTGCTCCTATGTCTTATGGTCTTTTGGTCCACGTGGCAAGGCTGTACTGAGGTGAGGATTTGCAAAGAAACAAGTAGCCACCCAGTAATCAGACACTTCGTTGATAATAATTATTGATGCCTGTTCATTTCTGGTAAAATTTCTTTGTCAACTTTAAAGTTTGTGCTTCTGCAGGACTCAACCCAGAATTAGATGAGTATGATGTTGACCATTTGGTAAATATTTTTTGATATTTTGGATATTGAAATGTAGCTTAAGGTGCTACATTGAACCATCAGTAATGAATTCTCGCAGACTGGGTGCACACAAGTTTGAAAAACTGAGCATTTACACTGTCAGTAAAACAACTACACACTTTATCTAACATTAATTTTAAATTACCTAGCATTAGTAAAAGATATTTTAGCTCAACATACTTTTTGATGCCCAGTAACAAAGCAAATCCCTGCCCAAATAATTCAGAAAATTGAAACATTCAAATGTTTTGTCAGTGTTGACAGCCAAATTGGTGATGATGTTGTGGATGGCCCTGTCATAGTAGGGGCCTTGATGAGATTACTGCATCTAGCTTCTCTCAGCCATTTCCTATCCACAGAGCTGCACAAGGCAAGTTATTATTTTATTTGTAGGCCAGTGGTGACCATAGTCAACTCATCACTGAATATAAATTCTAATCCTTTTACCTCATCTTCTGAGAACACTTGAGACAGTAATCCTTTACGTTAATATTTTAGACAAATTGTCTCCGGACTAATCCTTTACTTTCGAACACCTTTTTGAACCCGTGATTTAGTGGAGAACGTACCTCTCATTTGTATAATAGTGTTTGATGTCTCTGGGTCTGCACTTGATGGAATTCAGAAGAATGATCGGAGATCTCATTGAAATCTACCAGACACTGGAAGACCTGAATAAAGCAGACATACAGAGGATGCTTCCATCAGCAGGAGAATCTTGGATCTGAGGGTATAGCCCCAGAATAAAGAAATTTTCCTTTAAAATGTAGCTGAAGAGGAATTTCTTCAGCCAGAGGGCAGTAAATCTGTGAAATTCGTTATGACAGAAGGTGAATCATTGAGTAAATTTAAAGCAACACACATAAAAGTTGCTGGTGAACGGCAGCAGGCCAGGCAGCAGCTATAGGAAGAGGTACAGTCGATGTTTCGAGCCGAGACCCTTCGTCAGGATTAACTGAAAGAAGAGCTAGTAAGAGATTTGAAAGTGGGAGGGGGAGGGGGAGATCCGAAATGATAGGAGAAGACAGGAGGGGGAGGGATGGAGCCAAGAGCTAGGCAGTTGATTGGCAAAAGGGATATGAGAGGATCATGGGACAGGAGGCCTAGGGAGCCTCATAACGGAGAGGATCGCCTTCAGAGCTTGACGGGAGAAGCGACGGGAGGCAGAGTCAATTAAATGTGAGTACCTGGGATCCTCAGAAGGTCCAAATTGAGAGGCTCGCAAACGAATCCTAAAGCCAACTGGAGTAAGTTGGCGGCGGAGACACGTTCCAAGAAAGGATATATGGCTGTGATAGTGAGTCTGAGTGAAAATGTGGTCAAAAAGTTGAAGAGCCGAAGAAATTACACCTGTCTTCTCTTATCATTTCGGATCTCCCCCTCCCTCTCCCACTTTCAAATCTCTTACTATCTCTTCTTTCAGTTAGTCCTGACGAAGGGTCTCGGCCCAAAACGTCAACTGTACTTCTTCCTAGAGATGCTGCCTGGCCTGCTGCGTTCACCAGCAACTTTTATGTGTTGATACTTGATGCTTGAAATTCTAGCATCTGCAGATTTCTTCGTGTTTGCGAGTAAATTTAAAGTTGATTTCCTTCCTTTTATGCTTTTCAGAATAGTTGTTTTACTTTTCTATCTTTGTTAAATGAAATAGTAGAGAAACAATTCAGAAACTTTCCTTTGAATTCTGAAGCCAACAATATTTCAGATGATGCCTTTATACTACCAGGTGTATGAAATGCTGAATTTTGTTTAGTAGAATCAGAAAATCGCTGTTACAATATCTCTGTACATAGAAAAGTGATTGACAGATTACATCATAAACAATGGAAGTGTATGGATAAAGTGCAATTTGTTTGAAAGAATAATGGAATTTCTTCTCCTGAGATCCACAGATTATGAAGAAATTGCCCCAGCGCGGTCATTTAAAGCTTCTTTTTCTCTTCAAGTCAGGCTGGCCCATCAGATTGATTAACTGAATTGCCAAAATAATGACGTTATAGTTACAGAATCACAGGTTTTTATGACATTTCCTGAAAGTAGAAACTTCAAAATAATTCAATTAACCTTTGGAAATAGTCAAAGAATCCTTTTATAATGTAACTTGTACTGTTTACTTCCTATTAAACTCTCTTTCTGTTATATATTTATAAACAGGTGCTATTATTCCTTAACCAGGTACAGGCATCTGCATTAATGATTGCACAGCAAACCACAAGCTCATCAAGAATATCTCAGATGCTCTTTCTCTAACATGCACAGCGGTTAACAACAGCCAAGATGAAGAGTTAGTCTGGCTTCGGGGAGACAGAGTGATTAACTTGAAGCCTCTGAATCGGATCAATGTCAGCACTGTGTGCATCGATCCAATTATAGCCGATGACAATGACGTTACATTTAGCTGCCACTTAAGCAGAAATTCTACAGTCAAAAGAAGCGTGCTCCTTGATGTCAGATGTGAGTATAGCTACCATTCCTCAGAAGCCCAAATTTCAAGAGACTTGGTGGGGAGACATACGATAAAAAGTCTGATTCCAATTTGTATACAGTCACTCAGTGAAATAAATGTCATTAAAAATACAAACACAAAAAAGTAATGATCACTGATTGATAGTGAGAAGCTATTTAAAAGCAGTTACCAATAAAAATATAATGTCATAATGAACCAGAAGATTGATCAGTTAAAAATCCAGTGGCAGAATCCAGATATCACATAAAGGCGATTGGATAATGAGACTTCCCCTCTATAATTAAGGCCATAACAAACAGTACTGATAACAGGCTACGGGAATAAGACCATAAACACGAGGAAATCTGCAGATGCTGGAAATTCAAGCAACGCACACAAAAAATACTAGTGAACGCAGCAGGCCAGGCAGCATCTCTAGGAAGAGGTACAGTCGATGTTTCGGGCCGAGACCCTCCGTCAGGGCTAACTGAAAGAAGAGATAGTAAGAGATTTGAAAGTGGGGGGGGGGTGGAGATCTAAAATGATAGGAGAAGACAGGAGGGGGAGGGATGGAGCCAAGAGCTGGACAGGTGATTAGCAAAAGGGATACAAGGCTGGAGAAGGGAGAGGATCAAGTAGTTTAGCTGGCAGGGAAGGAAAAAATCTTTTACTGTTGGACATAGTGGGAGAGAAAAGGGATAAGCTATAATTCAGTGTTGTCAGGTCTCTGAACAAAGTTGTTTTGCTGGTTACATGGATGTTATTTGTGCTAAACCATGCAAAAAGAATACTTGAAACTAATAGTTAACCTAATGGAAACCAATCATTAACCTTATGGAAACTTTGAGTTGATGGAATCACCCCTTCCTGGCTGAAATTTGCTTCAACCATCAAATAGATCCTGGATCAGACTTTTTACTTTGGGGAAACTTGGACAATCTTGGGCTCAGTAGGAGAGCTTCCTCCAGAAACCTGCCCAACAGTTGTACTATTTTTCATGGTCTGTGTAGACATTGAGCAGGATGAATAGCCAGTTCCCCAGTAATGGACATGCCACCAGAGTTAACTACTGGGTTAGCCTTTAAGGCTCCACGATAATTGGCAAAAATTTTATATCTGAAGACAGATTTTATTTTCAATTTAACCATCTGGTTCTGCAGTTGGTTAACATTCAGGCTAAAGTACTACTTTCTTAATTGTCTTACCTTGATACAAAGGAGAGAGCAGAGGCAGAATCAGGTTCATTATCACTGACAAATTTCATGAAATTTTTTGCTTTGTGGCAGCAGTACCGTGCAACACATAAAAGATTTCACCAAATTAAAATAAGAAATAAAATGAATAAATAAATAAATAGTGTAAAAGAGGAATTGTGAGGTCGTGTTCATGGGTTCATGCACTATTCAGAAATCCGATAACAGAGGGGAAGAGGCGTTTCCTAAAGCATTGAGTGTGCATCTCCAGACTCCTGTACATCCTCTCTGATGAAGAAGGCATGTCCCAGATGATGAGTGTATTTTTTTTTAGGCATCCGTTAGTCTCATGAGACCATGGATTTGTGCCTTGGAAGGTTTCCAGGGTGCAGGCCTGGGCAAGGTTGTATGGAAGACCGGCAATTGCCCATGCTGCAAGTTTCCTCTCTCCATGCCACCAATGTTGTCCAAGGGAAGGGCATTAGGACCCATACAGCTTGGCACTGGTGTTGTTGCAGAGCAATGTGTGGTTAAGTGCCTTCCGCAAGGACACACGCGCTGCCTCAGCCAAGGCTCGAACGAGTGACCTTCAAATCACCAGACGAACGCCTTAACCACTTGGCCACACGCCAACACTGGCATATAACAGATGGTGATATAAGTAGTAAGAATGCACTCCACGGTACAACTGTAGAAATTTTCTAGAGTCTTTGATAACATACCAAGTCTCCTCAAACTCCTCATGAAGTATAGCCGCCTTCTTTGTGATTGCTTTACTATGTTGGGCCCGGGATCAATTCTCTGAGATGTTGTCGCCCAGAAACTAGCAGCTCATAGAGTTGCTACCTCACTGCTCCAGTGGCCCAAATTCAATCTCGATCACCTGTGCTGTCTGTGTAGAGTTTGCACGTTCTTCTTGCCACTGTGTGGGTTTCTTCCAGGTGCACCAGTTCCCTGCCACATCCCAAAGAAGTGTGGTTGGCAAGATAATTGTCCACTGTGATTTGTCTCAGTGTGTCAGTAGGTAGTAGAATATGCGGAAAGTTGGTGGGAAGGTGAAGAAGATAAAATAGGATTAGAGTAAACTGCTGCTTGATGGTCAGTGCAGACTCAGTGGGCCAAAAGACCTCCTGCCTTGCTGTGTGACTCAATGACTAGCACTGATGTGGTGTTGGAGCGAAAGGGGATGCAATCAGCTATTTGCTCCCCTGACACTGATACAGACACCAGGACAGTTATGGGCATTCTAGGTCAGTGGTCCCCAACCTCCGGGCCGCAGACCGATACCGCGAAGCATGCAGGGGTGCAGAGGTGGTCAGAGAGCACCCAGCACATCTTTAAGAAAAAAGCCGAAATAGACAAGCTAACTAATTAGGTGCCGCCCACAAGCCAGTCTTCATTAGAGGAACTGAGGTGGAGAAGGTCAATAACTTCAAATTCTTTGACATTAAGGATCAACGTTTCTCTCTCTGAATAGTGTCAGAGGATCTGTCCTGGGACCAGCACATAACTGTCATTACAAAGAAAGCATGGCAGCGCCTATACTTTATTAGAAGTTTGTATAGATTCAGTATGTCACCTCGATCCTGACAGCCCTGTCTTTTCAGCCTGTCTGGGCTGGCGTTTAAATTGACCAAACAATGGAAGAGCTAAAGGCTCCAGCACCCTGGAAAGAGGAGTGAACATCACGTTGAGCAAGTGAAATCGGCAATCGCCTCTGATCTGGGCCGTCATTCATGTGCCGGGTGGCACCTAATTAATTAGCTTGTTTATTTCGGCTTTTTTCTTAAAGATGTGCTGGGTGCGCTCCGGCTACTGCTGCACCCCTGCATGCTCTGAGGCCCGGAAGTTGGGGACCACTGTTCTAGGTCCGGTGTTAGAAGAGTGAAAATAGATGCTGGAACACATGATGGCACTTCTATTGTGCTGAAGTACCACAGAAGTCCACCAAGCAATGCAAATGAGTATCTTGGACATTTTTCTTGTCACAGTAAGACCCTGTTGGACGTTGGCAATGTAGAATACTGCAAGTCCAGTTCACTGGTTCATTGATGAAACCGACAGCAGCCTGCATTGCCTCGGCTGTTCCACGGACCAGGCCCTCATGCTATGGGATCATCTGTGGCAGCCATGCAGGGGAGGAGGCGCCGAGGCGGTGTGGGAGAGAGCAGAGGCACCGTGTGCATGCTGGACTCTGTACTGGGTTGGGGGCTGGCCCCTCCCATCAGTGCTGCCCTCCAGTGCTGGCTCAGTGGAAGACAAGTTGGATTGCATTTGCCTGGGGCTGCACTAGTGCATGGGGAGGACTACTGCATGCTCGTCCTTGCAGTAACGTGGCTCCAGGACTTCTCATGCCCCATCAACCTACAGGCTATGACACTCAAGGACCTGAGCTATATTTTTTTTTGTGAGTGTGTGTTTTCCTGCTGGTAATTATATGTGCTATATGTGACTTGTGACTGTTGGTACTGTGCTTTGCACCTTGGCCCTGAAGAAACACTGTTTCGTTTGGCTGTACTCATGTGTACAGTTGAACGACAACTAAACTTGAACTTGAAATACTTCCCCAACATCACGGAAATTTAGCACCTCAAGAAGCTGATAAAGCATTTTCTGAAATATTTCTCACCTCACTCTAGGCAGCTCTCTATTCAAGCTTTCATTGAAGATATCTCTCAATAATGTCATTCAGTTGGCAATAGAAATATGTAGTACTGCTGTCACTGACAGGAGAGAGAAGCAAATGAAATGAGCCAGTATAAAATAACAAATCATTCAGCTTCTGTGGGGAGGACAAACACTTCAAGATGTTCCTTCAGAACTAAAGCACGAAGACATGTTTTTCCATTCCAGATGACTTACTAGATATTTACAATGATTTCTGTATTGATTAAAAATACCGGTATCTGCAGTTTAAAAAAAATAATTTACTCCCCCTTTCAAAAGTCACTGTTGTTTTGCTGCTTACCTTGCTTTGGATCATATGTTTCCTGTTCATATTGACTTGTTTTCCCAAAACGGTCTCCAAATATCCACTAATTTTATTGATGGGATATCCAATTGGCCTCTTTGAAGCATTACTGACATTTAATTCTGTAAGAAGTATACAGCGATAGAACCACAGGGTAGACATTTTAAATCTCTGGATTTAAGTATTAATACCATTTGGAAAAAAAAATCTTTTGTAGTTTTGCTGAGTTTTGTTTTGTGTTTAAATTGTTGCAGTTGTCCCTATTTTGAGTCAGGATGGAGATGTGGATGTTGAAGTATATTCTGGTGACGTTGCAACGCTAACTTGTAATGTGAAGTCTAATCCACCAGCTGTGATGTCCTGGTATAAAGATAACAATACCCTCAAGATGGAGGCAGGCAAACACCATGTGAACTGGGACAGTAGTGCTTTTACACTGCTTATGAAGAAGGTACAAAAAGAGGAAAGTGGGATATACGCCTGCATGGCAAATTCCGCACTTGGAAGCAGAAGTTTGTACTTCAATCTGAATGTGAAAGGTAAGAGTGCCTGTCCTTTGTGAACCAGAAGAATAGCAAAGTGAAAATGAGAACAAAAAAATACACCGGACAACAAAGATTTTGTTAAATACTTTTGGGTGTATCTTATGAATTTTGTGCTGCTGATTATGAAAATCACCATGAAATTAACCTATCATGCAACTTTTTTTAAAACCACCTATATTTGTTATTTCAATTCATAATTCAAGTCAGAATAATTGATGCCAAGATTAAGAAAGATGCTTTTGCTGGTCCACAAATTAAACAGGTCATCAATGACAGGCAATTCAAAGAACTTCTAGTAGGACCAGGAAAAATCACATGGAAGCCACTCAAGGATGTTTTTGAAAATTGTCTTGTCAACTACAAAGCACCTGGTTGATAACATGATTCAAGCATACAAAGCCATGAAGTGCAACACGGGTCACTAAAGATTCATTTTCTGTATTCCCATTTAGACTTCTTCCCTACAAATCTTGGCACTGTGTTCACCGTATTCACTGGAATTCAGAAGAATGAAGGATGACCTAATTGAAAGCTATCAAATGTTGAAAGGCCTTGACAGAGTGGACGTGGAGACGATGTTTCCTATGGTGGGAGGGTCTAGGTCTGGAAGACACAGTCTCAGAATAGAGGGGCATCTTTTTAAAATGGAGATGAGGAGAGAGTGGTGAATCCGTGGAACTCATTGCCACAGGCATCTATAAAAACCAAGTCTTTACATATGCTTAACAGAGATTGATATAGATTCTTGATTGGTCAGGACATGAAGGGATATGGGGAGAAGGTAAGAGTTTGAGTCTGAGGGAAAATGCATCAGCTATGATGATATAACAGGACCGACTCAATGGGCCAAATGACCTAATTCTGCTCCTATATGTTACGGTTTTATGGTCTTATGTCAGTGATGAACATTCTGAAAGGTTTTACCAGGACATTGCAGTCATGGAGAAACAGTATTAGGGTAACTGGAATCCATCAACGCTGGCAGATTATTGTTGCACAATTAAGCAAGAAGCCTCAGACATTGAGTGCAAACAAAAATCATCAACAAAACACTTTTAGCTTAATCGAACTATTGCAACGTGTCAGCACTGATAATGCAATGAAATGTATTACAGTCAATAAAAGTTAATCTCTTGTTTCTCCAAATTCTTACGTGATACAAGCAGTCTGAAATTATATTTGTGTTCAGCTTCAAGTGGTCTGTCATAAACAAAAAGAATTTCTGAGAAAGAAACACTTTTGAAAAAAATTGTTGTCTCTTTCCTTTGATCTTCAATTTCAAAATACTTTGGATAGAGCACCTTCTGATATACGAAAATTATGGTTTATCTTATTGTCAAATAGTTGCTCCTGACTCGTGTTAGTTAAAGTTTATTGACCTTCTGAGAATGAGAGATCGTGCTGCTATAGCTGAACTCTACCAGAAAAGTCAAGATTTAAGGATCAGTTTTATTCACCATATTCATTTACAGTATGTGTATTAGGAATTTGCTGTGATGTGTTGGGTAGGGTGCAATATGCAACAAAAACAACATTCAACAATTATAAAGAATTTTAAAAATGGAAAAAAATAGAGTATTATATATACATTAAGAGAAATTAATCGAGGTTAAAGAACACTTAAAGAATAAAAAGTGTACAAATAGATAAATATCGGGCTGTTGCTTCATAACCAATACAACAACTTACTTTGGTCACAAACTGAGTAAATTATTTAGAAATCTATGTTTAAATACTTTTAATTGCTAGACTAACATTCATAGTATTGATTTGCAGAGAAACCATATCAAGTGCCATTTGAACCAATCATCGCTGGCGTAGTGGTGATTCTGTTGACCACTCTTTTTGGAATATTTTCATGGCGACATAAAATTATCGAGGTAAGTGTTAGAAAATAGAAATATTTGGAAAAAGATGAAAAGCAGAGACTGGAGTGTAAAAACATCATCCTTATCGTATACAGCATTGGGGCAACATCTAAATAAAAAGTAAAATCTATGGAGAGGGAAACAGGTAACATTTCAGGCTGATGATCTTTCATCAGAACTATGGAATTTAAAAATACGCACTGGTGTACATAAGATATGGTTCTGTGACAGAATACATTGTGAAGAATCACTGCAGAGAGTTCCAAATCTTGATGATGACATCAAGGTAAAATATGTAAAAATCTCATTGGTGGCCATCGCAATAGGAAGGAAAGATTAAAACCAACCTCCTTGCTTCCAGTGACCAGTTCAAATCAGGACTTTGTAGAAAAGTGAGTTTTGTCCATGTCTCTGCCTTGCTAAATTGGATGAAAATTGTTCGTCACACAGTCAAACCATGGGAGAATGTGACAGGTGAGGAAAAGGTCCATAACTATGCAACAAGACTATCACCCAAGCCACAAGCATTTGATTCACAATAGGTCAGCAGGTCAGACAACATCTATGGAAAGTTATTGTTTTGAGCTGAGTAATTATGATTCACTTATGTGGTTTATTTAGTATTCATACTGTCAAACAATGCAGCTGGGAAGTCCATTTTAACACTCTTAGTGTTCACTCTGAGAGACATCCCACATTTCCATTCACTGAACTCTGATCTTGTGAGATAGGCTGTGAGGTCATCATTCCCAGACCACAGAAAACCACAGGGCCAATTCCCACTCCTTTTGATTCAACACTTCCACAAGGAATTCCCAAATTATCTGCAAGTGAGAAAGTCAAGCATCCAATTACACATAGAGGTATTGAGGTCAACACCTTGAAGGTCATTGATTAGCTTTTAGAGGATGGTGGTATTGAATGCTGAGCTGTAATCGATAAAGAGCATCCTGGAGTATGCATCTTTGCTGTCCAGATATTCCAGGGTTGAGTGAAGAGCCAAAGAGATGGCAGCTGCTGTGGACCTGTTGCTCCACTTGGGAAGTTGGAGTGGATCCAAGTTGCTTCTCAAGCAGGAGTTGATATGTTTCATCACCAAACTCTCAAAACACTGCATGACTGTGGATGTAAGTTCTACTGGATGATACACATTGAGGCTGGTTACCACTTTCTTCTTAGGCATCAGTATAATTGAAGCCTGCTTGAAGTAGATTGATACCTCAGACTGCCAAAGGGAGAGGTTAAAGATCTCAGTGAACACTCCAGCCAGTTGATCAGCACAGGTCTTTTATACTTGAAATGCACTCTCTAATGCTTTTCATGAGTTCACCCCCCGACGGCTGAAATCACAGGATCATCGGGGGTTGTGGGAGTTTGTAATGGTTCCTCCATGTTTTGATGGTCAAAGCAAGCATAGAAGGCATTGAGTTCAACTGGATGATACCCATTAAAGCAGGTTCCAGAGCTCCAAATTAAAGGTGACTTGAAGCAGCAGCTCCAATGGAAATCGTCAAATATTCTCATTTCAGCCTGCTGCAGCTGAGAACCACAACTGTGTCTAAGGTCTGTACAGTTAGTAACAACGTTGTAATGTGATTAAACAATCTATCGTTGTTCAAGACTGACGAAAGCAGATCGGACTCTGGCTGGTGGACTGTCTCTTTAAGATGGCAGTGGAAATGAGGTTGTCACACTGGGCTAATGGTTCATTTTAAAAAAACGAGGCTTTCGACTTCCAATACCAACTATCTGGCTGGCAAAAGTATAGCCTCTTGTAAATGAAACTGAAGATCTCACACCAAGGGTGCTGTACCAGAAGGACATTAAAGCTGTTGCATTTTTGTTTCATGGAATCTTGGTTAACCCCTTCCATTTTGGATGCACTGATTCAGATTGACAGGTTCACAATACACCATCAAGATAGGACTGCTGGGTCTTTTAAAGCCAAAAGCAGTGGGATTTGCTTCATGATCAATTCCTCGTGGTGTAAAACGTGATGGTGCTGTCCCAATCCTGCTAACCAGATCTGCAACACCTTGTGATCAAGTGCCGGCCATTATACCTGCCACGGAAGATTTCAGCAATCATTTTGGTAGCAATGTATATTCCACCTCAGGCAAATGTCAAAAAAGCTCTAGATGATCTGAGGTATGTGATCAACAGGCATGAAACAGCACATCCAGATGCCTTCTCCATCATTTTTGAGGGATTTTAACCAGGCCAGCTTGAAAAAGTCACTAAATGGAGGGAGAAGAAGATGGCAGTGCGACGCAGCGCGTGTGGCCTCTCCGGTGAATGATATCAGTATTTGTAAGTAGGATGCTGTGCACAATTCTGATTTGATGGAGACAGATGTGAGAAGCATGGAGGAACATCTGGAGAAACTTCTGAAATGCCCGGTTCGCTGCTGCTGCTACTGTGCGATCGAGAATCTCTGGAGGGGAAGGTCCCAGATCCTCAGCTTTGCCTGTTGCTGGCGGCCGGGGCTGGAGTCAAAGCGCTTGGCAGAGATGGTGCTTGGTGTCGGAGGGCTGGTCAGAGGCTCAAAGTTTTCGGACGGACTCAGAGTCGGACTGTGGTCAGATGCTTCCAGGATGCGGTGCAAGGTGGTGGTTCTGGAAGCTCATGGCAGGGAGAGTTTTCTTCCTTCTACCGTCTGCGTGAGATAATAGGACTTTCGAGAGACTCTGAGACTTTTTTTTACCGTGCCCATGGTCTGTTCTCTATCAAATTACGGTCTTGCTTGCACTGTTGTAACTATATGTTATAATTATGTGGTTTTTGTCAGTTGTTCAGTCTTGGTCTGTCTTGTGTTTCTATGATATCACACTGGAGGAACATTGTATCATTTCTTAATGCATGCATTACTAAATGACAATAAACGAGGACTGCGTGTCCTCATAATCTAAAAAAAAATGATCATCAACAAATCATTTGTAGTGCCAGAGGAAACAACTCACTGGATCAATGTCACACCACCATCAAGAGTGCTTACTGTGCTATTCAATGCCCACATTTTGGAAAGTCTGATCACCTGGCTGTATTTCTACTCCCTAAATACAGGCAGAGATTGAAGACTGCAGCACCAGTAGTGAGGATCAAGAAGATATGGACAAGGGATGTGCAGGAGCACTTACAGGTCTGCTTTGAATCTGTGGACTGGACTATACTCAAGAGTTCATCATCGAGTCTGGATGAGTACTCTGTCGTTGTCAGGGACTTGAATAAAACCTGTGTGGATGAGTGTGTGCCTATGAAAACTGACTGTACATACCAAGATCAAAAGCCATGGATGAACCATAGCTTCGTAGTCTGCTGAGGGCTGGATCTGTCGCATCTAAGTTCTGGCAACCAGAACTGTAGAAGAAAACCAGATATGACGCGGAGGGTGATTTCAAGAGGTAAGAAACAATTCCAAGTAAGGATGGAGGCAACATCAGACGCACATCAACTCTGGCAGGGTTTGCAGGCCATTACCTCCAGCAAAGCGAAACCCAACACCATAAATGGCAGTGATACTTCACTACCTGATGAGCTCAATACATTATATGCACAATTTGAAAGGGAGAATAAACCTACAGCTATGAGGATCCCTGCTGCACCTAGTGACCCTGTGATCTCTGTCTCGGAGGCTGACGGGGGGCGGGGGGGGGGTGGTTAGCTACTGCACAGGATCAAAGAAAACTGCAGGAAGTGGTAAAATTAGTCAGCTCCATCATGGGTTCTAGACTTCGTAGTATCCAAGACATTTTCAAGGAGTGGTGCCTCAGAAAGACCATATCCATCATTAGGGACCCCCGCCACCCAGGACATACTCTCTTCTCATTGCTGCCTTCAAGGAGGAGGTACAGAAGCCTGAAGGCACACACTCAGCGATTCAGAAACAGCTTCTTCCCCTCTGCCATCCAATTCCTAAATGGATATTGAACCCATGAACACTGAGTCAATTATTTTTTTTATTTCTGTTTTTGCACTACTTATTTTAATTTAGCCATTTAATATACATATATATGTATACTTACTATAATTCAGGTTTTTTTCTATATTTATCATGTATTACGCTGTGCTGCTGCCGCAAGGTTAACACATTTTCACGGCATATGCCGGTGATATTAAACCTGATTCTCATTCTGGAAGCAAAGCCCTGTTGTCATCTATGTTACTTGATTTAGTTTTATAAGAAGTGATAGTGTTCAAGCCCTGCCACAACTGTCAAACATCCTTTGTTGATTCAAGTTCCGTCCAGATTTGCCACTTCGCCCAAGAGATGGCTTTCTGGAGATCATACCTGGACCTCTTGGAAATTTCTTGGTCACCAGACGTGACTGCCTCTAATCTGGCCTTCAGCAGATTGCAGATTCCATGGTATGTCCAGGGCTTCTGGTTGGAGAAGACTCTGAATGATTTTGTGGAGATCTACTCATCTACAACTGTTTTCATGAAGTCCATGATAACCATTGTGTATGCATTCAGATCCACAGATGAGTCTTTGAATACAGCCCAGTCCACTGACTCGAAGCAATACCGTAGCTGCTCCTCTGCCTTCCGTGACCACCTTTTTGTTGACCTAATCTCTGGAGCTTTGCTCTTTAGCTTCTGCCTGTATGCAGGTAGGAAAAGGACAGCCAAGTGATTTACTGAAATGCAGTCTGGGCATGGAACAGTAGGCATTCCTTATCTTAGTATAACAGTGGTCTAGAGTATTGGGACCTCTGGTGCTACAGGTTTTATGCTGATAGTAACTGGGGAGGGTTTTCTTCAAACAAGTCTGGTTGAAGTCCTTACCTATGATTTGAAATGCATCAGGATGGACTGTTTCTTGTTTGGAGACAGCATCATGCGGTATCTCAAGCGCTTGACTATATTTGGCCGCTGGTGGTAGGTAGCTGCCGTCAGGATTATGGAGGAGAACTCACTTGGTAAATAGAACGGATGACATTTGATTTTTAGGTGTTCGAGGTCGGAGGAACACAAGTTCGACAAAACAGCCACATTGGAGCACCACCAGCATCAGCTCATGTTCTCGATATTTATTGCTTGTTTGTCTATTTGTTTATTTATGTATTTTCCTTTTTTATTATTGCACAGTTTGTTGTCTTTTGCACACTGGTTGAATGGCCAAGTTGGTGAGGTGCTTCATTGATTCCATTATAGTTATTATTCTATTTTGGCTTTATTGAGTATGCTCACAAGACAATGAATCTCGGTTTTATATGGTGACGTATTTGTACTTCAATAATAAATTTACTTTGAATTTTGAACCTATTGCAAACCTTCTTAGTAATCCACCTTTAGAATCACCAACCAATTTCTAGAAAAATAGCTCTTAACCAATGTAAGACCATAAGATATGGGAGCAGAATTAGGCCAACCTGTTCAGTATGCTCTACCATTTCATTATGGCTGATCCATTTCCCTCTCAGCCACAATCTCCTGTCTTCTCTCTATATCCCTTCATGTCCTAACTAATCAAGAAACTACCTACCTCTGCCGTAAGTATATCCAATGACTTGGCCTCCACAGCCACCTGTGCAAAGAATTCCGGAGATTCACCACTCTCTGGCTGAAGGAATTCCTCCTCATCTCCGTTATAAATGGACGTCCCTCTATTCCAAGGCTGTTTCCTCTGGTCCTAGATTCCCCCACCATAGGAAACATCTTCTCCACATCCACTCTGCTGAGGCCTTTCAACATTCGATAGGTTTCAATGAAGTCACTCCTCATTCTTCTGAATTCTAGTGAATGCAGGCCCAGAGCCACCAATCAGTGCTCATAAGGTAACCATTTCATTCACAGCATCATTCTCGTGAACCTCTTCTGAATCCTCTTCAATGTCAGCATATCCTTTCTTAGATAAAGGGCCCAATATTGTTCATAATACTCCATGTGAGGCCTTACCAGTGCCTTATAAAGTCTCAACATAACATCCTTGCTTTTATATTCTAATCCTCTCGAAATGAATGAATGCCTTCCTCACCACTGACTCAACATGCAAGTTCACCTTTAGGGAATCCTGCCCGAGGACTCCCAAGTCCCTTGGCACCTCAGATTTTTGAATTTTCTCTCTATTTGGAAAATCGTCTATGCTTTTATTTCTTCTACCAAAGTGAAGGACCATACACTTCCCAACACTGTATTCCATCTGCCGCTTCTTTGCCCATTCTACTAATCTGTCTAAGTCCTTCTATAACCTATCTGCTTCCTCAATACTACCTGGCTTCCACCTATCTTCCTATCATCTGCAAACTTGGCCACAAAGCCAACTATTCCATCATGCAAATTGTTGATATATAACATAAGAGAAATGGTGCCAACACCTGTGGAACACCTCTAGTCACTGACAGCCTACTGAAAAAGGCTCCCTTTATTCCCTCTCCTTGCCTGCTGCCAATCAGTGAATGCTAGTACCTTTCCTGTAATACGATGGGCCCTTAACTTGTTAAGCAGCCTCATGTACGGCACCTTGTCAAAGGCCTTCTAAAAATCCATGTATACAACATCCACTATCCTGGTTGTTATTTCTTCAAGGATGCCATCAGATTTGTCAGGCAAAATTTTCCCTTGAGGAAACCATGCTGACTTTGATCTATTTTATCATGTGCCTCCAAGTACCCCAAAACTACAAACTTAACAATTGATTCCAACATCTTCCCAACCACTAAGTCAAACTAACTGGCCTATAATTTCCTTTCTTTTGCTACTCTCTCTTCTTGATGAGTGGAGTGACATTTGCATATTTTCATTCCTCTGGAACCATGCCAGAATCTATCAATTCTTGTAAATTCATTACTAATCTTTTCAGCTACCTCTTTCAGAACCCTGTGGTGTAGACCATCTGGTCCAGGATTACTTATCTGCCTTCAGTTTCCTAAGCACCTTCTTGCTAGTAATGGTAACTTCACTCACTTCTGCCCCCAACATTCTTGAGCTTCCTGCATACTGCTAGTGCCTTCCACAGTGAAGATTGATGCAAAATACATATTCAGTTCATCTGACATTCTCTTGTCCCCCATTATTACTTCTCCATCATCTTTTTCCAACGGTCTGATATCTACTCTCACCTCTCTTTTACTCTTTATATATCTGAAGAAACGTTTGTTATCTTTAATACTATTGGCCAGCTTACCTTTGTATTCCATCTTTTCTTTTATTATGACTTTTTTCGTTGCCTTCTGTTAGTTTTTAAAAGCTTCCCAATCCTCTAACTTCCCACTAATTTTTATTTTATTAGATGCCCACTTTTTGGCTTTTATGTTGGCTTTGACTTTCCTTGTCAGCCATGGTTGTGTCATCCTGCTTTGGGATGTATCTATCCTGTGCCTTCCAAACTGCTCCCAGAATCTACAGCCATCATCCCTGCAAGTGTTCCCTTTCAATCAACTTTGGCCAGCTCCTCTCCCATGCCTCTCTAATTCCCTTTACTCCACTGTAATACTGGTACATCTGACTTCAGATTCTCCTTCTCAAACTGCAGGGTGCATTCTATCATATCATGATCACTGTTACCTTAGGGTTCCTTTACCTTAAGCTCTATAATCAACTCCAGTTCATTGCAGAACACCCAAATCAAAATAGCTGATCCCCTAGTGGGTTCAACCATGAGCTGCTCTAAAAAGCCACCTTGTAAGTTTCTACAAATTCCCCCTCTTGGGATTCAGCACTTATCTGATTTTACCAATCAACCAGCATATTAAAATTCCACATGACTATCGTTAACATTGTCCTTTAGACATACATTTTCTATCTCCTTTTGTAATTTGTAGCCCATATCTTTGCTATTGCTCAGAGATTTGTATATAACTCCCATCAGGATCTTTTTACCCTGGCAGTTCCTTAGCTCTAGCCACAATGACTCTCCACCTTCTGATCCTATGTCACCCCTTTCTAAGGATTTGATATCATTTTTTACCAGCAGAGCACCACCCCACCTCCCCCGCGTATCTGCCTCTCCTTTCAATACAAAGTGTATCCTTGACTGTTAAGCTCCCAGTTATAATCTTACAACCATAATTCATTATGCCCACAAAGTCATACATACCAGTCTGTAACTATGCTACAAGTTATTTATATTATTCTGTATACTGCATGCATTGAAATGATACACCTTCAGTACTGTGTTCATCACCCTTTTTGATTTTGTCCCCTTTTTACATTGCAACTCATCCTGTTCACAGCAACTTTGCCCTAGCTTCAGCCTGTCCTTGCTACCAGTCCCACTACACACTGCCTCTGTTTGTAAACCAACTGCCCCATCCTCATCCATATCACTCTGGTTCCCATCGCTCTGCCAAATGAGTTTAAACCCTCCTCAACAGCTCTAGCAATCCTGCCTGTAAGGATTTTGGTCCCCTTCAGGGTCAGGTGTAACCCATCCCTTTTGTACAGTTTGTACCTTTCCCAGAAGATCCAGAAATCTGAACTCCTGCCTCCTGCACCAGTTCCTCAGCCACACATTTATCTGCCAAATGCTCCTATTCTTATCCTCACTGTGAGTGGCACAGGCAGCAATCCAGAGATTATTACCTTGGAGGTCCTGCTTTTCAGCATTCCACCTAATTCTCCAAAGTCTCTCTTCAGGACCTCCTCGCCTTTCCAACCTATGTTTTTGGTGCCAATATGTAGCAAGACTTCTGGTTGCTCCCCCTCCCCCTTGAGAATGACGTGGATCCAATCTGAGACATCCCTGACCCTGACACCTAGGAGGCAACATACCATCCAGGTCTCTATAATATGTCCACAGAATCTCCTTTCTATAACTATGGAATCTCCTATCACCACTGCGGTCCTCTTCACCTCTCTTCTCTTCTGAGCCACAGCTCCAAACTCAGTGCCAGAGTTCCGGTCACTGCGGTTACTCCTGGTGGGTCATTTCCCCTCAACAGTATCTAAAACGGTATACTTATTATTGAGGGCAATGGCCACAGAGCTCTGTACTGGCTGCTCATTTCCCTTCCTTCTCCTGGCAGTCACACAGTTACCTGTCTCCTGCAACCTAGGGGTGACTAACTCCCCGTAGTTCTTATCTATCACTTCTTCAGTCTCCCGTATGAGCAGAAGGTCATTGAACTGCATCTCCAATTGCTTAACATGTTCTCTGAAGAAATGCAGCTCGGCGCACCTGGTGCAGGTAGTTATCCTGGAGCTGGAGGCTTTATTTCAATAGAATATATGCAGAAGATTGATTTGCCGGCCAGCCTGCAGCTGAAAAATGTAGCCTTTTTTATGTGCATTTATCAAATATTGTTGATCTTGTCTTCAATAACATGACTTCTAGATTGGCACTAAAATAGAAAGAATGGATGTTGTTTTTGTTTAAAATTGCAAAACTTCTGGAGGAATGGGTTTCCCTTTTCAAGTATATGTAAAACATATTCTCCAGTCATGAAGAGGTTCCTTATGAAATGAAAAGAGAAATTACTGAAATAAATTAACACTTCAGACCGTTTATTAAGAGTGCATACTGTTCATAACACTAAGAGTTGCAGAGCAGATGAAAATATTTTTGAAATTTTATCTTTTTGTTCATTACATGATGCATATGCAGGTCATTAACTGATACAATTCATGTCGCTCTGTTGTTTTTTTTTCAATTGATTATCTTTCAAAAGTTACATTAAAGGCTGTGGTTCTTACGTATGCCCAGCTAAGAGTGTTGCACCGAAAGGATTTAAGGAATATTTCAATAGGAAGAGTAGGTGAGTTATTTATTTCTGACTGAAAATTGATTCTGCAAAACCACACAGAAGCTCTTAAAGTTAAGGACAAAAGAATCAGATAAAAAAGGCTTGGCGAGATTGTGGCTGTAATTGTGAGTGGCAGCATGTTCAAGAAACATCTACCTCAATGTCTGAGGATTTAAGGAAGGATTTTAAGCATTTCTAGGAAAGATCAGAAGAAACTACAGAAAGCTGTTAAATTAGTCAGCTCCACCTAGGGTGCTAGTCTCCGTAGTATCCAAGACATCTTCAAGGAGCGGTGCCTCAGAAAAATGGTGTCCATAATTAAGGACCCACATTACCCAGGACATGTCCTCTTCTTATTGTTACCATCAGTAAGGAGGTACAGAAGCCTGAAGGCACACACTCAGCTATTCACCTCTGCCATCTGATTCCTAAATGGATATTGAACCCATGATCACATCCTAACTTTTTTTTAATATTATTTCTGTTTTTGCACTATTTCAATTTAACTATTATATATATAGTAGTTGACTTACTTATTTTTTCTATATTATCATGTATTGCATTGTACTGCAGCCACTGTTAACAAATTTCACGGCATATGCCGGTGATATTAAACCTGATTCTGATTTTGCTGCCTTACATACTAAAAACTGTATTGAACATACAAGCCAATAGCTTGTAGTTTACAGCTCTCTTAGTTAAGTATGGTGTGAAAAAAATTGATTTTATATTGAGCAATGATCTGAAGGGGTTCATGAACTTCAGGTCAAAGATGCTCAGTAACATTTTTATAGTTCAATGAGACAACATTTATATTTGATTACAGGTTAATATTCAGCTCCAGGTTAGCTTGCAAACAAATCTTCAACCTATTCTATTGAAATAAAGCACATTTATTACAATTATAAAACAAGATTAGAACCAAAGTTCTTCCTTCCCTGAACATAGCAGGGATAATATTGTGGGATTTAAAAAAAAACATTAGAAATTGCGTTGCACCCATTTGCAGTGTGTTAAAACACAGTGAATGAAGTTATCACACTGGTCATGATCATAGGTATGAAGTGATTAGAGCAGGGCTGCAAGAAAGAGGGAGATGGGTCCCACATTCACCCAAAGGGGCATTCAAGTCCTAGTCAATAGGGTACTAATGAAGGGTCTCCACCTGAAGCAATGACTACTTGCTCTTTTCCATCAGTGCTGCTTGGCCTGCTGAGTTCCTCCAGTGTTTTATGTGTTGCTTTACATTAACTTACAGGTTGAGTCAGTAGTAAGGAATTTAAATCGAATGTTAGCAGTCATTTCAAGAGGACTAGAATATAAAAGCAGTGATGTAATACTGAGGCTTTATAAGGTAGACTACATATTGAGTATTGTGAGCAGTTTGGGGCCTCATATCTAAGGCTTGCATTGGTGAGGGTCCAGAAGAGGGTGCCAAAAATGATTCTGGGAATGTAAGGGTTAACATATGAGGAGTGTTTGATGGCTCTGGGCCTGTACTCACTAGGGTTTAGAAGAATGTGGGGGGATCTCATTAAAACTTACTGAATATTGATAGGCCTAAATACAGTGGACTTTAAGAGTATGTTTTCCAATCATGGAAGAGTCTAGACCCACAGGGCACAGTCTCAGAATAGAACGATGTCCCTTTAGAACAGAGGTGAGGAGGAATTTCTTTGGCCGGAGGGTGGTGAGTCTGTGGAATTCATTGCCATAGGCAGCTGTGGAGGCTCGGTGATTAGGTATACTTAAAGTGGATGTTGCTAGGTTCTTGATCAGCAAGGGTGGCAAAGGTTATGAGGAGAAGACAGGAAAAAAGGGTTAAGAGGGAAAATAAATCAGCCATGATCAAAAGGCCTATTTCTGCTTCTCTGTTTTACAGTCTGTTATTGTTTAGAAAAAGAAGTGTAGTTCTCTTGTTTCTCATATGTGCTGAAAAGGCATTTGCTGCTACGACTTACGGTCTCGAGACTTATGATATGCCAGGGTGATTTGTATATGAAAGTTTACACATGCGGAGTGCTACTACCTGCAGGAAATGTATTTTATACTCAGCTTTCTTAATAAAAATGCTTTAATCAATCAGGAAATACACAATTGCCATTAAAGTAATTGGATCAGAGATTCATGCATTCATGTGTCTGTTCTGTAACAACAGAAATCAAGGCATCACCTGATGTTGTTTATCACCATTAATGCCCTACTAACAAAATGTCACCCTCAGCACTGGCAAATCTCACTGCAATTAGACCCTGCACATTTCTTCTTAATAATTTATTAATCACAAAGTAAGCAGTATTCTTCTATTTCTATCACTGTGGCAACAACAGATATTCACTAGATCCCTGGCTTGTTTGAGCCTCTCCTGATACATTCAATGTTGAGAATTGTGAGATCTGCAAAAACAGCACATATCTTCAGTGGGGCACTGAGCTTTCTTCATGTGGATTAATTGGATTTTTGCCTATAAAGCTGTCTGCAAAATACTGGTGAATGAAATAGTCCCGCTTTATTTGGGAGGAAGACAAAAGAGACTAGTATCTAGAATATGGAACAGAAAAGAGAATACTATTGGAACTCAAAGGATCAAACAGCATTTGTGGAGCAAAAGTATGTCAATATTTTAGGTTGAGTAGGGTCCTGATGCAGGATTGTGACCAGAGACATTGACTCACTCCTCCTCTTTTCACAGATACTGCTTGATTCATTGAGTTTTTCCAGTGTCCTTATTTTTAGATCATAGAACATAGAAACTACAGCACAGTACAGGCCCTTCAGCCCATGATGTTTTGCTGACCTTTCAACCTACCCTAAAAAAATCAATCTAACCCTTCCCTCCTCCAAAGCCCTCCTTTTCTCTATCATCCATGTGCCTATCTCAAATCAAATCAAATCACGTTTAATTATTATTCAGACCATACATAGATATAGTTGAATGACACAGCATTCCTCTGGCATCTAGGTGAATAACATACATTCAAAATAGCGAGAGAGAAAAAAAACCACACACATCATTACGCAAGAAAACACATGTATAGTCCAAGTCCCTGAGTGACATCCAAATTGATGGTACAACTCCCAGCCTGTTTGAACAATGGAGGGCAGCACTGACAGGAGAACCAGCTCCCAACTGAACACAGACTCCATGCTACACCGCCTCCACTGTCGTCTCACCTGGACTCAAGCCTGCTTGAGGCCTTGTCCTCGCCACAACTGAGGGCACACTGCTACCTCGTCACCTGTCTTGCTACCAAACAAGGGAAACAGGCCTGTGGCATCTCATATTGCCAATGTCCTATCAAATATCAACTATCTAAGAATCTCTTATGTATATGCCTCTACCTCTAATCCTGAAAGGGCGTTATACACATTCACCACTCTCTGGATAAAAGTCTCTGGCATTCCCCCATACCTTTTACCAATCATCTTAAAATTATGCCTCCCTGATATTGGTTTTTACCACCCTTGGAAACAGTCTCTGGCTGTCCATTCAATCTATTCTTCTTATCATCTTGTACATGTCTATCGAGTCACCTCTCGCCCTCCTTCACTCTAAAGAGAAAAGCCCTAGCTCACTCAGCCTATCTCCATAGGACACGTTCTCTTGTGCTTTTAAGTCTTGTTGTATTCAGACTCCATCAGAGAGAATTGGTAAGCAAAATATAAATGCGCTTATAAATAAAATTCACTTGAAATCTTTCATTTTACCAGTGCTGCAGAAAGAACAAGGATTCCAAAACATGTAATGAAACTCAATAGGAAGCCAGTACTGTAAGTATCATTATCATCTGTTATGCTTCACTTTAATTAAAGACAAGCTTCAAACAGATTTTAATGACTTTTCATGATTATTATGAAGTAGTAGGGAGGAATCATACAACTTCCTGAAAAGTAATCTGAGATTAAAAGATTTTGTTTATATTTAATGTCAAAGGCACAAAGATGAAAATAAAGAGAAGCTTCAAAGAATGTAAGAAGATGGAATATACTGACAGCAGATTTGTCCAACACTCTGCCACCCATGTTGAATCTCATTTCCTTCCACCGATCACAATGATGGACAGCTGTCATGTTATCAATTTAAATTAAATACTGTGTCTTTAAAGCTGCATGGAATTTCTTACATAAATTTATATTTTGGCAAAACTTTTATTAATTGTGATTTGTTTTAGATTTTTTATTCTTCATCAGTTCTTGTTCTTGTTTATCAGTTCAAATGTTGTATTCTTTTTGTGTCTGAGAGAAAAATGTACTTTAAGAATAATTTCAAAGCTATTTAAAAATGGGCCAAGTATGTTGCTTTGAGGAAATATATATTTTTAAAGATATATATTTAAAGATCTTTAAAACCTACTTTGGCGAAACTTATGGCCATCTACATACAATGTCTTATGAAGCCTTTTTGGCTATTTGGACATCTAAAACACTATTACTTGTTAGAGGATTAATAGCAGAGATACACCCTCCCCCACCTACAACCTCACCCTCTCCCTGTATACAAGCAGCCTGCAACTTAGCTGTTGTCTTCCTATGCCCAGAGAAAATATTGATGAATATTCTGCATCAGTTACACTTTACATGGGGCAAATTTAATAGTGCCAAAAATCTGTAATATCATCTTGCCACCACATTGCACTCAGCTCAGAACACCTGGGAGAATGTAAGAACCAGCTCGGTGATAATGTTGAAAGAAGAAAATGTGGCATTGGCATACCCCAAAAAGGTTTACATAATGTACAATCAATTCTTTTGAAATGCAGTCTTTATTCAATGAATATTCAAAAGTTCAAACTTCAAAATAAATTTATCCTTAGACTACATATATGTCACCATACAAATCTGAGATTCATTTTCTTGCGGGCATAATCAGTAAATCCAATAACTATGTTAAAATCACTGAAACACTGCACAAGCAGGGTGAACAACCAGTGTATGAAAGACAACAAATTGTGCAAATGTATAATGAAAAAAGAAATAATAACAACATTAAATAAGCAACAAATATCATGAACATGAAGATGAAGAGTCCTTGAAAGTGAATCCTTAGTTTGAGGGAACATTTCAGAGATAGGACAAGTGAAGTTGAGTGAAGTTATCCCCTCTAGTTCAGGAGCCTGATGGTTGAGGGGTAATAACTGTTCCTGATCCTGGTGGTGTGAGTCCTGAGGCTCCTTTACTTCTTCCTGATGGCAGCAGTGAGAAGAGAGCATGTCCTAGGTGGTGGGGGTCCCTGATGAAGGATGCTGCTTTCCTGCATCAACGCTCCATGTAGATGTGCTCAATGGTGGAGAGGGCTTTACCCATAATGGACCGAGCTGTATCCACTACTTTTTGTATGATTCTCCATGGGAGGATTTAAAGTTGCTGAATATTGAAGTATAGCTGCACTGCTCTTGCCCTACAATTTGTTGAATCAGCAGTTTCAGTGTGAATGCTGAAGTAAAAACTGATGCAACTTCCTTATTGGCAAATTGAAGTTCCCTTGTAATATTTCAATGTAAATTTATTGTCAAAGTATATGTCACCATATGCAACCCAGAGATTCATTTTCTTTTGGGCCTACTCAATAAATCCATAATAGGATCAATGAAAGACTGCACCAACCTGGGCTTTCATCCGGTGTGCAAAAGACAGCAATCTGTGCAAATACAAAAAGAAATAAATAATAATAATAAATAAGCAAAAAGTATCTGAACATGAGATGAAAAGTCCTTAAAAGTGAGTCCATGGGTTGTGGGACCATCTAAAGGATGGGACAAGTGAAGTTATCCTCTTTGGTTCAAGAGCCTGAAGGTTGAGGGGTAGTAACTGCTCCTGAACCTGGTGGTGTGAGCCCTGAGGCTGCTGTACCTTTTCCTGATGGTAGCAGCAAGAATAATGCATGTATTGGGTGGTGGTGGTGGGGGAGGGGGTCCCTAATGATGGATGTTGCTTTCCTGCTACAACGCTTTGTGTAGATGTGCTCAGTGGTGGAGAGTGCCTTACCCATGATTGACTGGGCTATATCCACTGCTTTTTGTAGGATTTTCTATTCATGGTGCTTCCAGTCAATGTACTCTCCATTACACATCTATAGAAGTTTGTCGAAGTTTTAGATGTCATGCTGATTCTTTGCAAACTCCTAAGGAAGTGGAGGCACTGCCATACTTCATAACTGCACTTACGTGCTGGGCCCAGGACAGGAACTCTGAAATGATAACACTGAGAAATTTAAAGTTGCTGCCCCTCTCCACCTCAGATTCTTTGATGAGGACTGGCTCATGGACCTCAGGCTTCTCATCCTTAGGTCAACAATCAGCTCCTTGGTCTTGCTGACATTGAGTGAGAGTTTATTATTTGTCAGTGTTAGTGACAGACTATTCCCAAAACACATAAATTCAATATTCAAGATTGCTTATTGTCACTTATCAATACAAAAGCGTAAAGGAGATCAAACTGATGGTAACTCTGGATCCGATGTGCGTAGGATCCTTCGTGATATTACTGGCCCTTTTCTGGCATGAATGTCCTTGATGGCAAGTAGTACAGTTGCTTTTTTTTTGCCTTTTTCTTGTTTACCTGGCTTATTTTATATTTGTAATCCTATTTTATATTTATCTGTACAAATATTTTGTATGTAATGGAAATGAAGAGCGTCATCTGTTTAACCTTATTCAAAGGTCTTTTGCTGTAGTCACTACCAGAACAAATCAATGTCACTCAAAGGTTATTTTTTAGGTTAGACCATAAGATCAAAAGACATAAAAGCAGAATTAGGCCATTTGGCCCATCAAGTCTGCTCCAACATTCAATCATGGCTGATCCTTTTTCTTTCCCCTTCTCAGCCCCACTCCCCTGCCTTTTCCTGTAACCTTTGATGCCATGTCCAATCAAGAACCTATCAATCTCTCCCTTAAATACACCCAACGACCTGGCCTCCACAGCTGCTGTGGTAATAAATTCTACAAGTTCACCACCCTCTGGCTAAAGAAATTTCTCTGCATCTTTGTTTTAAATGGATGTCCCTCTATCCTGAGGTTGTGCCCTCTTATCGTAGACTCCCACACCATGGAGAACATCCTCTCCACACCTACTCTGTCTGGGCCATTTGACATTTGAAAGGTTTCAATGAGATCCCCCTTCATCCTTCTAAATTCCAACGAGTACAGACTCAGAGCCATCAAACATTCCTTGTATGATAACCCTTTCATTCCTGAAATCATCCTTGTGAAACTCCTCTGAACCGTCTCCAATGCTAGCACATCTTTTCTTAGATGACGAGCCCAAAACTGTTCACAATACTCAAGGTGAGGCTTCACCAGTTCTTATAAAACCTCAGCATCACATCCCTGCTCTTGTAGTCCAGACCTCTTGAAATGAATGCCAACATGGCATTTGCCTAACTCACCAACGAACTCAACCTGCAAGTTAATCTTCAGGTTGTTCTGCACAAGGACTCACAAGTCCCTTTGTATCTCAGATTTTTCGATTTTCTCCCCATTTAGAAAATAGTCTGCACATTTATTTCTTCCAAACTGCATGACAATGCATTTTCCAACATTGTATTTCATTTACCACTTTCTTACCCATTCTACTAATTTGTCTAAGTCCTTCTGCAGCCTACCTGTTTCCTTAGCACTACCTGCCAATCCACCAATCTTTGTATCATCTGCAAACTCGGCAACAAAGTCATCTATTCCATCATCTAAATCATTAATATACAGCAATAAAAAGAAGCGCTCTCAACACCGACCCCCTGCAGAACACCACTAATCACTGGCAGCCAACCAGAAAAGGATCCTTTTATTCCCACTTGCTGCCTCCTACCAATCAGCAAATGCTCTAATCATGCCAGTAACTTTCCTGTAATACTTTTGGGCTCTTAACTTGATAAGCAGGCTCATGTGTGGCACCTTGTCAAAGGCCTTCTGAAAGTCCACTGCATCCCCTTTATCTACCCTACTTGTAATCTCCTCAAAAAATTCCAACAGGTTCGTCGGGCAAAATTTTCCCTTAATGAAGCCATGCTGACTTTGTCCTACCTAGTCCCGTGTCACCAATGATCCATAAACTCATCCTTAACAATTGACTCCAGATTACTATAATTTAATGCTGTATATATCCTCACAGCAAAAAGCCCTGATTTTGAAATAATGAAATGCACATGTGCACTGTGATATTTGAACTTAGCTAATTATATTTTCCCTAAATTATATATTAACAAGGCAGGCAGTTTTGAAAAATTTAATTAAAGTGTGTCAACATTAATTTTAAAGGGAGTGTATTAACTTAAGAGTAATGGTCCTACTGATTAAAATAAAAAGAAACAGAATTGGTACTTGGTTACTTAGCAAAGAAATTCCAAACTCACTTCAACAAATGCAGATTCATGATGACAATAGGTACATAAATATATGTATTTGCATTTTATTGCATCACTGAATCACAAAATGATAATGATATTTGACTAGTTAATCTCCTCTGCACTGTCTCCAAACTATGTTAATTTCTGGGGCTGTCAGATAAAGTCTATAAACACTGGTTTATGAAGTCATCAGCCTGACATTTTATAGGAGCTGTTTATGGAGGTGCGGCATCATAACTGGGGAGATTAGAGCAATTGCACCCTCGTTCATAGGACTTTGTTTCTCTATAAATCTGTCAGACGCACTTACACTGGGTGTAACAAATCTGGGCTATGAATAACAAATTTTGCATCAGTAGGCAAAACCAGTTGAAATGCCTGCCTTGTTTGACAGGGCAGGGTAAGGGAAGTGGCATTTCTCATCTGTTGCATTCAATGGAACTCAAAATGAAGTGATAGTGGGTAGGAAATGAAATTCATGCTCCCTCCTTCCACTTTTACAAATAGATAAGTTTTATGGAAACCAGAACTCCTTTCTAAAAGAGGTGTCACCACATTCGTGCATTCAAAATCACAAGGACACTAATGTTTTATTTGAATTTGTCTAATATCACTTTCCAACCAAATGCAAGTTATGAATTTTGAACTGGCCATTTCAAATGCCAGTCTATTGAAAAGTGGGTTACCATTTTGCCTTGGTACTTGCTAATGTCATGAGGTACAGTCTGTGACATCATTGAATAAGCACAGTTGGTTTGGTCAGTGAGACTCTGATCACTAAGACTGTCCTCTCAGGGGTAGCAAACATCCCTCAGTTTCCTGCGGTTCTCATCTGTTCCAGAAAGTAAGAAGAATGAATTGCCATGCCCAAACCAAAGCTGGTTAGATGCTGGACAGTTCCCTCACTGCATTGTTGGGAAGCTAGTGACAAGTGCAAAATCCTTGTAGTCCATTCCTTGTAGCACAGATATCACAGACTCACTGGCTATCTTCCACTTTGCCAGAGTTAGAATAAATCCATGGGGGCACCATGGATAAGGCCACAGGCAAAGACAAGAAGTCCATTTACAATGCTGTGCAAATCCTGATTGCTACCTTTAGCAGAGGCTGTTTCAGCTGTGTAGAGAAGCAGCTTATGAACACAAGGTGCTGGAGTCCAGCTGCCCCTCTTCTGAGAAGGCTCAATCTGAATGCTAGCTGATCCTACACTGGAATCTACACAATCTAAACCTCTGGCATCTTGCAACAATATCCCATCACCTCTCCCTTAAGGAGACATTCATGAAGAGTTCCTTTTGAACTGAAGTGTGGTAACCTTGAAACAGATTCAAGAAGAGATGGAACACAGACAATTCCCTGACTAGGTTAATGCTATGTGCCAAAGTGCCTTGTCACTACAACTGCCCAAAAGGTACAGGAGGCACGAGAGTATGTTGATGCTGGATTCTGGAGCAACAAAGAAGATCCAGGAGGAACTCAGCCCACCAGACAGCATCTGTGGAGGGAAATGGACAGTCAACGTTTTGGTTTGAGATCTTTCACCTGGAATGAAAGATAGAGGGAAGGCAGCCAGTATAAAAAGGTGGGGAGAAGAGATGAAGCAAGAACTTGGTGATGATAGGTGGATCTAGTTGAGGGGGACTGGTAGGCAGATGGAGGAAGGGAGATGAGGAATTTGTGACAGAGGCTGGGAGGTGAGGGAATCTGATCGGAGAGGAAGGTGGAGCATGGAATCAAGTGAGGCAGCTCGGGGTGACCAATGGAAACAGTGCGAGGAGTGTGTGAGTGATGGCCAGATGGAGTGGGTGAAGTAGGAAGAGAAACGGGAAGTGTGATGTGAAGGAAGAATTGGGTAGATCCTGAGGAGAGAGGAAAGAGACAGAGTGGAACCTAGTCTGAGTTGCGCGTTGTGTGAGAAAATCGCTACGCAGATCTTCTTGGAATCTCAGTTGCCCTTGAAGTTGCCACGAGAAGATCACCCTTCATCTCTGGCTGGATCACCCTTTTGCACAGAAGGTATGGTGAAAGATGAATTGATATCTGTTCCATCTCACCCCTGGCAACAGAACTCTGCATTATATTGTCTATCTGCAGGGGAGGGCATGCTGAGACAGATGTCACCTACTGTTGGAAAACCATCAGTTTTGTGGCCCACTCAAAATCTGTTTACCACCCACAACTGAATAATGACAACTAACAGTCTCCAAGTGTCAGAAATATGTGATATGACACATCCGTCAAAGGTGCAAATAACGCAGAGGTTTTACCACGGGAGGCCACACTAACGTTACCTCACCGAGCCTCCATTGCGCACAGTTTATGAATAGAACATAAGTGGGTTGTTTAAATAACATATGATTACACAGATGGACTGTACGAAGAAAAATATGTACAAAATACTGTCTGTTATTGAAAGAAATCTATGTAAAAATATTCTGCAAAATAGCCTAATTTTTTCAAAGAAAACAAAATGGCGGTGGTGAACATGATCACATGAATGAGGTAAGTATATGTTTTTTTCCAGAAAGTTCTGGGTGATAATCGTGAACTGGTTGAACAAGGCTGGCTCATAGTGATGGCAACACACATAAAAATTGCTGGTGAACGCAGCAGGCCAGGCAGCAATTTTTATGTGTGTTGCTTGAAATTCCAGCATCTGCAGATTTCCTCGTGTCATGGTGATGGCAGCTGGCAGGTGAGATCGGTTGAAACAGCATAACATTCTTGAACATTACATGCAGTTTAACAATTTGTAGAGGCAACCTTGAGCTTTCTGTGGCCTGCTGCTTTAATTCTTCATCCACTCCCAATCTGATCTGTGTCAGTAGCTACTTATGGTCTTACACTGAGCATAAATCTGAAGGATGGTACTTCAAGGCGGCACATTTCAGGTACTGAGACATAATATCCACAACTTTAGGTGGTTGTTTTCTCTGTCTGTATCTGAGTAAGCCAGGGCATCCATCTGCCACATTGGGCTAGTTTGTCTCTCTCTCTCTCCATCAGCACAGCCCTAAATGGCAGGCAGCTCCTGCAGCCTTGCATTCTTCAACTCATACTGTCTTTGTTTTGTTGCTAATTAAATGCAGTACATGATAAAACACACCGACTCTCCTAATAGCTATATTTATAAATCATTGGTTCAAACAGCACAATGATTCGCTCCAAAGTTTCAAACATGATGCTTTACTTATTCAACTCTCAATTTCCAAAGCTTATTACTCTCAATTTAGATATTATTTGCCCCAGATAAACCTGACTGGCATTTGATGCTCTTCTCCAAGTTCCCAATTCAGGGTCTTTTTCTGATTGAATTCTGGACTAGACATGGTAGGCTGAATGGCCCGATTCTGCTCCTTTCCCCTATGGTCACCATTTATTTTGCCCTTCTCAACATCCACCACCCTACCCCAATCTCTTCAAATTTGTTTGTTTCCCTGGAGCTGTACAGTATTCCGTGTTCTGTTTTCCTTTTTGATGTAATAATATGCGGCATAAATTGCCTGGATGGCAGGCAAAGAAAAGGATTTCACTGTATCGTGTGATACATGACAATAATAAACCAATACCTCAGCAACTCATCGCTACATCCAGATAATTAATCTCATTGAGAGTTAGCTCTAGCGATACACCGACAACCAGCCCCTAACTCTGACTGAGGAACCATGATTTCTAAATATCTAGCAGTAAATAAAGAAAATGCTACCTTTTATCCGCAAGAACTTTAAAAGCAGCGATTAAAATCTCAGCATTTTGCAATTGACTATTCACCCGAAAACAATTTCTACATCCTCCCCTCCTAGCTTTCATATTGAATGTGATATCAAAGTTTTGAAAGGATGCCCTATTGCTCTTGCCAAATGAAAACAGGGAGTGTGCATTTGCAGTTACAGATAGACAAAGCTTTACGCTGCGGGATCGCCGGCTCTTTGCCGGTTGAAGTTACTTCGGTTTCCGGTTTCCGGTTGCTGCTTTAAGGCTTTGCAGCCTCCCCGACGCCGAGGGAATCTAAAGTTGTAGAAATTGAAGAAGGCAACTTTGTGTCTGCTTGTCGTGCGACGGAATGGCAGGGGGTAAGAAGCTATTCCTTCACTCTGCCGTGCGCGCAGGCAACACCTGGCCATTTACCGCTGCTTCTGTCTCTCTATGCCAAGGCTGTGCAGATGTGATTCGCCCAGTTGTATATGGTTTCAACGTGCAACTGGAGCTTCAACGCAGCTCAATGGATGCTGAGTCAGTGTTAGGGCCTGCAAATAAATATGTGCATAATTGTGTAAGGTCTGGGATTTTCTTTGAGTTGTTCCAATCATTTCCAGTATTCCCCGGACACCATTATTACCCCTTTGAAGAAACTAAATTTAAAAAATAAGCTGAACAAAGTAAGGAAGAGGCCGCGAAACATTCATGCTGACGTGTTTCCTTCAGATTATCTGTACGCAGGATTAGTACAGCAAAGTGCGAAACTGCTTTGGAATTAAGTGCTATATAAAGTGGCAAACTTTCTGGAAAATTGGGAACTTGATGTTTGAAGTGTCTTGCATCTCACCCGGTTTAGTTCCGCTTTTAGAATCATTGAACTGAATGAAGTTGCTGTACTTAAGTGTTGGGTGTCGCTAGTGATCCAAAACAATGGAAGGGTAGCAGGGGCAATATTGTAAGGCTCCCCTCACGATGTCGGGTAAGAACTTTGATCAATATCAAGACTATGGATCCTTTAACTATATTTTAAGAAAGGATTAGGCCTATGCTTTGTGAGGAGAGTTACGTTTGTTTTAATTGAATGTTATTTGGTCATTCCAAAATTTATATATATTCAGGTGCCTTGCCGTTCGGCGTGGGCGATCATGTCTCTCCATCCTTCACGGTCCCTGACCCTCCGAATTGTAGTCGTTGCCTCCCCTGTTTCTAACCATGATGTTATTCCATCTATCATTTTCATTCTCTGTCTGCCTCTGCTTTTTCCTTCCAACTTTCCAGTTGTAACTAAATATTCTAATGTCTCTCTTCGCATGATGTGTCCAAATAATTTTGATTGCTGTTTTCTGATTTTTTTTAAAGTAATGTACGTTTTGTTTTCATTCTTTGTAGAACTTCGTTGGTTATCCTGTCCGTATATGATATGCTTAGCATTCTTCTGAGGAACCACATCTCTGCTGCATTGATTCTTTTTTTCATTGCATTTGTGATGGTCCATGACTCGCAGCCATACATCAATACAGGAAGAATGTAGCAGCTGGGAGTTCTAAGGCCGATGTCAATTGCTATTTTCTTGTTCGTTAAGATGTTTCTCATTTCTGTAAATGCTGTTCCTGCCATTGCTATTCTTGCTTTTATGTCTGTTTCACATTTGCCATCAGATGTTACCCATGATCCAAGGTACTCGTTGTGGACTTGTTTCAGGATTTCATTTCCCAATACCATCCTACAGTTTGGGATATCAGGTTTCTTTGATATGACCATTACTTCAGTTTTCTTTTTGTTTAAGGTTAGGCCACGTCTTTTGCTCTCTATGTTGATGGTAGATAATAGTTTCTGTAAATTTACTTCACTGTTTGCTGTCAGTACTGTATCATCCATGTAGTGGAGGTTGTTGATATTGTATCCTCCTATACTTATTCCAGGTAGATCTTGTATAGTTCTCATGATGTTTTCACTGTACAGGGAGAACAGGTCTGGTGATAGAACACAACCCTGTCTGACTCCTCACTTTATTGGCTGATATTCACCAATCTCGTTGTCTATCCATACGGCTGCACTTTGTTGCCAGTAGAGATTCGTGATTATTCTTAGATGTTTTCCGTTGATAATATCTTTAAGCATTTTCATGATGATTTGGTTTTTCAGTGTCAAAGGTTTTTGTGTAGTCAATGAAACAGAAGTATAGGTCTTGTTGTACTTCAATTGACCTTTCGATAATATTCTTGAGAATATGTGGTGTTTGATTGTCCCTTGCCTTTGACAAAGCCGCACTGTTATTCACTGATCTCTGGTTTAATTTTGTTTCTTATTCTGAGCGTGATGGTTCTAAGTAGAATTTTTTGTGAGGTGGCTCATTAAACTAATTGTTCTGTGTTGTCCACACTCTGTTGCACCTGGTTTCTTTGGCAGTGCAATAAATACTGTCTTTAAAATATCCTCTGGTACTTTGCCACTGTTGTATATTCTATTCAATAAGATTGTTAATTTCTCTACACCAAAATCTTCTAGCGCTTCATACTATTCAACCGGAATGTTATCTGGTGATTTCCCCTTTCGCATTTTCTTCATAGCATGTTCCACTTTTTTTCAGTATTGCTGGGCCCTTGTTGTTGTTGCCAATATCAAAGTTGTCCTCTCGGTCTTTGTCGTCTTATAGGTCTTTGATGTATTCTGACCATCTTTGCATTATTTTTCCTTTTTCCATAATTGTAGAGTTGTCTTTTGCTTTTATACATCCTGTTGTTGCCCTGCTTTTCTTCCGATTTGTGAGCTCTTTGATCTCGTCGTACATATGTTTGCTGTTGTTGGTCTTCTGCAATTGTTCTATTAACTCACATTTGTCTTTAAGCCACTTTTCTTTTGCTTCCTTGCACTTGGTTGTTATCTGTGCATGCAAGGATACGTAGGCTTATTTATTGCTGAACATTAACGTGCAGTTTTGCTTACCCTTCCACGTTCACTACATTTTGAACTGAATTCAGGACGAAAATGTCATGTTTTCAGATTTTAGATTCATTAAATAGAGAGATAGAACAATTCTAATTCCTGTCCCATTTATGAGTTGGTACAAGTATAGACAAAATCCAAATCAATCCTCAAGGACTAGATTAGCTAGGTTTAAAATGGGAAAGCCACTGTTCGGTGTAAGTATTGATTTTTGCTTTGCTGTCAAAAGAGATTTTGTGTGGCACCAAATACTTAAACAAAATCATCCAAATTATACTCACAAACACAAGAGATTCTGTAGATGCTGAAAATCCAAGCAACACTCACAAAATGCTGGAGGAACTCAGCAGGCCAGGCAGCATCTATAGAAAGGAATAAACAGTCGATATTTCAGACTGAGACACACAAATTATACGTCCTGGTACTTTAAACTGTGCACAAGAACGTAGAGAGTAGTAGGTGCAGCCCAATCCTTGACCTTAGGTTTGTCTAATCTAGAATCACATTCATAATATTAATTCTAAATTAGTTAAATTAATGGAAAGATATAACAAAAGCCCTCGATAGAGTTGATGTGGAGAGGATGGCCACAGAGTCTAGGACCAGAGGACACAGCCTCAGAGTAGAGGGGCGACCTTTTAGAATGGAGATGAGGAGGAATTTCTTTAGCCAGAGGATGGTGAATCTGTGGAACTCATTGCCACAGGCGGCTGTGGAGGCCAAGTAATTTGGTATATTTAAGGCAGAGGTTGACAGATTCTTGATTAGTCAGGGCATGAAGGGATACAAGGAGAAGGCAGGAGATTGGGGCGAGAGGGAAAATGGATCGGACATGATGAAATGGCAGAGCAGACTTGATGTGCCAAATAGCCTAATTCTGCATCTGTATCTTATGGTCTGAAGCAATCTCTGAAAAATCCTCAACTCTTCTGAATGATGTGAATCAGGTTGGTGCTCTCTCCAGGGCAAACATCCCCTGCATCGAAAGCCTAGATACACTTGGCTAGTTACATTGAGTAGGTTTTCACCAGTTATAAGCTTGACACCAGGAATGGACAATAAAAATCAAAAAATCTGCCGAACTAGGAAAGAGAGAAAACAGGCCTTTTAATAGCAGAGAAAGTGGACAATGTTTGGAGAGAACAAAAGAGTGAGACCAAATGTGTGACTGGTAAGAAACTGTGCAATGCACCCATCAGGTCAGTCTATACGAAGGGAAAGAGAAAACCTGAGCCAAAATTACAGGTGGATGACTGGCAGAATTGGGCAATCCTTGGACAGACAAAGAATTCAATATTGAGCTGAGAATGCTACATTGTGCTCAGAAAGAAGACGAAATGTGTATCTCAAGCTTGAACACGAGGAAATCTGCAGATGCTGGAATTTCAAGCAACGCACATAAAAGTTGCTGGTGAATGCAGCAGGCCAGGCAGCATCTCTAGGAAGAGGTACAGTTGACATTTCGGGCCAAGACCCTTCGTCAGGACTAACTGAAAGAAGAGCTAGTAAGAGATTTGAAAGTGGGAGGGGGAGGGGGAGATCCAAAATGATAGGAGAAGACCGGAGGGGCACATCCCATTCCCATTCCGATATGTCTATCCACGGCCTCTTCTACTGTAAAGATGAAGCCACACTCAGTTTGGAGGAACAACACCTTGTATTCCGTCTGGGTAGCCTCCAACCTGATGGCATGAACATTGACTTCTCTAACTTCCGCTAATGCCCCACCTCCCCCTCATACCCCATCCGTTATTTATTTATATACGCACATTCTTTTTCTCTCTCTCCTTTTTCTCCCTCTGTCCCTCTCACTATACCCCTTGCCCATCCTCTGGGTTTCCCCCCTCCCCCTTTTCTTTCTCCCTAGGCCTCCTGTCCCATGATCCTCTCATATCCCTTTTGCCAATCAACTGTCCAGCACTTGGCTCCATCCCTCCCCTTTCTGTCTTCTCCTATCATTTCCAATCTCCCCCCCCCACTTACAAATCTCTTACTAGCTCTTCTTTCAGTTGGTCCTGACGAAGGGTCTCGGCCCAAAACATCGACTGTACCTCTTCCTAGAGATGCTGCCTGGCCTGCTGCGTTCACCAGCAACTTCGATGTGTGTTGCTTGATCTCAAGCTTGCGTTGGGCCTCATGGGTGGGAGTGAGATGGAGAACTGAAGTGGCACTCTGACTTTAACAACCAGGCCCAACACGTGCTTCAGCCACACCTCATCTTCTGATTGGGCACACTGCAATCTTGCAGACTCAATGTTGAATTCTCGAATTCTTTTCTTTGCTTGTTTCAGAACCCAGTATTTCTGTCAGGTTTGGTTCAGGATTTCTCTCCCCATTTACATAGCCTAGTCTACTGGGCACGTCCTACGACCTTGTTATTCGCAATTCATAGCACCAAGAAAGGGACATAGTTTGTCTCTAATCTGAATAATCTATTTGGTGTTGCCCTATCAGAGATCTTCCTTTTGTTCTTCCCTGCCTTCTTTGCTTTTAAAAACTAACTTGCTTTCTGTTTTTCCCAATTTTGACAAAGGGTTTCTGACCTCAAACATTAAATGTTTCTCTTTAGACAGATGCTGCCTGACCTATTGAGTGTTTCTGGCATTTTCTGTTTCTTCTTTTTTTCTGAAGCACCCACTCTGTTTTAAACTGTCAAGGGAAGTGACTTCCAGGCAGAAAGAGGGAAAGATTCAAGGTTGTGCTGAAAGTCTCCCAGGAGGACTGCGACAATCCCACCGACTCCTGGGAATCCCTGGCCTGTGACCCCTGGAGAGGCAGCTGCCAGGTTTGTGACAGCTTCAACACCATGCTGTTGTATCGCACAGGCGCCCTGCATAAATGGCTAAAGGAGCACAGTGCCTCCCTAGCTGCAGAGCCACTGACACTATCTGCCCCATCTGGGACAGGGTCTACAGTTACTTTCACATCCCCTCCATTCCTCCCCTACCCCCTCTCCTTCCATTCCTCCACTGATATTCCCATTTTTGTTCCAGCCCCCCCCCCCCCATTTACCCATCATTGTCCCTCTCCCGCTCCTGGTTCCATCAACACACATACAGGCACAGTTTACCACACAGAATACACCACCCCCAGTCTGGGGCTCCAGCTGTTAATCACCTCTTCCCCTAATGGGTCCCATTCTCACCTCATTTGCTCTTCAGAATCAGGTTTAATATCACTGGCATATGTCATGAAATTTGTTGTCTTTGTGGCAGCAGTATAATAATAGAGAAAAACTGAATTACAGTAAGTATACATGGATATTAAATAGTTAAGTAGTATAAAAATAAAACAAGTATTGAGGTAGTGTTCATGGGTTCAATGTTCATTAAGAAATCAGAAGTCAGAGGGGAAGAAACTGTTCCTGAATCACTGAGTGTGAGCCTTCAGGCTCCTGTACCTCCTCCCTGATGAGAACAAGACATGTCCTGGATGATGGGGGACCTTAATGATAGATGCTGACTTTCTGAGGCTTTGCTTTTTGGAGATGTCCTGGATACTATGGAGGCTCGTGCCTATGATGGAGCTGACTAAGTTTACAACTCTCTGCAGCTTGTATCGATCCTGTGCAGTGCCCCCTCTCCCAATACCAGATGGTGATGCAGACAGTTATGCTCCCTACGGTATATCTGTTGAAATTTGCAAGTGGCTTTGGTAACATACAAAATCTCCTCAAACTCCTGATAAAGTATAGGAGTTATCGTGTCTTCTTAGTAGCTGGAAGTTGAAATTATTGTCTCTTTCCACTTATTAGAGTCCAGCACTGGTTGCCCTTTGTGTTCCTGCTTATCATCCTCCAGCAGCTGGTTCCAGTATTCACACACCCCTCCCTCTAACTTGCTCGATCTATCTCTCCATTTTTTAAATCTTTGTCTGCCGCCATCTATCACTCACCTGCCACAGTCTCCAAACTGTACCCTTGGATTTCCCCCTCCACCATCTGACACAACCTTGTACCCCTCCTTGGTCAACTAATCACCTCGGACTCCTGTCTCACCACTCCCCCCTCCCTCCTTTACTGGCAATCTCTCCGCTCTCAGTCCAGTGCAGATTTTTGATGCTGGCGGAATTCAGCAGGTCGAGCAGCATCTTTGGGAGGGGAGGAATCTTCTCCGAAGTTGACACATTATGCAGAGATGTGGTGGATTTGCATATTGGAGACACGGGAAATGGCATACACTGGAACTGGAGCAATAAACAATCTACTCTATAGTCCAGATACAGGTTTTCAACCTAAAACATCAACATTCCTTTCCTGCCAGAGATACAGCTTGAATAGCTGAGTTCCTCAGATTCTCCTTAAATATTTCACCTTTCACCCTAAATGTGTGACCTCTACCTCGAGTCTCACCCAACCCAGGAAAAAGCCTGCATCCATTCACCTTGCACTTGCACTACTCTACTGTTCTGTTGATCCCAATTGAAGCTTGAGACAAAGCACCTTGTCTTCTTTCTGAGCACAATGCAGCCTCTTGGGCTCAATGTCGAATTCCTGAATTCTCTGTAGCAGAATGGTCCAATTCTGTCAGTTATCCATCTGTGATTTTTGGCTCAGTTTTTCTCTCTTCCTTAGTGCAGACTGGTTTGTTGCTCTACAACATTGGCTTCATCAGCTACCTGGCTACAGAAAGTGTGCAGAAAGTGATCCTCGATCTGCAGGACTGCCAAAGAGGAGGAAGAGAGTTCAGTGACTGAATGTATTCAGATAAAACTGATGTCTATTAAATGGGTTTGGAAAGAAGATGAAGTAAATTGTCTGTGAAGTATAAACTTGGATTTTATTTTTGATTCTTGTTTCAGGACTATCCCAAGAGAAGGTGGCAACTTTCACCAGAAACTTCAAGGCTGTGCCACAGTACGGCTTTGCCCAGAACGTGGCAACTAGTGGTGACCTTCTACAGTCTTACCTCCATCGGCAAGTTATTCAAGAAACCTCACAGGTATTCAAACATGTCATCCCTGCAGAAGGAAAGCCAGTTACCAACCAAAAAAATTCAGGTAAAAGACAGTACAAAGAATTGTTCTGAAGCAGTCGATAATTGTGCATTCGACACTGCTAGAAATAATGTGAAATATTTTAAACCAAGTGCTTCTTTACATTAGTGATTTACATTTATTTTCTATATTGCACTTGGTGACCCATAATGCACCATTTATACAATGGAGTTCTTTCTCAGATGTTGTATTTTGTGGACTCCTTATTTTCATTGGTTCATTGTGATTACTATGTGGGACGTAATTTCAGGTTGTTATTATAGCTATTTGTTTCATGGCATTAGAAATTTACTAGGTAAAATCAAAGCTGAGTTTATTGCCATATGCAAGTACATGTATGCACAGGACGTCATCGTCGTCATCGTCTGAACCTTTAGTGCCTAGATGGCATGTGGGGCCTCCAAAGGGTCATGTGCAGGTGCAACGAAAAACTTATTTGCAGCAGCAGTACAGGGGCATTGTATCATATAAGCAGCATTCACAAGAAAAAAAAACATAAGTTAACCTAAATTATACACAATTTTTACAAGAAATAACACAATTAGAACAAAACAAACCCAGTCCAAAATGGTCAGAAAGTTGCTAAGCTGTGGCAATGAAAGTTTTGCTCATTGATGCAAGAACTGAGTGGCTGAAGGGAAGTAGCTAGTTGCTCTCCGGGACCTCCGGCTTCTGTAGCTCTTGCCTGAAGGTAACTGAAAAGACGGCATGGCCAGGAGGATGAGTGTTTTTGATGCATGTTGTCTTCTTGAGGCAGTGCCTCCTGTAGGTACTACCAGTCGTGGGGAGGGATGTGTCTGTGAATTTTAATAGTTTCTGTAATTTTTTTAGAATTCTCCCCTCTATTGAAGTAAAATGCTGTAAATCGGTCTCTGGTTAGATAGCAATTGTGGTCACAGAAAGATAAGCATTTCTGGTTGATGTAATTTCACTGGAACTGGAAGAACTTTGAAATTATACATGCTTTCCCTTGTAGAGAGGGGAAGGGTGGAGACCAGAGAGACTGTTATACAAACAGTCATGAAGAATGTTCGAAAGCTTTTTCTCAATCACAAACAATAACTGTGGAGAAAGGAAAAGAACAAGCTGAGATCATGAGAAATAAAAAAAAAATGCAGTTACTGGAAATCTGAACTAAAAGTGATTTCTGGAAATACACAATAAGAAAGGTGACATTTATGGAGGAAGGAAACCCCGATTTAATGTTCGAGGTCTATGAGTTTTCAGCAGAACTGGAAAGGCTTTTTAACTGACAGAATACTGAATTTATTGACGAGATCAGAGGGCCATAACATTTCTCATGGTCAATGAAATAGTGTCCCTTGGGGTTACTGGAAATAGTATATGAGGCCAAAGACAGATAATGGTAATACATCTGGTCTAGGACAGATGGCACAGCCTCAGAATAGAGGGACAAGAAACCAAATACGGACTAAGTGCTTTGCAGGACACCTCAGTTCAATAAGTGGGAGCTGAACAAAATCATTGGGATTAAAGTAGTTGACTCAACTGAAGAAAAAAACCTGTCACAAACAAGAAAAAACTGCAGATGCTGGAAATCCGAGCAACACATACAAAATGCTGGAGGAACTCAGCAGGCCAGGCAGCACCAATGGGGGAAAAAGTACAGTTGACATTTCGGACCGAAACCCTTCTGCAGGACCTGCCAAAGGGTCTTGGCCCGAAACGTCAACTGTACTTTTTTCCACAGATGCTGCATGGCCTGCTGAGTTCCTCCAGCGTTTTGTGTGTGTTGCTAATACTTTATACTTTATTGACGCCAAACAATTGATACTAGAACGTACAATCATCACAGTGATATTTGATTCTGCGCTTCCCACTCCCTGGATTACAAATATTAAATATTAAAAATAGTAAAAATTAGTAAATATTAAAAATTTAAATTATAAATCATAAATAGAAAATAGAAAAGTGGAAAGTAAGGTAGTGCAAAAAAACCGAGAGGCAGGTCCGGGCCGCAGGAGTTTGTCAGTGCCACTGTGTCCGAGCACCACGCAGTGTTGATCAGTAGGCACACACCACCTCTCCTCGTCTTACCTGAAGACGCCGTGCGGTCCATCCGATGGATCGAAAATCCCTCCGGTCGGATGGCACAGTCGGGGGTGGCAGGGGAGAGCCAGGTCTCGGTGAAACAGAATACACAGCAGTTCTGCATCTCCCTGCAGTAGGTGAGTGTCCCTTTAAGATCATCCACCTTGTTCTCAATGGCTTGCACATTAGCTAGTAGGATGGTGGGTATAGGGACCCTGAAGCCCCTCAGCTTCAATCTGACCAGCAGCCCAGCTCTTTTCCCACACTTCCTCGGTAGGTAGTGCATCTTTCCAGGTCTCCATCAATGCAGTGTGTTGTTGTCAGCTCTTTGCGGTTGGTGGACGCATTCCCGTGGGGATTGATCGGCGGGTCGCGTCGTTGGACGCTCCGGGTCGGGCCGAGTAACGAGGGAGGCTCCGCTGCCACTTCCAGCTGCCGAGCGCCTGGGCTGTCGATTGGGTTGGGCGCCGAAGCCGACACTTGATCCCGGATGGCCGGGCTCCTGGCTGAAACAAGTCCTTAAGCCGAGTCACGGTTGCGGAGGTCTCCACTCCAGCCGAACCTCGGGCTTGTTTTCCGAGGTCGGCAGTGGAGGCCTCACTTCCGGCAGCTGTGGATGGCCACCAACGGGGCTTTACGATGGTCGCTCCGGGGAAGCGTCTGGGGCACCTTGAGGTCTCCGCCGTCACTTCTATGTGGTCATCTGCTCCGGAGAGGTGCTGGTCGGAATGGGCCGTGTCTCCAAGCGCTCCGGCACGGTAGCAGACCACGGGTCTCCGGGAACGTGGTGGGCCTCACTGGTCGGGTCCAGGTGCGGTCCGGAGTTTAAGAAGCAGTTCTGGTGCGGTGGTCTCCAGCTGGGTCAGTAGCTTCGCCAGGGTGTTGTTGATCTTGATCTTGCTAGATTGGAGGTTTAGAAGGGTTTCTCGGGTATAGGATAGTGGAGAGGGCAGTTTGCTCGGGAGAGCTCGCGCGAAGTCACCAGTTACTGGCGCCATCTTTAACGGAAAGATATAAATCTGATTGGTTAGTATGTGGATTAAATAATAATCTGATATATATTGTACATTTTGCCTTTCTAATTTCCCTCTCTATTCTACCCCCAACCACACCACACCTTTGTTATTTTCTCATACAGAGTGGATAGATATATCATTTCCTTGTCACCATTGACAATCCTTTCCACAAAGCACTGATTATTAATCAAATATTTGTCAAATATTTTCAGGACGGTGCTGGATCTTTTCTTGCCTCAATGTGATGCGTCTTCCATTGATGAAGAAATTTAACATTGAAGAACTTGAGCTCAGTCAAGCTTATATATTCTATTGGGATAAGGTACAATGAAAACATTTTCTGTCCCTATAAAGTGAATCATTTTAAGAAGTTTTGCCCATATAATTTAGCCAAATATCAGTAGATGTGCTATGTTATGTTTTCATAATGCACATCACATATTGTGGAAATATGAAGCTGATGGATCAGGAAACAATATTTGTATTACGCAGACAGCATTGTTAGAGTGTGATTGGAGAGAACCTGCTTAAATCTGTGCTTTGATGGCAACTGCTACCTCTTCTGTAACAAAACTTTCTGAAACATGAAGAGATTTATGAAGGTAACTATCCCATACTAACAGAACTGCCTGATTCTGAACAACATGTGCAAAATGCTAGATGAACTGTGATGGTATTGGGTTTGCTGACCGCAAAGTTTTAAACTCAAATGAAGATCTATAGCCCCATCCGATTATAGATCGCTACAGGCATCTTCACTAAAGGGAGGATATATTCTATCCACCTACTCTTCCAAAGCTACATCACTTCTCTGTTTATCCTCCACTGTGACTTTTGCTGCCAATACCCACTATCTGAGCAGTGGATTCCCCTCCCTACCAAGAAGGAGGCACTTCCAGCTAACAAAATAGTTTAAAAGTAGTTCATTTATTTTTATTGATACATGTTTAAATTTAGATAAAATTCTTAAAACACATTTAAAACTCACATAGCATTTCTATCTTATAAAAGCATTCCAAATTGCAAACGATTTCTAAAACACATTGGATTTATTAATGAGCTAAAAAGGCATACCAATGAGTTGCAGACGAACAAATTGTCACAGAAATCAAAGGCAGAGGACTGCATTCTAGTTCACCCCATCTTTGTGTCATTCTTCTTGATGTTCTTGGATCATTCCTAATAAGCATGGCTGCTCTCTTATATTTATAGTTTTCTTCCTGTTGGGTGATTTCACACACATATGATTTTTTTTCCCGATACCTTTTCACACACAGGTATTCTAAAAGCTTCTGAGGACAGAGCTCCCAGAAAGCCATGATAATTGCTTTGAAGCTGACTCAGAGTACACAAACCTTCCAGCTTATTAATAAATCTATTTGATGTGTTAAGTCATAATATCAATCTGGTCTGCATGCTTCCTTGAGCTAAATAACTTAGTGTTTTCTGGTTTGATACAAACCCAATTAACATAACCGCATTGTCTTACACTGCACCTCTTGAGCAATCAGCCTTATGCTATAGGCCATCATCCTGTGTTCCATAATCAGTGCTGTTAATTTGCAAAGCTGCCCATTTAATTTCAGACTGATTACTGCTTGCAAGTTACGTTAAATGAAGACTGACTCCCGATTATGACAAGAAGCTGAACAAAGAATATTGGTTGAAAGTTTAACTTACTCAAAAACAGCTCTCTGATGTCAAGAAATATCATCTGTTTTGTTGGATGCTGAGCTTGACAAAAAGGTCCCCTGTCCTTGGACAATGAATATCCATGACAAAACCCAACAGGTTAGGTAGTGTCTGTGGAAGGGAATAAACAGTTGACGTTTCAGGCTGACACAAAGTCCTCTTGACCTGAAATGTCAATGCTGCCGGACCTGCTCAGTTCCTCCAGCATCTTGTGTGTGTTGCTTGGGTTTCCAGAATCTGCAGAAATCACATTTATTTGTATCTGAAAGCCATCTTTGTATTTGCTGGAATACATTGGGGGTTGTAATTCAGTTTATGAGAATATGGAAAAAATAAATTGTAGTAATATAAGTATCCTTTGGAGGCAAGGATCATAAGAAAGCTCTGGCCTGTCAATATTTAGGTTTTCAAGTATTTGTTTAGTGTTAAATCTTAGATAAGAAAAGTAAGATTGAAAGTTATAGTGTAAATGACAGTGATGTTAAACTAAAACTCGTAGTGTCACAGATCTATGAAACATGGAACCAGCCCCTTTGGCATTGTTAATATGCCCAGACCACATTGACCTTTGACCACCCACTATCTTGTAATAATCCCATCATTTAATTTTCCCCATATTCTTGTAAACTCTTCCCAGATGTCACCACTCACCCACACACCAATTAAAAATGACAAAATAAACCTACCAACTTGCACCTCTTCGAGATGTGGGAGGAAAACAGCACCCAGAGGAAACTCGTGCAGTCTCAGGGAGAAAATACAAACGCCACATGGATAGGACCCAAGGTCAGGATTGAACCTGGCTCTCCGTCACTGTGAGGCAGTGGCTCTACGAGCTGCCCTGCAACATATGATAAATATTGACTTTATGATGTATGCATTATATAAATTCCTGTACATTATTTGAAATTCTCTAAACCCATTATAACAACATAGAGCATTTTGATTTGATTTTCTGGGATTCATTGAATTTAGTTTTTTTTTATTATATGTGTATGTATATAATGTCTTTTTTCATACTTTTTGGAGCATGGTTTGCATAGTTACAAATATCCAGTGTTCTTGGAAAAATTATGAATAAATGTTCATATACTTACCGTCAATTTTAAATGCTGTCATCCAGCCACCAAAATAAGTGTGGTGATTGTGAAGCCCTACGCTAATAAATGTATTTACAGTGCAAAAATAAAGAAAAATATAGTGATGCTTTAAGACACTGTGCCCAAACTGATGCCCTTAATTTATGATACTGATATCTTTGAATATAAATGCATATTTCCTTTTTCCTCAGCTTGAGCGCTGTTACTATTACTTGAATGCATTCATTGAGATTGCTCAGAGAACTGGCAAGGAAAAAGAGCCCTTTGATGGTAGACTGTCACAGTTCCTGCTAGGGAATCCTTCAAACGACGGAGGCCAGTGGAATATGCTTGTCAACCTCATTGGTAGGACCTTTTTTTAAAAATATATATTTATGTATACAGTTGTGACATGTTAATATGCCATGTGGTGTTGGGGTCAGAGAATAATGAACAATTCTTACTTTTGAGTGAATCAGAATGGAATTTCGTGAATGTGCAAGTTTTCTCTGAAGTATCGGAAGTCGAGTGGAGACCTGATAAAAGTTTGTAAAATTTATGAGAGGAGCATGGATATTGTGGAAGTCCAAGATCCTTTTCCCAGGGTAGTTGGGTGGGGGTGTAAGGGGTGTGCAGAGCTAGTTCTTTTTTGTTATTTAGCAATAAAGCACAGTAACAAGCTCTTAGACCATAAGACATCGGAGTAGAATTAGGCCATTCATCCCATTGAGTCTGCTCCACCATTCCATCATGGTTGATCTTCAATCCCACTCAACCCCATACACCTGCCTTCTCACCGTATCCTTTGATGCCCTGACTGATCAGGAAACAATTAACTTCCGCCTTAAATATACACACGGACTTGGCCTCTTCTGGCCTAACAAGCTGGAATGAGCAACATTTTGTGGGCTCCCCCCAGCACACCCTCGGGTTTGCTGGTTGTTAGTGCAAACGATGCAGTTCACCGTATGATTCAATGTACTTGTGATAAATAAACGTGAATCTTGAGCCCATGCTACCCATGTGGCCATGTGACCTACTCACCTGTACACGTTTGGAATGTGGGAGGAAACCACAGCACCCGGAGGAAACCCACGGTGTCACGGGGAAAATATACACACTCTTTACGGACAGTCGCAGAAGTGAAACCGGGTTGTTGCTGTGGTAATAGTGTTAAGCTAACACGATGCTACCGTGCCACCATACAGAGCGTGTTTGGTGCTTGAACAGGAAGTAGATATGTTAGTGGTGCTAAAGAGGCATTTAGATAGGCATATGAATATCTAGGAAATGGAGGGATATAGATAGTGTGCAGGTGGAAGAGATTGGTTTAATTTGGCGTTGTGCTTGGCACAGACATTATAGACTGGAGGGCCTATTCCTGTTGTTACGTACCCCGTAACTGGGTTGCCAAACCAGCAGAAATGGATCACTCAGTTCGAGTCTGGATTACTAGAACTAAGAAAGTTTTATTAAAGAAACAAGCAACACAGTACTCTAATCAAAAGGATAATAAATGCAACAGTTCAGCAATGATAAACACACATGTACACAGAATTAAAATAACAGGATCAATCAAGCTCTATCGTTGTCTAGGGGTAAATGACCAGTTTCAAAGTGACGCAAAGTTCAGTTCAATTTAGTTCAGTTCAGTTCGCAGTAATCGCTGCCGTGGGAGATGGACAGTGTGGGGGAAGGAGAGAGAGAGCAAAACGAATGAATATTCAAACGGCTTCCACACAGACCTTCGCAGTCAGCTTTCGGGCGAGCCCTTTGTGATGTCATCTGAGGTCACCGACCGTGACCCCTCCGTTTCCAGATACGATCGTTTCTCTGCGGTGAACCTGGCACCCAGGCAAGGGTGGACACACACCAGGTTCCCGCCGATCGTGCCTTTCCACCCTGAGCGTCTATGGCTTGATCCCGCAACCAGCCGTCCAAAACTTCCCACCGACTTGTGGGAGGCGCACCGCTTCCAGGGTCTTGTTACCTCGGGGTGTCGTGTGTGTCGCCTTAGCGAACCTGTCCCTTTTTATCCCCCTGCTGGGGTATCGCCTGTCCATCACTTCAAACAGTTCAGGGTTCAAAGGGGAAGCCGATCTTGACAGCTTTCCTTCCATTACTCTCTCCCGCCCCTTCATTAACATCTCCAAATGCTGCTCCATTGTTTTCCTTATTTCTCTTTCTCCTGAAGACAGGTGGCAGACCAACTGCTGATCCCACTGGTGCCAGCCCAGGCCAGCTAACATCTTAATTTATGTGTATTCTCGTCACACTGTTCTGTACTGTTTTAAGTTGATGATGTTATTTCAAGGGAAACACAGCATCAGGGGTCTGAATAAACAGGAAGAATCTCCTTAGCTGATTGGGTGGAAGGTTTGTGAATGCAAGGACCAGGGAGGTATTATTTTATAAATGACCTTGTTGGTGTATTTAAGTGTGAAAAAGGGTCAAAAGGGAGTTAATGTGAGAGAGGATTAGCCGCAAGACTATAGCAAAAATATGGAGAAGGGGAGTAGGACTGGTCTGCTGAAAGCTAGCATGGACCTGATGGACAAAATAGCCTCCTCCAGCTTTCTAATGCATAAGTAAACAAATCATTTCATAAAAGGATAGTTAAAGTGTGTGATTAGGTAAAGGGAAATAGAACAAAATGTTTAACCTCAAACGAGAGAAAATCTGCAGATGCTGGAAATCCAAGCAACACACACAAAATACTGGAGGAACTCAGCAGGCCGGGCAGCATCTATGGAAAAGAGTACAGCTGACACTTCGGGCCAAGACCCTTCAGCAGGACTGGAGGAAAGCAAAATGAGGAGTCAGAGCTAGAAGGTGGGGGGAGGGGAGGAAGAAACACAAGGTGATGGATGAAACCGGGAGGGGAGAAGGGTGAAGTAAAGAGCTGGGGAGTTGATAGTGAAAAAAGATACAGGGCTGGAGAAGGGGGAATCTAATAGGAAAAGAGAGAAGGCTATGGAAAATGTCTAACCTGCAAGACTGAGTCTCTGCTTTTATAATGGTTAAGTGTCAAAGATTGTTGGTAATTAATAGTTCTCCAATTTTTATAAAGGAATGTAGACTGAAAAGGAGTTTTAAGATTCTGTGGTGCATTCACTATCTACGGCAGGGGTTTCCAACCTTTTTTGTGCCATGGACCAATACCATAAAGCAAAGGATACATGGATCCCAGGTTGGGAGCCCCTGGTCTGAGGCATGAGTGCACCAAATTCAATCCATTTCCTTTTGACTTGGATCTGTGCCACTTTTGAATTTGTATATGAAATAGTTGGGAGTGATAGTCTTTCACATTATTTTAACAGCAAGCTATTGCCCATTATTATCTGTTCCACTAACTTGCCACATGTAACCAGAGTTAAAAATTATACTTGGATTTCTAAAACATACAAAGAAGGCAGATGTTTGTTAAATAACTGATAATAAATATTGCTGTGATGACTGTAGAGTGGAAACTGAGTGTGAAAGTATAAATTCGTATTTCCAGTTTATTGGATTGTAGGAAGACGAGTGGTTGGTGCTGAAACTGTACTTCCAGCAGTTAAAGCCATCTTTGATTGATATGAGATGTAGCAAAGCACGACCAGCTGCCTAATACTCCTTCCTTCTGAATGTAGTGGTGGTACATTTTTTCTCCAATTCTTTCAAAGTTTGCATCTGAATAATGGCCAGTTGAATTGGATTTCTTTTATAGAATTGTTTTCTAACCAAGTCAAAGTGGAGTTGGGCGCAATGAAAATCCTGGCAGTGATGTAGCAGATAAGCAGCATTCACAAGGATAAAATATAACTTGAAGTATGTCAGTAACTTTCTCCCTTCTCCTCACAACAAAGCTATTGAGAAGAGGTTGGGGAGAGGAGGGGATGGCAGGCAGAGGAACAGTGGAAACAATACTTATGCTTTTTCTTATTCAAAAAAACTAAAATTAAATTCTTACTTTTGTGTGCCAATGGATTTAGAATTGAAAAGACAAACGTTACCGAATAGAGGAGGTTTTGGCAATGTAGTATTCAGAAGAGGACTCTTGTGACACTCCTGATACCTGTTATGACACAATCTAGAAAGTGTACAGCTGAATTCCCTCTGTTCTGATTCTGGAAGTTATACCAGAGCTGGGTTTAAATCAATTTGTCTCAATTCTTACTAAGTGGAGCTGAAAGCTCCTTGAGGGTTGTACCATTAGAAAGAGATGTTTAATATACAGTAAGATAGAATAATTTGCTGTTTTAGGAAAACTCATTTTTCTGAAATGGATGAGGGATGAAATTCCTTTAAATCTTCCCTGTGCTTTATGAGTCTTTGAATATTTTCTGCCCATTTACTCTTTGCCAGATCCCAGTGTAAATCCATCAATCCTATCCCACATTGCCTCACTTTCTATCACCAGCTACCAAAATCAGAGATAATTTACTGTAGTCAGTTAACTCAATAATTGGCATATGCTTAGGATGTGGGTGGAAAGCAGATCACCTTGTGTCAAACCACTGTGGTCACAAGGAAGATATTCACATTCCATACAATACAGCACCTGAGGTTAGAATTAGGGTGTCTAGAGCTATAGATTTAAAGATGATTTTTCTTTAAAATGAATTTTAGAATATTAAAAGTATGTTGTCTGCCTTACAGAAAAATATGGAGTTATGCCTAAGAAATGCTACCCTGAATCTCACAGTTCAGAAGCCAGCAGAGCCATGAATGATGTTCTGAATCACAAGGTAAGAATCAGTTAAGATGACTGTGAAAGTGCTGTCATTTCAGTTCCTGCATGTTTGCCTCAAATTGTATTTTGAATTTTAAGGTATTTTTGTTATACCTGCTAAGACTGTAGTCAACAGGTATTAAGGTGGAAACCTCCACTGGTTGCACTCACAAGAAGGTAATTGAAGTTTTTGGGTGTTAACTATCCTAGCCATAATACATTGCTGAGTCCTATACTCAAACAAGTTCAGTTGTGTTATCAATTAATCTTCGTCCATCATGTGATTAGAAATGGGGATGGTTGCTGATTATTGAAGAGTTCAGTTCCTTATCAAATGACCAGTCAATGCCTAAGTACAGTTGGACCTGGGAAACACCTGTATATGGGCTGATAAGTGACGAGCAACCACAGCCACAATGAACGAGGCAATGTTGTCTTCAAAATGAGAGTCATTGTTGCCAAGACATGTCCATCAACATCCTGAGGTCACCATTGAACAAAGACTTAACTGGATCAGCTATCTAAATACTGTAGCTACAAGAGTAGCTCAGAGGCTGCATATCCTTTGGCAATTGCTACTCTGGCAAGTACATTTTGGACAAATTGGAAGAATGAGCAAAAAAGTGGCAGATGGAATACAGTGTTGGTAAATGTATGATAATGCATTTTGGTAAAAGGAACAATAGTGAGGACTATTATCTAAATGGAGGGGGTCAAACATCAGAGATGCAGAGGGACTTAGGAGTCCTCGTGCAAGACTCCCAGAAGTTTAATTTACAGGTTGAGTCTGGTAAAGAAGGCAAATGCAATGTTGGCATTTATTTCAAGGGGAGTAGAATATAAAAGCAAGGAGATAATGCTGAGCCTTTATAAGACACTAGTCAGGCTGCACTGAGAATATTGTCAATCGTTTTGGGCCCCATGTCTCAGGAAGGGTGTGTTGTCATTGGAGAGAGTCCAGAGGAGATTCACAAAGATGATTCCGGGAATGAAGCGGTTAACATGTGAGGAGTGTTTGGCAGCATTGGGCCTGTACTCACTGGAATTTAGAAGAATGTAGCGGGGGGGGGGGATCTGATTGAAACCCACCGAATGTTGAAAGGACAAACAAGAGAAAATCTGCAAATGCTGAAAATCTGAGCGACACACACAAAATGCTGGAGGAAGTCAGGAGGCCAGGCAGCATCTATGGGGAAAAAAGTACAGTTAATATTTTGGGTTGAAACCCTTCGGCAGGACTGGAGAAAAAAAAGCTGAGGAGTAGGTTTCAAAGGTAGGGGGAGGGGAGAGAGAACCACTAGGTTTAATTCCAATTAAAACCAATTTTTGTTTCACTTCCCATTCCCATTCTGGTATGTCCATCCATGGCCTCCTCCAGTCATGATGAGGTCACATTTAGGTTGGAGGAACAACACCTTATATTTTGTTTCGGTAGCCTCCAACCTGACGGCATGAACGTCGATTTCTCAAGCTTCCAGTAATGCCCCCCAAACCCCCCTTCACCATTTCCCATCTCCTTTTCCCTCTCTCACCAATCAACTTCCCAGCTCTTTACTTTATCCCTCCCCCGTCTAGACTTCAGGGATGGTGGGGTGAGAGGAAGATGGAGTTTTCGAGTGCCTAAGAGCTGGCGTTGGGACCTGAGAGAGACAGGTTTGCGGAATGTTGAAAGGAATAGATAGGGTGGCTGTGGAGGGGATGTTTCCTGTGGTGGAGGTATCCAGAACTAGAGGGCACAGCCTCAAAATTGAGGGGTGTCCTTTTAGAATAGAGGTAAGGAGGATTTTTTTTATATGGCCAGAGAGTAGTGAATTTGTAGAATGCTCTGCCACAGACTGTGGTGGAGGCCAAGTCTGTGGGAATGTTTAGGGCAGAGATTGATAGATTCCTGATTGGTCAGGGCATCAAAGGATATGGTGAGAAGGCAGATGGATAGGGTTGAGTGGGATTCAAGATCAGCCATAATGAAATGGCAGAGAAGACTTGATGGGCTGAATGGCCTAATTTGCTCATGTGTCTTACGGTCTTCGGTGATTAATTGCTGACACCCTGAAGTCCTTTCAATGTTGACAATGCACTAGTCAGGGAATGTTCTCCACTTGCCTGGATAACCATAATTCCAGTTACACTGTGAAGCTCAACACCACCTAGGATAAAGCAACAGTGTTAATTGGTTTCCAATCTAAACCCTGCAATGAATTTGGGAAGGTATCTCATCTCAACCTCGAGGGCAATAATGGATAGGCAATGAATATGAGCATTGCCAGTGGTGCCCTGATTGTGGGAAAAAATAATTATAAACCAAAACTTGGAGCATGGGGAGGTTCACAAAAACCACAACCATCTTTCAAAGCAGAAAAGATCAGAAAGATGACAAAAGACAGTTGGAAGAAGAAAAGTTGCCGTTGAGAGCTGAATTGATCCTGGGCATTAAATGACTTATTTATCTTTACTTCACCTTTGTTTACTTTTACTGTTATAGTTGCTTTGTTTTCTGTTAAGTTGCGAGAATTCTATTGGCGCCTGAGAAAGCTGGTAGAGAATGGGTCAACTAAGGGGGAACTCTCTTCTCACATGGATGATATGATTGAGCAGGTGAGCTATTATTTATAATTTTTGATGGTTTGATATAGTTCTCAACCTTCAGTCGTTACAATTAATATCTCACTGATAATTAGACTGGATATGCACACTATTCAATGGGCTGAATGTCCCATTGACATAGTAATTCCAAACTCAGTGCGCCATAACTCTTTTAAGGAGAATTGTTGCTTAATGGGAGGAAGAAATATCCTTATAACAGTGTCATTACCCATGACAAGACTGTGATATCCAGTGTTGCTAGTCTCTCAGTCTTATTGCTCTAAAATGTAATGTTGAAAGGAATCTGCTTATTAATAGAGGCAGGGTTTGTCTTTGGTGCTGTAACTTATTACTACCATCATGCCATTATGAAGTGCAGAACTGAGCCACATATAAATATCAGATTCCCTAATAGTAGTGTCTTATCCTTGTATGTCTAACTGTGGACCTGATCAGGTTAATAACTGTTATGTTATCCAGCATTGTTGTCTCTTCAGCATGCTTGGGTACATGCCTTTAAATCGATAAGTAAACAGATGCCCTTTCTCCAGCAAAGTGTGATTTCACCCCACCCTTTTAGAAGTGCAAAATATAACAGCATTAACACATTATACTCAAGTTCCCAAATTCATGTCATTGAGTTTATGAATGAATTTTAGACAGAGACAGAGGATTGATACTACTCTGTCATGTTCTTAAAGAAATTCATTTCCATGTCAAGCTTGTCATAGTTTTTTCTGCGGCAACAGTACAATGCAATATATAAAATTACTACAGAACTGTGCAAAAGTCTTAGGCATCCTAGCTATACATATATGTGCCTAAGACTTTTGAACAATGCTGTATATTACAACCAATGAGTAATAGAGACAAGAGCAAAATTCTGTATACCTGAGAGGTTGGAAATGGATAGAGCCATCCTTCTGGCATAAACGAGGCAGAGGGATTGATCCCTGTATGGGTACTCTATATTACATACAGAACTATATTCAATTCTTTTTGGCGATACAATCCAATCTGTCAAAGCTACATATTATATTATAAAATATTATCTCTTCTAATATCTATCTATATGATTCCATTGGCCAGTCAAAACAGGATACCATGGTAATGTTCATTTATTCACATTTGGAGAAATGATTAAGAATTTTTTGGTTGGAGAAGATTAATAATGGGAATGGGGATGAAACCTCAGAGGAATTTGAAAACAAAAGGTGAGTTTTCTAAGCTGGGATGTTGCTTAACTCGGAATCAAAAAATGTCAGCAAAGGGAACTTGTGCATAGGGAATTCTTGGATCGCGTTGGCGAGGTATATATCATGTACACCTGAATTAGGAAATTTCAACGTGAGAAATCTGCTGTAATTTTCAGATCTAACCAGGAGGTGTCAGTGTGAGACTGTTAATGCGTTCAGTATTCTGGATAGTATGTAATGAAAATCTCAGTGCGAGATTTCTTGCAGGAAAGGATAGTTCAATTAACCCTCTTTTCCTTATTTGCACATCACGGGTATTAGGAAGTTTGAATTTGAGACAAATCAAAACACAAATCCATCAGATTTGTAAAACCAATCCCTAATTTGCTGAAAGCAGCATTACAGGTAGACAGGATGGTAAAGAGGGTATTTGGTATGTGTCAGTAAGAGAAATGCGTAGAGGAGTTGGGATGTTATATTGTAGTTGTACAAGATGTTGGTAAGACCTCACTTTGAGTATCATGTATAGTTTTGGTCACCTTAAACTGGAGTGAGTGCAGATAAGATTTATGAGGATGTTGTCAGGATTTGAGGGCCTGAGTTGGAGGGAAAGGTTGGGCAGAGGGTGAATGCACACTGTCTTTTTCCCAGGGATCATCGTCATCATCATCATCATGTGCCGCAGTCATGGTCCCATGGCCTTGATTGTTCTTGGCAAATGTTTCTACAAAAGTGGTTTGCTATTGCCTTCTTCAGGCAGTGTCTTTCAAGGCGGGTAACCCCAAACATTATCAATACTCTTTAGCCATTGTCTCCCTGATGTCAGTGATCACACAACCAGGACTTGTGATATCCACCAGCTCTCATATGACTATCCACCACCTCCTCCCGTGTCTTCATGTGACCCTGATCAGGGGGAGCTAAGTAGGTGCTACACCTTGCCCAAGGGTGACCTGCAGGTTAGCGGAAGGAAGGAGCAACCTTACACCTCCTTTGGTAGAGACATTTGTTCAGGGAAGTGAAACTAAAAGCTATGAGGCATTGGTTTGAGGTGAGAAGGCAAAAGATTTAAAAGGAACTTCTTCACACAGAGGGTGGGTGGTCTGTATATGGAATGGGCTGACAGAGAAAGCAACAATATTCAGAAGACATTTGGATGGGTACATAGATAATAGTGAATTAAAAGGGCACAGTGGCTGGCAGGGATGAGTTTATTTATTTGTTTATTGAGATACAACGTGGAAAAGGCCTTGCAGCCCGGTAAGCCACACCTTCCAGCAATCCCCCAATTTAATCCTAATCTAACAAACAGCAATTAATTTACCAAACAGTACATCTTTGGACTGTGGGAGGAAATCTGAGAGTTGGGGTGAAGAAGGACCTGCTTCTGTGCTCTATTACTCCCTGACTTTATCTATGACATCATGATTTAATAACACAGTAAGGTCGAGGGGCTGCATAGTCTCTGATCCTCTATCTTTGTTTTTCAGCTTGTAGGTTGACCAGGCTTGTACGCAATATTCCAAATACAGCCTCTATAGGGCCCTGTAGGGGTGAGCAAGATGATTCTACTCTTGTACCTCAAATCATTCTGCTGTTCACGCTGCATGCCTTGTGCCTTCCAGATTAGGTAACTAACAGAAGAATACATTCGTCCCTCAACACCAAAGCCTTTCACTCTCCCACTACTTAAAGCATACCCCATGTTTCTATTTTTTATAACCAAAATGACTGACTTCACATTTCCACATTACATTCCATCTACCAACTTGTTGCTTATCCTTATCTCCTGATAATCTGTATGTCCCTGAAACTTCTCTCCCTCCTTCCCACAGCCCAACCCATCATTTGGCAAATAGTTGAGCCATTTTCCAAGGGATGCAGAGGAATAATTGAAAGTGGGAGATTTTTGATTGTAAGTATCAGGCACTTGTAATCATAGTCAGTCATACAGCACTTGACTTCATTTGTAAAGGCAACATACACTAAGTGCTCCAGCATTTGATGCTCATTTATCTGAAAGGGTTTGTTCTGTGTCTTCATTCATTTTAATCGCAGTGTTGATCATTGGCTGAGCTCTCTGGGGAGAGAGTGCCAGAGATTTATTGTCATCTGTGAAGAAACTTTTCTCATCTCAGTCCTGTGACCAACCCTGTCCTACCCTATCAGTCCCACTCAGACCATCTTTCATTGGCTAATCTAACTAGAGTTAGGTTCATTAAAACATGAACGAAAGGAAGAACAATGCGTTCCAAATACTTCCTTAGGAATTGAAAGAATTATTATGAAGTTACTTCCTGTCATTTCAAATAAAGTACTCATACACTTTAGTATTGATGTATTCGATGCTGAGATGCATCCTGGGATGTGCTGGGACACATCATCAGTGATGTAACCTGGGGTCATCAGATGTTTCGGGTCTTCAACATCAGATGCCCTCGCCCAGGCGAACCAGCCAGGGTTGATGAGGCCCTAGCTTATATCCCAGTAGCACTGGTCCATGGCTCACCCCTCTTGACCCATAGCCATCTGGAGGCAGGTTCAGCAGCCTCTGTGATGGTCCTGATGGAGAGTAGATTCTGCAGAGTGAGCAGCCAGCAAAACTGCTACACTTCACTTCTATCCCAAATACTAAATTACTCCATTCCCAACTTGCTTTCATTCTTTGTTACTTGGGAACTGTAGCTTTATTAGCAATTCATTTTATTAGTTATTTGGGAATCAAAAGATACCAGAATCAGAATCGGGTTTATTATCACCAACATGTGTTGTGAAATTTTTTGATACCAAACATTATATTCTCAAAATAAGCTGAATGTCTTCCCAAATTGTCATATTGGCTTCGGCCATGAGAACATTTGATTCCTGTCTTAACAGATAGGAAGTTCTGGTAGAGGACAACAGTATTATATTCACGTTCCTTCAAGTACTGACAGTGAAAGGAAGTCTTCATGCTGCATTAAGTTTTTACTGGGAATCAAAAATGTAGAGGTGGAAATTTAAAATAAAAACACGAAAAGGAACTCTGAGTAGGTAAGGCAGCATCTTGAAGTTTAATCTGTACAGTGCTTCACGTGCAAGACAATCCTCATCCACTTCAAAGATTGTCCTGTGTAAGTTCTCTGTGATGAATGAAATCAGCAAGTTGTGTTTTAGTTGCACCAAGCTGCTACATTGCTAAAATTCTTATTTTGGTTATTTATTTAGAGATAGACAGAAGAACCTGTTATTTAGTAACAGGTTCTTCTGGCCAATGAACCTGTGCCACTCGATTGTACCATGTGACCTTTTAACCTGCTAGCCTGTATGTCTTTGGAATGTGGGAGGAAACCCACGTCGTCGTGGGGAGAGTGTACAAATTCCTTTCAGACAGCTGTGGAACTGAGCCTCGGTCGCTGGTGCTGTAATAGTGATTATCTTAACTGCTGTGCTACCGTGCCATCCAGAACGGGTCTTTGTTTACCTAAATTTGTTTTTAATTTCAAAATGGAGCCTCCCTTAAAATAAGGGAAATTTTTTGGTGATCTAACATACAGTGCATTCAAGGTGCATAAATTTTATTGAGTGAATTCTTTACACCTTACAAGGGAATATTATTTCAGTGGTTTTCCAGAGGAACTGGATAAATCACCAATTATTGATGTGCTTCTTCATTGTTGCATTTATAAATGATCAAGCTGGTGAGACTTGGTTGATCAGTGTTGGTCTGTGCAGATTCAAGGACTATAAAAACTATCAGTCAATTCAAGCAGTCAATCGAATGTTCACCATTAAGTCTGGGCAAAGCTGCATAAGTTCCATGGGGCAGGGACTTTGTACATGCCAAAGCACTCAGTGATACAAAGAGTAGATGACAGTTTGATTTATGGCAGCGCTTACCGCAGGGAGTTGCTTTTGTGTAGGACCAAGCCAACTTTGTGAGTTTCAGCATCCAATGTAACTTTTCTCAAAATGTAAGGTTGCAATTTTTCAAGTTAACAATAAAATAACTGAACAATTGTGGCTCTCAGCACATCCAGTTGTTCTTTGGAGCAGCCCCAAGGTGGGATCTACCCCTGTGTATGTCATTAAAAAAAAATGTTTTCCATCATACACTAGTTTAGCCAGTAAGTGGAAAGTGAGCTCATTGCCAAGAAGCAGCATACAATGGATATGGGCTACGATTTTCAGCCTCATTTCGTTATGCATTTTATGTATCAGGAGAATTCCAAGGATTTTACCAGACCGAGTACCATCGTGCTAAACTTAAATCATGATATCACAGCACTTGGGCTTAAATGGACCATATCAGATTTCTTCCATTCTCTCCTGGATGTGGAAAATAAAGAACTTCAATCATTTTAAAATTCTATAATTGTTGAAGTTTTATTTTTACAATTTCCATTTTCTAATTTCCGAGGGGCATAGAATGGTTTATAGAAGGGCATGTCAATAATGTTATAGGAAAGTATGTGTGTGTGTGTGTGTGTGCAGTTTCTTATAACAGTGCATTAAGTACGTTTTAAATAATTAGAGGAATAGGATGTGGTTAAACCACAAAGCTTTCCTTGACCTTGCCGTTTCTCCTGCCCAATCTTGGTGCCCCTGTATGCAGCTATTCCTATTTCTTGCCAGTCTTCGGACATAGAACAACACAGCACAGGAATGGGATCTTCAGTCCACGAGGTTATGTTGGACAAATTAAACTAGTAATTAAATGTCTAACTGATCTCATCTGCCTACACAGCATCCATATTCTTCCATTCACTGCATACAACCTTGAACTCAACATCAGTAAGTTCTCACCTTAAATGTTTGTCCTCAAGAATTTAGATATTTTGATCCTGGGGGAAAAATACAGGTTGTCCTCATTATGGAGGATAGAATGTTCAGTTAATGTTATGTTAATCTGTTATTTTAGTAAATCTCTGCTTGGGGTGCAGGCAATATTGGCAAGGCCTGTGAATGTGATGTGCTTATTTTCAGAAAGATATTTACTGGGCTACTTTAAGAATATTAACAGCCTTTGATAGAGGGCTGGACTGGAACCAGGTATTAGAAACCAGTTAACATTTTCTTACAATCCAGAAGAAGTATTCAATTCAATTCTTACATCCTGAATCAAAATAGTCAATAGTAAAAATCTGCAGATTCCAGAAATCTGAAATAAAATGAATGAATGTTGGAAGCATGTAGGGAACCATCATAATTGATGGCCCTGACAGCAACATCCATGCCTCATGAATATATGATATCTTAACAACAAGTAACTATGAAGACATAAGTACACCTTTGAGTATTATGTGGGGTGTGGTTATCAATGTATTAAAAGGAACAGAGGGCTGGGAATACTTGGCATGTCAGGCAGCATCTGGAGAGAGGAAAAAAGTGATGTTTCAAGTTGATGGTCTTTCATTGGAATTGATCAAGAAAGGTGAAGGCTCTGGGAGCTCTAATTCTGTCTGGGCAGAGGGGTGATGGGTAAAAGCAAACACTGGGGAACTGCTAGTGACTAATTCACCAGTTATAGTAGATGGAAAGCTATGTGAAAAGGAGGACATTTGGAAGTACTGGAACAGAAAATCTCATCTTCAGGGCTGATGCAGCACAAAGATGGAGAGAAAGATGGTGTTCTCCCAGCAGACAAGGTGGAAGGAGGTATAATTGAGGTAGCTGTGAGAGTTGGTGGTAGAAAACAACAAATTTCTCAACATGTCAGTGATATTAAACCGGATTTTGATTCTAAATATCCTGAGATGGAAACAGACAGCTCCAAAAAAAGGAGAGAAACCTCAGAAAGGGTCCAGGTGAATTTAAGAGTAGGGTAGAATTCAGTAGCAAAGTTGTTGAAATTAACAGTCCCACACTAATGCAGGAAGCAGCACCATTGCAATTGTCTATGTAGCAGTGGAAAGAGTCTCGGAGGGGATGCCAGAGTAGGTTTTAAATAGCTTGTTCCACATAACCAATAAAAAGACAGGCATAGCTGGAGCCAATGTGTGTACCCATAGCCACCCCTTGAATTTGTAGAAAAAGGGTGTAATGGAAAGAGAAGCTATTGAGGGTTAAGGATAGGTTCTGCCAGGTATGATTAATACTGGGGTTGATAAATATTTTGGATTGTTGAGTGAATGTCATTGTTGTAGCTGCAATAGAATTGCTTATTTGTAGAAGTTCTGGTTGTGGCATAGGCAAGTTCATGCTTCTGTCGGATATCAAAACTCTGCTCAGCCTTATTACCTTGGAGTGAAAGTAATTGGCTAAAATCAGGTGTCTGTAATGCTGGACAGCCAGGAGGAGCTCAAGATGAATAATTAAGGATTTGTTTTTAAATTTAGTGTCATTTGTGGTAAGATTTATGTTTGCTCATTGCTGAAAGGAAAGATGCAGCCAAATCGCTGCGGCTGAACTTGTGAGAGATGAGGAACTGCTGCGTACTTGTTCTTGCAGAAACATGGTTCCAGGGCCATCACTCTTCAGGCCATACCACTCAGGGACTTGTACTAATATTATTTTTTGTAATTGTATGTACTGTTTTGCATCCTGGCCCCGAAGGAATGCTGTTTAGGTGTATACATGAATATGGTTAAATGACAATTAAACTTTTACTTGAACAAACTATACCTGTGAATGATTTGTATTGTTACCAATTTTTCAGATGAGGAAATGTGCTAGCCATCTTTTGGATGTAAAATAACAATGGGGCAATTTCCCTGAATTTTTGGCTGAGATTTATCCTTCATTCAGCATCTCCAAAACATTATATCAGATAATTATCACCCCAGTTTTTAGAGGGTTATGTTTATACTTAGATGTTATGTTCAAATGGCCTAATTTGTCATTTCAGGCCACGAACTGGAGGTTGGAAAGTGTCATGCCTGAGAGGCTGGGGCCATGGACTGGAGGTCTGGTGGCTGCCTATCCTGGGATTGGAGGGGTGTGTGTATGGGTGGTAGGAAGGGAGGGAAAAGTGCTTATTTTGCAGCTGTGGCTTGTTGCTGCTTATGCTGAACATTTTGGGCATGCTATATTGGCACTGGAAAGTGTGGCGATACTTGTGGGCTGCCCCCAGCACATCCTTCAGTCTGTTGATTGTTAACACAAATAATGCATTTCACTGCATGTTTTGATGTACATGTGATAAATAAATCTGAATCCGAATGCTGTTTCCACAGCAGCGGCTACATTTCAAAATAATCCACTTTGGCACTTGATACATCTAGAAGCACAGTAAATCTGTCTTTTGTCTAATGTGTATCTGGCCTGACTGTTTATTCATTTCCATAGATGCTGTCTGAACTGCTGAGTTCCTCCAGCGTTATGTGTTACTGTGGCCCAGAAATGATCATTTTTTGAAGCATAAATGCTCTCCCTGCCATTACCACCTCTTTAGTAAAAGGCTTAATGGTAGAAATTAGGCACCATCATTCGCACACCCTCTACTCAGTATTCTGATGGATTTTGGGGCCAATGGAGGCAGGGTGTTGGTAGTAATGTGTGTGCATGTGAAAGAAAGCTAGTGAATGGTAATTTAAATGGACATGCCACTGTAGAACATTAGAACAGATACTGACTCTACTATTGATAGTTTAATTTTAATTATAGATGTCATGCTGTGAATTGGTTCCATTTGTATAAATTCCACTGTCCATTACATACTAAATTACGAACATAATGAGAAGAATCCAGATTGACTTGAAACTCTTGCTCCACAGCGCCACCTACTGACTAGAGCCTGCAGGTTCACTATGATAAGCAATTTTTTATTTACAGATTTTTACGTTGTTGCATTAAGACTGAGGGGTCCAGGTACATAGGTCTGAAAGTGGTGACACAAGTGGGCAGGATGGTGAACAAGGCATTTGGCATGTTTGCCTTCCAGGAGTTGGGATGTTATGTTGCAGATTTACATGTCGTTGGAGAGATGACATTTGGGAGTATTGTGTGCATTGCAGATTGCTCAGCTATAGGAAAGACGTCATTGTGCTGGGAAGAGTGCAGGAAAGGTTCATGAAGGTATTCCAGGGATTTCAGTAATTTGGATAGTCTGGGACTTTTTTTCCCCCCGAGAGTGTAGGAGGCTGAGGGTTGACCTACATAGAGGTTAACAAAATTATGAGGGGCATAGATAATGGGGATGGTCTCATTTTGTTTTTCCTAGGGTAAAGACTAGGATAAAAGCTAGAGGACGCAGATTTGTGAGAGGGGAAAGAACCTGAGGGGAAGCAGAGTGGTCAGTATTAGGGCGAGCTGCCTAAGGAAGGTGTAGAAGTGGGTACAATCACAATTTTTAAAAGACACTTAAACAGGCACTTGGATAGTGTTGGGCCAAAAGTAGGCAAATGGGATTAGCTCATATTGATATTTTGCTTATTATTGGACAAGCAGGACCGAAGGGCCTGTTTTCCTGCAGTATAATTCTCTGTGACTATTGAGAAAGACAGATTGCTCACTGCAATGGGGTATCTAGAAAATTGTCGTATGACATTGAGAGTCGATATCATTTAATGAGGAAAAAAATTGTGATTGAAAAATTGGATAAGGTTGGCAGACTTCCTGATTAGGTTACCCCATGCTAGGGCTCTCAGTTGCTCAGTTTGAATTAATAACCAACTGTTATTTTGCACAGGTTTTTCATCTCAGTGTGTGGAAGATAGAGAGCCTGGAAGGGAATTTGAACTGCTAGGACAGAGCCTTAGTCTGTCAAAGGACAGATGAGTTAAGAGAGTGGGCAAGAAGATAGCAGGTGGAGCAAAATGTGGGGAAATGTGAAATTGTGCACCTTTCGTTAGTCAGGGGCAAAAAAAGACTTTAAACCTCAAGGGTTGAGACAACAATAAACATTTGAGTAGCTAAATCTGAGCCCACTGGTTCAGGAGATGCAGGAAGAATATGTTTGAACCAACAGTCACAAAAGACAAGGAACAAGTTGGCCTTTATTTCAGTGCAGGTGGAATATAAAAGCAGGGAAGACTTGATGAGATTGTGTAGACTAGCATTGTTGAGATAACACTGGAAAACAGTGTTCAGTTCATTTCGCTCATCTTGCCCTGGATACCCGTGGTCTTGTACCTAAATGAGATGGTTACCTTGGCAGCAAATGTCCAAGAGATTAATTGAGTGACTCATTACTGAGTGGGGCAGTCTGTTCTATGAAGATAGGTGAGTAAACATTGCCCTGTATGCCATGAAGATTAGGAGAGTGAGAAGTTGTTTTCATTTATCATTTTCATTATGTACTGTGTTGTTTAATGTAGATGATCATGGCCCCATGACGATGATTGTTGGTAGATTGGTAGATCTTTGCATGCTGAGGGAATCAGTGATATGGGAATGTACAGTGGACTTGAGCAATAGGAGCAGCCATAATCTTCCTGGATGGTAGATCATGTTCTTGGGGGTCATGTGGCTTATCTCAAATTTGATTTCCTGTGTTGCTTTGTTGTAATAACACAGATTCTATTTTTACAGATTGGATACCAGACATGTTGTGAAAATCTGAGTTTTTCTTTAAATCATTAAAAATGCTGGATATGGAGCAAGGCGGATTCACGGGTATCCAGGGCAAGATGAGCGAAATGGACTAAATGGCCGCCTTCCTCTTCATATTATTTGGGCTCTTCGATGAAAGCATTCATTTGAAGTCTGTCATCCCAGGGTATCTCAGATATTTCAATAAAACATGGTTTCTTTCTGAAGTATAACAGCCATTTTTAGCAGAGCAGGGAGCACATATACAGTATTCTGGGTGAGCAAATCTGTTGCTATTGTTGATTGAGTAATCCAAACATTGAAAAGGGAATTTTAAGGTGATTCTTTGCTTTTCAAATAACAAAAGTTATCTCACCTTCCAACTATATCTAATGTGAGAGCTTAATGGTAGCTTCAAGTCTTACATTCAAGAGGGCACTTCAGACAGTTCAATTTTCCTTCACTGTTGGACTAAAGGCCAAATTGAGATGATATACCATATGCATCAGCCTCTACAGCAAGGCTTGTTTGTACAGCCCTTAATTTCTGGAACTAGAATGTTTCAACTGGTCCAAGCTTTAAAACAAAACCGTTAAAACTTATCATTATTTTTCATGTAGAATGTATGCATAGCCTAATTAGCAACTAACTGCCAGTAGGAAAGTATGACAGCAGTGTGATGGCAAGCTGGAAGCAATTTGGTCAGGGGTTAATTGCTAGCAGGTTAATTGACCATTGATTTGAGATGGTCTCCAGAATTTTGGGATTGTTTAATTAGGGACGATGCATTATTGGTCTGTATTTTTTTTGTAATATTGAAATAGATGGTATGCCAATAGAATGTTTCTCTTCTTCAGAGTGAGAAACTAATCCTAAGAGTGGAAATGAGTTGCTTTGGTTTCTTTTTCAAGTGCCTGCTTTCTGTCATTGTTTGAACAGTAAACTTGGTCAGCACAGCTGTGCTGCAGCTGTTACTGGCATTTAAAATAAAGCATTAAGGAGCATGTGTTTTACTTTAAATGCCTCTGACAGTTTTGTGTTCCCTTGTATCTTCTTGCTGTGTTCAAGCATTGCTAATCTTCCCTTCAGATTGTACCTTTGGTCCTGGAAACTTTCTCAGTGCCTAGTCTTAAAGAGGGTCAGGGCACCATCATAAAAATGAGAAAATCTGCAGATCCTGGCAATCCAAAGCAACACACACACAATGCTGGAAGAACTCAGCAGGTCAGGCAGCAGCTAGAGAAAAGAGTAAGCAGTCGACGTTTCGGGCTAAGACCTTCAGGACTGGAAAAGAAGGGGCGAAGTCAGAGTAAGAAGGTGGGGGGGAGGGGAGGTAGAAGTACAAGGTGGCAGCTGATAGATGAAACCAGGAGAGGGGGAGGGGGTGAAGTAAAGAGCTGGGAAGTTGATTGGTGAAAGAGATAAAGGTCTGGAAAAGGGGGAATCTGAAAGGAGAGGACAGAAGACCGTGGAAGAAAGGGAAGGGGGAGGAGCACCAGAGGGAGGTGATGGGCAGGTAAGGAGATATGGGGATTGGTGAAAGGTAGGGGGGAGGCGATTTTACTGGAAGTTCAAGAAATCGATGTTCATGCTATCATGTTGGAGGCTACCCAGACGGAATATAAGGGGTTTCTCCTCCAACTTGAGTGTGGCCTTATCCTGGCAGTGGAGGAGGCCATGGACTGACATGTCCATGTCGGAATGGGAATGGGAAGTAGAATTGAAATGGGTGGCCACCAGGAGATCCCACTTTTTGTGGTGGATGGAGCAAAGGGGTGTGGCATAGCGGTCTCCCAGTTGCAAGAGAAAGTTTCAAACCCTTGGCAATTCTCTGGTTTTCTGCATTACTCATAAATTGTGATCTGATCTTCATCACAATAATAGACAAACCCAATCTGCCTAAACTAATAACACACACAAAATGCTGGTGGAACACAGCAGGCCAGGCAGCATCTATTGGAAGAAGTACGGTCGACGTTTCAGGCCAAGACCCTTCGTCAGGACTAACTGAAAGAAAAGGTAGTAAGAGATTTGAAAGTGGGAGGGGGGGATCTGAAATGATAGGAGAAGACAGGAGGGGGAGGGATGAAGCTGGAAAGTTGATTGGCAAAAGGGATACAGAGCTGGAGAAGGGGGAGGATCATGGGACGGGAGGCCTAAAGAGAAAGTAAGGGGGAGGGGAGCCCAGAGGAAGATGGAGAGCAGGCAAGGAGTGATTGTGAGAGGGACAGAGAGAGGAAAAAAGGGGGGAAATAATAAATAAATAAGGGATTGGGTAAGAAGGGGAGGAGGGGCATTAACAGAAGTTAGAGAAATCAGTGTTCATGCCACCAGGTTGGAAGCTACCCAGATGGAAAATAAGGTGTTGTTCCTCCAACCTCAGTGTGGCTTCATTTTGACAGTAGAGGAGGCCATGGATAGACATATCAGAATGGGAATGGCATGTGGAATTAAAATGTGTGGCTGCTGGGAGATCCTGCTTTCTCGGTCAGAGCGTAGGTGTTTAGTGAAATGGTCTCCCAGTTTGCGTCGGGTTTCACCAATATATAGGAGGCCACACCGGGAGCACTGGACGCAGTATATCACCCCAGCCAACTCACAGGTGAAGTGTCGCCTCACCTGGAAGGACTGTCTGGGGCCCTGAATGGTGGTGAGGGAGGAAGTGTAAGGGCAGGTGTAGCACTTGTTCCACTTACAAGGATAAGTGCCAGGAGGGAGATCGGTGGGAAGGGATGGGGGGGGCATGAATGGACAAGGGAGTTGCATAGGGAGTGATCCCTGCGGAAAGCCGGGGGGGGGGAGGGAAAGATGTGCTTGGTAGTGGGATCCTGTTGGAGGTGGGGGAAGTTACGGAGAATTATATGTTGGACCCGGAGGCTGGTGGGGTGGTAGGTGAGGACAAAGGGAACCCTATCCCTAGTGGGATGGTGGGAGGATGGGGTGAGAGCAGATGCATGTGAAATGGGAGAGATGCGTTTGAGAGCAGAGTTGATGGTGGAGGAGGGAAGCCCCATTCTTTAAAAAAAGAAGACATCTCCTTCATCCTGGAATGAAAAACCTCATCCTGAGAGCTGATGCCGCAGAGACAGAGGAATTGCGAGAAGGGAATGGCACTTTTGCAAGAGACAGGGTGGGAAGAGGAATAGTCCAGATAGCTGTGAGAGTCCGTAGGCTTATAGTAGACATCAGTAGATAAGCTGTCCCCAGAGATAGAGACAGAAAGATCAAGAAAGGGGAGGGAGGTGTCAGAAATGGACCAGGTAAATTTGAGGCCAGGGTGTAAGTTGGAGGCAAAGTTAATGAAGTCAACGAGCTCAGCATGCATGCAGGAAGCAGCGCCAATGCAGTCGTCAATGTAGCGAAGGAAAAGTGGGGGACGGGTACCATATAGACTTGGAACCATATACACTTATCCTTGTAAACCGAACAAGTGCTACACCTGGTTTGGAACTGTTCTGCAAAGCCAACAAAAAGGCAGGCATAGCTGGGACCCATACGAGTGCCCATGGCTACACCTTTAGTTTGGAGGAAATGGAAGGAGCCAAAGGAAAAATTATTAAGATAAGGACTAATTCCGCTAGATGGAGGAGAGTGGTGGTAGAGGGGAATTGGTTAGATCTGGAATCCAAAAAGAAGTGGAGAGCTTTGAGACCTTCCTGATGGGGGTATGGAGGGAAGGCTGGGGCGGGGTTCTGAGTTGGATGATCAGCCATGATCATAATAAATGGCGGTGCAGGCTTGAAGGGCCGAATGGCCTACTCCTGCACCTATTTTCTATGTTTCTATGAACATAGGTGGGAAGGGATTGAACAAGGGGGGATAAAACAGTGTTGAGGTATGCAGAAATGAGTTTGGTGGGGCAGGAGCAAGCTGAGACAATGGGTCTACCTGGACAGGCAGGTTTGTGGATCTTCGGTAGGAGGTAGAAACGGGAAGTGCGGGGTGTGGGAAATATGAGGCTGGTGGCAGTGGATGGGAGATCCCCAGAGCTGATAAGGGTGGTGATGGTGTGGGAGACAATAGCCTGGTGCTCCTTAGTGGGGTCATGATCGAGGGGTAAATAAGAGGAGGTATCAGCGGGTTGTCGCTGTGCCTCAGCAAGGCAGAGGTCAGTACGCCAGACTACAACAGCACCCCCCCTTATCAGCGGGTTTTATAGTAAGGTTGGGATTGGTGCGGAGGGAGTGGAGAGCAGAGCGTTGGAAGGAGTGAGGTTGGAAACCTCGCACAAAACACACAAACAATTGTACTTTTAACGTTTTTGTTGAACACATTATTTCATCATTCACAGTCCTAGTTGGAAAAAGTATGTGAACCCTCATATTTAATAACTGTTAGAACTTTCTTTAGCAGCAATAACCTCCACCTGGCGTTTCCTATAGCTGCTGATCAGACTTGCACAGTGGCAAGAAGGAATTTTAGACCATTCCTCCATACAAAACTGTTGCAGTTCATCAATATTTTTGGGATACCTTGCAAGAGCAGCCATCTTCAGGTCATGCCATAGCATCTCAATTGGGTTAAAATCCAGACTACGACTTGGTCATTCCAAAACACCAATTTTCTTCTTTTTAAACCATTCTGTGGTTGTGTTTTGGATCATTGTCTTGGTGCATCATCCAACTTCTACTAAGCTTCAGATGATGAACTACTACCCTGACATTCTCCTATAAAATGTCTTGATGCAGTTTTGAATTCATTACTCCCTCAATGACTGCAAGCTTTTCAGGCCCTGACATAACAAAGCAGCATCAAACTATGATGCCTCTTCCGCCATGTTTCACAGTTGGGATAGGTTTTTTGTGTTGGTCGCAGTGCCCTTTTCCCTCCAAATACAGCAATGTGCATTTCTGCTATAAAGTTCTTTTGTCTCATCTGTCCCAGAGCATTGACTTAGAAGTGTTGTAGAACATCCAGGTAGTCTCTTGCAAACATGAGATGTACAACAATGGTTTTTGTTGGAGAGGAGTGGTCTCCTCCATGGTGTCCACCCATGAATACCATTCTTGTTCAGTATTTTTCCTGTAGTAGATGCATGAATGGAGACTTTGGCAAGTTCCAGAGATTTCTGCTGGTCTTTTGCACCCCCTTCAGCATTGCACGTCATGCTCTTGGTGTGATCTCTACAGGACGTCCATTCCTAGGGAGAGTAGCAACAGTCTTGAATTTGCTCCAATTATAGTCAATTTCTCTTACTGTGGACTGATGGAACACTTAGATCTTTAGAAATGTTTTTGTAGCCTTCTCCAGCTCCAGCTTCTCTACAATTCTTCTTCGAAGGTCCTCTGAAAATTATTTTGATTGAGGCATGGTACACATAATCATATCTTTCTTGAGAAGAGCAGGCTCTGTCAATGACTTGACCTTTATAGACATAGAAACATAGAAAATAGGTGCAGGAGTAGGCCATTTGGCCCTTTGAGCCTGCACCGCCATTCAGTATGATCATGGCTGATCATCCAACTCAGAACCCTGTACCAGCTTTCCCTCCATACTCCCTGATCCCTTTAGCCACAAGGGCCATATCTAACTCCCTCTTAAATATAGCCAATGAACTGGCCTCGACTGTTTCCTGTGGCAGAGAATTCCACAGATTCACCACTCTCTGTATGAAGAAGTTTTTCCTAATCTCAGTCCTAAAAGGCTTCCCCTTTATCCTCAAACTGTGACCCCTCGTTATGCATCTTTTTTACAGGGCAGGGCACCTCTAAAACCTACACCTCCAATCTCATCTCACTGACTGGAACACCTGACTCCAAATAGCTTTGTAGAAGGCATTATACCAGAGGTTCACATACTATTTTGAACCTAGACTGTGATTGTTTAAATGGTGTACTCAGTATTGCTGAGAAGTAGTACAATTATTTGTATGTTATTAGTTTAGGCAGGTTGTGTTTGTATATTACTGTGACTAAAATGAAGATTAGATCACATTTTATGAGTAATTAATGCAGAAAACCAGGTAATTGCAAAGAGTTCACAAACGTTTTATTGCAACTGTACGTCTGGTCTCATCGATATATGAGAGACTTCACTGGAAGCACTAGGATACAGTAGATGATCCCTACAGATTCACAGGTAAAGTGTCGCCTCACCTGGAAGGACTGTCTGGGGCCCTGAATGGTAGTGAAGGAGGAGGTGTCAAGGCAGGTTCTGCTTGCAAGGTTAAGTACCAGGAGGGAGATCAGTGGGGAGGGATGAGTGGACAAGTGAGTTGCTTAGGGAGTGATCGCTGTAGAAAGTGGCGGGGGGGGGAGCATGGAGGAGAAGATGTGTTTGGTGGTGGGATCTTCAAGGAGTTTGTGTGTGTTGCTTTTGTTTACCATTAGTATGTGGAAGTTAGATTTTTGTTCCAGTTTTGTTATTAATAAAAATAGGGCTACAGAGTTGGGTGAGCGTTTCTCTCTGTAGCCACTTGTCGGCTATTGCAGTGGGGTCCGTGAATGGGTGGTGATTCATATTTGTTGGAATTTCAAAATGGCTAAAATACAAGAAAGGGGTTTTTGGATTTCATTGATGTTGGTACAACTATTGCTGAATTAATAGCAAAGTGCAAATATTTTATAACAGTGTCGGATTTTGTGAATAAAACATGCAACTCGTTTTATGTGCTTAACAGAAGCTGCAGCCCTTTATTTCCATTACGAGCAAACCAAAGGCAGTTGCCTTAACTGATGTCATTATGTCAGGGACCATCTTTTAAAGTAAACACTGTGTTTGACTTGCGTAGAATGGTTTCTATTCTGAACTCGCGAACACGAGAGGGCACAGTAGGTACAGAGGAGATGTCAGGGTAATTTTTTTACGCAGAGAGTGGTGAGTGTGTGGAATAGGCTGCCAGCGACAGTGGTGGAAACGGATACAATAGCGTCTTTTAAGAGACTCCTGGATGGAGCTTAGAAAAATAGAGGGCTATGGGTAACACTAGGTAATTTCTAAAGTAAGTACATGTTCGGCACAGCATTGTGGGCCAAAGGGCCGGTATTGTGCTGTAGGTTTTCTATGTTTCTATGAACAATATGTGTCATCTGTCACCCATTACATTACCCTACAACAGATAATTGATCTGGAGGTGTATGATAGTACAAGAAAATGGCATTGGCCTGGGAAAGTGTTAGGAGTGGAGTCCATGAGGGTGTATTTTGGGACTCTATCTATGATTTGAACAAAAACAACATAAAACTAGTTCTTACTGGCACAATAACTCAAAGCTAGAATAACAGGCTTTCTCATTGCTCAGCCCTCAAGGGTCTTTGGCCTGAGGAATTAACTTTATTTCATCTGTGGAAACTGCGTGACCTGCTGAGTGTTTACAGTGTTCTCTGTTTTAATATGAGAATTCTAGCATCTGCAGATTTTAAAAAACTCCATTGTTAATCTGACACAAATGTTGGCGTCACTGATGTCAATTTGAAATGGTTCAATTGAAGATGTATTTGAGCTCCCCAGTTATACAATGATTAGATGAAATTACAGACCATGATTTGTGCTGAATTAACAGGTCTCCATCAGATGACACTTCAATAACAGTTGGCTTCTGCAGTATTCTTACTGCATTGGAGGAAAAGGTCAAAGCTTTGTTTTCAGTTGATTGTGGCATTTGTTCCTGGAAGTTTACATTTACTGGGCGTTATTGGCCTTGATCTTGACAAGTATGTACATTATGTCCGTAAACCTCCTGTCATGGTTTAGGTGAAGAGAAGTTGTGTTGAAGATTCCATTAAAAAGTGAAAAGGGAAGCTGGCTTGTTTGTAACTATTTGCAAGTTGTGTGTGTGATTTAACCATGATAGTCAACATTATCTTGCTTTGAAAAAATACTGCAATGTAAACTAAAAATCCTAAAATGCTTCAGAGAGAGAAAAAAGGTTTTTAAATTTAGTCTTTGTGAACAATTTAGGACTATCGAATGATATATAGTGCTAGAATGATTCTCCAGCTTTAGTGAGTCATAACCTTACAAATGTAGCATAAATATTATCCATTTGTGTGTGCTTATACCAGTCTTGTCTAAATACTGAGACAAATCTGAAATAAGTATCAGACATTGATAAGTGCTGAGGTACAAAACTGAAACTTGACCCGCTTTGAGGTAAACATCTTAAACAGGAGACTGGCTTCTGGTGAATAGTTACCTTGCTTATTTACATTTTGATTTTTTGCATTGAATACTTTTTACAAACCTTTGTTAACATGCTGTTACTAATTTTAGAAAAATTCTAAGGATAAAACAAGTCCATTGAAGATAAAATAATGGCTTTCATCTGTGACACTCAAAGCAGTCTACTTTTTTTTTCAAAGGTCATTTTTGTTTAACTTAAGTGTAAACTGTGTCTATCTGATCTTAAATCTTTTCACAGGATTAGAGATGTAACTAATGTGGCTTCTACTTATTACATTAATATTCTGATATTGATTTTTATATTTTACAAACTGTTGTGCTTTAGTTGCTATGAGAACAAAAAAAAACCATCACGGCATGTCCATCATACACTTTAATCAGTGAATGGTGCCTTTATCCCAAGGACAGAAGGAGGAGGAGACAATAAAATGAATACTGAAATATTCAACAATGACGATCAACATCTAAGATATTCACTCAGGAACAAAAGAGATACTGCAGATGCTCGAAACCTGGAGTAACACATGCAAAATGCTGGAGGAACTCGGCAGTCTTGATGAAAGATCTCAGGCAAAATGTTGACTCTTTATTTCTCTCCATAGATGCTGCCAGACCTGCTATTTTGAGATATTAATTGTTTAGTTATTTGTTCCTACCAATTCACTGCTACACAACTAAACAGATCACTGCCAGATGCCACTTATCTATATAGTTGTGTAATGTGACTCTTAAGAATCTGTTAGATAATAAAGTTCAAAGTAAATATGTTATCAAATTACCTGTCACTGAATTGAAAATACACTTGGACTAAGATGTTAACTGTCCTGTGCTATCACCAGTGGGATCATCAGTTGATCTGCCACCTGCCTTCAGGAGTTTCGGCCCACTTATGATCAAGACTCCCTCAAGGTGGTGGGCCAGCAGTGCTAAAGCACCACCTTCCACTGGCATCTGCCTCTTTCTTTCTTTCTTTTTAAATCTTTTAATTGAATAAGTATACAAAGGGTAAACCATAAAGGCACTAATACACTTAGAAATTACAGGAGATATTAATACAGAAGAAAAAATTGATACAAACAGTGCAATTTAAACATAAAATAATATGGTAAAATAATAGTATACTGATTTTTATATATATATATCAATAGAGAAAAGGAAAAAAAACCCAAAAAAAGAGCCCCCCAAAAAAAACCCACCGTGCAACTAAACTAAAAGCAAAGCAAAGTAATGGGCTAACTTGGAAACAGGTGGAGTTAAAGAACTTAAAATCACGTCCTCAAACCCGACCTCCATTAAAAACAGTTTAAAAAAAAAAGGCAAGAAGGGAATATAAATATGGAACAAAAGAGAAAAAAAATTACATTAAATGAAAATATTGAATAAAAGATCTCCAGATCTGTTCAAATTTGTGAGGAATCATAAAGATTACTTCTAATTTTCTCCAAATTTAAGCATAATATTGTCTGGGAAAACCTAAAAAAGGTAGTTGGAGCATTAGGCTCTTTCCAATGTTGTAAGATACATCTTTTTGCCCTTAAAGTAAGAAATGCAATCATTCTACGGGCTGAAGGGGAAAGATTACTGGAAATTTTAGGTAATCCAAAGATAGCAGTAATAGGATGAGGAGAAATATCTATATTCAATACCTTTGAGATAATATTAAAAATGTCTCTCCAAAAAGTTTCCAGAGTAGGACAAGACCAAAACATATGAGTTAAAGAGGCTATCTGCCCCGGACATCTATCACAAAAAGGATTAATATGAGAATAGAAACGAGCTAATTTATCTTTGGACATATGTGCTCTATGAACAACTTTAAATTGAATTAGGGAATGTTTAGCACAGATAGAGGAAGTATTGACTAATTGTAAAATCTGCCCCCAGTCATCCACGGAAATAATAGAACCCAATTCTTGTTCCCAATCTGACCTAATCTTATCAAATGGAGCTTTCCTAAGTTTCATAATAATATTATAAATAATAGCCGTTACACCTTTCTGACATGGATTTAGGTTAATTATAGTATCTAAAATATATGTAGGTGGTAACGTCGGAAAGGAAGAGAGTATAGTACTTAGGAAATTTCTAACTTGTAGATATCTAAAAAAAATGTATTCTTGGTAAATTATATTTATTAGATAATTGTTCAAAAGACATAAGGGAACCATCTAAAAATAAATCCAAAAACCGTGAAATACCCTTAGTCTTCCAAATTTGAAACGCACGATCCATGAAAGAGGGAGGAAAAAATATTTTACCTAAAATAGGGATCGCTAGCCCAAATTGGTTGAGATCAAAAAATTTTCTGAATTGAAACCAAATACGCAAGGTATACTTAACGATCGGGTTAGAGACCAATTTAAGGCGTTTCAAATCAAAAGGAAGAGAGGAACCTAAAATAGAGCCAAGTGCATAGCCCTGAGCAGATTGTAATTCTAATACTACCCATTTAGGAATGGATAATGTATCTTGGTTAAGTAACCAAAATTTCATATGTCGAATATTAATTGCCCAATAATAGAATCTAAAGTTAGGTAATGCTAGACCTCCATCTCTCTTGGCTTTCTGTAAATGTATTTTACCCAATCTCGGGTTTTTATTTTGCCAAATAAATGAAGAAATTTTAGAGTCAACTTTATCAAAAAAAGATTTTGGAACAAAAATCGGTAATGCCTGAAATACATATAAAAATTTTGGCAGAATAAACATTTTAACTGCATTAATACGACCAATCAAAGTTAAATATAATGGAAACCATTTAGATGAAAGTTGAGTAATATGATCAATTAAGGGTAAAAAATTAGTCTTAAATAAATCTTTGTATTTACAAGTAATTTTAATCCCAAGATATGAGAAATAATTATTAATCAATTTAAATGGAAAGTTATGATACAAGGGAAGTTGTTTATTAATCGGAAAAAGTTCACTCTTACTAAGGTTTAATTTATAATCTGAAAAAAGACTAAATTGTGCTAATAAATCTAAAGCAGCAGGGATAGATTTTTGAGGATTAGAAATATATAAAAGTAAGTCATCAGCAAAGAGTGATATTTTATGGGACTTTAGGCCCCACATCTGCCTCTATCAGAGTTGTTGGTCGGTTCCATCCAACAGATAGTCTACTCTTAAGATGTCTATGCAACTACTGAAGGGTTTGCAAAAGATGGATATACTGTCTGACTATCTGCCCCTCTGGACGTACTTGGTCCACACCCATGACGATCCTGTCTCTGCTGCCTCAGCTACAGCCCTGCTGGTTGACTTGATCTCTCTTCTAGTGAAGCCAAGGTCACGCAGCCACTTCTGGAAAGTGAACGCAATAAAGCCACGGCAACCTACTTCAAATGGATAGCATGAGACCTTCCACCCTCTGCTCTTAATTCTGCATACTTGGTTAACTTGCACTCATGGGCTTCATCGATGTTGTCTTCCCAGGGGACTGTGAGTTTGCCAATAACCACTTCTCTACTGGTGTCAGACTGTACGATTATATCTGGACACAATGTGGTGAAAGCTATCTGCTCCGGGAAACTGCCTTTCCCATCCAGGTCAGCCTTGACACACCAATCATTGGCTGAAGAAAGTATGCATGATCGTGGGCTTGCACTGTATATCCTTGACTTGGAGTCTTCTATCACAAATGATATGTGCTGTTCTGTGCAGCATAGGGCATGAGATAAGTTGTGCTGCAGTACTTTCTGCTTAACTGCTTCTGTTACAACTTTGAGAACATTGTTTTGTCTCCAAGTGTATATGCTGCTGGAAAGATTGACTCTGCATGCACTCAAAATATGTTGAAGTGTTCCCTTCTTGCAACAAGCAGCACACCTGTCTGTCTTACCTTCATACCAGGTGCTGAGGTTGGTAGGTGTTGGGAGCAGGTTGTACGCTGCTCTGCATAGAAATGTGGAGCGATTCCATCTGCTGCAGAACATTCCAAGATAGATGTCGTTGTTCAACACTTTCCCACCAGGTCCAAGCCCCTTGTTTGGCTAGGCCAGCTGTTTTAGCTAACCTCTTCTCTTCTACCTCTTGTATTTCTTGCGTTACAAACTCACAGCACTCCTTGCCTATAGAAGATGGCCACCACTTGTGGGTTGTCCATCCGAGTCCCTGGCGGCCTAGCTGGGTAGCCCCAACCATCTCCTTGTGCTTCAATCTAGACTCTGCCTCAACTGCTACATGGGCTGACCACTTCCAGCCTGATCTCACATCCGGCTGGGTGTTCTTGATGACAGGGTCTTTTGAGTCTCGAAGCATCAAGAATGATCTTACCTTGGCTACCTTGACCTCTCAACGAGGGATTGCACTGGGATGGTAAGCTTTGCCTGGCTACTGTGGATTGCTACATTGGTGAGGCTGCTTGGTACTCCAACCCACTTCTTCACATACTTGTTGATCTTCTGTTCCAATGCCTCAATATGGGACATTGCTACTTCATAGACAGTTAGTGGCCACATTATCCGTGGCATCAGTCCGTACTGCAAGCACCACAACTTCAACTTGCCAGGCAAGGCACACTTGTCGACAGACATCAGACCTCTGCTGATCTGTTCTCCTGCCTTTTGAACCCTCTCAGCTCCTCTGTGTACCATCACCCAAGGCTCTTAACTGGTTGGTCCTGAATGGATGGAATCTCCTCTCCACAAAGGACTGTATACAGCCCTGAGATTCATTTTCTTCATACTCAATAAATCCATAATAGAATAAAAACCATAATATAATCAATGAAAGGCCTCACCAACTTGTGGTCAACCAGTATGCAAAAGGTAACAAACTGCAAGTACATAAAGAAATAATAATAATAAATAAATAAACAGTAAATATTGAGAACATGAGATGAAGAGTCCTTGAAAGTGAGTCCATAGATTGTGGGAACATTTCAATGATGGGGCAGGAGTTGAGTGAAGTTATTCTCTTTGGTTCAAGAGCCTGATGGCTGAGGGGTAATACCTGTTCCTGAAACTGGTATGAGTCCTGTGGCTCCTGTACCTTCTTCCTGATGGCAGCAGCGAGAGGAGAGCATGACCTGGATTGCAGGGGGCGAGAGAGGGGAAATCCCTGACGACATTGCTTAATGGTGAGGAGAGCTTTATCTGTGATGGACTGGGCTGTATCCACTACCTTACCTTTTGCAGTATTTTCCTACAAAAAGTTCAAGGGCATTGTTGTTTCCATACTTAGCTATGGTGCAGCCAGTCAATATACTTTCCACTGCACATCTATAGAAGTTTGTCAAGGTTTTAGTTGTTATATTGAATCTTTGCAAACTCCTAAAGTAGTGGTGCTGCTATGCTTTCTTCCTAATTGTACTTATGTGCTGGACCCAGGATAGGTCCACTGAAATAACACAGAGGAATTTAAAGTTCTTGATCCTCTCCACCTCTGATCCTCCAATGAGGCTGGCTTTCGGACCTCTGATTTCCTCCACCTGAAGTCAATAATCAGCTCCTTAGTTTTATGCTGGCCTCAAATCCTCTTGTGTGTCAGTTCCCATAACCCTCAATTCCTGCATCTTTCAAATATCTATATCTGCAATAAATAGATGTATTGATATGGCCTCCCTTGCCTTCAGGGGCAGAAAATTCCAGTTATTCACTACCCTTAGAAAGGGAGTGTCCAGACACCTTGGTCTTAAATAACTGATCCCTTAGTTTGCAGGTATAATCCCTTGTTTGTGATTCTCCCACTAGTGGAAACAGCTCAACATCTTATCAAGCCCTTTTAGGATATTATGTGTTCTTTTAACTTCAAGTAATATAACCCCAAACTCTCAGGTTTCTTTAATTAAAACAACCCTCTCATCCCAGGAATTAGCCAGTGAATCTCCTTTCGTTGCCTCCCAATGTAATAACTGGTCTGCTCTTTGCTTGTCCTTTGAACTGCTTAGTGCTTCTGACATTTTGGGGGATGTTTTTTAATTTCATATTATAATTTGAATGCTGATCCTTCTGGTGTGTGCAGCTTCGTTTTCAGATTTATTGTGTTTGTTTTTACCAACTGTGGTCATTGGCACAGCTTGCCCACCTATAAGCTTATTTTAATAGGCCCTTTCATGCGTCATCTTCCCAAAAATGTGCAGATTTATAAGATTAAACCAAGTGATGATGCTGACCTGTTGTCCATCTACTTTTATAGTCATTGTTATTTTGAAGTCAGTGCTTTCCATGCCAAGTCAAATTTAATTTTTACCTTACAAACAATTAGATCTGCCTGCATTTGTGATAAATAAAATGAAAGCAGTGAATGTGAGGATTAAAGCAATTACATTTTGAGTTCATATTTGTGTAGGTGAAAAATAGTGGGATCATTGATTTCGCGTCAGTATTGGGAATGACACTAATTAATACCAGAATATCCTCTGGAATAGTTTAACTTGAGTACTTTTCCAAATAGGTTAATCCATTTGTCAAACCAATCTTAGGTTGACATTAAGAAGACTTCAGTTGTTTAGTGTGTCTGGCAGTGCACTCAGACATGAAAGGAGAAGCTGATTTCACATACGTTACTCTCAAATCTGTCCAAATATAATGCAGTGGCACAGATAGCAAACTAGATATAGATTGAGAATCAGGTTTATTATCACTGACATATATAGTGAAATTTGTTTTGTGGCAGCAGTACAGTGAAAACAGGAAAATTACTATAAGTTACAAAATGAATAGAACTGGGAAGAAATAGTGAGAATGGTATTCATGGATTGTTCAGAAATCTGGTGGTGGAGAGGAAGAAGTGGTTCCTAAAAGGTTAGGTGTGTGCCTACAGGTTTCTGTACCTCACCCCCTCTCCCACCTGATGGTATTTTTGAGAAGAAGGCAAGTCCCAGATGGGGAAGGTTTTTAATGATGGTTGTTTCCTTCTTGAGGCACCACCTTTTGAAGATATCCTCTGGAAGAGGGTTGTGTCTGTGATGGAACTGGCTGAGTCTGCAACCTCTTTCAGTCCTACACACTGCCACCCCCATATGGCAGTGATGCCAACAGTAAGAATGTTCTCCACTGTAATCTCCTCAAACTCCTAATAAAGTATAGCAGCTGGCATGCCTTCTTCATGATTGCATCAACGTGTTGAGCTCAGGATAGATTTTCTGAGTTATTGGTGCCAGGAACTTTGAACTTCCATCCTTTCCACTGCAAACCCCCTTAATGAGAGCTGGTTGTCTTCTTCCCAACTTCCCCTTCCTGAAGCTCACAATCAATTGATGTTGAGTGTAAGGTTGTTGCTCCAACACCACTCAACTAGCAATAAAGTAGAGGCAATGATTTGATCCAATCTGAAGCTTTTCCATATTTGTTTTCAATGTGCTTTGTATTTCAGCATTTTAACTTTTGAAAGCAGTGGATTTATAGTTTCCAAATTGCCTGTAAGTTAAATTCACTGCAGATACTCTGTCCACTGCCTCACATGGTCTAAAGCAACTTTTTCAAAACTTACCATCTTGTTCTTGTTACATACACCTGTTAGGGTGCATTCTCCAGTTACCCTATAAGGTAACCGTAGCCTTCAGCCAGGAGCAGATGTCATCAGGTGGTTCCCAACCTTCACCGAGTGTTTTGACCCTTAACCACGACACTCTCCAGTTGGTGGTGAGTGTTGTGGTTAAATTATTAGAATGCATGACATCAAAAGCTTCTAAGATTTGTAAGGAAGATCAATTTCTAAAAGTGGAGAGGGATAGTTAAATAGTTTTGCACACAGAGTTAGGAACATGTATGCTTGTATCAGATTTAAATTTAGCAGTATTGTGGGAGAGTGGTTTGTATGTACAGGTGGCTGTAAACTGAGTGTTCGTAACCAGGGGATGACCTGTTGTTTTTCCAACTTTCTTGAATTTCTTCACAGGAACCTCCTAAGAAACTTGTGCAAAGTGTGTTGGGCCATGGACAGGTTCACTTGAAAGACTATAAAATCCAGTTTGATGGCATTGGCTATGGAATATGGGAATGCTTTCTTCACAATAGCCTTGAGACTAGGATGTGACTTTCAGAAGTTGCAGCGAAACAATGAGGCTTTTCAGATAGCATGCAGCTGATGGGATTGTCACTGGATCATCATCCATTATTTGCTCTCTGTCAACGTCAAAGCAAACACAACTGTCTGTTAACTCACCAGCTGCTCTTGAACCCCTGCCAACTCTGTGGATCCTTGCCCATCTCTAAACCAGATGTTTTGCAGTAAGATGGTAATATAGTAATCTGTGCACTCACGGCTTATGCCTGTAACATTGTGTTTGCTAGTTTGAAGCCAAGTCAACAGCCAAAATACAATAGATGACCGTTGCTAATTGCAGTTTCCTGGAATTGGATTATTGCTATTATCTATAATTTGCAACGAACTTGCATAGACCCTTGTGGGCTGCTTGAAGAACTGATATCATTAAATACTCTTAACAGCAATTTCTATGTAGGAAACTTGAAGACATGGTAACGAACTGTCTGCTCCTTTTCAATTTTACATCACTTACACATAATTCGACCTATCTTGGCAGATTGGAATATAAGTATTCAGGAATGTAATTTTATATTGACCTAGATAATTTGAAAACTAATCCATTATAAAGTATTTTCATATCCTAAAATCAAATTATTCAAACTTTATTGGAGTATTTCAGGCTACTGATAGATTATTGAAGGATCGATAGGGTGTATTATCATTACTGAAACAGATAATCTGCCCAATTACGCAATGTTGATTGTGGGAACTTGTGCACAAATTGATGGCCTTGTTTCCTACATTGTGACAAAAGCTTCACCTCAGAAAGTACTATACTGCAATGACTTAAAACGAGTCAGAGATAGAACACAAAAACAGACCAACCAAGCCCATGTCAATGTTGCTGTGAGTAAACATTCTGATTTGGGTGTGTTAATTTGGGAATATCTATGTTACTGTTTTTGTTTTGTCTTGGAGATTATCATTGCAATTCTCATTGCTTTCTTTAATCTAAGTCCAATTTGCCAGATAATTTCTTATTCTCAAATTAACAATTAAAATTTTCACTGCTGGGAAGCATTGGCTGACCCAAATGAGTAATCTTCATTTGTAACTTCTTTATAATTTTTGTTGCATGGCTTCATAACACCATTTAGATTAGAAATCTGCTGCAGAGTTGTTGTGTAAGAGGAGGAACTGCAGGTGCATTTCCAACCCCTTCCAAACTCCCCCCCCCCCCACTACCCCTGTGCTTCTAGCAACTGAATAATCTTAGATATTGTCGGCCTTGGAGGGTGTGTGGCCCCAAGGTAATTCTTATGGGAGCCTAAGCCTGCTAGTAAGATTCAGTGCTCCCAGTACAGGCAGATTCTACCCATTACTGGAGAATATGTGCAATCGAATTCAAAACATTTAAATGACTAGGACTATCACATGTGTAAGTTGTCACCTTACTGTTTCTGTAACAGCAACATCATTAATATTGACTGCTGTTAACACACCAAAAGTTTGTAAAATCTGTACAAAATGGAGCTATATGATGAGCCAGTCGTTTTGTGCAACTTCAATGAAGGAATAATCAAAAATATCTTAATGATTTGAATTCCTATGTTAATTTGCTTTTACTCTCTGAATGTGAGTGAAGCTCACTGAATTTCACCTTTACTCTGAGTGTAAATAGGTGCCAAGAACAGGTCATGCAGTCCTTTGCTTGTTCCATCATTCTGTCTTGTAATGACGCTTCCCTTCTCTATGTGACTTTGATGCACTAACTCCATATTGTATCTCTTGATTCCCTTAATGTCTCCCAATCTCTGTCCTGAATATTTTCAACAACTGAGTCTCTACAATTCCTAAGGTTTGTTATCACTGTGGGTGGAGAAATCTCTGCCCTGAATATTCAACCCCTTACTTTGACAGTGTGCCTTTAGATCTGGATACACCAACCAATGGAAGCCCCATTAGAATTTTGGATGTTTTTGTGGAAGTGCCTCCCATTCTTCTAAATTCCAGAGCATGTAGGGCCAATCAGCTTAGTCTTCTAAAGGCAAACATCCCATTGCAGGAATTAATCTGGTGTACTTTTGCTGCAGTTCCTCTATTGCATATATATTTTTTCCGAGGTGGGAGACTGCACCAAGTGCACAATAGAAAAAGTGGTAAGTGATTTGTCTCTGAGCCTACTTTGCCATTCAACATTATCATGGCTGATGTTGTTCTGAGTACCACATTCCTCATCCCCTAACCCAGCAATGCCTTTATTTTACCACCTTCTTAAATACTGCAAATATTCCACATGGTAATAGATCCTCATTAAGCCACATTTAAAGTGTTTCTATGATCATGTTAGGTGGAAAATTCCAAGATTTTGACACTGAGAAGTTGACAGAACAGCTTAGGCAATAGGGATTTCATAAAGATGATCAATGAAACTGAACAGATCCTCCACAGATTACATAATGGAAGGACAAAGTCACTTCGATCACATTCCCCCATTCTGATGTTTGGTCTGAACAACAACTGAACCTCTTGGCCATGTCTGCTTGCTTTTATGTATCTGAATTCCTATGTTAAGTTGCTGCCACGTGATTGGCTGATTTAGATTTTTGCATCGATGAGCAGGTGGCCTAATCAAGTGGCCATTGAATGTATGTTAAGTCGCCTTGGCTGTGAGAGAACATACTTCATCCATTTGTAGTTGGGCTGGAATATTTCCCTTCTCTTTAAGTATTTCAATCATTTGCCATTGAAGTAATCATTTTCCATCTATTCTAGATCTTCAGAATCATCAACATTTGTCTGGGAACCCCCCCTGAAACTTTTACATGGGAATTCAGAGACAAAGAAAAAAACTACCATAAGATTGGGCCAATCACACCTCTTCAGTTTTACCAAGAACATGTGAAGCCACTTTTCAACGTGAAAGACAAGGTAAGAGGAAAAAAAGAATCTGCAGAGTTCTTGCCAATTTCATTAATTTGAGAGCATAGAAACTAGGCAAACGGATCTGAAAAATCTGAACATCTTTTAGGAAGGTTGAGGGTTGATTATAATACAGGTCTTAAAATTACAAAGGGCCTTGAAAGTTCATATCATTTGCATTTGAATGGAAGAGCAAGAATCAGAGACCAGTGTAAGATAGTTACCAACAAATCCAATGGACTTGGGGGGGGGGGGGGGAAACTACTTTACCAGAAAAGTAGTAGGAATACAGAACTTGCAATTGGCAATTGAAAAAAAAATGGTCTGGATGTAGTTGCAGGGAGGTTGGGAGGAGGTTTGAGTGGTAAACTACTACAATGGCCTGATGGGCTTAAATGACCTAAAGCCAAACTGAACTACAGTCACACTTATGCTCCAGTTATCTTCTCCCAACCACTTTGTCCAACTCCTCTCTTCTATTTTGCTCTGTCTGTTGTATCAGTTTTATTGCCTTCTTTGTTGGGTTTGCTCAGCAATAAAAATCATGCAAATATGAGATAAAAACAAAGCACTGTAAATACTTAGCAGACCAGGCAATACCTGTGGAGACAGAAACTGAGTTAATGTTTCAGACTAATGACCTCTAATTAGAACTGATCTCTGGCTTGATTCCTGGGTTGAGAATGGAATTAAGGCTATGTCCACACTACGCCAGATAATTTTGAAAACGAAACTTTTTCTCTTCGTTTTGACCCTCTGTCCACACTAAAATGGCGTTTTCATCCCCCGAAAACGGTGATTTTCAGAAACGGTCTCCAGAGTGAATAAATCTGAAAATGCATAATATCCGTTGCAGTGTGTACGGGGTAACCGGAGCTTTTTAAAACTGCTGTCATGACGTGCCAGAACAGATGGCGGCAGCGCGGCATTTCATTGTTTTCTTCTTCTTCTTATATTACTATTACTACTTTATTGTCGCCAAACAATTGATACTAGAGCGTACAATCATCACAGCGATATTTGATTCTGCGCTTCGCAGAACCTAACAATTTCAGAACAGACGGCAACGAGACTGAAGCCAGAAGAGTTAGAAATGTACTCACCAAATACTTTGACCCATAGCTTACTGAATAAATAAGTGTACTCACTTTGCCCTGTTTTCTGTCCTTGCTTGTATGAAGGTGGTTTACCTATTTATGCAAGTACTTCTGTGACAATGGATGTATTTCCATACAATGTTACATTAGGCTGTTATACAAAATAACACTGATGCAGACATGTTTTATACATTTAACAAGGTGCTTTATTAATACAACAGAGTTGGTCAGTTTTTCAATGTTCGTTGTCAGCCAGGTCATACTGTCTGTGAACTCCCTGTCGGTTGCCTCCATACACTCCAGTATTTGTTTTTTTTTTAGTTTTAAGTCGTCCTGCATGAGAGCCAAGAGCAATTCGTTTTAAGTTTTTCTACTCTGTAACTGGACAAATGCGCACTAAGTATACTGATTCCTCTTCTCCTGTTTTCTGTGCGTCCTGCGCGTGCCCAGTAGAGCAGATTTGCCCAAATATCCGTGTTAGTGTGGACAGAGATATTTTGAAAAACGCTTAGTGTGTACGCCTGTCATTCTTACTCGAAACCAGCGTTTTCAAAATTATCTGGCATAGTGTGGACGTAGCCTAAGAATGCAAGGTGATCTCATTCAAGTATATAAGTTTCTTAGAGGGCTTCATACCCATTGTCTTCAGCCTGGTTGAAGATTTTGCAATGAGAGGACTTGTTTTAAAGTTTGGACTACATTTAGAAGTGAATTCTTCACTCAGTGGGGTGGGGGGGGGGTGAGAATCTTTGTAAGTTACTTTAATTCAGTGAAAGATATGGAAGATAATCTATGACCATGGTGAGTCCAGAGGAGCTGTATGATTAACTCTTCCTTGCATTCTCATGATGTCGCTTGTTGGTGGATTTCAGTACATTGGCTTTTGGAGAGGAGAAGATGGCGGCGCGACGCAGCTCGCAACAGCCACTCCGGTGGTGATGTCTGTTATTTGTCAAGTAGGGGGCCGTGCACAATCCTGATTTGATGGAGACGGACGTGGGAGCACGGAGGGACAACTGGTGAAATTTCTGAAATGTCTGCTTCGCTGCTGCTGCTACTGTGTGGTCCGAAATCTCCGGAGGGGAAGGCCCTGAGTCCTCGGCTTTGCTTGTTGCTTGGCAGAGGATGGTGCTCGGTGTCGAAGGGCTGGTTGGAGGCTCAAAGTTTTCAGACGGACTCAGAGTCTGCTGCGGTCGGGTGCTTTCAATGGTGCTGCATTGGCAAGTTTGCGGCGCTTGGAGGTTCATGGCAGGGAGAGTTCCTCCCTTCTACCGTCTGTGTGAGATGATGAGGCTATCAGGACTTCGAGACTTTTTTTTTACCGTGCCCATGGTCTGCTCTTTATCAAATTACAGTATTGCTTTGCACTGTTGTAACAGTTATAATTATGTGGTTTTGTCAGTTTTAGTTTTGGTTTTTCCTATGTTTCTTGTGATATCATTCTGGAGGAACACTGTATCATTTTTTAACGCATGCATTTCTAAATGACAATAAACAAGGACTGAGTGTCCTCATAATCTAAATCTAATAAAAATCAATAACAGAAAATGCCAAAAGGCATCCCATAAGTTCCTTGATGTTGATCACTGGTGTTAATGATACCAGGCATAAACAAATAACTTTTGGGCAGTTTGCAGAATGATTGATTTTGAGCTCAGTTTTCCAAGTTTGTTACATTTTGCCAGCATTACCCACAATATTTAAGAATTCTTGTTGTTTACTTTATAGGTGTGCTTGGTTAATGACCCTAGATCCTTCAACCCCTATGGAAAGCTGTACACAGTAGATTTTCTGAATAACATGTCAGATGCAAGCAAGACTTTGTATGTCAACCAGCCGATTGAGATGTTGAAGCAGATGGCCGCTGCTTCCATCAAAGATGGAGAGGTTTGTGTATTTTAAAATGTATCCTCTTTTTTAGAGTTTGTAATGAAATTAAATCATTGACCAAAAAAACAGTGCAGTCTATCCCAATGCAAACCTATAGAAATACTTGTTATCAATGGGAAAACTTCTGCAATGCTTGAATTGGCCACTTAATGCAGATTAGATTAGCTTTGTTTGTCACATATATATTGAAACATACAGTGAAATACATTGTTTGCGTCAAATCAAATCAGCGAGGATTATGCTGGGCATCCTGCAAGTGTAGCCACACTTCTGATACCATTATAGCATGCCCATAACTCACTAACCCTACTCCTACCTTTAGATGTTGAGGAAACTGTATGGAGTCCTGGGCACATTGAGCTGTTCATGTCTTCACAGTCATCACTTTCTGTAATAGGGAAATACAGATCTTCAAGATATGATTACCATATAATTCAGATTTGGAGCTGAGGTGGGGTGGAATTACAGGTGGATTCTCTGTGTGGGTCATGTTACGAGAATACACATAAAATTAAGATGTTTGCTGGCCTGGGTTAGCATCAGTGACATCAGCAGTTGGTCTGCCACCTGCCCTCAGGGGAAGGAGAGATAAGGAACAATGGAGCAGCGTCTGGAGATGTGTAATGAAGGGACGTGGGAGAGAGAGAGCTGTCTGGAGCGGCTCCCCCTTTGAACCCTGAGCTGTTTGAAGTGATGGACAGGCGATACCCCAGCAGGGGGATAAAAAGGGACAGGTTCGCTAAGACAGACACACACGCCACCCGAGGTAACGAGACCCTGGAAGCGGTGCGCCTCTCACGAGTGGGTGAGAAGTACCAGATAACGACAAGGGTGGAAAGGTACGATCAGCGGGAACCCGGTGTGTGTCCGCCCTTGCCTGGGTGCCGGGTTCACTGCAGAGGATCGACCGCATCTGGAGGAGGGGTCACAGTCGGTGACCTCAGGTGACATCACCAAGGACCCGCCCAAAAGTTGCTTGTGAGCAATCTCGCTGGTCTGTGAGTGAAGCAGTGTTCTGAATGATCAGTTGTTCCTGTTCCCTCTCTCTCTCCCCCCACGTTGTCCCTCGCCATGGCAACGATTACTGCGAACTGAACTGGACTGAACTTTGAGTCATTTTGAAATTTGGTCATTTACCCCCTAGACAACGATAGAGCTTGATTGATGCTGTTATCTTAATTCTGTGCACATGTGTGGTTATCATTGTTGAACTGTTGCATTTATTATCCTTACGATTACTGTGTTGCTTGTTTCTTTAATAAAACTTTCTTAGTTCTAGTACTCCAGACTCCAACTGAGTGATCCATTTCTGCTGGTTTGGCAACCCAGTTACGGGGTACGTAACATAAGTGGGGTTCTCGTCCGCGATTTTGAACGCTAAATTTGGGACGGAGTAAATTGATTGGGTTAAAATTCCCGAAAGAAAGAAAAGACAAACAGCAGAAATGGAGGTTGAGGAATTTATAAAGGCGCCGACCTTGGAGGCATTAGAGGATGCCAGGAAATCGGAATTGATAGCTGTGGCCAAACGGGTGAATCTTGCTAAGGTAAAGTCGACAATGAGGAGAGAGGAGATACACAGAGCTATTGTAGAGCACTATGTATCTAAAGGTGTGTTTCCCCAAGGTGAGCTGGGGGAGGTGTCTATTGAAAAACCTGCTGGAGACGCGGTACAGGTACAGCTTGAAAAACTGAGACTCGAGCACGAGTTCCGGGTACGACAGTTAGAACACGAAGAGAGACAGTTAGAAAGGCAGGAGAGAGAGTCAGAAAGGCGGGAGAAAGAGAGAGAGTTAGAAAGGCAAGAGAGAGAAAGACAGTTGGAGAGAGAAGAGAGAGAGAGGGACAGACAGTTGGAGAGAGAGGAGAAACAGAGGGAAAGGGAATTTGAGCTGGAGAAGTTAAAGATAAGGGCCGAGCAGGGGCTCGTGCCGAACCAAGGTGGAGGGTTCCGGGCGACCCAGGAGGTTAGGCTGGTTCCCCCATTTGACGATACCGACGTGGATCGGTACTTTCTCCATTTCGAAAAAGTGGCTATAAGTCAGGACTGGCCGAGGGATAAGTGGGTTGTTTTACTTCAGAGTGTACTGAAAGGGAAGGCCCAAGAAGCTTACTCAGCTTTGTCCGCGGAAGATGCCCAGAGGTATGAGGTGGTGAAAGAGGCCATCCTCAGGATTTATGAGTTGGTCCTGGAGGCATACCGGCAGAGGTTCCGGAATGCGAGGAAGCAGTGGGACCGCACGTATTTGGAGTTTGCTCGTGAGATGCAAACACATTGTGAGCGTTGGTGCGCCTCGAAAGGGGTGGAGGGGGATTATGACAGACTGCTGCAGCTGATTCTGATTGAGCAGTTTAAAGGTTGTGTCCCTGAGGGTATGAGACCCTACCTCGATGAGAAAGAGGCAGCCACGTTAGCCGCAACTGCTAAGTTAGCGGATGAGTATGCGTTGACGCATAAAATGAAGTTTGCCCCGAGTAAAGGCTACCAGAAGGGTAGTCAGGACGGAGGGGAGAGTTCGCCGGAAAAGTCAGAAAGTAAGCCGGGGACTAGTGAGAAGGATAAGGTAGACCGGGAGCAGTCTGGCAGGAAGTCTCCTGGGGTCGTCTGTTATAATTGTGGGAAAGTCGGACACTTTGCGTCCAGGTGCTTTGCCCCAAGGAAGGAGACGGGGAAAGGAAAAGCGGAAATTTTGAATGGCTGTATTGAGCTGTTAAGCGAACCGCTAGGGAAGGACAGGTCTGAAAAAGTCCAGGAAGGGCGCGAGAGGTTTATCTCGGCCGGATTGGTGTCAGTGAAGGAGGGGTTAAAACCAGTTCCAGTGCGGATCTGGAGAGACACGGGAGCGTGTCAGTCACTAATACTGAGGAGTGTATTAGAGTTTAGCTCAGAGACCCAGACTGGGGAGGTAGAGGTCAAAGGTGTTGGGGAAGGGACAGAGTCAGTCCCTTTGCACCAGATACACTTACAGAGCAACCTGGTCTCTGGACTAGTCACGATCGGGGTGAGGTCCGAATTACCGATGAAAGACGTGGAAGTCTTGCTCGGTAACGACATCGCCGGGGGAATCGTGTTCCCAGTCGTGAGATTGACAGGTCAGCCTGCCAACAGTGAGGCCCCGCCCATGGACTCACAGGTTTATAGGGCTGCGGTAGTGAATTTAGCTGTGGTGGTAAATTTGGCTGAAACGTTTCTGCCAACCTTGTATGAGACAGGGTGTAGTGAGATAAGAGGTAGTGAGGGAGCTGGGACGGACGTAGCAGTAGCCAGGAAAGAATTTGTGCAGACGCAGGAGCGAGACGAGGGGCTGATGGTTTTGGCAGAGACCGCTCTCTCTGACACAGCCTTGACAAGCTATTGTGCGGAGGAGGAAGTGCTAAGGAAGAAAGGGAAATCAAGTACAGCATCTGCAGATGAGGAGTGGGGGGTGGTGCAAAGAGTTATGGGGATGAGGTTTTTAACATGGCCCACGAGGTACCCCCCGGTGGACATCTTGCGGTGCTGGAGGAAACAGTTGGTGGAATCATGAAAGAGATTTACCGGCTGCCCAGGGGGAAAAATGTTATTGATCATGACCGACGCGAACTGAGACGGTCACCGGCTTTTGATATGCTAACAAACCTAGTCGGTGTTAGCGTGGAAATCAATGAAGCTAGGGGCCCCCTGATAAGAGAAAAGAACCATTTTGAAAAGATTAGGATGGGATCGGTCAGATGGGAGAAGGCTATTGTTTTGGCCAGGTCTACTGATAAGGTCTCTCCCTTAATCCCCGAACAAAGCGAATCTTTAGAAGGAGTAATTAAACGACTCGCACCTATGTGTTTGATTGTCCCGAGGAAATGCAAAGAACTGGGACGTTGGGTTATGTCTGTTACAATAGGGCAGCCCAGTAAAGAACACTCATATATATTGAGTAATTCAGTGACTAAAGGGCTGATGACCACAGAGGTGTGTATTGGCAATTTAATACGGCTGTCTGAAGCCAGTTTGACAGTGAACCTTGAAAAAAATGAATTCGGCCACATGAGGGTCACCTACCTGGGAATTGTGGTGACACAGGGGCAGCTGGCAGTGATGCAAGCTGCAGTGCAGGCTATCGCTGACCTCCCAACCCCGACAGACAAGAGGGCCCTCAGAAGGCTCTTGGAGATGGTGGGGTACTGCAGGAAGTTTTGCAATAACTCTGCGGTCAATACCCGTCCCCCTCCTACTAAGCCCTTGCGAGAGAAAATTGAGTAGGAATGGGACGACCCTTGTTGTTGTGGTCCGGGACAAAACCAAATGAGAGGTTACATTGGTCGCAATTCATCAGTGTTTTTGGCCACTATGAAGTTTGCTGAGTTGGAGCCTGGTCTAAGGGATTATTAATAACACGTGTAAAAGGAACAGAAAATGTGATGACTGTCTGTCAAGGTGTTGACAGCTTCAAACTCGCTGTGTTAGCCAAATGGCTGATAAAGATGTATATTGTGTATGTATCAAATAATGTAGTCATGTTTGTAATTTTTACCTCTCGGTAAAAATCCTTAAAGGGGGGAAGTGTTACGAGAATACACATAAAATTGAGATGTTTGCTGGCCTGGGTTAGCATCAGTGACATCAGCAGTTGGTCTGCCACCTGCCCTCAGGGGAAGGAGAGATAAGGAACAATGGAGCAGCGTCTGGAGATGTGTAATGAAGGGACGTGGGAGAGAGAGAGCTGTCTGGAGCGGCTCCCCCTTTGAACCCTGAGCTGTTTGAAGTGATGGACAGGCGATACCCCAGCAGGGGGATAAAAAGGGACAGGTTCGCTAAGACAGACACACACGCCACCCAAGGTAACGAGTCCCTGGAAGCGGTGCGCCTCTCACGAGTGGGTGAGAAGTACCAGATAACGACAAGGGTGGAAAGGTACGATCAGCGGGAACCCGGTGTGTGTCCGCCCTTGCCTGGGTGCCGGGTTCACTGCAGAGGATCGACCGCATCTGGAGGAGGGGTCACAGTCGGTGACCTCAGGTGACATCACCAAGGACCCGCCCAAAAGTTGCTTGTGAGCAATCTCGCTGGTCTGTGAGTGAAGCAGTGTTCTGAATGATCAGTTGCTCCTGTTCCCTCTCTCTCTCCCCCCACGTTGTCCCTCGCCATAGCAACGATTACTGCGAACTGAACTGGACTGAACTTTGAGTCATTTTGAAATTTGGTCATTTACCCCCTAGACAACGATAGAGCTTGATTGATGCTGTTATCTTAATTCTGTGCACATGTGTGGTTATCATTGTTGAACTGTTGCATTTATTATCCTTTCGATTACTGTGTTGCTTGTTTCTTTAATAAAACTTTCTTAGTTCTAGTACTCCAGACTCCAACTGAGTGATCCATTTCTGCTGGTTTGGCAACCCAGTTACGGGGTACGTAACAGTCAGCATAATGAAAATGTTGTTCTTTGTGCAGTTAAATTTTGCTGCTAAATCTGCAAGTTTAAGCCACAAGTGCACTGCAGTTTTGTGAGGAAAAGGTATATTATTTGTGCCCTCTGGTTGGCATGGAAGCAGAGGACTGAATGGCTTGTTTTCATGTTTTTTGATTCTATTACTATGAATATAATTGACTGACTTAACAAATTACAATCTCATTTCTCAGCAAGCTTATCAGAGCTGTTTTATCTTTGAGATAGTATGTCACACCATGATCAATTTACACCTTGAATTATCTCATTTCTTCTTTCTCTCTGTAGTTCTCTCTCACTTTGTCTTTCACACAGACCTATTTATGTACCTTTGTATAGGGTATGAGCAGTTCCTCCTGCTTTGTGTAACTCTGGTCGTCTACTCCATACTTCCTGGATTGGAGTCACTTCTCACACCAGAAGATGGCTCTCTAAGATTGAAAACAGTTTTTTTAATTTCCAGAAATGTCTTGTAGAGGCTTGCTGCTTGATAGGCTTCCTACCTATGATGCAGAATTTTTTAATTAGAGTTTCGCGATCATATCAATAGTGTGGCTTTTGTGCAATTGTAGAAGCCACTGTTTTCTTTAAATTTCTTTACAAGTCCTTATTGAAATGGGATTTGTCATTAAGCTCCAGATATTTTAAAGAAATGCTTATAATAAGATGAACTTTTGTTCTTTGCCCTATCCTTTATTCATAGACCATGAAAGAGTGAAGCTGCTTTAAAACTTAATAAGAATGCTAGGTTTTAAGCTGCAGTGGAAACATTCAAATGATTGAAATATTTCATGAAGAGGTTCCAGAGGTTGGAACTTGGCATCTGAAAGTATATCTACTACTGAAGGAAGTCATTAATTTTGAGGATGATTAATTGACCTGAATTGGACGGGCATGTGATTTATATATATATATATATATAGTACAGGAATAAAGGGATGTGGAGTTAGTGCAGGGGAGTAATGAAATAATGGAGATAGCTATGATTTTATTTAATGTAGCATACATAAGGTACCGCATGGCTGTCTCCTGTTCATTTGTTTATTGTGGCTTTATTTTATTGTACATTTTGACTTTTTTAATACTTTATTTGCCTATCACCTCACTGTGATTGGAGCTTTACAATTCCCATTCCTGGTGTTCTCCATGCTCACCTTGGTCATTTGCCAGTGTGCACACCAGTAGCAATGGCTCAAGTTTCCTGTCTGGCCCTGACCATGACATTTCTGGCACAAACTAAATCTTCTGTGGAAGTACTCCAAAATTGCCACCTGATAGAGGGCCCTGGTAACACAAAGAGATGCAGTCGGTGGAGCTGCTCCCTGCTATTCACCTCATCGAATGAATAAAAGAAAAGAAGATATTTTCATTCATATGATATAGAAATAAACAGAGGCTCAAAAAGACCAATCAGTACAGCATTACAAGAAATGACATTGTTCATCCGCTTTGTAAAAGCAAGACCCAATGTGCCCTGTTAGGTGTATGTAAAATTTTTTTGAAGTAGTTCGGGAATGTTCTTTATCCTGATCAATGTTTATCCTTCCAACATCACTAAAACAGGTTGTCCAAATTGACGTGTTTCCTGCATTGCAACAATAATTTCATTGGAATACTTCACTGGCAATAACTCTTTGCTGTGCCTTGAGGTCATGAATGGTGCTATAAAATTGAAGTTCCTTTTGTCCATTGACTAATCTTGTTAATGATCTTTATTTTTTAGGCAGTCTGGTTTGGGTGTGATGTAGGAAAACAATTTTGCAGCAAGCTAGGAATCAATGATCTCAATATGTAAGTATAAGACTGAAAAAAAAAGTTGTGATGTACAGTATGTATTAAAAGTCACACAATCCAACATTTAATTGAAAACTGTAAACAATCAGCAAGTCAGTCAGCATCTGGGGAAAGTAAAATGGAGTAAAAAATATTAAAGTCAGAATCTGACTTTAAATGCCTCTTTGAAAGAACAGGGAAAGGGAGTAAACATTTTGTTTCTGATTTACAGAGAGGGGGAAAAAGGATAGTTAGGAGAAACATGACAGGAGCCACGATTGCTATGGAGAAAGGTTTTAAATCTCATCCAATAACAAAGAAATTGGGAGATTAGAAAGTGACAGTACAAACAAAGGATCATAAAATGTTGCAAAAGAGGGGCTGTAGAATATGATCAGCAGCTTAGGCTGTACTAATGGAGACAGAAAAGCTGAGCCAGTATCATAAATGAATGGTTTATATCAAAAATGGTCAGTTCTTCCACTATGGATAGAAAACATGTTCTCCTGAGTTGCAGAATTCACATACATTTGCATTTATTCTATACATAAAGGAAGTTTGATTTCACATCTACAAGCTTATCATGCCTTTCCTTAATAGCAAAACACTAGGAAGTAAAATTATAATTTGACACTTTTTGAAAACAATTCCACTACCATCTTTCCCTGTTTTAACATCAAGACCATAGAGTCAGAGAGATATATACCCCACAGATCTATTGCAGGAAAAGCAGCATCCATCATCAGGGACACCCACCACCCAGGTCATGTTCTGTTCTTGCTGCCACCACCGTAAAGTTGATATAGGAGCCTCAGGACTCACACTGCCAGGTTCAGGAATAGTTATTACCCCTCAACCATCAGGCTCTTGAACCAGTGGGAATAACTTCATGCAACTTCACTTGCCCCATCCCTGAACTATTCCCCCAACCTGTGGACTCACTTTCATGGACTCTTCATCTCACGTTCTCAATATTTATTGATTACTATTTGCTTTTTTTCTCTTTTGTATTTGCATAGCTTGTTGCCTTTTGCACATTGGTTGTTTTTCCACCCTGTCTCAGGGTTGGATGTGGTGACGTATATGTACTTTGATAATAAACTTACTTTGAACTTTAAGTGTTTTTGATTGTTGTCATAAGTTCTGCTGTGGATGAATATACCTACCTGTTAGACTGAGCATGAGGAAGTGGATATTATTAGTGAAGTCTCCGCAAGAACATCTTGCTCTAAAGAATAGGAATGCACTGCTACAAGCAGACTAATGAAAGAACCAAGACTAAACGATGACAAAATTAAATATTATTTTTAAGAAATGTTCTACTATCTCACAGAAATTTGGATATTTTGCAGACTGAACCGAGAGCTACTGTTTGGAGTTACTCTGAGGAATTTGGGCAAAGCAGAAAGGCTGATGTATGGCGAATCACAGATGACACATGCTATGGTTCTAACTGGTTTCTCTGAAAAGGCAAGTTGCACTCTGTGGTTAGCTGTTCCCTGCCTGCAGGGTTTGTTGACCTGATCTATCCAGAGACGTTTGATGTGTGGCAATGTTTTTCAGAGAGAAGGGAAATACTGTAAAAGCCACATTTGCACACATTATAGACTGCATTGTTCTATCAGAAGTTAAGACATTAGATTTAAATTTGGTTCTACCACATTGCTGCTGTGTATTTTCAGCTTCATTGGTCTTGTAAATTTGTAAAACATTGGATATGCCCATAGTATAGCTCTCCAACTGAGCAAAACCTATTGTGCAGCTATATGAATTCTACATTTGTACATTTTTAAATCTTAATAACATATCCAAAATTCCTCAGTGTGCCTTGGTAATTTGCATTTATTGTTGCCTACTTGATCACTGATTTAAAATGCATCAAAATTAGGCAATTTGACCAATTCTTTGTGGGCGCACCTCAGATGCCCTTTTACAATTATTTGCATAAACCAAATAGGCTGATTAAAACACTTATTAGCTGCAATCTTAATAAAATATAACTCACTGACTCAAATATCTAGTGCCAAGTAGTGTAAAGAAGACCCTCGTGAAGCTTTGCCCTTTACAGCACTATTCAAGAGGAAACAGCAAAGCACAATGCAAAAGGATTTTTAAACAAGTCTCAGTGAGGCACAAATTGAGAAATTAAAAATGACGCTATTTATCATTAAAGACACTAAACAAACTTAGTAAAGTAAACTTCAAAGACCATTCATAAACTAGACTGAGGAGGTAACATTCTCAATTTAATTTTTCGATAATAGTGCCATTTGGGTAAGGTTTCTTGAAGCCAAGCCTACTGCAAAATTTCCCTACTTACATTAATATCTGAGGTGTCCACCTGCTTCAAATAGGCTTCAATTATAGCAGTGCCTAAGAAGAACATGGTGTGGCGCATGGCCAAGTGGATAAGGTGTTGGACTAGAGATCTGAAGGTCGTGAGTTCGAGTCCCAGCCAAGGCAGCGTGTTGTGTTCTTGGGCAAGGCACTTAACCACACACTGCTCCAGTCCACCCAGCTGAAAATGGGTACTGGCAAAATGCTGGAGGTTAACTTCGCGATAGGCTGGCGTGCTATCGGGGGGGGGGGGGGAGTCTCAGTCACTTCACGCCACAGAAACCAGCCTGATGAGCCTATAAGGCTCGGGACAGACTTTAACTTACGTTTAACTAAGAAGAACATGGTGACCTGCCTCAGTGACTATTGCCCTGCAACACTTACATCCACAAAAATGAAATGTTTTGAGAGGTTGGTGATGAAATTATATATAATCAATTCCTGCCTGAGAAGCAACTTAGATCTGCTCCAACTTGCCAACTGGTCCACAGCAGATGCCATCTCATTGGCACTTCACTTAATCCTGCAACATGGACAGCAAAATTGCATACATCAGGATGCTCTTTATTGACTATAACTCAGCATTCAATTCCATCATTCCTTATAACTAGTCAGTAAGCTCCAAGACCTTGGCCTCAATATTTCCTTGCGTATTTGGATCCTTGATTTCTTTACTTGTAGATCATAGTCAGTTCGGATTGGCAACAACATTTCTTCCATGATCTCCATCAGTACAAGTGCTCAACTTGCTTTACACTTATGACTGTGTGCCTTAAGCACAGCTCAAATCTCATATTCAAGTTTGCTGATGACACCATTGTCATAGGCTGATGAATCAACATATAGGAGGGGAGGTTGAATATCGGGTGAGTGGTGCTATAACAATAATTTCTTACTCATTGTCAGCAAGACCAAGGAGCTGATTATTGACTTCAGGAGAAGGAAATCAAAGGTCCATGAGCCAGTCCTCATTGGAGGATTAGAGGTAGAAAGGGTCAGCAACTTTAAATTCCTTGGTGTTATCATTTCGGAGGAGCTGTCCTGGACCCAACACATAAGCATAATTACGAAGAAAGCACAGCAGTGCCTCTACTTCCTTTGGAGTTGAGAAGATTCAGCATGACAACTAAAACTTTGACAAACCTCTATAGATGTGCGATGGAGAGTATATTGACTGGTTGCATCACAGCCTGGTATGGAAACACCAATGCCTTGATCGGAAAATCCTACAAAAGTAGTGGATACGGCCCAGTCCGTTATAAGTAAAGCTCTCTCCACTATTGAGCACAGCTACATGAAACATAGTTACAAGAAAGCAGCATTTATCATCAGGGACCCCTACCACCCAGGTCATGTTCTTGCTGCTGCCATCAAAAGAAGATACAAGACTCATACCACTAGGTTCAGGAATAGTTAGTGCCCCTCACCCATCAGGCTCTTGAACCAAAAGGGATAACTTCACTTCTTTCATTATTGAAATATTCCCATAACCTATGAACTTGCTTTCAAGGACTCTTCATCTCATGTTCTCAATATTATTGCTTGTTTCTTTCTTTCTGTCTGTCTTTCCACTGTTTGAATGCCCAAGCTGGTGCGGTCTTTCATTGATTCTGTTATGGTTATTATTCTATGAGTTTAATGATTATACCCACAAGAAAATGAATCTCAGGGTTGTATTATGGTGACATTTTATCAAATATATACATACACACACTTTGATAATGAATTTACATTGAAAATTATTATCTTTCAAGTCTTTCCTGAAGTGATTTTCAGATGACACAAGAACTCGAGAATCAGTCTTCTGCTCTCTTGCAGACAGGTTTCCAATATAGAAACATAGAAAACCTACAGCAGAATACAGGCCCTTAGGCCCACAAAGCTGTGCCGAACATGTCCCCACCTTAGAACTACCTAGGCTTTACCCATAGCCCTCTATTTTTCTAAGCACGTAGCCATCCAAGAGTCTCTTAAAAGACCCTATCGTTTCCACCTCCACCACTGCCGCTGGCAGCCCATTCCACACACTCACCACACTCTGCGTTTAAAAAAAAACAACTTACCCCTGACATCTCCTCTGTACCTACTTCCAAGCACCTTAAAACTATGCCCTCTTGCGCTAGCCATTTCAGCCCTGGGGGAAAGCCTCTGACTATCCACACGATTAATGCCTGTCATTATCTTGTACACCTCTATCGGGTCACCTCTCATCCTCTGTCACTCCAAGGAGAAATGACCAAGTTCACTCAACCTATTCTCATAGGGCATGCTCCCCAATCCAGGCAACATCCTTGTTAATCTCCTCTGCACCCTTTCTATGGTTTCTACGTCCTTCCTGTAGTGAGGCGACCAGAACTGAGCACAGTACTCCAAGTGGGGTCTGACCAGGGTCCTATATACCTGCAACATTATCTCTCAGCTCTTAAACTCAATTCCACGATTGATGAAGGCCAATGCACCGTATGCCTTCTTAACCAGATAATATCTGGAAATTATGCTTGATGTCAGCCCAAGATGAAAGTCATTGTAATCATATAGCTAGAACAGATAGAATTCAAACTGCATACATTTTCAAAATGCTTCCACATGCACACTGTTTCTGCTGTAAACTTGTATGTAGATCAACTGCGTTACATTATTACCAAACCACTTAATCATTAAATTAATGCACATTGAATAGCATTGCTAAAAACCTTGCTGATGCTTGTGTATTTTGGCACACAGGGTGAAAATGAAGCAGAGTATGAAAAATGGAGAGTGGAAAATTCATGGGGAGAAGAAAGTGGGAACAAAGGTAAATTTTCAATATATGAAAGTTGACCAAAGCCTCACTGTTTGAATCGTGATGAAAGTGTAGCTCTTAAAACCAATGTTGTGCTTGGATCAGGATAATCAGAGTAAAACCAATGATTTGATGCAATGCTGAGTGGAAATCTACACTGCACTCAGGAACCTAGTCTCTGCAGACTTAAATGAGGAGTTTTCAAATTATTATCTTTGGAACATATACAATTCATTTACAGATCATCTGCAATGGAACTTATGTTCATCAGTGGTAATTAAATCAATGTTTTTTATATATTGATCTTTTTGGGAATATGCTATGTTCTTTAATATTTGATCCTTCACCTTTTATAAAGTGTTCCTTTCTTTTTCCAATATTTTTGATTGATTTCTATACAGAAGAATACAGAGTTCAAGAGAATACATATCATAAAACAAAAGAAAAAAATATAATAATACCAGATACAGTATATTGAATCACATTAACGAACTCCTTACTCTATATTCATATGGATTAGATTAATTCGTATATTAGAATTGTGTTCCAAGTAAATCAAACTTAAGAGTAGTTAATTTAGCCAATTTAGCCTTGAGCCATTATGCTAGAAGAAAGTGATTCTTCATCCTAACGTCATCTGTCTTCCGACTTTTATAAATCTTAATTCCCCTGCCTAAAAAAAAATCATTAGTCATAGTGTCAACAGGTTCAATTAAGTTAACCTCAAGAGCTTTTTGGGAAAAAGGTCCCTATTTTCACTGCACTTCCTGTGAATCTGTACTTTCTGATATTGCCTGTGAACACAAGTTCACTACTCTCCAAACTCACCACTTTCAACTGGTACCGGTTAAGTTTCTAATGATCACTCCAATTCACCCCTCACTTAACCAGAAACTACCCTCACAGAAATTCACCATGTCCTCCAGCTTCACCACTTCTTCCCCCTTTTTTTCCACTTTTTCCCCAATCCTCTACCACCTTTTTTTGCAATTGAACAAATAGTTTTTCTATTTCAATTCCTCTTGTTAATTCTCAGTCAAGGTGCTCAGATTCATCAAGATTGTAGATCTGTATTTAATTTTCTGAAGCAGCTGACCTTTGTAAGTGGGACCAGATGAGATTAAATAATTGCTGAAGAATTACTAATCCTATTATATGAAGGATTAGCAACTTTAGCAATTGGGCAAGTAATGTAAAGTTTCATTTGCCATTCTAACATCCTATCTTGTTAGCATTTTCTGTGAGATGAAATGTTGGGCTTGTGTGTACTCAATTTGGGCTTTATGCACTATTTAACAATACATGTACACAAGAAAATAGGAGCAGGAGAAGGCCATCAGGCCCTTTGAGCCTGCAGTTCCATTTGATATGATTATGGCTAAACTATATCAGCCTTAACTCCTCTTCTGTGCCATTCCTCCATACCCCTCTTCCTCAATCTGTCAAATATTTATGCACGCAAACACGAGGAAATCTGCAGATGCTGGAATTTCAAGCAACACACATAAAAGTTGCTGGTGAATGCAGCAGGCCAGGCAGCATCTATAAGAAGAGGTACAGTCAACGTTTCGGGCCAAGACCCTTCATCAGAACTAACTGAAAGAAGAGATAGTAAGAGATTTGAACCCTCTCATTTTCAAATCTCTTACTATTTCTTCTTTCAGTTAGTCCTGACGAAGGGTCTTGGCCTGAAAAGTCTTGTAGATGCTGCCTGGCCTGCTACGTTCACCAGCAATTTTTAAATATTTATGCACTTCCCTTTTCAATCTTTTTTTATTGAAGAATGAGGGTAAATACAAACCAGAGGAGAGGTTATCTCAATACATAATTCAATAATAATACTAACAGAGAAAGGAGTATACACTGTCAAAATCATGTATAGTATTAAGCTAATATAAAGAGAAAAGAGAACCACCTCTCCTCTTAACAGATCATGAAAAAAAAATTCAAAATTTTCTATTATTGGAGAAAAAAAACACTAAACAAAAAATAAAGGGGACTGGGCAGTCCATTTTGAGGATACAGTTAAAAAGAAAAGGAAGATCCTTCTGATCAAATCTAAAAATTTGCAGAGAAAAAAGAATAATTAACTATAAAAGTAATAAAAATTAGATCATTTGAAAATATTGAATAAAAGGTCACCAAGTTTGCTCAAATTTAAAAGATGTATCAAACGTCCACCTTATTTTCTTCAAACTTAAACAAGACATAATGGAGGAGAGTCAAAAAAATACAGTAGATGGATTGCGATCCTTCCAGTACAATAGAATAGCTGTCCTAGCCAATAAAGTTGAAAAAACTATCATGCGTTGAGCAGAAGCAGGAACTTTTCTGATTCTGTTGGAATAACCCCAAAGATTGCCATAAGTGCATTAGGTTGTAGGTCCAGACCTATGACTTTTGATAACGTTCTAAAACCATCTCTCCGAAAGTTATTTAATTTCATGCAGGACCAAAACATGTGTGTTAAAGTGGCCACCTTAGTGTTACATCTATCACAAGTAGGATTTATATTAGAAAAAATATGCGCTAGTTTATCTTTTGTCATATGCGCCCTGTGCACTACCTTGAACTGAATTAAGGAGTGACAGGCACAAATAGATAAATTGTTAACTGAATGACAAACTTTATTCCATTGATTGTCTTGAAATGGTTCTTGAAGTTCCAATTCCCAAGCACATTTAATCTTATCATTAGACATCATTCGTAAATTCAATAGCCGTTTATATATGATGGCTACCAATCCTTTTTGGAATGGTTTAAGCTGAAAGATAACATCTATCATATTTGGTAAATGAGCAAATGGGTAATTCGGTAACAAATCATGTAAGATTCCTAACTTGTAAATATCTAAAAAATCGTGCATTAGATAAATCATATTTGACCATTAGCTTAGAAAAAGACATTAAACAATCCTCTAAAAACAAATATAGAAAAGTTATTATTCCCTTAGTTTTCCATGTTAAAAAGGCCTTGTCTAAAATTGATGGTTTAAAAAAAATAATTACAATGGATATTACGAGAAAGAACAAAGTTACTTAAGTCAAAAGATCTGCGAAACTGAAACCAAATTTTTAATGTATGTCTAACACTGGGACTAAGATCTTGTCTACCAATCTTAGAAAACGAAAAAGGAAGAGGAGTTCCCAGCAAAGAAGCCAAAGTATTTATGCACTTTCACTTTAAAATCTTATTCCTTATGTTTCAAGAGTGTAAATGAGGTTCATACCTATATAAAAGGAAATGCAGGTCACAGTAGAGGGTGCTGAACATGGAAGTCTGGCTATCTTAATCTCAGTTAACTTGTATTAGAAATACAAGTTATCCACTTGAACTCATTTGATGGGACCATCACCATTGATATGTCTGGAGTAAATTGGATTCATGCTGCACATCCATTTCAAAAATGAACATAATGTTAAGCAGTTTGTTTTGTGGCATTCTGGCTTATGTGAACTGAATTTAGCAGACTTGGCATAATAAAACTCACTAACTAGCAATTTGTTCAATAATAGCAATTACTTGTGCTTCCTCTCTAAAAGATTAAAATATACATTTATATCTGGAAGCATGCTGACAGACTAAATGAGAAGTTACTGTTACTACACCACTCAGCCAAATTTTCAATCTCCCTCCTTATTCTAATTCATCACCACCTTTGATCGGCCCAGATTTCTGAATGGACAATGAACCAATGTCCACTACGTCACTTTTTTTTCCCTCTTTTTGCACAACTTGTTTAATTTATTTATATATATTTCTTATTACAATTTTTTAATGTATTACATTGTGCTCCCGCAAAACAACTAATTTCATGACATCTGCCAGTGATACTAAACCTGATTCTGATCATATTGACCAGCTGGTTTGCTGGAGTGTTCAAGTGGCCTTCTCTTCCTCCTGATTTCATGTTCATTGATCCATGTTCATTGCTGGGTATTTGAATCCTGCTGGCAGAGGAATTCAAATCCAAATAATTAAAGAAATTAGTAACAATGTTAGTAATGAAATAGATGCTTGTCATAATGCTACTTGGTTCTCAAATACCCTTTTGGGAAGGAAATCTGCCATCCTTTACTATTTTGACCTATACAGAGCTACCACTCTGTTATAGCTCTTTTTTTTATGTGTGCCTGAGTGCGTGCGAGTCTGTGCATCCATGATGTCTTTTTCTTGGCTTTTACAAGGCGCGGAGTGAGAGAGAGACTGTGTGGGTCGCCACTCCTCACGCAGACATTTTTGCAGTATTTTTCACTTTTTGTTTTACGAGGTTGAGTTGCGATCTCGACATTCAACCCGGCACGGGTGGAAAGCGTACCCGGGAACCTCCACTCCCGGGTCTGGCGCCGATGCCATTGCGCCACCAGCCGGCCCCTGTTGTAACTCTTAACCATGTCCTCCATTAAGGGGCAAGATGGAATGAACAGTAAATGCTGGCATCCACAACTCAGGAAAGAATAATAAAATCATTAATTTCCTTTTAAAAAATGTTTAACAATTTGAGTTGAGCTCCCTCAAGAAGAAAGCACTTATTACAACAAAAAAAGAGTGGACTACTTAGCCAGTATATGAATGGTTAATTCTAAAAAGCACAAAGTAGCAAAGTTTTCCAATGTCCTAACTAGTCTTCTTTCGAATAGTTTTAGTTCAATTATTGAATGAACAATTCTTGGTTATTTATGTCAAATTGACTCGATACTTCCTGAAATCTACCTGCACTGGCTTATTCATCAAGCCTTTTCATCTGAATCTAACAATAGCTTTTAAAGTGCTTTTCTTTTTGGCCTTTAATCTTTTAAAAAGAGTTCAAGGTTACAATTGTTTTTGTCAACTAGTTCTAAAACATGCCAACAAGAATGTGGGAAATTGAGGGAGAGAAAGAACAACTATTTCAATGCAAATATTAACTCTCTGACCTGCTGAGGTTTCCCACTAATACCCACAATACTTTATACATATTTCCATTTTAATTCAAGCACAGGTAGCAAAATACAGTGCTAACTATAGAGGGGAAAACCAGCTTTCTCAATAGAGTGCACCTGTTTCTTTTGTCATGCAAGACGTTCTTTCAAATGATTGATTAGTTTACATCCTTAATTCAATTAAAATTAATCTAATCTTTTATGCAACTAAACCATGCATTTCAAACCCAGCTCTGATCTAGTATTCTCCTTATATTATTAGTTCATTGATGTTTCCACCAATTGTTGTAACTCCTTCAGTTGCCATGTGCAAGTGAACCTGACATAGTGTAAACTGACATAATCTTTACACCGAAGAATTTATAACTAAGTACCATTCATTGGGTTCTATTGTTGCCTATACAATGGGAAAAATAATTTATGTTGCACAAAAATAAAAAGTACAAGCATTTAAACAACCCTCTGGTTTCCCTCTACGTTTGTTGCTGTGGTACGCACAATGACTGCAAATCTGTAAATGGTTTTCATCCAGACCAATAAGCTCACTATCTTGGAAAAATTGCCTTTGCTGTTTTTAAAAAATATCACTCTCGAAATAGAATGTTGCTCTCTATTTTTCGGGCAGCTTAAATTAGCAAGGCCGGTGACTGACCAGTCAGTTCTGCAATTTGTGTTAAGTGAACCAATCTTGACAGAACCATTGATTTCTTCAAATTCAAAGCTGCTTTCATTGTAATCTCAATCTGGCATTTCCATCTACCCATAGGAACGTCTACTCTCTTGCATCAGTAATCTAGCCCCCTCGGCTTTCCCTACTTTTTGGCCGTGGCATGTATTTCTAAGTGTATGGTGCTGACGGACTTGAGTCAGAGCGTTAGTGGATTCAGTGCTGTTTTCACATTGACCAATTTTGTGGTTATAAGACTAATAATTGTAATGGATTACTCATCTGGTATTTGCTTGTTTCAGCCAGACACGACGGAATGATTACCTTTACCATCACAAATAACTTACCACTCAAAAAGAAATAAATAACGCACTCTAGGATATTGTTGTATACAATACAAATATTCAAATTTCCTCCTCCTAATGGTCAACAAGAAAGTCAAACTGATCTTCTATCCATGTACTGTCACAAAGATTAATTTGTTACTTTGCTTTGGCTGGCAGCTTTCATTCTGCTCTATTAAATATCTGGACTGGATTCCCACTCCAACTGGCCACCACTTGTGCAGTGGGGGAAATCATCAACATGAATGTGCCCTTCTAACAGCTATGGAACAAAAAGCTGCAGTAGCTGCATGTCAATCACTTGCCATCTATTTTCTAACACAGAACATGGGTCAGTCCTACAGTCAGCTGTTCCTCTTCCTTGGCCAGCTTCCTGTCTCACGTGTTGCTGCCTCTGGCCTGTATTTGCACAGATAGTAGGCAAGCATTACTTTCACACATCAACTGTTTCTCAGAGCTTTCGTTTACTGCAGCCAAAATGAAAACTGTGCATCTGCCCTTCATTTACATAATTAGAAAGTGTTGCTGTGGTGTGCATTACTTCTCTATTAATACTGAAGTAATAGATCAGACTCTGGGACTGCACCTCTATGGCTGGCAGTAATTAGCTGTTGCGACCAGTAACATCCTTCCTCAGTGCAGCAGTGGTGTTAACTTTTCGCTCTATCATCCTTAAGCCTTAATTCACAAGCTGCAAGCAAGAGCCGTTTTGAGTTCCAAAGCTGGAACATTTGGTGGCCAGGTCAAGTGGGATGGTCAAGCTTATTTTGCAAAGAACGTACAAGATAGATACGAACCATGAAAGTCAAAAAATCTGGTCAGTTGGTTCATCCTAGTGCTAATATGCCACAAGATCTTTCTTTCACATCTCTTCATTTAATGCAGTTACTCATATCAAAATGTAAAACAGAGTAAAACAAGTTTCCTCTTCCCCACTTTTTTCCAAGTAGTTAAAGTTACAACTGTCCATTTCATACTATTTGATGGTCTGGAGTAATCAATTACTTTATACTTTATTGTCGCCAAACAATTGATACTAGAGCATACAATCATCACAGCGATATTTGATTCTGAGCTTCGCGCTCCCTGGAGTACAAATCAATAGTAAATATTAAAAATTTAAATTATAAATCATAAATAGAAAATAGAAAAGGGAAAGTCAGGTAGTGCAAAAAAACCCGAGAGGCAGGTCCAGATATTTGGAGGGTAAGGCCCATATCCGGGTCAGGATCCATTCAGCAGTCTTACCACAGTTGGAAAGAAGCTGTTCCCAAATCTGGCCGTACGAGTCTTCAAGCTCCTGAGCCTTCTCCCAGAGGGAAGAGGGACGAAAAGTGTGTTGGCTGGGTGGGTCGTGTCCTTGATTATCCTGGCAGCACTGCTCCGACAGTGTGCGGTGTAAAGTGAGTCCAAGGACGGAAGGTTGGTTTGTGTGATGTGCTGGGCTGTGTTCACAATCTTCTGGAGCTTCTTCCGGTCTTGGACAGGACAACTTCCATACCAGGATGTGATGCACCCTAGAAGAATGCTTTCTATGGTGCATCTTTAAAAATTAGTGAGGGTTTTAGGGGACAGGCCAAATTTCTGTAGCTTTCTCAGGAAGTAAAGGCGCTGGTGGGCCTTCTTGGCAGTGGACTCTGCTTAGTTGAACCAAGTGAGGTCATTTGTGATATTGACCCTGAGGAACTTAAAGCTTTTGACCTGTTCCACCTGCACACCACCGATGTAAATTGGGTCGTGCGGTCCGCTACTCCTTCTGAAGTCAACAACCAATTCCTTCGTCCTGCTGACATTGAGGGATAGGTTATTGTCTTCACACCATGCCACCAGGTTCTTAATTTCCTCTCTGTACTCAAACCCGAGATACGGCCTACAATTGTGGTGTCACCAGCAAACTTATATATTGAGTTCGATGGAAACTTAGCTACACAATCATGACAAAACCATTTCTAATAAAATTTTAAGATTCTGATTTATAAAACACAGTAATAAACATTTGATCCACTGTAAAATATAAGTGATCAGTTATTCTTTGGTCTGTGACTTGAGCCTGTTTATGAAAATCATGGCTGATGAATCAATTATCAATTATCTAGTAACTTAATTAGCAACAAAGCAGATTTTTAATCCCACTTCACAACCATTACTGATTATATTTATAAATAAACATATTTTACTAGATAAACCGATGGTAAGCCAAAAAAATTTAACATAAGCAATACCAATGCTTTTTACTAAACTCTTGTAAAATTCAGTAAAACTGATTTAAATCAATGGTCTATACATGTACAAAGTTGATAATTGATTGATCAGCCATGATTTTCATAAGCAGGGTCAAGTCACAGACCAAAGAATAACTGATCAATTTACATGTTTCAATGGATCAAATGTTTATTACTGTGTTTTATAAATCAGGATTTTAAAATTTTATTAGAAATGGCTTTGTCAAAGAAATGCAAAATAGTTTAAAAGTCTGAAAATGATTTGGACTATAAAATAGTTCCGTTTTATACATCTACTTAGTTATGCTACCCACATGTGTCATTAACTCAAAGATTAAAGAACCCTGCTTTACTGGTATTGGCAATAATCACTAAACAGATGATATTTTTCTAGTGCCGCAAAGCAAAAAATGTGTTACTTAAGTTTCCAAAAACATTTGCAATTTCTTCTCTGTATTCACAAAACTAAGAAATAGAAAATACGAATACACAAGTATCTAATATTAAAAGGCTGCTTGTTAAATTCTTATAAGCTACTATAAGTGATAGATAAGCAATGAAAATAATCTCAAGCTGCAATCACATTCACCACATAGACTTCAAATAGTGAATTTGATTTTCTTAGAAGTAGTCTATGAATGCTGCATATCAGATATTATCTTCCTCATTGTCCAGCATTGTGGCATCTTCTTGGTTCAAGTGATAGCTAATGACAATTAATATTCAAACTTGTACATTCAAGCCCCATTTCAAGTGTGCCTTCGGCATAAGTAATATCTCACGAGGAGTGTTGCATTGTCTCTGTTCATTAAACCAAAGTTGTGTTTTCTTTTCTAGTATATGGTTGGATCTTGTAGTCTGTCTGCCAGGATTTAATAAGTCAAGTAAAAGTTTTCCATGAAGAAAGATGTCAGATAGCATGAAATCAGATTATGATGTTCCTCCAAGCATACCTCTTTATTTTTAATCCACTGTATATATTTTCCTCATTATTTCAATACTTTTTGAAACAATGTTTCCAGAACACCAATATTTAGAAAGGTTAACGATAGATTGTTTCATTGTAGGAAGACTATACAACTCAGGACATAAGTGAAAAACCTCAAATGGACAGAAAATTCTAAGCCTTTTGAGTTTAATTAGATTAATTTTTAGAGTGTTGAATTGTTTGGTTATGGTTAGCTGCTCATTATTCTGGCTTTAGCTATTCAGTGTTAGGATAGAAGACAGCTCTCCACTGTTGGCTCATTTATAATTTTGGGACATTTTTAATTTCAAAAGTGCTTATTTGCATCCTGTTTTTTTAGGAACTGGAGGGAGGAGGTTCTGCCTAACAATGTTAGCAACAAGTGGTAGATAATAGTGCAAGCCAAAACATTTCCTTTTCAGACTTTGGAAGATTTAATATCAACAGAGCTATGAAAAGGCCCATCAAACACTACACTCTTTGAAATTAAATGTAGTATTTTTATCTGCTCTCAGGATGAGGCTTTTCATTCCAGGACGAGGGAGATGTCCTCCTTTTTTAAAGAAAGGGGCTTCCCTTCCTCCACTATCAACTCTGCTCTCAAATGCATCTCCCCCATTTCACGCACATCTGCTCTCACCCCATCCTCCCGCCACCCCACTCGGAATAGGGTTCCCCTTGTCCTCACCTACCACCCCACCAGCCTCCGGGTCCGACATATTATTGTCCGTAACTTTCGCCACCTCCAACGGGATCCCACCACTAAGCACATCTTTCCCTCCCCCCCCCGCTTTCCGCAGGAATCGCTCCCTACGCGACTCCCCTGTCCATTCGTCACCCCCCCATCCCTCCCCACCGATCTCCCTCCTGGCACTTATCCTTGTAAGCGGAACAAGTGCTACACATGCCCTTACACTTCCTCCCTTACCACCATTCAGGGCCCCAAACAGTCCTTTCAGGTGAGGCGACACTTCACATGTGAGTCGGCCGGGGTGATATACTGCGTCCAGTGCTCCCGATGTGGCCTTCTATATATTGGCGAGACCCACGCAGACTGGGAGACTGTTTCGCTGAACACCTACGCTTAGTCCGCCAGAGAAAGCAGGATCTCCCAGTGGCCACACATTTTAATTCCACGTCCCATTCCCATCCTGATCTGTCTATCCACGGCCTCCTCTACTGTAAAAATGAAGCCACACTCAGGTTGGAGGATCAACACCCTATATTCCGTCTGGGTAGCCTCCAACCTGATGGCATGAACATTGACTTCTCAAACTTCTGCTAATGCCCCACCTCCCCCTCATACCCTATCCGTTATTTATTTATATACACACATTCTTTCCTTCTGACTATACCCCTTGCCCATCCTCTTGCTTCCCCCCCCTCCCCCTTTTCCTTCTCCCTGGGCCTCCTGTCCCATGATCCTCTCATATCCCTTTTGCCAATCAACTGTCCAGCTCTTGGCTCCATCCCTCCCCTTCCTGTCTTCTCCTATCATTTTGGATCTCCCCCTCCCCCTCCCCCTCCCACTTTCAAATCTCTTACTAGCTCTTCTTTCATTTAGTCCTGACGAAGGGTCTCGGCCCGAAACGTTGACGGTATCTCTTCCTAGAGATGCTGCCTGGCCTGCTGCGCTCACCAGCAACTTTGATGTATGTTGCTTGAATTTCCAGCATCTGAGGAATTCCATGTGTTTGCGTAGTATTTTTATACAATCTTGCGCATGCCCATTTGATGGCACCATGTTTAGTGTTCCTGTCTCACTTTTCCATGGATCTGTGTTCAATCCTGACTTTGGGAGCTGCCTTTGTGGAGTTTGTGCACTCTGTGAATGGTAGTTTCATCCAGGTGCTTGGGTTCCCAAAGATGCTGGTAGGTTCATTGGCTCTAAATTACCCTTTAACTTTTGCAAACTGAATACAAGGGGAATTGAATATAAGTGGCATAAGTGAGAGAGATTAAGTTACAGGTATACTGGGAAATAAGGGGAGGGGAGAATAGGATAAATGGAGTTTGCTCCCTAGAAAGTGAACATGGATACTTTGGCTGAATGGCTTCTTTCAATGAAGCTATAACTAATAAATAGAGTCTAGCATGCCAGTAATTTTATGCGATATTATGAAACATTGATTTCCATGTGCCATACTATAGGATATAGAGTATATATTCATTAAACTGGTGACTCCAATTTTTTAAGGAATTCAGTTTTAGTTCTGGTGAACCTGGATCTCAAGGGTTACACCCCACCCCATTCATCTTATTAACAATTACTCACCAGGCTGACTACTCCTATAAATTGCTTCACTTATATCAGTGGTTCCCAAAGGGTCTGGTCAGTTGCAAGGTGGGGGGCACAGCTGAGGGATTACAGGCTTAATTTAAGCAATTAATTATTATAAGCATTTGATCCACAGTGACTCAATTGATTATAAAGATCACGTCATCACCTCACCTCTTGCTAACCCAGAGGATGGGCAAGGAGTTATAGTGAGAGGGACAGAGGGAGAAAAAAGAGGGGGAAAAAAGAGAGGGAAAAAGGGAAAGAAAAAAATCATAATAATAATAAATAAATAAGGGATGGGGTATGAAGGGGAGGAGGGGCATTAATGGAAATTAGAGAAGTCAATGTTCATGCCATCAGGTTGGAGATATTTAATTTTTATCATATTTAAGTCACTCAGTTATTTTTTTCTCTCTCTTGTCTTTGGCATTTACCCATTCTTTGTAAACTCTATCTCAACTAATAGAACTTCCATCCCATTGATAGCTTTTGATTCTTATTAACATATCCAAATGACATTCACCTAAATGGTTTCTCAGCTTGTTTTTGAGTGGATTCATTAGGCTAAAACTTCACTCACAGTCTGCACTAGACACAAGAAAGGTTCCCCAATGTCCATCAACTGTGCAAGGTCGCAAAACTGTTCATTTTGAAATACAAATGCCACCATTTGAGCAAAGTTGAAATTGGTTTGGATTTAATTTTTTCTTGCACAGAAAATTTGAAATCATTAAACTAACTATTACAATATTTTCAGCTAGAAAATCATGATATTTTAGACATAAGGCATTAACTTGTTCATCACCAAAAGTGAAGTCACAATCTGCAATTGCGGAGAAATCAAAAGCTGACCATTCTTGTTCCTCAACTTTGATCTTCTCTGGGTTTGATCCTTTTCGCTTTCGCTCATCTGCACTCAACTGTAACAAGCGTAGCACTGCTGTAACGGGTAATGACGAGTTCTGTTGCCTGAGCTTTTGTACACTGTCCAAATGCCATTTACTTGCCAAATGACACTTCAAAAAGTCAGGTTTCCAAATATCATCCCACTTCTTTCCACTAGCAAATTCTCCAGCAACTTTCGCATCATGACAATACAAACAGATAACTCCAGTTTCCGAATTGTACGTAAATATTTCTCGTGGCTGAGCGTTCTTGACCTCATGAGCTTTTGGTGTAACAGTCTACTATTTTGTTAAGCCATTCAACTTTAAACAAATTTGCAGTTCTTTTGCGCTTCACTTCTTTTGAATTCGACACAGTGAATCAATATTTTTTTCAATAAAAACTTAATAAGCTACCTGCAGGATTTGAAACAGATCTCTGTAAACTTTATGATATGAACACTGTCCGCCAAACATGGCTGCCGCCGTGATGCAGCTGTACAAACCAGAACGGGGTAGGTGAGGTGACGTAAATTAGTGACGTGCATTGTGGTATTTGAAAAACCGACTAACTAGTTAACAGAATCAGCTAAAAGATTATCTTCAATAAGTATAATTATTAACTACTACATTATTTTAGGTAACTAACCTTGTGTGCACACATTAATTTCCTTTGTGTGCTGGTTGAAAAACGTGTGTGCGTGCGCACACCTTAGAGGGAACTATGGTTCTGGGTGTGATTTTGCACAAGCCGCCAAACCAAATTAAAATTATTCTGCTCAGTGATAACTCTGTTCAAAGATAAATAGATGAAATGTCTGAGAATGTGGAAGACAAATTGTGCAACTTTCTTAGGACAGCAGAATTTGATCTGCAGTTGAATGAGTCAACTTTGCCAGGAAAAGAATTTTTGCTTTTTGGTTATGTTCACTTTATAAAAGATGAAAGCATTGTTCAAGAGTTTGTTGTTTGCAAGGGGACTAGAAATAGATACAAAGGGGGAGGCAATATTTTAAGTTGTTCAGCAATTTTTCAAAGAGAACGACATTCCGCTCATCAGCATTCCTGCAACAAATGGGTCATTATCAAAAACAGGATGCCACCATGGGGTTATCACTTTCTTGAAAAAAGCTATGCCTAACATATTAACTGTTCAAAGTACGTTAATTATCAAATTATGTATACATGATACAACCTTGAGATTCGTCTCCTTTCAAGCAGATACAAAATGAAATCTCAAAAGAACCCATTTTAAAAAAAGACCGTCAAACACCCAATGCACAGAGAGAGAAACAAAAACAAATCATCCAAACAATAAAAGTAAGCATATAGCTTCAGAACTGAAGTCTTACAAAAGACGCAAAGCCAGGCATCACCGCAGCTGGAGCAGGCCACGGCCTCAGTTCAGCACGAAGCTGAGTAAACATCACGGAGCACCGAGCAGAACAGGCCCTCACTTCATCTCCAGTCCTGACCTTTTCAATCTGGTCCTGTGCTTAAATCATCCAAATATCCAGTCATTCCTCACTCTCAGACAGCTCTGTGGTCTGGACCCGACCTTTTCAATTCAGTCTGGCGCTTAAGTCATCCAAACATGGGGTGGTTCTTCACTCTCAGACCGTTCTGGGGCCCGAAACCTGCCGCCATGATTCAGCCCATAACTGATCTTTCCAAACTCGCCTGGCACTTAAATCAGTCCGACATTGGGACTTTCCTTACTCTCGGGGATGCCATGACTCTTGTCTTGATCCCATCTGCTTTCGCTTGCCTCGATCATGCCTTTCCTGCGCCTCTGCCTCCATTTTCATTGACCATTTGTTGCCTGCACGTCTGCTGCCATTTGCCTCTCCATTGTTAGCATTGATCTTTATTAATAACATGTTATTAATTAGGATTTTAGTAGTTTTCTTTGTTTTGTTGTTTTTGTCACCGATAACATCTTGTCACAAAAAACCCAAGTGATCAGCTGCACAAATCATTAAATACTATTATCACAGGGGTAAATAAAATCAAGTCCCATGCTATTAATTCTCAACAATTTTGAGAGCTTTGTACTGAAAATGATGCACCCAGAAGTCAGGTGGCTCTCAAAAGGAAATTGCCTGAGATGCCTCTATGCGCTTTTTGAAACTGTGATAAAATTCTTTGAAGAATCGAATGCTTCATTCAATAATCAACTGAAGAATATTAAACATGACATTACTTATTTGTCAGAATTATGCACAAAGTTTTATGAAATCAGTCTTGAGTTGCAAGGTAATAATGTGAATCTTTATCAAAGTCAGATCAGTTGTCTCCACATTTCTGTCTAAATTAACCCTTTTTAAGCGTAACATCAGCTGTCGTGACCTTTTTCCAATTTCTGAGTTGGAAGGGAAAGAAAGAATGCCAGATGATGATCTTCAAGTATATTGTGCCCACCTGGGTGAGCTGCAAAGTGACAGGTCACATGAGATTTCAGAATCTTCACTCGATCTGAATTTCATTTTGGGTAATAAATCCATTCCCGAATACTTGTAATGAGGGTTTAACCAGTTGGATAAATCTTACATTAAAAGTATGGCAGAAGGTGGTTAATTCATGTGGAATTAATAACATGTTAAAACTCTTCAGATGGTGTGCATATGATACCGAATTCCTTCCCAACAGAGGAGATAAAAGATTTGAACTATGGATAAAGAAAGGTCTTACAACCTACCTCTCATTTATACATAAAAGAGTATTACAAAGTTTCCAAATACTGCAGGACAAACATGGCCTAGAACACAATGACTTTTTTAGGTACCTTCAAGTACAAAATTATGTTAACCAGAGTTACAGATATACAGACCTATCAACAGTAGAATTAGAATTTTTCAAGATTCTTAATTTGGCTTGCGGTTCAAAGCCTAGTAAATCAGTTTCTCGATTATATAATGCACTCTCCCATGCTAAAAATGTAAACACATTGTATATTAAAGAGAAGTGGGAGAAAGAAGTGGTGTTGGTACTTTCAGAGGAGGCTTGGGGGAAAATATGCAGCTTTCAGTGGTCTTCGACTAATTCTTTGACTTGGAGAGAACATTGTTGGAAAAATATTATAAGATACTTCAAGACCCCATATCAGGAAAAATATAAAGATACAAACGTGACGTGTTGGAGAAGGTGCGGCTCCAAGGAGGCAAATCATTTCCATATTTTCTGGGATTGTCCTAAATTAAGTCTATATTGGGAAGGTATTCATAGAACATTAGTTAAGGTACTTAAGACTCAGATACCTCTGAACTTTGTGATGCTCTATTTGGGGCATGTATTGTTTCTTGAACAGAAGGAAGATATAAAGTTGCTGCAGACCCTTTTAGCGGCAAGTAAGAAATCAATCACTAGAAAGTGGCTAAATCCAAAACCACCTACATTAGAAGATTGGCACGAAATTATCTTGGAAATATTTAAAATGGAAAAGTTGACGAATCCCTGAGAATTCAAAAAGAAAAATTTTATCAAATCTGGAATAAATGGATTGAATATATAACCCCAATGCGAGCAGACTTTAGATGACTCTCCTAATGATTTATACTGCTCTTCTAATCAACACAGTAATATTGCTAAAGTAAGCACCCCAGTCTAAATGTTTACTGTTTTTGTTTTTTTTGGAAAATAGAGAATTAATACAAGTAAAGGAAAAGATTTGGGTAAGGGATAAAAAATGATAAAATAAGTAAATAAGTACATAGGGATTGGATTATTATGTTTGGGGGCAGGAGCAAGTATGAACAAGTTAGGATATAAACACCTACAATGGTTGTTACATAGGCTTACATACAACATTTTGGACCAGAAGAAATGTTTCAGAAGAGATGTATGGAAACTATTACTAATCCACTATTATTACTATTTTTCTTAACAATTAATACCATTACTTAGCCGAATAGATTAGAATTTGCACTGTACATAATTATCTAAGTGTCTAATTTCTTTTTATATCATCGCAATGTGTACTTAAGAATGTATAAATAATTATAGTTTTATACATATAAAAAAATGGAAAAGGTTATACATGTGAAAAAAGTACATGATATTTGTGAATTCCTTATCCAAATAAAAATAAAATTTTTTAAAAAATGAGGGTTTAACAGGAAGGATGGAGGAAGAACTGATCTACAAAATGGCTGAGCTGAAGCAGAGGTTCAAAAAATCAAATCACAACTTTAGGTTGCAGAACTAAAACTCTGAATGCTATACTGCACTGTGAAAAAAGGTCAAACTTCTTTCAGAGAAATGAAACAGACTGCAAATTACTGAACGTGGGGATCTAAGACTCCTGAGTGACATTCAGCCTGACGTTGAGAAGATGATATCACTGCACCATGCCCATCCAGCTCATTGAAAGGTGATAAAGCAATGAAGTACTAAATAGTTGGACTACTAATGTACTCTCCAAAATTGTTGATTAAAATTGTTTTACTTTAGTTAATTTTATTTGTAGCTTTATATACTATAGATCTGAATAATTTTTGCAATATTTGTCACTGCTTTGAATTTGCATTTCCTATTTTATTTCACTGTGCATCAAAAATCAAAATTCTTTATAGTTTTCATGCTATGGCCAGAAAGGGAGATGGGGATGCTGGGGATGTGTGGTCTGGGGCCCATGGGGGCGGTAACCCAAGAAAGTCTGGGAACCTCTGATATAAATCCTTGGAGTTTATGGTTATGAGATATTCACAGAGGCTGAACTCTCACTTCTATTATCCCGTAATTGAAAAAGGCATCTGAACAGGCTGCATAACTTGCAGGATACATACTTCTAATAAAATTATTCTTGAACATTTAAACCTGTGTACATACATCTACTGATGCCTCTGGACACATCTTCAGTGATGTTCCTGAAATCATCGGGTGTTTCGGGTCTTTCAACATCATACACCCTCCTCCAGGTGACCCAGCTGGGGCTGATCAGACCCCAACTTGTGTCCAGTTGGCTAGCTACTTATGACTCCATGGCTCCCCTCTTTTGAGCCACAGCCATCTTGAGGCCCTCTCTGCTGCACCAGTGGTACTGCGGATGGCTCTCCTCTTCTTCTCTCCCTCGATGCCCAAATTGCTGAAGGCTCGAGCTACGGAACAGGCTGTGAATCCCCTACAACCAACCTCCACTGGGAGACACCTCGCGCTCCATCCAGCGTGCTGACGGTTGCTGACCAGTCCTGCATACTTGGAGAGTTTCCTTTCAAAGGCATCTTCCAAGCGATCTTCCCATGAGACTGTCAGCTCCAGTAGCACCATTTATTTAGTAGACTCAGACACTAGGACAATGTCTGGTCGCAGGGTGGTGACTGCGATATGGTTGGGTAACTTCAGCTGCCGTTCGAGGTCCACCAACAGCTGCCAGTCCCTTGCAGAGGTTAGGATGCCTGCAGATGTTCTTTTGGCGGTTATTGGCTGCTCTGACAAAGGCAATGGTCTGCTTGGAGGGTAGGTTTGATAAATCTCTTGCTTATCCATGTTCCCTTTCATTTTCTGTGTGTATTGGTTTAGTAACAGTATTTTGCCACTTTGCAGCTCAATTTTAAAACATTAAATGATGATAGCAAAGGGACAGATCTGCTGTCCTGATACTTGAAGGTGCTCTGCTATTCTCAGGAAATATTAGGATTCCAGTGTCTGTATGGGCTTGAGCTCAAAGTGTGATGTTGCTCCTCTTTAACACTGGTAGATTCCTCATAGTAAAAAGGGCCATTGTAACTGTCTCCTCTATGGCCTGTCTCCTCTAGATTAAACTGACTGCAGGTTTTGCAGTCCCTATTCAAATGGATTGGAAAGGTTAATTAAAATGTTTAGTACCATAATTTTTTTATTATTTATTTTCCTTTTAGTTGTGTGTTAAATGATTTAGTATTTAAACTAGTGTACTTATATTTACAAAAACAGGTCCCAAGTTGTATTGACTGTGAATGCCAACATTATTTGCAAACTTCAATGATGGGTCTTTTTTAAAAAAAGGTGCCACGCATATAACTACTAATATATTCAACTTCTTCAGTAAGCATTAGAGGGAGGGGTCAGGACTATGTCTCTCTCCAATTTAGAATCTCAACCCACGGACCAGACCTATCTTTTTCTATTTTTACTTTGAAAATTATAGCATTATAATCACTAGATGCAAAGTATTCCCGGCCACAAACTTCTGTCACCTGCCCTGTCCCATTCCCTAATAGCAGATCAAATAACGCACAGACTCTCGTTGGGATTTTGACATAGTGATTAAGAAAACTTTCCTGAACACATCTGACAAATTCTATCCAATCTAGTCCTTTTACAATATGGGAGTCCCAGTCAACATGTGGAAAGTTAGAATTATGTACTGTAACAACTTTAAAGTTCCTTGCAGCAGTCCGTGATCTTTCTCAAATGTGTTCCTCTAAATCCCACAGATTGTTGGGTGGTCTGTAATATAGCTCCATTTTTTTACATGGTCAAACGTTTCTTATTCCTCAGTTCCATCCATAGTACATCACTAGATAAGTTATCTAGTCTGTCCTGACTGAGCATTGCCGTTGACATTTTTTCTGACTAGTACACCAGCCCTCCTCCTTTAATCCCTCCCATTCCGTTGTGTCTAAAACAACAGAACTCCGGCATATTGAGCTGCGAGTCCTGGCCCTCCTTCAACCAAGCCTCACTAATAGCTACAATATCGTAATTTCATGTGTTGATCCATGCCCTGGGTTCATCTGCCTTTCCTACGATATGTCTTTCATCGAAATATACAGAGCTTGGGACATTGGTCACACCATGCTCAACCTTTTGATTCCTGACTGAGGTCTGAATCAGTAACAAAAATTAGTTACTGATTAGAACTTTAATATATTAATACATAAAGATAATGCCTGAATTGTATAATACTTTGGGGAAGTATATTTCAGCATGCCTCTTAAATAAAATTTTGACTTTTTAAGGTAAGGCATTGCCATTATTAAAAGCTTAACAGAAAATCTTTATGTGAATGGGAATTCATTGCAGATTGAGACTTAAATTAAACTATCTATAATATTGCAAGACACCAAGCTATACTTTCTTCAATGGTGGATGTTTTACCTGTTTTCATAAAGCATTGGGGACCTGAACGTTTATACATAACAAGTGACGGAAAAACAAATTTATGAACACTCAAATTTTTTTTTTTTTTTTTAAAAGTGTCTATACATAATTGACAAGCAGTGTGTCAAATGAAAGGTAAAAGTAACTAGCTATCTGGCACCAGAGAATAGACTTCAGATTATGCAAATATGCTACAAAATAGTTTAAAAATTTTGTCTATTTTAATAAAATTAGTAGCAGAATGCAATTTTGTTACTTCCCCATCAAATTTACTTTTTGGTAGTTGAGTTGATTTGTTTTATTTTATCTTGAAAGAGAAGGAAAGCAACCATAATGCTGATGAAAAATGTGAAGCTTTTGAATTTAATGTCAGATTTCTCAACAATTTACCAATCTTACTTTCTGCAGGGACATATTCATATAACATTTAAATGTTTTATTCAATAAAGTCATTGATTTTTCTGTTTTTCCCTGAAAAAGGTTACCTTGTTTTATCAGACGAGTGGTTCACCGAATACGTTTATGAAGTGGTTGTGGATAAGAAGCATGTGCCAGCAGAGATTCTTGAAGTACTGGAGCAGGAACCAAAAGTTCTTCCAGCTTGGGATCCAATGGGTGCTCTGGCATGTGGAACCAAGAGCAATTTCATTCCACAGGCATGATTCACATTCAAAATACAAGGCAATTAAAAAGGTGCAAATTGTGAACTTTAAGGGAGAAGTATTTTTACTTTGGTTTTCTTTAGTTTATCTTTTAGTATTTACAAAGACACCTAGCTATATTGTAACCTTGACATAAACTGGTTAATATCTTTAACAAGAATGCATAGAATGTTATTAGTTCAGATATGTAACATTCCTTAAAATAAAAGATCCTGTTCAAAGTAACTTCTCATCAAATGGATAGGTGCTGTGGCAAATTTCACTAAAAGCTCAAATATAAATCCATCTTCTGGTCTAAGCAGTCAGAGGAAGATGGATAATCACAATTTGAAATAGTTACCATATTCCTCAGCAGTTCTCAAAACAAAGGTATTGATCATATTAGCATCTGTAGAACCAGCAAAGATTCCCAAAGACGTGATTATACCCTCTTCTAACCCACTGCGCAATTATTTCCAACTCTTATCAACAATTCAAATACTTTTTTGAAATTTTATTTAAAGATTCAGCCTTTTGTACTTTGTATAATCAATTCAACTTGCTAGTCATTTACAAGTTTTAGATATCAACTGATGACCAGTTAATACCTGCTTCATTGACATCCTATCTTAAGGATGCAAGAGGTCTGGTACTCACAGTGCCATGCACTTTCACAGTTCAGGTTACATGCTGACCTAAAGCATTGAGCAACATCATTCTGTATTTACTTTTAACCAGATTCAAAAGAAAGTAACTTCTGAGAAACTGAAAACAGGATGTCAAATCAAATGCTCAGATTGCTACACTAACAAGCCTACACCCTTGTGTAAATGTTGGTGCAGGCACTGTGCCCATTATCTACTCTAATGTATGTAAAGGGAAAAAGTAACAATAAGTTGCTATTGAAGTACTAGAATAAAGATGAATGTACAGTGTTATGAACTTTTATCTGTTTTTACTCCAGCAGTTTGTTGCCACCTGTCAAAGCAACACTAGATTCTCCTATGAGCTATTTGCAAGAGGTTTACTGTGCTTAAAATATAAAGTGTTCCAGTAAGGCTATCCAATGCTATCTGTTGGGCAAGGCAAGAAGTTGGGTGTAAGTTTTACATTACTGAAATGAGAGCTAAAAGTAGAACCAACAAGTTTATGAAGTTTAATCTATTGTTAGTAGCAAAGCAAACAATGTGGTAGACACAAGATAAAAGCTGAGAAACACCACATATTACGTCAAAATACTGGGGGCGGAGCCTCTCTCTTAACCTGGTGGTCACTGTGGTAGCAGGCCAATTGTGACTCCCAAGATGTTGATAGAGCTGAAGAGCAGACTATAACTGCAGGATATACCTACAGGAGTCAGTAAGGCATCATATCAGTTTAATCTTTGTAAAATCTTCCAGAGGGCAGCAATGTCATGAGGCACTATGATATCCAAGTCTTGCATACAGTATTCATAATTTTCATATTGATGTTGTTCCTTCATTAATTATTTGGAAAACCTGCCAGCCATTTCCTACCAAGCACGTTTTCTATAACATACTGTAGATGGGCAGCAAATGGATATCCAAGAAGAAATATTGAGAAAAAGGGTAAGACTGTGTTGGGCCATGAAGTACAGGTCTCCCCCTGCTATTCAAAAGTAGACCGTTCCTATGAAACCTTTCATAAGCCGAAATGGTGTAAAGCGAAGAAGCAATTACCATTAATTTATATGGGGAAAATTTTTGAGCGTTCCCAGACCCAAAAAATAACCTACCAAATCATATCAACTAACACATAAAACCTAAAATAACACTAACATATAGTAAAATCAGGAATGATATGGTAAATACACAGCCTATATAAAGTAGAAATAATGTATATACAGTGTAGTTTCACTTACCAGAATCGGGAAGACAGCGAGCACACTGGAAGGTTCATGAATTTTTCTATCATACAGTTCTTCGTAAGCACTCAAAACATCCTGCAAACCTGCCCTAAACCTACGCGCCCTTTCAAAATTAAAGTCATACTTTTCTGCAATCATTGCAGCACTGTCAATTGTAGCGAAAATCTCATGCAATTCAAAGCTATGGCAGCTTAATGCTGAGTGTAGTTCCCGGGAAAGGCGCTTGGTGGCGCCACTCACGCTGCTCAGGGTGTGCGCTGCCTCTGTAACGGCTCGCTGCAAAACAAATGCTGAACGCCATTTTCGCTTTTTGCCTTTTCTCATAAAAGCGAAAATCCTCTTCAGATTTCTTTTGGTTAGCAAAAACAGATACTATTGTAGGTCTTTCGTAAAAGCAAAGTGGCGTAAAGCAAACTTTTGTAAAGCAGGGGACACCTGTATTAGATTAATAAAATGATCAAATCATCTTAAATGACTGTTTCCTCTTGCTCCAGGATCTGTTTGTATTCATCCACTGCCTCTAAGTGTCAGAGTTTAATTATTTGTGTATATCATTCATGCAAGTGCTCAGGTGCTACATTTTAAAACATGATGATTTTGATGATATGAAATTCTTGCTCACTACTGGCCCTTTTCAAACATTATACCTGTTATCAAAGTTGCTGGTGAACACAGCAGGCCAGGCAGCATCTCTAGGAAGAGGTACCGTCGACGTTTTGGGCCGAGACCCTTCGTCAGGACTAACTGAAGGAAGAGCTAGTAAGAGATTTGAGAGGGGGAGGGGGAGATCCAAAATGATAGGAGAAGACAGGAGGGGGAGGGATGGAGCCAAGAGCTGGACAGTTGATTGGCAAAAGGGATATGAGAGGATCATGGGACAGGAGGCCTAGGGAGAAGGAAAGTGGGGGGGGGGAACCCAGAGGATGGGCAAGGGGTATAGTCAGAAGGACAGAGAGAGAAAGAATGTGTGTATATAAATAAATAACGGATGGGGTACGAGGGGGAGGTGGGGCATTAGCGGAAGTTAGAGAAATCAATGTTCATGCCATCAGGTTGGGAGCTACCCAGACAGAAAATAAGGTGTTGTTCCTCCAACCTGAGTGTGGCTTCATCTTTACAGTAGAGGAGGCCGTGGATAGACATATCAGAATGGGAATGGGATGTGGAATTAAAATGTGTGGCCACTGGGAGATCCTGCTTTCTCTGGCGGACAGAGCGAAGGTATTCAGCAAAACAAGCTTCCAGTCTGCATCGGGCCTCGCCAATATATAGAAGGCCACATCGGGAGCACCGGACGCAGTATATCACCCCAGCCGACTCACAGGTGAAGTGTCGCCTCACCTGGAAGGACTGTCTGGGGCCCTGAATGGGAGGAAGTGTAGGGGCATGTGTAGCATTTGTTCCGCTTACTAGGATAAGTTCCAGGAGGGAGATCAGTGGGGGGGGGGGGGGGAGAAACGAATGGACAAGGGAGTCGCGTAGGGAGCGATCCCTGCGGAAAGCAGGGGGGTGGGAGGGAAAGACGTGCTTAGTGGTGGGATCCCGTTGGAGGTGGCGGAAGTTACAGAGAGTTATATGTCGGACCCGGACGCTGGTGGGGTGGTAGGTGAGGACCAGGGGAACCCCATCCCTATTGGGGTGGCGGGAGGATGGAGTGAGAGCAGATGTGCCTGAAATGGGGGAGATGCGTTTGAGAGCAGAGTTGATGGTGGAGGAAGGGAAGCCCCTTTCTTTAAAAAAGGAGGACATCTCCCTCGTCCTGGAATGAAAAGCCTCATCCTGAGAGCAGATGCGGCGGAGACGGAGGAATTGCGAGAAGGGGATGGCATTTTTGCAAGAGACAGGGTGAGAAGAGGAATAGTCCAGGTAGCTGTGAGAGTCGGTAGGCTTATAGTAGATATCAGCAGATAAGCTGTCTCCAGAGATAGAGACAGAAAGTTCTAGAAAGGGGAGGGAGGTGTCAGAAATGGACCAGGTAAACTCGAGGGCAGGGTGAAAGTTGGAGGCAAAGTTAATGAAATCAACGAGCTCAGCATGTGTGCAGGAAGCAGCGCCAATGCAGTCATCGATGTAGCGAGGGAAAAGTGGGGGACAGATACCAGAATAGGTTTGGAACATAGATTGTTCCACAAAGCCAACAAAAAGGCAGGCACAGCTAGGACCCATAAGGGTGCCCATAGCTACACCTTTAGTTTGGAGGAAGTGGGAGGAGCTAAAGGAGAAATTATTAAGAGTAAGGACTAACTCTGCTAGACAGAGCAGAGTGGTGGTAGAGGGGAACTGATTAGGTCTGGAATCCAAAAAGAAGCAGAGAACTTTGAGAACTTCCTGATGGACAAGGGAGTCGCGTAGGGAGCGATCCCTGCGGAAAGCAGGGGGGTGGGAGGGAAAGACGTGCTTAGTGGTGGGATCCCGTTGGAGGTGGCGGAAGTTACAGAGAGTTATATGTCGGACCCGGACGCTGGTGGGGTGGTAGGTGAGGACCAGGGGAACCCCATCCCTATTGGGGTGGCGGGAGGATGGAGTGAGAGCAGATGTGCCTGAAATGGGGGAGATGCGTTTGAGAGCAGAGTTGATGGTGGAGGAAGGGAAGCCCCTTTCTTTAAAAAAGGAGGACATCTCCCTCGTCCTGGAATGAAAAGCCTCATCCTGAGAGCAGATGCGGCGGAGACGGAGGAATTGCGAGAAGGGGATGGCATTTTTGCAAGAGACAGGGTGAGAAGAGGAATAGTCCAGGTAGCTGTGAGAGTCGGTAGGCTTATAGTAGATATCAGCAGATAAGCTGTCTCCAGAGATAGAGACAGAAAGTTCTAGAAAGGGGAGGGAGGTGTCAGAAATGGACCAGGTAAACTCGAGGGCAGGGTGAAAGTTGGAGGCAAAGTTAATGAAATCAACGAGCTCAGCATGTGTGCAGGAAGCAGCGCCAATGCAGTCATCGATGTAGCGAGGGAAAAGTGGGGGACAGATACCAGAATAGGTTTGGAACATAGATTGTTCCACAAAGCCAACAAAAAGGCAGGCACAGCTAGGACCCATAAGGGTGCCCATAGCTACACCTTTAGTTTGGAGGAAGTGGGAGGAGCTAAAGGAGAAATTATTAAGAGTAAGGACTAACTCTGCTAGACAGAGCAGAGTGGTGGTAGAGGGGAACTGATTAGGTCTGGAATCCAAAAAGAAGCAGAGAACTTTGAGAACTTCCTGATGGGGGATGGTCCCTATATACTTCCCTATATACGTCCCTATAAATGTTTCACCCTGGAAACATTTCCTACAGCCATAGTCTTTTCACTGATGAAAGGGACGACAGGTTTTTTAAAACCTCCAGTTACCCCGTACACACAATGCCCAACTGTAGGCTACAACACCTTAGGCTACGTCAACACTAGACCAGATAAATCCGTAACCAAAGCTTTTTCTCTTCATTTTGACCCCCCATCCACGCTGAAACGGCGTTTTCCTCCCCCGAAAACGGAGCTTTTCTAAAACACTCTCCAGAGTGTTTAAATCTGAAAATGCCGGTTGACCATTGTAGTGTGTACGGGGTAACCGGCTAATTTTAAAAACGCAGTCATGACGTGCCGGAGCAAATGGTGGCGGCAGCACGGCATTTCATTGTTTTCCTGAATGCAGCCTCCAACACCACAACAATATCTGACAACAGATGTGTAACAGCCTAATGTAACATTGTATGGAAATACAAGATAACACTGATGCAGACATGTTTTATACATTTAACAAGGCACTTTATTTGTCATGGTCCCTTCTGGCAATCCCCCACTTTACTATTTACCTCAGGAATTAGGCTTCAATCCCCTCGTTTAATTTCCAATCATTCCCAGATTCCACTAACTACACACACAAGCTTTCCATCAGAAAATACAGGATAAAGACCCTGTGGTCACAACAAGGAGCTGCCAGTTCATTGGTTGACTCCAGTGTGAGTAACCTCGTATCATGGTTCTTAGGGCTGTTAGTTCCAAGTCTAGCATCGCTCCTGGATTCTCTCCAAACCCAGGACTTCGGGTAAAGACTCTCCTGGAAACTGATTCCACCCTCGCTACGGCGATAACACCTCCCGACTCTGCCCCGCGCCCATGTTCTGCACTTGGGTTCGTCCACCACCATGCTCGTGTAACATTATTAATGTATTGCTTGTGCAAACATTCAATAGATGCAATTGTCACTTTTGCCCATTAACTCGTTTTATTGCACGTTAAATACAGCAAAATAATACACAAAGACATGGCAAAAGTCAAGGCAGACAAATGAGGTAACAGGAAATTTCACTTTTGCCCTGTAACAAGCCTTATTGCATTTAGTCATAGCTGTCATCCCTTTCATCGGTGAAGAGACTTTGGCTGTAGGAAATGTTTCTGGACAAACGCGCACCAAGTCTTTCGTTTGGCAATTTCCTTTTAAGTTTTTCTAGTTTCACTGGACAAACGCGCACCAAGTACTGTATACTGTTTCCTCTTCGCTTGTTTTCTGTGTCCTGCGCATGCCCAGTTGGAGGAGATTCGTCCAAATATCCATTCCAATGTAGACGGAGGTATTTTGTAAAACGCCTGGTGTAGACACCTATCGTTTTTACGCGAAACCAGTGTTTTCAAAATTATCTGGTCTAGTGTTGACGTAGCCTCAAAGAATCCAGGGCTATTAGCAAACAATTAACAAACCTACAATGTAAGAATACAACCACTATTAACAAACATTTAACAAATCTACGGTTTTTAAGCAACACACATCAAAGTTGCTGGTGAATGCAGTAGGCCAGGCAGCATCTCTAGGAAGAGGTACAGTTGACGTTTCAGGCAATTTCCAGCATCTGCAGAATTCCGGTTGTTTACGGTTTTTAACGTATGGACACCTTACATGCTGCAGGCTCACAAAGAGCTAAAATGGCTCAAACTTTCATCTAATATTTTTACGAAGTTTAATACACCAGAACATACCATTCAAACTCATTTTGTGGAATAACTGAAACAAGCATGCCAGGGTCTAATTCTATTTTAACTAATTACTGTTCACTTCTGGTGTAAGCCATATTGCTTGTCAATTGCTAGCCAGTCCTGTGTCACTCTCATCATCAGATTTTTAAAACAGCACACAGATTAGGGCTATTTCTGAAACTGCAACTTGACTTTTTATCATATTCTCTTCCCTGTGCAGTCCATTTATTTTTGTGTGCCTGACGTGCTCTTTGTATGTGTTGTACTTCATTGCACTTTCTACAAGTTTTGTCTTTAAATCTGTTTTGGTCTGGTGTATGGGAGCCCCTGCCACTGCAGGAACACAATTTGTTTGGTCAAGCAGGTTTCTGTTTAGATGTTGCAATTTTGTTCATGTTCACTTTCATTCATGTTTCAGTTAGCAGTTTTTGAATGTTTTCTTGCAAGATTCCACAAACTAATCTCTCAGTGCATCATTAAGCCCATTAGTGAACTGACAAAGCTCAATCTCCTCAGTCCAGCCACGTACGCTGAAGGACTCCTCTTCCTGTTGATTAAGTTTATGAAACCTAAAGCATTCTGCAATCAACAATGGTCTGAGTTCTAAATGTTCCTGTGTTATTTTCACAATATCAGCAAAGCCCATTTTGGCTGATCTGGTTGGAGCAGTTAAACCTTTAAGCAAATTGTATGACTTTAAATCCAATGCACTCAACAAAACTGATAATTGCTTCTCATTGGCTATTTTATTTGCTTCAAAATACTGCTCCATCTGTTCCGTGTACAAGATCCAGTTATTTCTTGTGCAACTGAATGTATCTAGCTTTCCGATGTAGCCAGTCATTTCTATTTTTTTAAATTTATGATTTTTATCACCTGTTACTCACTGTTTATGAAAACTGAATTTGTCCTTCTGCCTTTTGTTTAACTCAATTGCCTGTGGCTCCTTTGCTGAAGAGACACGTGCTGTACTGTGTTTCTTTACAAACTCAATCATCTTGCTATGCTTTTCTAACTCGAATGTCGTGCTGTAGTTCAACAGGTGGGTAGTCGTCTCAGGTTTGTTTAAAACTTACTCATCACCACTGTAATGTTTTGTAACTCTAAAGCATTAAACTAATTGAAAACAAAAACATGAGGCCAAGAATAACAATTTTACTTTAAGTGAGGCACACATGTGTGATGTGGTAGCATCATGACGTATGTAATTCACTTATTTTTACATATAACCCGTAATGAATTATTGAAACAACAAGAATGCTTAATCAAACAATATATTATATTACTCAAATACTACTGAAATATTAAGTACACAATACCATTTAATGTATTTGAGAACTTGTTATAATATAGTCATGTGGTACCCAAAATTTATCTCACGATAGTGGTTCTTTTTTTTTAAATAGCTTTTATCAAGGAACCCACTTGCTTGACAAGCAGCTTTCAGCTTAGAACATAGAACAGTACAGCACAGCACAGTACAGGCCCTTCAGCCCCTAACGTTTTAATGTACTCCAAGATCAATCTAACCCTTTCCCCCTACATAGCCCATGACCTATTTTTTTCTTTTATGAACGTACCTACCAAAGAATCTCCTAAATGTCTCTAATGTATCAGGCTCTACTGCCATCTGTGGCAGTGCACTCCAGGCACATATCACTGTGTAAAAAAGAAAGACCTCTCCCCTCCGCTGTTCACGTTAAAAACATGTTCCTTGATATTAACTATTGCCACCCTGTGAAACAGGTTGCAGCTGTCCACTCTATCTTTGCCTTTGTAATCTTATACACCCCTCTCAAGTTACCTCTCATCAGCCTTTGCTCCAAAGATAAAAGCCTTAGCTTGTTCAACCTTTCCTCATAAGCATGTTTTCTAATCCAAGCAAGCTGGTATATCCCCTCTGCTCTCTCTCAAGCTTCCTCATCCTTCCTACACCGAGGTGACCATATTCCTAAGTGTGGTCGAACCAGTGTTTAAATGAGCTGCAATATTACCTTGTAGCTCTTGAACTCAATCCCCTGACTAATGAAGGCCAACATACCACACAATTTATTAACCACCCTTTCAACTTCCATAGAAACTTTGACAGATTTATGGATATGGACCCCAAGATCCCTCTGTTCCACCACACTGATAGATATTCTGCCATTAACCTTGTACTCTGCATTCAAGTTCAATCTTCCAGAGTGTATCACTTGACACTTTTCTGGATTGACCTCCATCTTCCTACTAAATCAGCCCAACTCTACATCCCAACAGTGTCCCAATGTAACCTAAAACAACCTTCTACATCTGCTATGAGACTATGGCGAGCATAAAATATAGATTCATGTAAATAGGTGGTTCATAGTTAAAGCATGTTTAGATGAACGACCCATTTCAGTGCCCTTTGAATGCTTGAATAAACAGCCTAGTTGTATCCCAACAAATGTTTCTTTCTCAACCAATGTCACTGGTCATTATCGAATTTGGCCTGTGGGATCTTTCAACTCAGTTGTTGTGTTACAAAAGTGACCAGTTTAAAGATGATGTCTTTAGTTATAAAGCACCTTAAAATATCCTGAGTTGGTGAAAGATATAATGTTAATTTGTAAATCATTGGATGTTACCTACCTGAGGCTTGGAGCAGTATGCATAAGACTTTAAGACATGGGAGCAGATTAAGCTATTTGGCTCATCGAGTTGCTCTGCCATTTCATCACGGCTGATTTATTATCCCATTCAACCCCATTCTCCTGCCCTCTCCCCATAATGTTTGATGCCCTTACTAATCAAGAACCTATCAATCTCTGCTTTAAATATACCCAATGAGTTGGCCTTCATAGTCGTCTGTGGCAATGATTCTACAAATTCACCACCCTCTGGCGATAAAAATTCCTCATCTCTGTTCTATTCATCTTATTCCATCTACTGTTGCAAATACAAATTTGTTCTTTTGGAGCCTTCCTCTCAGGAGTTAAGTGTTAGAGAGAAATTTAATTAGACATCGAACTTATCTATACTTGGGAGAAAAACAAAAACAATTTGGTTGCTCTTTTAAATGGCTAAATTTGTTTTAAACCAAAAACACAGTCCTTGCACCTATTACTGATAAGCAAAAATTATCAGCCCACAAAAGGTTGCTAAAATAAAGGAAACACCCTTCTTTCAAAGCATTCTTTTCTGACTTGGCTTGGCCAGTTATAAAAAAATCAGAGAAAACATGTGCATTAATTCAAAGTGTAGAAAAATTTAGACTGTTGATCTTAAAATACTTTTTAATATTTTAAAGTACTTTTTTCCTCTTAAAAACAGCTATAAATGCTTGGCAAGAAATTGTTATGTGCACATGACATTGTAGAAAAAGATTCTTTGAACTTGCTGCCAGTCACACATGTCCTGCCACCACAATTTAGCCCTTTCAGATAACTGTAATTTGTTCTATTCACAAATCACATCACAATAATTTGAGATATGGAATAAAATTTGTTCTCACAGAATTTATGTAGAAAAGTAAATAAATAATTTTATCTCAACTCCTGTACCTTAACATATGCGTAGATGAAGTTAGACAGAACAGTACAGCAGAGGAACAGGCTCCTTAGCCTACAATGTGCCAAACTAATTAAACTAGCAAGTAAATGCCTAACTAAACTAATTCCTTATGCTAACACATGTCAATATCATTCCAATCTTTTTTTACATTCATGTACCTATCAAGGAGCCTTTCAAATACCTATCATATTTGCCCCCACCATCACCCACAGCAGCACATTCCAGGCACTCTCCACACTCTGTATAAAAGAAACGTCCCATTTATCTGCTTCGAATTTACCTCCTTTCCTCTTGAATGCATGCCTTCTGGTATTAAACATTACGACCTGGGAAAGCATGCCAGCTGCCTACTCTATCTATACTGTACCTCTGAAGCTTCTATCAGATCTACCCTCTGTCTTTGCTGCCCCAGGAAAACTAGCCAAGATTTGTTCAACCTCATGGCATACGGCTTGTAATCCAAGCAGCATCCCAGTAAATCTCTTCTATATTCTCTCCAAAACCTCCACATCCCTCCTATAATGGGGTGGCTAGAACTGAGTGCAATGCTCCAGATAGTCCATACCAGGGTTCTATAAAGCTGCAACATAACTTCCTGAGTCTTTAGTTCAGTGACTCGATTAATAAAAGCAAGCGTATCATACACCTCTTTATCATCACCCTATCAAATGGTGCAGCCACTTTCAAGGAACTATGGACTTGGACCCTGAGATCCCTCTTATCAATGCTGTTAAGGGTCCTATCATTATTCATGTACTGTCCTCCCAAACTGCAACATCTCACACATGGCCAGATTCAACTCTATCTGCCTTTCTCTGCTCATATTTTCAACTTGGCAAATATCTCACTGAATACTCCGGCAATCTTCTGTGCTATTTTCAAGGCAATCAATCTTGTATCATTTGTGAATTTGCTTAGCCACCCATCTACCTTTTCATCCAAGTCATTTATAAATCACAAATAGCAGAGGTCCCAGAATGGATCACTGCAGAATACCACTTGTCATAGACCTCCACAGAAATAAGTCTCATATACCATTACCTAAACAGTGAATCCAGTGCATCTTAATCTTCTGGATCAGCCTTACTAAACTCCGCATCGACAACATTCTCAGCACTACCCTAATTACTTTTGTCACCTCCTTGAAAATCTCAATCAAATTAGTAAAATATGACCTGTCCTGCAGAAAACCATGATGACTGTCCATAATTAAGCATGGTTTTCCAAAAGCTCATATATCCTATCACACTAATAGCGTCTCTACCACTGACATGAGATTCTCCAGTCACTTCAGGATTATCCTTATTTCCCTTCTCAAACAATAGAATAACATTAGCTACTTATCAGTCCTCCAGAAGCTTGCCAGTATATAGAGAGGGTCTTGGTCAAGGCCCCAGTAATATCTCTTGCCTCTCTCAATAATTTTGGGTATATTCCATCAGGTCTTAGGAATTTGTCCAACTTAACATTCTTCAAGAGACACAGCACTACCTCTTTCTTAATTTCAAAATGCCCCAACATATTAGCACACTCTACGCTTACGATCTCTTATAGCTTTCTCCTTGGTAAATACTGATGCAAAGTACTTACCATAATGCTCAACACTATGGAAAAAACTATATAAACTGCTTTCTGGGAACACACCCCATTGTCGTGTGGGGGAGTCACTTGTACACATTTTAAAGACTTGCAAGCAGTCTCTAAATTGCATCGAAAAGTCTACTGTTGCTGTTACTATCTCTCACACTATTAATGATATGATAATGCAAGTTATTATCCCTCTCTTTGACATATTATATGTACCATTTTTATAATTTTTAAACACTAGTGATTTATAGTTGGAAAATAAATAATACATTCTAACAGAAGCCTCAAAAGCTTCTCATCCAGACTTTAATATGAGATGAATCCAAAATATTTTATGCAATGAGCAGCTGTGCTCTGAAATAAACTTCCCAAAGGGATGGTTGAAGCCATCTAAAGAGTCTTGTGTTAATTGCCTTTGCAAGCAGCAAAAAAAAGGAAGAAATATCAACAGAATTCCTCCTATTGAAAGCAACTCACCAATAATTATGTCTATGACAATGATATATTGAAAGTCACACCACATGGTATGCTCAGTCCTGTAAAGGGTCTCGGCCCAAAAACATTAACTGTTTACTTTTTTCCATTGACGCCGTCTGACCTGCTGAGGTCCTCCAGCATTTTGCGTGTGTTGCTTCAGTTCTTAAGAATACATGTCTATCTATTTTTTATAAAACTTAAAAAGAATTTAAACTAATATAAAACATCAACCAACTGTACACATAAAATTACAGTTAACTATTTATAAGTTCAGTCATAGAGCAGTACAGAACATCAATATTTTTATTCATGTTCCCTTCACTATAATCTGCACTTGACTTATCAACTCCAATTATAATTTCACTAGTTCATTTTTCAAATAAGCCTCACATCCAGTTCTACAAATTTAGTTGATGCAATTGTATTCAGTACACTGAATACACTGTACTGGATATTCTTGACTACCAACTACCACTTTCCATTTGCATTTCAAATTGCTCACATACAGCTTAACAGAAGGACGAAGAAATCTCATCAACTTCTACAATAGTTAAGAGTTGTACAGGTATCCAATATTGAATGAAATAGTGAACTCAGTTGTGGTGACCTCTATTCTGGCAGCTTCTTAAGGCTCTCCATCCTTACTTTCATTTTGATCTTTGACCAATAGTCATCAGATGTCCTTCATTAGTCAAAGTCACCTTTTCTGACTTATCTTTCTGCATAAGTTCCATGACTTGCAGTTCTGCCATCACACTTTTCAGTCTTTGAATTCACAGAATTCCATGATCCACCTATTGCTTTCCAATTCTTACCCCACCCCTTCCCTTAACCTCTTTGTTTTTGGGTAGCCTACCTCTACCTTCTGTCCAGATGAGGGTCTCAAAGCCGAATTTCTCCAGCAGTTTATGTATGCTCAAGATTCCAGCGCCTATAGTCTCTTGTGTCTTTAGTCACAGTGAGTTGGAACAACATTAGTCAGTTCAGACCTCCAGTGATGTGCCTCAGAAGACCTTTAGAACTTTCTCCATGTTTCAGTCACTTAAAATATCCAACTCAATCTGCACTTGATTCACTAAAATAAACAGGATTTATAGCCAGACGCTCAGTTCTTGTCCAGAACTTGCTTAGTTCAATCTTCTCCATCAGTATTCTGCCCATCATAATCAATATTATCTTACTGCACGTTTCTGTCAAACTTACGTCTTCCAGGAAAACCTTCCATTTACATTTTTCCAAGCTTTATATTCCTCAACAAATGCACCATCATTAAACTGCATCTCCACTGGTGTAATTCAATCACTGTCACAAACTGACCAACACACCTACCACTTGTGCATAGAGCAACCCAGTTTTGTGTATTCTCAGTGTGGGTTACATTATCTTCTGGAGTTGTAGCATTTTTTTCACAATAATTTCTTTGAATATGCAGCCTACAGTTCTGGTCTCACAGTGCCTGTATTGGACACACCTTCTACGTCTATCTAAGCAAGAATCCGTTTGGGGAGGAGCTGCGTGTTGTGGAGCAGGAATGGCCAATGGATCTCCTTACTGTCCAATTTTACGCTCCTTTCCAAAATGCAGTCCCTCATTCCAAATTATACCCAAGATTGCCACTGCTTGGGCAAGATACCCAATCATGATAGGGGAAAGGACTCAACAGTTTTCAGTGGTAACCCAAAAGTTCACCTCTTTATAATTCATTGGTTTTATCCTGCATATTTTTGCAAGACTCTCGTTGCAACTCAATAAAATTCTGGTTAGACCACACTTGGAGTATTGTGTTCAGTCGCCACATTATAGGAAAGATGCACAAGCCTTATAGGGTGCAGAGGAGGTTTACCAGGATGCCGACTGGATTAGAGAACATGTCTTAAAAGGATAGGTTGAATGAGCTAAAGAAAATGAGAGGTGATTTGATAGCGGTATGCAAGATGATAAGAAGCATAAATAGAGTAGACAATAGACAATGAGAGACTTCTTCCCAGGGCAGTAATCGCTGATACAGGAGACATAAATTTAAGGTGACTGGAGGAAAGTATACGAGTGATGTGAGAGGTAGTTTTTTTTTTACACAGAGAGTGGTTGGAGCATGGAAGGTGGCGCCAGGGGTGGTGTTAAGAGGCAGATACATTGAGGACATTTAAGAGACTTTTGGATAAGCACATAGATGAACCAAAAAAAATGGAGTACTACTGGGAAGGGAAGGGTTGGATTAAAGCTAGAGTAGGTTAAAAGGATGACACAACATCGTGGGCAGAAGGGCTTATTCTGTGTTGTACTGTTCTATGTTCTATTGCTCCATCTCAAACACAGTGGTTGAGTATTTCAGATACATTCTCTAGCTTACACCAGATCAGTTGAATCGGCATGTGTACTTGTAGTGTAATTCTCAAATCAGTCAGCAATCTTATGTATCAGCAAAAAAAAACAATTACATTAATTAGGTCTGTCAAGTTACGGGATCTGGAAATAAAGACGGTTGAAAGACAAAACATTTTCACAAACACAGCACAGTTTAGCTCTGAGCATAGTACAACGTATTAGAATTAATACCCACGTCAAAATATGGATTTTTTTTTTAAATGAGGGAAACACGCTTCAGGGCCAGGCAAAATGGAGCAGATTTAGCGTTTCGGTTCCAACACCAAGTTATTTACTATTGATGAAAAATTAAAGATAAACATGGTACAGTAAATATACTGGAGGCCATAGAAAGTAGGTGACTTTCAAAGAAAATGCTTGGTAAACAAAGTACCAATGAGATGTAGGTGATAATTAGCTTTCCCTCGAGTTTTTTTCCCTCTAATCATTTTGCGTAAAGAGGTAAACATGGTGAAAAAGTAGAGGTAAGTGCAAATACAATTAATGAAAGATGACGAAAACATACTATTACACTTCTGTATTGGAGCGTCGTTTTCTGGCGTACACGTTTTAAGCAAAAAAAAATTGAGCGGGAATCACCCACAGATAACAAATGTTTACCTGGGTTTCGAGCTTGCTGCGGTGAAGCCGGCTATTCAACCGCCTGCTTTACCGGGCGTCACGAGCTGTCGTCCACGGTCCAACTGCCAACCTTTACCGAGCTCCGTGAGTAGCCGCCCAACTGCCAATCTTACCGGGCGTCACGTGCAGCCGCTGGCGGGAGAATTTCCCTTCCGGTGGGTGCCGCGCTACCGCTGCTCAATCGAACCCGGACAGAAGTTTGGGAGCTGTTTGTTGGCGTATTCAGATGCATTGATTTTGGGGATTGATTCGCATGCTTAAAGATCAAATATCTGTAGTGAGTTTTAAAAAAATACCTGCTTCCAGTTTCATTGATAACATGAAATTAGTCGTGGGTTCAACTTATTACAAACGTTTGTCTAATGCATGTTGTTGAAATTATTAGTTAATAGTCAGCTTTAACCACTATAATAAGAACATCGGACAACTGAGCAAAATAAAGGCGGTTCTAGACTGAAACGTCGACCTCCATAGATAGTGATTGAATTGCTGAGTTCTTACTTAGTAGGTATTTTTCCTTTGCACTAGTTTACATTATCTGTACTCCCCTGTGTCTCAATAGGATCATTCAATTAATTGATGAGTGGAATGATTTATGACCTAGTTCCACACATCTGACATTTTCTCTTTGTCTCTTTAAGTCTTTAGAAAAAAGACAGAAGATGCTGGAAATACTCAGAAAATTGGGCAGCACTCGTGGAGAGAGAAATCCCTCAGGTTGTCCCTAGGATCCTGACTAGGATACCTCTCTCTTTGTGGATGTTGTTTGTTTTGCTGAGTGTTTATCATAGTTGACATCTCTATTTTGATTGCTTTCAACCTTTACTTCACAATTACCTCTGTTTTAGAATTAAAATAACAATAACAGAAATTAATTGTTGTACAGGCTACCGCATATTTAGAGAAGATCAAAAATATCCGAAGAACAATATGACCAAACCAGGGATGTGAAGGGACAAAGTAAATTTGTGCTAGAAATGCAGAACATGTGATTTATTTATATATGGTTGTAGAAATAGCTTGTTAAAGAGTCAACACAAAAAAAAGTTAACAGGTGAGGAGAAGATTAAGGACCTGCAGTCTATCCCTTGAGAATGGTGCTCACACTTCAATCTTTACATTCACTTGACTTCTGAAAGTCTCTGTTTCTCCTTAAGTAGGAAGAAACAAATTGCTTGGAGCAGCTTTTGGAACTGATTTATTTTGTCGTACACTTCTCAAGGAAGTCTCAACAGGGAGCAGTTGAACTGTCCTGCAGTGCGGAAACATAGATTTTCTGAGTAGATTTTCTTTGTTATTAGTGCAGAACCAATTTCCCCCAGGATCAATAAAGTATGACTATGACTAGAATTTATATGTACTTTTGATAATTCAATCTTATTGTTGCTGTGGTAGGGTATACCTTTAAAGTGGATGTCTAGTGTGTGCAAAGGAACTAGTTATAGAAGATTGAAGGGAGATTTGATAGAGGTACTGTTACATACCCCGTAACTGGGTTGCCAAACCAGCAGAAATGGATCACTCAGTTGGAGTCTGGAGTACTAGAACTAAGAAAGTTTTATTAAAGAAACAAGCAACACAGTAATCGAAAGGATAATAAATGCAACAATTCAACAATGATAACCACACATGTGCACAGAATTAAGATAACAGCATCAATCAAGCTCTATCGTTGTCTAGGGGTAAATGACCAATTTCAAAATGACTCAAAGTTCAGTCCAGTTAGTAGTTCAGTTCGCAGTAATCGTTGCCATGGCGATGGACAAGGTGGGGGAAGAGAGACAGAGAAAACAGGAACAACTCATCATTCAGCACAGCTTCACTCACAGACCAGCGAGATTGCTCACGAGCAACTTTTGGGCGGGTCCTTGGTGATGTCACCTGAGGTCACCGACTGTGACCCCTCCTCCAGATGCGGTCGATCCTCTGCAGTGAACCCGGCGCCCAGGCAAGGGCGGACACACACTGGGTTCCCGCTGATCGTACCTTTCCACCCTTGTCGTTGTCTGGCACTTCTCACCCACTCGTGAGAGGCGCACCGCTTCCAGGGTCTCGTTACCTCGGGTGGCGTGTGTCCCTGTCTTAGCGAACCTGTCCCTTTTTATCCCCCTGCTGGGGTATCGCCTGTCCATCACTTCAAACAGCTCAGGGTTCAAAGGGGGAGCCGCTCCAGACAGCTCTCTCTCTCCCACATCCCTTCATTACACATCTCCAGACGCTGCTCCATTGTTCCTTATCTCTCCTTCCCCTGAGGGCAGGTGGCAGACCAACTGCTGATGCCACTGATGCTAGCCCAGGCCAGCAAACATCTTAATTTTATGTGTATTCTTGTAACAGTACATAAAATTAAGAGGGATATTAATAGGGTAAAAGCAAGCAGGCTTTTTCGACTGAGGTTTGGTGGGACTACAACCAGAGGTCATGCATTAAGGGTGAAAAGTTTAAGGGGAACATGAGAGGAAATTTCTTCACTCAGAGGGTCGTAAGGAGTGTGGGATGAGCTGCCAGCACAAGTGGTGCATACAAGCTCGTTTTCAATGTTTAATAGAAACTTGGATAGGTCCAGGGATGGTAGGAGTATAGAGGGCTATGGTCCTGGTGCAGGTTGATGTGAGTAGGCAGCTTAAATGGTTCGGCCTGGACTAGATGGGCCGAAGAGCTTGTTTCTGTGCTGTACTTTTCTATGAATCTGTTGGTCTTTAGTGTGCATTTATGTTGGTAGGGTGCTACAAAAGCCATTAAAGTTGATTGTCAACTCCACTGAGAGTTCAGTAGAGACATGGAATGGCAAAGAAAAAGAGTACATTGCCTGTAACTTTAGAAAAACAGATGGTTGGTGTCAGATTGGGTGATCTAACCTAGAGATGGCAATGCTATGGCACGTGCACAAAAGTTTTGTTGGCATGTATCTTTCAGTGTTGCCCTCAATTCTATAAACCCCACTTTTAATAGAAAGATACATAATGATTATTTTTACTGCCAGCTGAAGCAGCAAATGATGTGGTATAAACTGAAAGCACTGAGGTGTTTTCACTAGAATTCTGGAAAAATTCCATTCCTGAAACTTTTAACTGCCTGAAAAATCTTGCAAAGGCAATATTGACCATATTTTCAATGACGTGTATGTGTGAATTACTGTTTTCTAATTGTAGGAGTAAGGAAACCAGTGCTACGCACAAACTGTAGCTCTCAAAGCAACTAAATTCAAGCCAGATTTAATATATTTGTCATTTTAGAGCAGCAACAAAAATATCATTGAGATTTATTTATTCTCCATCTTTTATGAATATGCACTAAAACATACTTTTAGATTCACATTTCTTGTGTTATACAGTATGATGTACAATAACAATACTAGCTGTAATTTGTTATTTTTAATTTTCCTTTTTTTATAATATTTTTGAATGGGTTTTCTAAAATGCTCTATTTATTTCATCTGCCTCTTTCATACTTTTAAAAATAGTAAAACAATGAATACATATAAAGAAGCAACAGGACTCAACCTTTTTCTTAAAGAAGTCCATAATTACTGTTACTAATTCATTAATCAGTGATTAATGCTACCAAACTACCATGGCACATGAGAGAATATTTTAAAGTTTATTGCTAATTTGGGCATGAGCTCTCAAAAAGGTTTGCCACCCTTATTCTAGTCCATTGTTTGAATTGGTTATGAAAACAAACAAGTTAATACAGTGGATTCTGGCTAATCGGGCCATCAGTTGATCACTGCAGCCACTTATTTGGAATAACTCTTAAAGAACAAAAACTGATCAAGAAAAAAGCTGGGATTCACTTTATTTTGGCCTTATATGCCCCATAATTGGGGCAAAAGACTGTTGCCAGTTTCTAACTAGTATCAGATGCGAGCATTTGTACAGTCGTTAGACTACACTGTGCTTCATGCAAACAGTTTTTAAAATCGCATTAGTTGTGTGAGCTTGTGTTCAAAAAGCAGTGATTTTTGTCACTGGCAGTTGATGAGAAGTAGCAGTAAAACAATTCAGAACTGTTTTGCTCACTAAGGTTTCAAGAATTCAAACTTGGAGATGCCAGAAATGGCTGGGAGTGAAAATTACAATTTCACTACTTCAGCAAATTAGGAACTGTGAAGAATTTGAAGGTATCGACAATTATTTTGAATGTTAAAATGAAAATGAAGATTTGGAGGATGTAATTGTTGATAGCATTGTATGAAAGTAGTCCATTATCGATATCTATAATTTGTTATTCAATTAAACACTATTTTGTCTCTGTTATGTGCCGTTAATGGTGTGGTGAGCAGAACAGAGCATATCGGATCTGAGTGAACAACTGGACTGGTAGTCTATTCTCTAACTAAAAAAAATTCGGTAACAAAGGAAGAAACAGAAATTTGGAAAAGGGTGAATTAGAATTAAATTGGGTACAGAAAGACAAATATGGGATTAAAAAGAATTTGATTAAGAAAAAGATAGAAATAATTGTTCTTAAAGGAAAATCTTGAGCCACAATGTGTTATCTACAGGAAGGAATCTTTGCAGGTTCAGCTATTGCATTTGCTGGCCAGGGAATGTGAGTTGCAATGCAGTAAATGTTGCTATTTTCTAGACTGACAAATGTTATATCTTCAAAGAAGTGGAAGGCTGAGTTTTATCCCTTTAGCAGCTTCTATTGCTGGTGAGCTTGTTGTAATGATAATGGTGCCGGCCAAAGCCAGAAGGTAATCAATGTAATTCCGTATATGCAATGACCCCTGCTGGTTCTGAGAAGAACTAACAATTACATATTATTATCATCGTCACCACTTGACCTTGCATTCCTACATCTCTAACCACCTGTCACTACATAAGACAACTGAAAGCAAGTACGTTTCTGTAATATTTTCCTCCTTGAAAACAAGTATATATCTATATACTCTCAAAGTCAAAGCCAATCTTTGAATTCATTTGAGGCACAGTTTTTATTTCGTTGACTAGAGAAATCAGGAATTTGTGGTCTGTGGTGAAGTGATGCCCTTATATATGCTGATGGGATGGAACTGCTTGTACTTCATATATAATGGCTAGACTACCTTTATTTACCCAAGAGTACTTTATTTTCTCTGCTTCTATCAATGCTCTAGACATAAATACTCCATTTGTTCAGTAGTAGAACTAGCATATCATCAGACATGCAGTTTTTAATTTGACTTTAGTCCACTTCCTCATCACATCATTATACAGAAGTTGTGTACAGGAGCTGAGAACAATAGTGGATTTGTCGAGAATTGCTTATAATAATTCAATAATGCCAGATATTCCTTCAGCTCAGTTAATTTGTTTGAGGTATCATATAGTTACTTAGTACAGGTATTCCAATTACTGCACTACATTTACCAAAAGGACATTTCTCTTTCGATTTCAAAGTAATTTTACTATCAAAGTACATAGTACATGTCGCCATATACAACCCTTTGATATATTTTTTGTGGGTGATTGCAGTAAATAGAAGTAACACAATAGAATCAACAAAAGACGACACTGAACAGGGTGCGTCAGCCTGCCTTTTCCAATTGCTCAACAATAATTGCAGATTTTGCAGGCCTTTGTCTACTGAGGCTCTGTCACCAAAAATTCAGAGTACATTTATTATCAAAGTATGTATGCAGTATACAACTCTGAGATTTGTCTTCCCGTGGCCACGAAAGAAAGAAAACCATGGAACCCATTCAAAGAAAAACAACAAACCCCCAGTACACACAAAAAAAGAACAAGTTGCACAAATGGCAAAAAAAGTGAAAAGCTCGTAATATAAAACACTAAATCACAAATCCTTGTACCAGTTCAAACATCTTCAGTTCGGTCCATCCTAACTCTGTGCCATTTGATGTCATTTGATAACTTCAAGCCACAGAGCCTTTCCGCCCCAATCAAAATCTCGCAAAACAGCAACAAAAGGTGTGATCAGAAACACATCATGATGTGAACTACAAAGTCCAATCCATAAACCATGTTGATTAAGCCTTCCCCAACACCCAGGACTCCAGCACCATTGAGCAGTGGGGTGGGGGGTTTCGCGGGGAGAGAGAGAGACCATTCGAACACAGGGGCCTTCCTTGGGAGCAGTGGACGAGAGGGAGGAAGAGACCATTACACACAGACACCTTCATCCGACAACAATGAACAAGAAGCTGGTAAACGATACTGAACACCCACTCGCCTTCCGCTCTCGTCGATGATTTTAATCTTAGTCAATGCTTTAATTGGTGAGAAATGGAGTCAATCATGGGATTGTGCCCCCTCTCTTGGCCTCCAGGCTACAGACTTCATTCAAGACCTCACATAACCTCCTCGGAGATGGCAAGGCCCTGGATGACTCAATCGACCTGAAAATACCATGAAAATCTAGTTCACAGGCTCCAACAGTAGCAAAACCACACTTGAAAGAAAAAGAAGAAAAACAAGTAGTTGCGTGAGCCACCTGAAGGATGTCGCCCTTGGTTGTGTTGTTCACTCATGCCATCTTGTAGATCAGAATATTATCCAAATATACAGTAACCTTTCCATTGTTCCCAGGTGAAATTCAAAAAGTAGTGGGTTATAGGCGAACAAGCCCCAGTGTGCGGTGACAAAGACTGCTCCTCTAACAATATCTGTTGGTGTGCATTATTCTTATCAGGAGGATTTGGACGGGTTGAGAGAATGGGAAAGAAATGGGGTGGCACGGTAGCATAGTGATTAGCGCACAGCTTTATAGCACCAGCGATCAGAGTTCAATTCCTACGGATGTCTGTAAGGAGTTTGTATGTTCTCCCCTTGACTGTGTGGGTTTCCTCATGTTCCAAAGATGTACAGTTAGATTTAGTGAGTTGTGGGCATGCTCTGTTGGTGCTAGAAGCACAAACCATGCTGATTTAATGTGATGCAAATAGTGCATGTCACTGTATGTTTCAATGTACATGTGACAAATAAAGCTAATCTTAAACAAAAAAAATAGCAAATGGAAAGATGTGTAGGGAAATGTGGGTTTTGAACTTTGTTAGGAAGAATATAGGTGTAGACTAGTTTCTAATTGGGGAGTAAATTCAGAAACCCACAGTGCATAGGTTAACTTGCATGTTGAGGCAGTTGTAATGAAGGCAAATGCAGTGTTAGCATTCATTTTGAAAGGACTAGAATATAAAAGCAAGGATGTATTACTGAGGCTTCTTTAAGGCACCATGAGACCATAAGATATAGGAATAGAAGTAGGCCATTCGGCCCTTCAAGTCTGCTCCGCTATTCAATCATGGGCTGATCTAATTCTTCCAGTCATTCCCACTCCCCTGCCTTCTCCCCATACCCTTTGATGCCCTGGCTAATCAAGAATCTATCTACCTCTGTCTTAAATGCACCCAATGACTTGGCCTCCACAGCCACTTGTGACAACACACTTCTCAGATTTATCTCTGACTAAAAAAATTTCTCTGCAACTCTGTTCTAAATGGATGTCCTTCAATCCTGAAGTCGTGTCCTCTTGTCCTGGATTCCCCTACCATGGGAAATAACTTTGCCATATCTAATCTGTTCAGGCCTTTTAACACTCAGAATGTTTCTACGAGATCCTCCCCCCCCCCCCATTCTCCTGAACCCCAGGGAATACAGCCCAAGAGCTGCCAGACGTTCCTCATACAGTAACCCTTTTATTCCTGAAATCATTCTCATGAATCTTTTCTGAACCCTCTCCAATATCAGTATATCCTTTCTAAAATAAGGAGCCCAAAACTGCACACAATACTAAGTGTGGTCTCACGAGTGCCTTATAGAGTCAGACTAGTCAGACTACATTTGGAACACTGAGTGATTTTGGGCCTCAAATCTAGGGAAGGATATGTTGACCCTGAGGAGGGTCCAGAGGAGTTTACACAAATGACCAGAAGAATAGAAGGTTTAATATATGTGGAGCACTTGATATCTTTGGGCCAGTGCTTGATGGAGTTCATAAGGATCTCATTAAAACCTACCAGATACTGAAAGGCCTGGATAGAGTAGTAATGGAGAGAATGTTTCCATTAGTTTAGCATCTGAGAGCACAGCCTCAGAATAAAGAGATGCTCCTTTAAAACTGAGGTGACGAGCAATTTCTTTAACCAGACGGTGGTAAATTTGTTGCCACAGATGGCTGTGGAGGCCAAGTCATTGAGTGTAATTAAAGCAGAGATTGATAGGTTCTTGATTGGTAAGGGGTTTAAGGAATGGGTAAGTAAACAGCCATGATTGAATGGTAGAGCAGACTTAATGGGTTGAATAACCTCATCCTCCTTAACATTCCAGGGGGATGTTCACAGGTTTGAGGCAAACATGAGTATGGCCCCTCCCTTCCCTTATAACTACCTACGATTCCCAATAATCTGGTGAAGCCAATGGAAGTTATGGATATGGTTGTACATATTTATCTGACAGTAGTAAGGGTATTCTGCATGCCCCCACAAAATGTTCATTAAATTACCATGTACTAGCTCTGAATTTCTTTAACTGTTACTATGAATGTTCAGAGGAGAGAACTGTAATGGGTAATGAAATACATTATTTTCTTTTGGTCTCAATAGTTTTTGCAAGACCATCGAAATCAGAAAGGGCAATGTGGTAATATTTAGCACAACTCCGTTAAATGAAATATACCCATAGTTCCACATAGACTGTATTTTCACTTTGTTCTTTAGAAGGGTTCTGAGCTGGAGCTTGGTACTTCCAGAAATAACCCTACACTGGGTAGGGTAGGTTGGGCAGTCTCTGCTGGCCTGGTTCAGCATTTTGTCCTGGTCAGGATTATTTACTTCAAATATGTAGTCATTATTCGTCAAAGTGATATATGTGCAGCAGAGCAAGTTTTTTATTCAGCACCACCGCTGCATATGCCTTGAGTTTAATTGGATATGGAAAAAATATTAGTTCCTGCGTTATGTTCGAATTGGCTTATAAGGTCATGACGTATTTTAATTTGTAATTGAGGAGGAGCTATCTGATTTGCCTTATGGCTGCAATTATTTTAGAAGCAGCTTAACAAAAGTGGCCAGTACTTTAGATTGCAATATTTGCAATACATGTTGAAGTCTGTATAGAAAGTTTCTGGGGCATAATAGTTGCTGTCCTTCTGCTGAAGGTACTCTCCTCAAAATCGATAGTCAGTTCCTGAATTCTGATTTAGCAGCAATAAAGTTGTAGCAATATGTTTACAAATCTGGATAGTGTGTGACTCAGAAAGAAATATGCAGGTCATATGGCTGTATGTGCCTGCTGCGCCTGCCCTTTTAGGTGGTAGAAACTGCAAGATATAGGTGCAGTTTCTAACTGTTGTTTGGAGCAAAATGCTGCAAGAACTACAGTTTCAAAATCTAACCATTATCCCATTCAAACTTCCATGATCTGTGTTAACTGCAACTGCTACTGAGATGAAATTGTGGATTCATTGGTACACATATTAGGTTTTCTAATTCCTTGAGAAAAATTGCCATCAAAGTACCAAACGAATACCCAAAGCTGTTTACTGCTTCTCCAGAGGTGAGAATGTCTATTTTGAATGCATCAGAAAAGCAGATTTTTAAAATATTTTTCCTCCGATTAAATAGGATACTGGTGTTTTTTAGAACATCGTAAGGTGCAGTCAAGAGCTACATCTTTGTTCAAATGGAGTTGAAAATTGATGTTTGACATGCAAAAGAAGGTATGCCAGGAATGTTCTTGACTATGTTATGGTTGAGCATTATACACACAGCCATCTGGCAGTTGGCTTTTCCATTAAGAATGATTTCCTGTGAAGAAAATTGAAAGCAAAAAAACTGTTTATCTCTGAAAACGTGAAGGCTTTGCAAAGCCTCTCCTTACTGGAGTGGATTAATTTGATCTAAGGCACTAGATTACAGCCTTTAGATTTAACTTATTTTTTCTCTGCCAGTATACTCTAAAGAGTTAGAACAATCTTCATGAGAGAGGTACTGGAATTGACACCTGCGGAGATCTTGAAGGAAGTATCAAAGTTTGACGGGGAAACACATACTGGGTCTGTTTTGCCAGATCTGGATGGCTTTTGAACCAGCAAGCTGCAATTTTATTGTGGGCTTCAGTTAATGAAAGTATTTAGTTGTTAATCTGCTAACTTTTGTGTCCTGTGAGCAGATTAACAACTAACTAACACAAAATACCAGAGTAACTCAGCAGGTCAGACAGCATCCATGGAAATGAATAAACAGTCGACAGTTTGGGCCCAGACCCTTCTTCAGGACTGGAAAGAAAATGAGAGGACACCAGAATAAAAACGTAAGGGAGAGAGGTGAAGGAGGACTAGATAGAAGGTGAGTGGGAAAGATACAGTAAAGGTCTGGAGAAGAAGGAATCTGACGGGAGAGGAGAGTGGACCATGGGAGCAAGGGAAGGACGAGGAGCACCAAGGGCAAGTGATAGGCAGGTGAAGAGAAGATGCAAGAGGCCAGAGTGGAGAATAGAAGACAAGGGAAGGGACAGATGCAAAAAATTACGGAAGGAGAAATCCATGTTCATGCCATCAGGTCGGAGGCTACCTAGACAGAATGAGGTGTTGCTCCTCCACCCTGAGAGTGGCTTCATGTGGCAAAAGAGGTGGCCATGGACTGACATGTCAGAATGAGAATGGGGAGAGGAATTAAAATGGTTAGCCACCAGGAAATTCCACTTTTGGTGGATGGAGCAGACATGCTCGACAAAGCGAAGGATGCCACATAGGAAGAACCAGATACAGTTGACGACTCCAACAGATACGCAGATGAAGCGTTCCTTCACCTGGATGGACTTTTTGTGGTCCTGAATGGAGGTAAAGGAGGAGGTGAATGGGCAAGTGTGGAACTTATGTTACTTGTAAGGATATGTGTCATGTGAGAGATTAGCGGGGAGGAGTGAATAGACAAGGGAATCACAGAGGAAGTGATCCTGTGTAAAGTGGAAAGTTGGGGGCGGGGTGCAGGTCAAGGTGTGAAGGAAGACATTTCTGATGTCCTGGAAAGGAAAGCCTCATTCTGGAAACAGATGCAGCAGAGATAAAGGACTGAGAAAAGGGACTAGCAATTTTATAGGAGACTAGGTGAGAAGAAGTATAGTCAGGATAGTCATATCCTCCTCACTGACAATCAACACTGGTGCACCTCAGGTTTGTGTGCTTAGCCCACTGTTCTACTCTATGACTGTGTGGCTAGTGTTACGTACCCCGTAACTGGGTTGCCAAACCAGCAGAAATGGATCACTCAGTTGGAGTCTGGAGTACTAGAACTAAGAAAGTTTTATTAAAGAAACAAGCAACACAGTAATCGAAAGGATAATAAATGCAACAATTCAACAATGATAACCACACATGTGCACAGAATTAAGATAACAGCATCAATCAAGCTCTATCGTTGTCTAGGGGTAAATGACCAATTTCAAAATGACTCAAAGTTCAGTCCAGTTTAGTAGTTCAGTTCGCAGTAATCGTTGCCATGGCGGTGGACAATGTGGGGGAAGAGAGACATAGAATAGGAACAACTCATCATTCAGAACGGCTTCACTCACAGACCAGCGAGATGGCTCACAAACAGCTTTTTGGGCGGGTCCTTGGTGATGTCACCTGAGGTCACCGACTGTGACCCCTCCTTCAGATGCGGTCGATCCTCTGCAGTGAACCCGGCACCCAGGCAAGGGCGGACACACACCGGGTTCCCGCTGATCGTACCTTTCCACCCTGTGCGTTGTCCGGTTCTTCTCACCACTCGTGAGAGGCGCACCGCTTCCAGGGTCTCGTTACCTCGGGTGGCGTGTGTGTCTGTCTTAGCGAACCTGTCCCTTTTTATCCCCCTGCTGGGGTATCGCCTGTCCATCACTTCAAACAGTTCAGGGTTCAAAGGGGGGAGCCGCTCCAGACAGCTCTTCCTCCCACATCCCTTCATTACACATCTCCAGACGCTGCTCCATTGTTCCTTATCTCTCCTTCCCCTGAGGGCAGGTGGCAGACCAACTGCTGATGCCACCGATGCTAGCCCAGGCCAGCAAACATCTTAATTTTATGTGTATTCTCGTAACACTAGGCATAGCTCAAATACCATCTATAAATTTGCTGATGATACAACCATTGTTGGTAGAATCTCAGGTGGTGATGAGAGGGCGTACAGGAGTGGGATATGCCAACTAGCGGAAGGGTGCTGCAGCAACAGCCTGGCACTCAAGGTCAGTAAGACGAAAGAGTTGATTGTGGACTTCAGGAAAGGTAAGACAAAGGAACACATACCAGTCCTCATAGAGGGATCAGAAGTGGAGAGAGTGAGCAACCTCAAGTTCCTGGGTGTCAAGATCTCTGAGGATCTAACCTGGTCCCAACATATCGATGTAGTTATTAAGAAGGCAAGACGGCAGTTACAGTATACTTTATTAGGAGTTTGAAGAGATTTGGCATGTCAACAAACACGCTCAAAAACTTATATAGTTATACTCTGGAGAGCATTCTGATAGGCTGCATCACTGTCTGATATGGAGGGGCTACTGCACAGGACCAAAAGAAGCTGCAGAAGGTTGTAAATCTAGTCAGCTCCATCTTGGACACTAGCCTACAAAGTACTCAGGATATCTTTATGGAGCGGTGTCTCAGAAAGACAGCATCCATTATTAAGGACCTCCAGCACCCAGGGCATGCCTTTTTCTCACTGTTACCATCAGGAAGGAGATACAGAATCCTGAAGGCACACACTCAGCGATTCAGGAACGGCTTCTTCCCTCTGCCATCCCATTCCTAAATGGACATTGAAGCTTTGGACACTACCTCACTTTTTTTTTTAATATACAGTATTTCTGTTTTTGCACGTTTTAAAAAATCTGTTCAATATACGTAATTGATTTACCTTTTTATCTATTTGTTATTATTAAGTTTTATTTTATTATTGTTTTTTCTCTCTTTGCTAGATTATTTATTGCATTGAACTGCTGCTGCCAAGTTAACAAATTTCACATCACATGCCGGTGATAATAAACCTGAACTGATTCATGGGAGTCAGTAGGTTTATAGAAGATGTCATAGACAGTCTGTCTTCAGAGATGTAGACAGAGAGATTGAGAAAGGGGAAAGAGGTGTCTTCAACTCTTTACTTTTCCCACTCACCTGGCTTCACCCTATCACTTTCTAGCTAGTCTTTCTTCCCCTCCTTCCACCACTTTATTCTGGTGTCTTTCCAGTCCTGAAGAAGGGTCTTAGTCTGAACCATCGATTGTTTATTCATGTCCACAGATGCTACCTGACCTGGGTTCCTCCAGCATTTTCTGTGGTGTTGCTCTGGATTTCCAGCATCTACAGAATCCCTTGTGTTTTTGATTTGTTGAATTCTGAGCACTTTTCAAGTTTTTTTTTCAAATTTCCTTTCAAAGTTATTAAGAAACAAAACCAGTGGATTATTAATAGGAATAAAAGCTAAATGTACTTGAATTTGATCAAGGTCATTTCTCATTCTACATTATTTAACGATGTAAGTGTTTTTTTAAATCTGTGGACAAAGTCTCAGCATTTTAATTTGGGATTGTAACAATTTAGCAGAAGGAATGCCAATTGGGTTATAATTCATTCAACCTGCTTCTATAGCATGACAACACACACAAAATTCTGGAGTAACTCAGCAGGCCAGGCAGCATGTCACACAATTCAGGTTTTACAATATCAAGTTTGATCCTATGAATTCTTACTGCAAATAACATTGCCCATATTTAATTCTGGGTGCTTTGAAATAATTCTTCTGAAACAGTATCAAATGCAAGTGAAATTGCCAGGTAATGATGTGGTTAAGTTTAGAAATATAAAATTTTATTTCCAACTGACAAAATTGAGGGAAAAATAACATTTACCTTAAATTTTGAAGAGCTGGAAATTGTTAGTACTTCTAGTATTATGTGTGTGCTGTATATTGAAAGATAAATAAACCACAGCCACGATCGTAATCTGTGTTTGTTGATTGGATTTGGCACTATACTGTATTGACACGAATTTGGTGCATGCTTGATCAATTTGTAACTTGTTATTCTCTAGCATCTCTTTGGTTGCTTAGTTCATTCATCAACAAAAGAAAAAGCTTAAAGCTCATTGTGTGATGAGGGATAAATTTGATAGCTTTTGTAAAGTGAATACTATACAAGCAACAGATTAATTTGATTTTTCTGCTGGTTATAATAACAGCTGCATCTAGCCATTGCTACTGGTGCTGTTCATTCCCACTCCTGCCCCCTTCAGTCCACATGTTCACCCTGACTTTTCTACCTATTCACACTAATCCCATTTGCTTGCAGTAAGTCTTGTTTATTTAAATGTCTGCCTAAATGCCTTTAGTAAGTATAAGAAATATGCGATAAACTGTCCAACAAATGCTCTTACACCAGTACCTTGTTATGTACTGAAGATGTTAGAGCTGTTTTGGAATCAGCACTAAAAGTGCTCTGCATTAGGTGAACTTCTGAGGCAATGTTAATAGAGTTTTTGAGTGGGGGTTAAGCCATGCTTTCACCATGGTAGTTGGGCAATTAAACAATTTGCAGGAGGAACCAATGCAGCCAGAATTGTGAAGTAAGTTATCCATCTTAGCTTCCAGCTAATATTGTCACCATTACAGAAGCCAGTCTTCAGCTAATTTGATTTACTTACGTGATATCAGGAAGTGGCCGAGAGCATTAGATATATCAAAGGCTAAGAGGCCAGGTAACATCCTAAATGTAGTAATGAAGACCAGCTGTGCCATTAAGCAAGTTACTGCAGTACATTTACAACAGTGACATCTACCTTTCCTTGTCAGATCCCCAGATACCATAGGCCAAAAAAACAGACAGATCTAATCTGGCTAATTATTACCCAGCCATTCTACTGTAATCAGCAAAGTGATATTAACAGTGTTATCAAACAGCATCTGCACATCAATAATATGTACACTATTGCCCAGTTTGGACCAAAGAGTTGAAACTGTGAAGTGAGGGTGACTGGCCTAGATATTAAAACAGCATTTGACTAAATGTGGGATCAAAGAATGATGGTAAAACAGAAGAGAATGGGAAGCAAGTAGTAAATACTCTAATGGTTGAGTCATTACTTGCACAAAGGAAAATGATTGTGGTTGTGCTAGCTCTAGGACATCACCACAAACTTTCTGCTGGATAGTATCCTATGCCTATGCACAAAAAGCAGAAGGAACTTTAGATCTGGTAGCATCCATGGAGGGAAATGGAAGTCAACATTTAAGGTTGTTGTCCATCGTCTGGATCTATTAGACTCAAAATATCAGCTGTCCATTTCCCTCCATTGACACTGTTTGAGCCACTGCTGTATTGCTGCAGATTCCAGCCTCTGCAGTCTCAAGGTAAGAAGTAAAAATGTGGACTGATTACACAAAGTTCATTTTTATTTACAATTACTCAGAAAGTGAAGCAATCCTTTCCTGCAGGCACCAAGACCTAGTTAATATTCTAGCACAGCAAATATTACTTGTGCCAAAAGTACCAGGTACTCACCATACAGAGTCTAACCACCTGCCTATGACATTCTTTGACATAGCTATCATTGAGTCCCCACTGCGGGTCATTTGGCCAAAAACTGAACTAGACCAACCATATAAATAGTATTTCTATATGGGCGTGTTACGGACTTAATATCCTGTGGCAAAATGATGCATCTTACCACCACCTTCAAGGTGCAAATCAATAGTGTGAAGGAATATTTCCCACCAACAGGGATAAGTCCAGTGTTGAAAACGCTCATAAAGACTTGACACCATCTAGGTTAAAGCAGCCTTCTCGTTAGGTATGCCATCACTCTGAATATTCAGTTCTTCCACCATTGTAGGAATGATTTCCTGGTTTCATTTTTGGACTATCATACAGGATTAAGACCTCTTAAAGCAAAAATAGTAAATTAATGTTGGTAATGAGGCCCTCTGTTGCTCAGGGTCAACTGTGGATATCAAGTCCCAGTTATCTGTGATACACAAGCCAGGCCAGTATGATATGGAGAGCAAGCTGTTAGCCATCCAGGAAGCTCCCTCTCCCTCCCCTCTCCACACAACTGATGAATCCGAAGGAACAGCAGAAACCAATACTATTTGACCCTAGTGGTGTTGCAGGAATTGCCAGTCAACGTTGAATTCAATGTAGCACTGCCTCAGGGACTGCAGCTCCAGATGTTTCCACTGGCTTTACTCCCAAAGCCTTCCTCATGAATGGGTATAGCCGCAAGAAAGTGGAGGTTTGAGATCAGAGTTTTCCTTTTCTTAGATGAGCTGCCAATCATGGCTGATGAGCCCTATCTGCCCGAAGTGTCTGGTTTTAAGGCACCAGTAACCCGCCTTTGCCCCTTCTTTCAGTAGAAAGGGTTCAGTCAGGTTTAGTAGCTGAGCCACACGTGGAGCCCAGGAGCTGGACTTAGTTCTCAAAGTTCAAAGTGCATTTATTATCAAAGAATGTATACATTATGCAACCTTGAAATTCATCTTACAGGCAGCCACAAAACAAAGAAACCCCAAAAGAACCCATTTTTTAAAAAGACCATCAAACACCCAGTGTGCAGAGAGAGAGAAAAAAAACAATCGTGCAAACAATAAACATATGCAAATAGCTTCAGAACTGGAGTTTTACAAAAGACATGAAGCCAGGCATCACTTTTTCTGGCACCACATTTCAGTGTAGAGATAAGCAAATGTTGCGGATCAGCGAGCGGAACTGGCCTTGCCTTGCCTCTGGTCCAACACCCTGGCCTTTTCAATCTGTCCTGGCACTTAAATTGTACAAACATTGGGTCCTCCTCACTCTCAGACCGCTCTGGGGCTTGAACCCCGCCGCTATGATTCAGCCCTTACCCAACCTTTCCCATTTAGCCCGGCACTTAGGATCAGGCATTGGGGCTTTTCTTTCTCAGGGATGCCTTGACTCTGCTTCGACCCCAGCTCCATTTACCATGACCAGGCCTTTGCTGCGTCTCTCCCGCCACTCTTCACCGATTGCCACGCCCGTGCCTCACCTGTGCCTCTGCCTCCGCTTGCCTCAACCACCCTTTATTCACCTCTCCATAGTTGGCATTGATTATTATTAAAGTGTTATTAGTAAGGTATATAGTAGTTTCCTTTGTTTTGAAAAAGGATCTAATGCTTTTGATTATATAGAAGGTGGGACAGCGGAAACCTGATTAGATGAGGACTAACCAATCAGGAGGGACAAGCAACAGGGGAATAAATACCACCAGACTAGCCATGCCTAGGCATCATCCCTGATGGAGGTGGCAGAGTTTGTCATCAAAACGTCAGATAAAATTGATAGACCTACCCGGCTAGAAGTCAGAAAAGAGTTTCTTCATTCCTTTGTTTTGTGCTTTTTTTTGCCACCCATAAGTAGTCACTCAGCATCACCAGGATCATCTTAAACCATCGGGCTATTTGAGACACACACTATTGGGAACATTTAATAGGTAATGGAGCTTATCCCCAATACCTTATCTGGCTATGACAACCTTAAAGATCCAATGCTGTTAATACATTGTTGAAATTTAATATTGTTGTTAGCGTTGGATACATTGCCCACAAGCTTACTCCATAGTCATTGCAACTAACAATTCATTCATCAAAGCACACTTTCTCTCCCAAAGCACTTTTTTGTATAGTTAAATTAACAGAAGGAACTATTGGTTACCAATTAACTGATATCTATACAGCTCCTAGTTTGACAGGTTGATTTCTTTGGACCTGGAAATAAATATAAATAGTATAAAATGTAATTTGCTTTCTCTGAAGGTCTTTAAATGGGATAATAATCTTGAGTTTATTTAACTGTATGAGATAAATCAGCAAATATTATACAGAATCTGTCAGATTAGTTATCTGGTTATATTAAAACATGGCTTGTATACTTCCAATAGGTCATTGATGGTAAAAAGATGAGAATGCAATGGTGTTTCACAGTGCAAATTCATAATAAACTATCCATCTGATTTATCAGAACCCAGCTAGCTAATTGAAAGAGTGCTCAGGTTTGTTTAAGAATCAAATTACTCATACTTAATACTTAATGTGGAGATCTGAGAGCCATAACATAAAAACAAATAGAGGATATTGGATGTCTGGCAAGGGATAACACAGTAATACCAAATTGTTAGATTTGGACATTGTTACAAACCACAAGAGGAAAGCTTGAATGTTTTTTTTCTTCTTCTGCAGCTGAGTAGCAAGATTAGATTACTATCCTGGCTCTCTGTTGAAAATCTAGTGCAGTTTGGATTACATAGAATTTAATAACAATAGCTTATTTTTGTCAATATTTCAGGCAAAGACAAAGATATTTAAAGTAAATGACAAAGACATTTTAGGATAGTGGACTAACTTGGATACCAGAACAAGAAATATGTACATTTACCTGTAGCCAATGCAAACCTCAATATTAGAACATAATTTTCTTGCAGCGTGAATTGTCTGATCTAGGATTAACCATAGTGATATATAAAAGTTGTGACTACCCTCTATTGAAAGTTATGTAGATGTATAGCTTTTGCACATTGTTCAAAGAGATTCCCGATTAGTTCAACACTATTCATTTGAAGAGAATAGTTTTCAACACATAGCAGAAATTCTGAAAAGGAATAAAGAAGTAAGTTTCTGTTTGTTCTGGAATTGAAGAGTCAGTAATGCACAGCCCATCTCAGCTGCTACTGCTCCTGCATTCGCATCCACTACAACTCTGATCACTCTCCAGGGATTGGTTACTGTACCCACTGATGTGCTTCATCTGTCCTAAAAGCTGAACAGTATTGTTTGTTGGGATGCCACTAATGCTGTAGTTTCCAAAATCTATTCCTGGCCTTGAAATGAAGCATCAGGCTGTTGATTGGCATCGTCTGCAGTCAGTTTGCGAAGGATTGTTATGAACCAAGTTGAAAATCTTCCTGCCCCATCATTGGGTTGGATTATCTAATTGGATGTTTCCCCTTGACTTGCCAAGAGATTGCAGCTAAACATGTGCTGCTTGCTATCACACAACATGCCTGCCAAACTCCCAAGATACCTACTGTCATTTCAGTGCACCTCTGTCATTTTTGTCACTGGGGACATGAAATCTGCAGATGCTGGAAATCTTGAACAACATGCACAATATGTTTGAGGAACTCAGCAGGTTCTGGTAGCATCTATAGAGGGAATTGAACATCAATGTTTTGGGGAAGAGGATTGAATCCTGATGGCCTAAAATGATGACTCTTTATTTTCCTCTTCTAGATGCTGCCTCACCTGCTGAGTTCCTTCAGCATTTAGCATGCATTATTCTCTTTTGACAATAATTTTTTTCCCTGCATTCTAACTTAATATACTGTATTTTTCCTCTTTACCTCCTTCCCTCACCTTGCTTCAAGTTTATCTCTTAAAATTTTAAACGGAATCATGGGAGAAGCGCTACCAGGTTTGAGTTTATGGTACTAATTGGCCATAGGCCTAAAATGTTAATTCTATTCCACTGTCCACCACTGTAACCTAACCAACTGTATATTTACATCCTTAACAATACTTGAGTTTCCATGGATGCTCCCTGACCTGAGTTCCTCCAGCATCTTGTGTGTGTTGCTTTGGATTTCCAGCATCTGCAGACTTTCTCATGCTTAAGTTTAGATTTTTTTATATGACTTGGGTATAAATTTAGACCCAGGACAGAAAAGCATTTCCCCAGCTCTTCTTTAAAATACAATTATTTAAATCCTCTTGAAGGGAATATTTCATGCAAAAGAAGGTGCTAGATCTGTCATAGTGTAATGATAAATTAGTGGATTACTGGCCAGAGTTTTAGACCACTAACCTTGAAAGAGGAGAGGAATTTCATCATAGGAAATTAATTCCATCTGTACCTCCTTCTTGATGGTAACAATGAGTAGAGGCCATATCCTGGGTGATGGGGGTCCTTAACGATGGATGCTGCTTTTCTGAGACACCACTCCTTAAAGATGTCTTGGTTACTCATACCCAAGATGGAGCTGACTCATTTTACAACTTTCTGTAGCTCCTTTTGATCCTGTGCAGTAGCTCTCCCATATCTGACAGTGATGCAGCCTGTCAGAATGCTCTCCACAGTACATCTATAGAAGTTTTCGAATGTCTTGGGTTGACAGGCCAAGTCTCCTCAAATTCCTATTAAGTATAGACATTGTCCTGCCTTCTTTATAGCTGCATTGATATGATGGGACCAGGTTAGATCCTCAGAGATCTTGACACCTGGGAACTTGAAATTGCTCACTCTCTCCACTTCTGAACCCTCATTGAGGATTGGTTTGTGATCCCTCATACTACCTTTTCTGAAGACCACAATCAGCTCGTTAGTCTTACTGATGTTGAGTACAAGGTTGTTGCTGCAACACTGCTCAACTAGCTGGTATATCTCACTCCTGTATGTCCTCTTGTCTTGACTCCATCTGAGATTCTGCCAACAATGGTGGTATTATCAGCAAATTTAATGATGGCATTTGAGCTATGCCTAGCCACAGTCATGGGTATAGAGTAGAGCAGTGGGCTAAGCACACACCCCTGAGGTGTGCCAGTGTTGCTTGTCAGTGAGTAGGAGTTATTAATACCAATTCACACAGATTGTGGTCTTCCAGGATCCAATTGCAGAGTGAGGCACAGAGACCTAGGTTCCATAGCTTATCGTCAGGAAGATTGTGTTAAATGCTGAGCTATAGTCTATGAACAACATCCTGACATAGGTGTTTATATTGTCCAGGTTACCTAAGGTGGTGTGAAGAGTCATTGAGAATGCATCTGCCATATACCCATTGTGGCGACAGGCAAATTGCAGTAGGTCCAAGTCCTTGCTGAGGCAGGAGTTGATTCTGGCCATGACCAACCTCTCAAAGCATTTCATCACTGTAGATGTAATTGCTACCGGACGATTGTCAGTTCAGCAGTTCCCTCTTCTTGGTCAGTGGTATAATTGTTGCCCTTTTGAAGCAAGTGGGATCTTCCCAATTTGGAAATAAGTTGCATTTCCTTCATTGTCACTGCATTAAGCTCATAAAATTCTTTACCTAGAAGCATTAGAGACCACAGCAGATCTGTTACCTAAGGGACAACTGTATGAACAATAAAACTGGTTTTGCAGAGAAATCCGCATAATCCCATTTAAAAAAATAATGTTTATAACAAATACTATGGGAATAGATAGAGTGGATAGCCAGCGCCTCTTCCCCAGGGCACCACTGCTCAATACAAGAGGACATGGCTTTAAGGTAAGGGGTGGGAAGTTCAAGGGGGATATCAGAGGAAGGTTTTTTACTCAGAGAGTGGTTGGTGCGTGGAATGCACTGCCTGAGTCAGTGGTGGAGGCAGATACACTAGTGAAGTTTAAGAGACTATTAGACTGGTATATGGAGGAATTTGAGGTGGGGGTTATATGGGAGGCAGGGTTTAAGGGTCAGCACAACATTGTGGGCCGAAGGGCCTGTAATGTGCTGTACTATTCTATGTTCTATGTTAATTTACCCTGGCTAATCTAAGTATGTTCCTCTGCTTCTGGTACTTTTATTGTTACAGAAATCCTGATCTTTCACATTGATGTTTTAGCCACGATTAGATAAACCATGATCATACTGAATGATTGAGCAGGTTTGAGGAGCAAACTAGCTGTCCCCTGTCCCTGTGTTCCCATGTTCTTATGTTTCATATGAGTATTTGTCACTTAATTTGTAATGCCCTCAATCGCTAATAGATGGCGCCACTTGTCCAGCAAATAACTGAATATTAATAGCAGTTTTTGCAATTCCATGAATCATACTACATTTTGAACTAATTATCTATGTAATTATTGGTATTCCATTTTTGTTAACAAAGTACATTAATTTAGTCATTCTTGCTCCTTGTTTGCAAAGAACCTGCTGCTTGCGCCAGCATTCTTTCAAATACTGTTCAATGAGGTTTAAATGAATAAAAAGAAACTAGTTTTCATCTAGATAATATCTAAATAATTTCTGGGTAATTCAGTACATCTTATGGCCAACAGAGTACTTTTTCTGCAGTAAAGTCCCTTTTCAAACAATAAGGGGGACGATTATCACACTACAAGACCATAAGATAATATGATATTCCGTTTTTTAATTCTGGAGACTGAAAGGTAAAACAATTGACCAGGACACGCGTGATAACTCCCTGTGCTGCTTCAGATTTGACTTTCGGGATATTTTACTACCACTCGTTACGACCGATTTAAGATAAGCTTGATTTCGTGATGCAGCTCTGAGCTAATGGCCTGAAAAGCTAACTTACGCAGATGCTACCTGATCTGACAAGTATTCTGGGCAGGTTTTTTTTGTTGTTGATTAACTGAGTCTGCGATTTATTTTCCTTTTCAATTACATCTGGTTCAGGTTTTTTTTTGGGTTCCCGCTTCAAAGTGCAGAAGCTCTCCTGCAAGAGCCTCTGGGAGAAAAGCATTATTGTTTCATTTTCTCTTCGAGTCGATGAACTGTGAAGTAAATACACAAACCTGATTTAGGGGTTGGAACACTTTCAACTAAACCGCAACCAATACCAGATCTAAGAGATGAGTTTAGATAATGGTGTATAAAACAAATGCGCCTTTACATCTAACTTTTTAAAGTCCTATTGAAATTGTTCACTGCCACGATTAAGTCAAGAATATGTACAGACTTCCCTACGCCGCATCTTTATTGCAGCTCAAAACATGGAGTTTAAGCATTTATCATTTAGCATTCTATTTGTACTGGACCTTTTTGTCACGATATCCATTTGAGAGAAGGAAGGAAAAAAATCAACGACCGTCCGCCTTTGCGAAAGTGCAGAATATTGGGTGCAAAACATAAATTTGGCATAGTCTATATGACGTGAATAACGCGGTAAACAGCTCTTTGGCAGCCAGATTATCTGAAAATCAAACCATGTGAGAGAGCTGCTGTACAAAAGCTCGGAAATATGCTGGACTGCCCACACTTCCTGGGAGGTGTTCGCCGACAGAGCTCAGGTTACCAACTGCATGAGAACGATACGACTCCTTGAAGAAGCTTCGTATCGGGTCACCAGTGAGAGGTAACGTGTTCAGGTCTGGTTGAAACGGTAAAAGCCTTTGCTACATGCTTTGAAAAGCATAAGTAACTATGATAGAGAACGCAAGCCTTGTTGGTGTGTTGGTTTGTCTGAGGAAGAAAGCATCAATGTGCTGATAGCGAGTTTACTATAAAAATGTATTGAATATTGTTTTTGGCAATAGCTGAATTGTGCTTTCACATAAGCTTACATAACTGCAAGGCTTATAGAAGGAACTGCCTTTCTTGCATACAACTCTATGCCCAGATCTTTCAGTTTGATAATTATTAAATAAAGAACAAAGGAAATATAAAAGTCTCAGGGTTGCGAAAGCTACCATAGATAAATGCACGATTTAATGAGTTCTAAACTAATAGCCCGGGGGGAATGCGGACTACAGTCAGTGTCTTGAGATGTGAGGAAGGTTTTGACAATTAACTAATAGAGTAGAAAACCTGCACGTGTCATGGAAGAGTGTGCGGTTTTATTAAAATTTGTGTGTGCTAAGTACATCATATACGAATTAGCTGTAATTAGTTTTTCCTTTAAAGCTGAAGGGATTTGATTGGAAGCACCTGTTACATTGTTGGAAACAGTTATGAGAAAGCTTCATTTGTTAAAGACTCGAAGTCAAAATAGGAGCCCACTTTCAAAATACATCCCTGTCCTCGAGGTTATCTTTTCGATTTCTAGTACCACTTCCAATTAACATACCATGATCCGGAATGAAAGTCATTTCCTTAGTCCGCTATATTTAGATTAAGACGTTCTGACTCCTTTAGTCATGAGGATTGCTAAGAAATCAAATGAGGCAGTCATTTCTTCGTTTAATAGTTTTTCTTTGAACAAGCTGCAACTCCGTACATTTTATATTTAATTAGGGGTTTGCAATACACGGCAATAGGAGCGCCAGACTCATTTCGTAACTCGTGACATTTTTAGTACATTAATAGATGTCTTAGAGTTAAGACCGGAGTGTAAATCGGATGTCTTTCTAAATCCAAATCGAGCCCAAAATATTTTAACTGTTCTACATTTGACCGAAGTGAATAAGCATTGATATAAGAAGAGTATACATTTTAGACCATGAAGGGTCGTCAGCTAAAATATACTTTGAATTCTTGCTTTTTTCATAAACTAAAGATTTATTTTTCCCACTGATCTGCACCACAAAAACGGAGTCACCCAAAGCAGTTTGTCGTGGCTTGGGTATAAAGAAAGTATCGTGCAGAATATGAAGCCACCTAATGACAAATCCCTCGTAAGTGCGATCAGTTTAATTTTAAGTAGAAGCTGAGTTTGCACAAATACTACTGAAAAAGCGAAATTAAGAAACTGCAGCTGTCCCAAATGAGGTGGTATGCCGTCTTTCCAAACTCTGCAACCCCCACTACATTTTTAAAGTTTTGCTGTGATGGTGAGGATTTGGAATACATTTTAATACTTCCACCGTAATAAAGGTTTTTATTTACGTGCACTTCTGTAAAAGATTACTCTTCATCCCTAGGGCTCTCATAGACGCTTGTAAAACTATTTTCTTCGGATAGAAATAGTTAATTTGAGTTAGAAAATTTGGAAGTACTCATAGCTTTTTACTTTTGGGTACAAGGATTAAATTTAGTTGTATTGTAATGGTTCGCTTTTAAAAGCTCTTAATTTGCTTGTGTAAACATTGTCGCTTTCCATTGGTTCTGAGGAGAGGCACTTTCATAAAACTTTGGGCTATGCCTTCATTAACCTGGTCCAACACTACTTACTTCTATTAACCTGGTGGGCGCTGGGACACATCGCCGGGTGTTTCGGGTCTTTCAACATCAGAAAAATAAAGGCAGTGTACATAAACACAATGAACATCTTTTTAAGTTCCGGGTTCGTAAAAACCGATGATTTTTTTTCGCAGAATCGGTCCAAGGTATGAAATGTATTTTATTTAAAGTAGTCCCAAATTCTTGGAAAAGAACTAGCCATGGAAAAGAAAAGCTCACGAACCTTTAGAGTCAATAGGGCAAATTAGAGTTTTAGTATGTTAATTGTTTCTAAATAAAATAATGTCTCCCCGTTATCTGCATATAATATACACCGTTTGCTTAATTATGTTCAATGGATATTGTTTTTGAGTTATTGTTTAATTTAATATTTATCCCTTCCTGTATGTGTATGTGTTATCTGCAGGAATTGACGGAAGTCTTAACGCTTGTAAGTGCAGTCAATAGATTTCTACCAGGAGGCTTAACTCAAGTGATCAGGTGCCAGATAGTAGGTTTTGCGTCCAATGGACATCAAAACAGTCCTATAGGCCGGCGGAATGGCGAAGATCCTTCACTTACACAAAGAGGTGTCGCCCCTCAATTCCGAGAAGCTGACGCTGGAAAATCTGAAGGAGGAAGAGGACTACAAAGAGAATGGAGTTTTGATCCAGAGTCCCAGATCGAGCCACAAGGCCCACGAGGAAGGCAGCAAGGCGCCCTCCAACTTGAGGGAAAAGGGCACTATATCCAATAATTACTCAGCTATTCAGAGCCCAGTTGGACCCAATGGTAATAGTGACGAGGCTGACGACTCTATTCGCATTCCGTCGGACACTTATGGACTTCGGGAGCTGGATAGAACGGTTTCAGACTGCCGAGAAACTTGGAACAAAAAAGGAGACTTTTTGCTCTCGGTCATAGGCTATGCGGTTGACCTCGGCAATGTGTGGCGATTCCCATACATCTGCTACCAAAACGGAGGCGGTAAGTTGTCGCTGACATCTAATTATGCAATTCTTTACCATGTTCTGTTGTGAAAATTGCACTCGGATGTGCACTAGTATTGTGGCGTAGTGTAGCACGGACACATTCCTTGTTGAATAATGCTAACTAATCTCCTTTAGCCATTTTCTTAAGAAATGCATTCCAGATTATAACAAGGCTCAGCTAAAAATTATGCATCTCATCCTGACCCTCTTCTCAATTATCTCAAATCTTATATAAACTATGTAATTTATTTATTGTCGCTATTGGACTACATGCCACCAAGGGCACGTGTACAGAAAGGTGCCAGAAAAGGCCAGCAATGCCCTTAAGGCTGCTACCCACACTGCTCATAGATTGTTGGTCCTAATCCCATTGGGGAAGAGGACACACAGCATCCACACCAGGACCACTAGATTCAAAAACAATTTCTTCCCCTAAGCCATCAGGCTGATCAACACCTCCACCTGTTAACCCACCCACTCACTCCCTCCCACACCACCACTACATACTCATTACTTAGTGTCACTTTATGTACATAGTCTTTGTATATAACAGTTGCTTTCCATTGTGTTGTAGGATTGTATTTATATTTATTCTGTTTTTATATTATACTTTTTATATGTTGCATGGGATCTGGAGTAACAAGCATTTTGTTCTCCTTTACATTGGTGTACTGAAGAATGAGAATGAACAATCTTGAATCTTTCTTTGTGAAGTCTGTTTAATGCAGTCTGTCTTTACTTTTGATGCCAGTATTTCATTGCTTTCACCATCATTGCTAATTTTCTGAAACACCTGAATATGTAAAAGCATTGTGCCTTTGTAGACCACTACAGCAAGTGTAATGAATCCTTTGCTAAACTTCAACAAGGCAGCTCTCTATTTTGGTTATTCAACCAACTTTTTGATTTTGCTTTATGCAATATAGATTGTTGAATGTAAAAGTCAATTTACATATATTGCAAGGATCATGTTCTTATATGCAGCTTTTACATTGTTTGGTCCTCAGCATAATATTAATCCAAACATTTCTTGCTAAATTGTGTAGTGAGGGATAATGAAAAGTTAATGTTTCAAGAGATTTCAGAAAGTCTAGGATGAATGATGTATCGGAAGTTTTTTTCTTCCTAGTCGAACATGCCCTGTAAGAGGAATCATCAATTTCATTTATTTCAAAAGTAATAAATGATTTTTTTTAATGCAGATGCTGGAAATTTGAAATACAACCAAAAATACTGGAAACACTCAGCAGGGCAAGCGCCGCCTTAGGGAAGAGTATCTGAGTTAATATTTCAGACTCAAGACACACAGTTCTGCAAAGCATTTTCTGTTTTTATTTCAAAAGGAGTAATGTTTTGATAAAATGATATAGAAATTTGAGTTAACACTTGCATATAGTCTAGGTCTCATTAGTTAGTTAATGAAGGATAAATTTGCCTTTGTGGCTTTACAGAATAGGTTCATTTTTGTTATTCCGGGTATGGAGGCATTATTTTATGAAGAAAATTACATTATATGAACCGATACTTTCTAGAGCTTTGAGGAATGAGAAGTGAACATGTTGAAACATGTGGTCCTGAAAGGTTGATTCATCTGAAGGATAAATACAGAAATAAGGCTTCATTATAAGGAATGGCCCATCTAAAACAGAGATGAGGAGGAATTTTGATATTAATTAGAACTCCCTTTTCCAAAGAGCTATAGTATATTCAAGGTTGAGATGGATTTTTTTGGACTGTAGGAAATTGAGAGTTATGGGGATCAGATGAGGTAGTAGACCTGAGGCCAAGTTCAGTCCTGCTATGACCTTATTGAATGGTGGCGCAGGTTTATGAGGGGAGATTATTCATTGTGCTGCTTTGTTAATAGAATTCATGATAATGAACAATAGCATTAATACTTCACTCTATCCACAATAATATACTTGGAATTCACATCTCACTCAAACTGTTTGTTTCAGACTCCTTTAGTTGCTGAGGAGGGAGAGAGTTAAATACATGGTAATGTTTTCTTGATTTCGGTGTGAAGTTCAGTGCTTTACCAGCTTATCATGTGAAAAGGCTTTTGCAAACGTAAAGGCCATAACCCCTACTTTCAAAAAGACCAAAGCGTTTAAAATGAAACTTGCCTCAGTCACTGTCTTAACAATCCTACATGTCCACAATTTGTGAAAAACAATAACTAGAAACACATTTTTGGCAAAGTTCTCCCTCTGAACAGGGTGTGTAAACAGTCAAATTTGAATGTCTGCAGTAATAAGTATAAGAACGAAGAGCTAGTTTTGTTTTTTGCTACTCTGATCATTTTCCTTGCATTATGCAACAACTAGCACTTTGGACTGCCTTTGGCTTACCTTTTAATAATAAAGTGCAGGTAGCAATATCAACTTCTAGCAAGACAGAAGTACAAGTGTGGATAGGATCATTTCTACATATTAAATAGAAAATCACCATGTACTAAATCTCATACTAATTTTCAGATTAAATATACAGAAAGAAAATTTGCCCTTTCACAATATGGTGCCCTTTCACAATCCTCAGGGCATTCCACTGTACCTCAGCCAATGGAATACCTTTTGAAGTATAGTTACGATTAGAGGAAATCTGGCAACTAATTTGTACACAGCAACCATACACAAACTGTCAAGTGACGACAACCAAGCAATCAATTTTAGTAATTTTGGTTTGGAGACCAATATGCTCCAAAGCACTAGAGATAACTATCCTGCTTTTCTTGGAAGTAACATCAACGGTTCTTTTACGTTCATCTGAGAAAGAGACATGGAAATAGAGATAATATATCACTGACAGTAGAAGATTAACTGTATATCTGTCTCTGTTGATGCGCCTGACCTGCTTAGTTTTTCCAGCACTTATAGCTTTTATTTCATTCATTTATTAACTCTTCAAGGAGGTGACATCTGACAAGGAAATTATTTTTCAGATTTTAAAATACAACTACAGAACATGTTGCTTTTCACTTTTATTTTTCAGCAGTGTTGATGATTTTTTTCTTGATATTATTTTATTTAAAATAAGTTAATTTCACAACTGACTTAGTTCTTGTTTGTTTTTCTATATTCTGTGATACATAGAACATATAACTTAGAACAGTACAGTAGAGCTACTAGGACTTGATGTTTCAATCCCTCTGGTAAGTCGACACTCTCGATGTTGGCAGTGGGCTTGGAGTGGTGACAAGGAGGGAGGGTAGGTACGTCATTGGGGTCATCAGGTGGGCACCCTCCTTTGACGTTTCGTTGATAAGCCCACGACGTCTCCAGAGGGCTCAACGGTGCTACCTCGTGTCCCAGATACATCCCCCCCCCTCAGTTCCATACCCTCCTGTCTTCACCTTGCAGCCCAGTTGTTGTCTTTCCTTTTAATCCAAATCCAATTGCTGCTTTCTTCTGCTGCATTTGACAAAGACTTGATTGCTTGTTGGAGGGAGTGACCCCTCACCCCTATCTTCTTCAATAGACTGGTCGTAGATGTAGCAACGAATCCCCTGCGTCCCACTTCTACAGGGAAAATCTTGGTCTTCCAGCCATTCTGGGCAGCTTCAGTTGCCAGTTCACAGTACTTGATCTTTTTCCTCTCATAAGCTTCTTCGACACCATCTCCCCATGGTACTGTCAATTCCACAACATATGCCAGCTTGGCTGTTGTGGACCACAGGACCATGTCTGGCTGGAGTGTTGTAGCCACAATGTCTGGGGGAAACACAAGCTTTTTTTCCAGGCCCATGTCCGTTCTCCAATCCCGAGCAACCTGTAGAATGCTTACATCTTTTTGATGTTATATGGTGCTCAGCACAGGAACAAACCCTTCAGCCCACAATGTTGTGAGGAGTTACAAGACTTCCACAACCACTGCATTGACTCAATTACAAATTCACTGCTCCACCTGGTACTCAGTCTCAGTCAGTCCCTCGTCCGTTCACAATTCGGTAGTTCTGCCGAAGAATTGTGATTGTATCTTTTCACCATCTAGGATGAAAAGGAGGTCAGAATATGTTATCGGTATTAAGTTTCCTACTTGTTCCGCAGTGGTTCCTGCTGGGACGAGTGGAAAGGACAACCTTGGGTTTTGCCCTTCATCCCTAATCCCTTCAGAAGCAAATTATGTCCACTATCCAGTATTTCATTAAGAATGGTGACATGAGTAAGGGCTTTGGAGAGCTTTTAATATCCTTAGGCCTATACCCAGCATCAGTTGAAGAAAAGGCTGAACTCAGTTGATGAAATGAAATGTATTCCTCTGTGGTACATTGCATTTGAAGGAAAAAGCTTTCACTTTACTCATCTGGATTTTTAAAAATCTCCTGGAGCATTAATTTCATTGTTAACTCTGACTATGCCATTCAGCAGCAAATAGAACGTTTGAATTCAGATTACTCTGAGGATCAGACATTGTGAAAACTGCCAATTCAAAAGAACAAACGTCTAGTTTCAGCCATTTAAATTCTGCACTCAATTTTATGCTGCACAAACTAAAAATGGAGGTTAAAAATCATTTGGTTGCTGGATAACTAGAACAGACAATTGCTTTGTTGAATAAACTTGTAAATTGGAATAAAATGTCTGCTCCAGGATAATATTAGGTGAATATTGATTCTATAATAGGAGTTTCTGGGTTTGTATAAGAAAATTAGCATTGATTAACAATGTTACAATATACAGTATTTTATTTGTAATTACTGATTAATATAGACTGCTGTAAGTAAAGATAGAAGTCATTTTTCTCCTTAGTCACCACAAAAAAGGTGCAAATTATGCTGTATAGTGGTATGTTGCAAGGGAACAGGCCTTCAACCCACTGTATCTCCATTGATGTCCCTATTGACATCAGCACCCAATAACACTAATCTCATTTTATTCTCCCTTGGTTCACATCAGTATGTTATCACATATAACAAACTGGCTCTCTCATCTTTGGGCTTAAATTGAAATAGCAAGAGGAAACCTATGCAGTCACAAGGAGAACATGCAAACTCCAGACAGACAGACAGCACCAGAGATCAGGATTTAACGTGGGTCACTGGAGCTGTGAGAGAAGACCTCTACTGTCTATGCCTCCCTGACATCACTTGCAGACAAACTGAAAAGCGGAAAAAAAGAACTTGAAATCCTGGTACAAGCAAATTCAATTTTTCATATTGTACTTGTACAAAATAATTAATGATGAAATATTTTGAAGAATCACAGAATCATAATTTATCATAAAATCATGTCATCCTGGAGGAGCCATTCAGACCGTTATGTTCTCTGAAAAATTAATTCCAGTCCACTTCTCTTCTCCCATAGTGCTGTAAATTGTCTTAAAATTATTTTTCCAATTCCCTTTTGAAAGTTGGTATTGAATCTGTTTCCTCCAACCTTTCAGAGTTTTATGTATTGCAGATTATAATAACTCATTAAAAAACTTTATCATCATCATCTGGTCTTTAACCAGTCATATAAAACTTGATAACTGAAAACAGTTTTGATTGGTTAATTATTATGCACAAAGTTCCTTGGTGAGCACATAACGGGCGATCTAAACTGGAGCCACAGCACCTCCTCATTAGTTAAGAAGGCACAGCAGCATCTACACTTTCTGAAGAGTTAGAGGTGTGGAGGCGCCCCACCCCCCATTATAACAACTTTCTATAGGAGCACTATCAAGAGTGTCCTGTCTGGCTGCATCATTGTTCGGTACGGAAGCTGCAAGGCAAGACCCTACAGAGGACAGTAAAAACCACCAAGAAGATCATCAGGTGTCCCTCCCTTTACTTGGTGTCATTTATCGGGAGCATTGCAGATGAAGGGCCCAAAGTAATGTTGAGGATCCCTACCACCCATCCCACATGCTCTTTGACCCATTACCATCAGGAAGGAGGTACAGGAACATCATGCCTAGAACTGCCAGACTGGGTAACAGCTTCTGTCAGGTTGTGAGATGAATGAATACTCTGCACACCACAGAGGCCTCATCACCAGGACAGCAAGCTGTTTACTGCTTACCTGTGTTGCAATTTACTACATGCATTTTGAATTGTATTTTATTAACTTAATTGTAGTATAATATTTTGGTTTATGTGCTGTGTGTGATATATGTTGTATGGATACACCATGGTCCAGAAGAATGTTGTTTGGTTAGATATAGGTACAGTTAAATAACAATAAACTTGATATTCTTTACCCAGAGCTGCCTTTGTACTTAAATATTTAAACTGTTTTGATACTGTACTTAAATATTTAAACTGTTTTGATACTGATGTTATGCCTTCCTAAGCAAGTTGGATTGAGATAGTCTCATGCTTGAGTTAAGAATATAGGATTCCAGTATAGTGTTTTTATCCTATTATGGTTGTAATATATTTCAGTTCACAACAGTAATGATAATTCATTGGGTTCTAAATGGATAATGTTTTTTCTCTTGACTATTGTGTTTTGACATACTTGGTCAATGATACAACGAAAAAGTTCAAAGTCCCGGGGGGGAGGGGGGATTAACTCTTTACAAAATTATAACACGTGTTGTTACAAAATGAAAACAAAGATGATGTGCTCTATGAAGTGACCTTCTGTACTCTGTTTAAGGTTAGGATTCTAGTTTTAGATTATGTAAATACTGTCTTAAAGATTCATGGAATGTTATGGTTATACAAGTGCTCAAGATCTATCATTGAGTAGTAGGAAACATTCCTAACATCAGCTCCTCACACTTACACCCCTCCCCCTCCATTATTTCACAACCATTCTGGGAAGGCACCAACTGGAAGCCAGTATTTGTTTCAGCCCTGAAAAAAATACAAAGAATACTCATTGGGTACATTATAATTAATGGCTGGCCATAGACTGACAATTCAGGCTCTTGAAGGCAGCTAACCTTGTTCTTGTGAGGAAAAGTCACAAATGGGAAAAATCTGATTTTTTTTTGGATGAGTGTATTGCATTCAGAGCACCATTATTTATCACCATATTTAAATATGGTTTCTATTACAGATGCCAGAACTTTTATTATATTTAAGGGGATTTGATAAGGTAACCTAAAACTTGTGGGACTGGTACCTATGATATAAACACTATCCCTATTTTTTAATAAAGCAGTAAATATTTGAAATAAACTTAACAAAATTAAGCTGTCTTATTGCATTGGCTCATTATCAGTTTAGAAGCTACAAAAGTCATGCAGTTGGGGAAAAGAATTTGAATCTGTTGAGCTAAAAATCATGAATATTTTATGGGAAATTGCTATTGGTGTCAATCTATCACAGCATAAACTAAGTTTAAATAACAGGAGCATCATAATGAAATAAATCAAGATAAATATAAATTTTGCCAAACGGCTTTGATCAAGATTGTTACAGTACTCAAGAAAACATGACATTAAAATGCACAGCAAGTTTCCAAATCTAACAATATTGTGTATCTTTTTTTGAGATGTTTAAATCTTGATGATTTTCTTATCCATGTATCCACTTTGCTGTCAACTGCACGCTTTCTCAGTGTGTTTGGATTATCTATTTTGTTGCTTGTTACTTGGCAATAGGACCAACTGAGATATTGCAATTAACACTTGAAATATGTCCATTTGTTTTAGAACTTTGTAATGCAGACATTGGCATCCAAACTTCATAAAACTGTAGTACTATTTCCGTTTTAAACTATTGCATTATAAGATACCTGAATGTGATCAACTATTATATAAAAAGTTTTCTTTTTCTTTGTCTATACCTCTTCCGTGATTTGCTTGTCCTGTTCTTGAAGCATCTCTTATCATAGCTTATTACTTACTGGAGGTCAAGCAAGAAATTCCTATTCAGTTTCATTGAACACTACTATATTAAAAATTGAATAGGAAGTAAATAAATCTGGCTTGTTGACTTCTTGTTTTTTTTTGCTTATCCTGTGGTAAAGTTCCTTTCCATTGCTTGGAATGTCTTTTTGATAATTGAATGGTGAAGTTAGTTAGAATCATAGAAAAATACAGCACAGAAACAGGCCCTTCAGTCCATCTAATCTTTGCTGATCCATTTAAACTACCTATTCCCATTGACCTGCACGGGGACCATAGCCCCCTATACCCCTACCATCCATGTACTACTAAGCATTGAGCTTGCATACACCACTTGTGCTGGCAGCTTGTTCCACGTTCTCACAACCCTCCGAGTGAAGAAAGTTTCCCTTAAACTTTTCACCTTTCACCCTTAACCTATGACTTCTGATTGTAGTCCCACCCGACCTCCATTTACACTCTCTATACCCCTCAATTTTGTATACCTCTATCAAATCTCCTCTCAATCTTCTACATTCCAAGGATAAAATCCTAACCTATTCAATCTCTTCTTATGACTCAGATCCTCCAGACCTGGCAACATTCTTGTAAGTGTTCTCTGTACTCTTTCAACCTGTGTACTGCCACTACTGTTTCATAATGTAACATTTTATTATGTTCTTTTGGTTGGCAGGGTGGAGATGTGTCTCTACCAAAGGAGATATAAGGTGCTCCTTCCCTCTGTTAGCCTGCAGGTGACCCTTGGGTAAGGTATAGCGCCTGCTTAGCTCCCCTATCAGGGTCATGTGAAGCCATGGGAGCAGGTAGTGGATGCTCGTTTGAGCTGCAGGTGCATATCACTTGTCCTGGTTATGTGACCACTGACACTGGACAGACGATCTCTGAACTGTATTGATAATGGTTGGGATCACCTGTCTTGTAAAGACACTGGCCAGAAGAAAGAAATGGAAAACCAGTTCTACAGAAAAAAATTGCCAAAAATATTCATGATCATGGAGCATGATCGCCCACCTCATATGACACGACACATAATGATAACGATAATTATGTTCTTAAATTTTAAGTGACAAGATTGGAAGTTTGGTTCATTTTAAGGATGTGGTCATCACCAGCAAACCTTGTGTGAGGAAAGTTTAGAGTTAATCACTTGTTTATTTATTTAGCAGATGTGCAAGTGGGAAGGGAACATTTCTAACCCTTGTGTCACATACTTGAATCACTGAACTCCATGTGGTGGAGGAATCACAGTGCTAAACTGTTCAGTTGCATTAGAGTTGCTTAAACAGGTCATCTTGTAAAATGGTTAAAACATTGCAGTGGATTTAGAGTCAAATATAAACTAGACCGGGCAGAATGCAGATTTTGTTCCCTAAAGGACATTATAAGCTAGAACGTTTATAGTAATTTATCAGATTTATTTTGAGGGGCTTTTTGTTATTTCCAGTTACTGTAAGCTGATTTTGAATTCTCAGACTGCCACAGTGGGTCTTACATTCTCTGGATTATTAGCTCAAGGTTCTGAATTGTTGATCCATAAATATATCACAAATATTTAATTTGAATGCTACCACACAAGATGGTTTTTACATTGGACGAAGGTTGTGACTTGGTGATTAACTCTGTGGGAAGCATCCTCTGTTAAAGCCTTTGTTGGAGTCCCTCTGTAAAAAGCTGCCGCTGCCACATTATCTGGAGTTGAAGGCTCTGGGCTGAAAAGGGGTAGACAGTTTTTGGACTCTATTTTTCTTTAGCCAGCCGAGCTTCCATTTTGTTTCCTCCTTGCTGTTTCAAACAACCTAAGTGGTCAGCACTTGGAGGTTCCAGTGGTTGCCAGTTTCCTTCTTTTTGCCTGTGCTGATGCCAGACATCTTTCTGTCTCATTTACAGCTCTCATAGCAGAGATATGGACATCCAGTACTTTCAGTTCAGTGTTTAGTTCATTATACAATGTCCTTGGGAATATGGCCATTATCATTCATCCAGTGAACATGGGAAATCCTCTACAAATTTCATTAGATTAATAATAAATGTAAAGCTGGCAGGCTTCTTGTCTTTTGTACATTATTTGTTTGTCTACTCTGTTGGTTGAGGTCTTTTGTTGATTCTAGAATGGTTCTGGGATTTACTGAGTAAATGGTGTCTTTGATTTTAAAAAGTTCACTGTGCCAAAATAAAAATGTTATATGCTTCAAATTCTCTAATATGGTGACCTTGCCCTGCTATGAGATACTTTGAATATATCTGAGGCAGCAAAGGAAGAAAATGCATAAAAAGGATGTGAAAGCTTTAGAGAGGGTGCAGAGGAGATTTACTAGGATTCTACCTGGATTATAGAGTGTCTTAAGAGGATAGGTTGAGCAAGCTATGGTTTTTCTCTTTGGTGGGATGAGAGGTGACTTGAATAGAGGTGTACAAAATGATAAGAGGCATAGATGCAGTGGACAGCTGGAGAATTTTATCCAGGGTAGAAATGATTGATATAAGAAAGCATAATCTTAAGGAGATTGGTGTAAAGTAAAAGGGGGAATGTTAGAGGTGTTTTTTTTTAAACAGAGCATGCTGCCGGGGTGGTGGTAGAGGCAGATACATTGGGGACACTTAAGAAACTCTTAGGTATATACATGAAAGAAAAATGGAGGGTGATGTGAGAGTGATGCACTAGATTGTTCTTAGAATAAGTTAAAGGGATGGTGCAACCTGGTGGGCAAAAGGGCTGTTCTATGTTAAAATGTTTAACCTTTTTTATTCTTGCACATGTTAGGGAGACCTCACTATCATAGAGTAGTGTACCAAGGACACAAGCTTGGAAGACCTTAGTGTTCTTTGTATGCTCCATTAACATGACTTTGGTCTACACTCTGTCACTCAGCTGTTGCTTTCTCCAAGCACATAGTCATTTTGGACTCCTGCTGATTTTCGAGCCTTTGAATGGAGTTGTCAGCAACCTCCAACAAGATGAAATAAAGACAGCATCCTAGGCCATGATAATAATCTTGCTGCTTAAGAGGGTGATTGTGTAAATCGTTATCAGATGCCGTAAAGTCATACAGCAAGTAAGCCCTTTGGTCCAGATGGTTCATGCTGAGATGCCTGATCCAAGCTAGTACCATTTGCCAGTATTTAGCCTATAATCTTCCCAATCAGGGGTTCTTGACCTTTTTTATGCCATAGACCAAGAGCATTAAGCTAGGCATCTATGGAATCTAGGTTGGGAATCGTTGTTCTAAACCTTTACAATGTATGTACCTATCCAACTGTATTTTAAGAGTTGTTATTATCCTATTGCAATCTCTTTTTCTGGCAGCTCGTTCCATATAGGTACCACTTTGTTTCCGTGCTGTTAATTGTTATATGGTTTGTTTAAAAAAAAAGTGTGTCTCTCAAATTCATCTTAAACCTTTCCACTTCACCTTAAACTTATGCCTTCTAGTTTTTTTTGATACTCTAACAGAGGGAAATGGATTGAGGGAATTCATCCTACCTTTGCCCCTCATGATTTTATCCACCTCTAAAAGGATTGCCTCTCAATCTCCCGTGGTCTAAAGAATAAAGTCCTAGCCTGTCCGACCTCTCTCTATAACTCAATCCTTCAAGTCGTGGCAGCATCCTTTTCAAATCTTCTCTGCTCTCTTCCCAGTTTAATGGTATTTTTTCAAGTGCAGGGCAACTCAAACTGAATATAATACTCCAAGTGTGGCTCCACCAGCAGATTGTTCAATTGTACCTTGACTTCCCAACTTTTAGAATCAAAATCAGATTTATTATCACTGGCATATGATGTAAAATTAGTTGTTTTGCAGCAGCACAGTGCAAAGACCGAAAATATATAAATTACAAAATCAGATAGTACAAAAAAAGATACAACAAGGTCGTATTTATGGGTTCATGGGGTATATGGGGTATAGTCAATAAAGTATGACTATACTATATTATACTATTCAGATAGCAGAGGGGAAGAAGCTGTTCCAAAATCATTGAATATCAGTCTTTAGGCTCCTCTACTACCTCCTGGAAGGCAATAACAAGAAGAGGGCATGTCTCAGATGGTGATGATCAGTCCTTATTGATGGATGCTGCTCTCTTGAGGCAGCACTTCTTGAAAATGTCCTCGTTGATAGGAAGGGTTGTGCCCACGATGGACCTGGCTGAGTCTGTAACCCTCTGCATCCTTTTGTGATCCTGTGTACTGAAGGCTCTATACCAGGTTGTGATGCAACTACTCAGAATGCATTCCTCTGTTCATCTCCAGAAATTTGCTAGTCTTTGGTGACATACCAAATCTCCTTAAACTCCTAACAATATAGAACTGCTGACTTGCCTCCCTCATAGTTACATCAATGTGGCCTAGAGATAGATCATCTAAGATGTTAACTCATAGGAACTTGAAGCTGCTCACCCTTTCCACTGCTTACCTTTCAATGAGGACTGGTATATGTTCTCCTGACTCCCCCTTCTTAAGTTCACTCCAGTTCCTTGGCTTTGCTGCCATTGAATGCAAGGTTGTTGTTGTTGTGCCACCACTCAACCAGGCAACCAACTTCACATGTACAAGTCCCCACATCACTCTCTGAGAGTCTACCAACAACAGAGGTGTCATTAGCAAATTTATTGATGACATTTGAGATGTGATTGGCTATATTTCCATGAGTATGGAGGAAGTAGAACAGTGGGCTAAGCAAGCATTGTTAAGGTGCACCTGTGCTAATAGTCAGTGAAGAGGAGCTGTTAGTACCTATTGACACAGATTGTTGTCTCCCATTAAGGAAGTCAAGTATCCAGTTGCAGAGGAAAGAACAGAGGATTCGATTTTGAAGCTTGATTGTTAGTGCTGAGGGGATGGTAGTTTTAAACACCAAAATGTAATCGATAAACAGTAGCCTCATGTTCATGTGATCCAAGGCAGAGAGATGAGAGCCAATGAGATTTCATGAATTGTGGAGCAAATGTAGTGGGAGGCCAGCTTGAGTTAATTCTAGTTATAATCAACTTCTTGAATTACTTCATTATGGTAGATGTGAGTGCTACTGGGTGATGGTGATTGAAGTACCTCGTCCTGCTCTTCTTGGGCACTGGAATGATTGCTAGCCTTTTGAAGTAGGTAGGAATCTAAGACGTCAACAGTGAGAGAAATAGACTATGTCCTCAAAATTGCAGCTAGTTGGCATAGATTGTCAGTACCCACCAGGTCTTCACTATCTTGTCTACCTGTGACTCTACTCTAAGTGAACCATGAGTACGCCAAGGTCCCTCTGTTTTATAACACTCCCCAGGGTCCTGCCATTCACAGTAAGAACTGTCCCTGGATTTGACTTTCCAAATGTAACACCTCCCACTTATCTGAATTAAATTCCCATTTGTTACTCCTCAGCCCATTTGTCAGTGTGGTATCATCAGCATAGAACCTGTAAGACACCCACTCACATATCAGAAAAGCAATTGAAATCAGCTTAAGGCTATCAGATGTGATAACACAATTTTAATCTGAAAGACAGAGTTTAAAATTATCAAGATCTTGAATTGATAGTTTACCTCTATGATGCTCATGCTGTTTTCAAATTTCATAAATTGCAGGTGCCTTCCTCTTACCATATCTTCTGATGGCTGTGTTTGGTGGTATCCCACTCTTTTATATGGAGTTGGCACTGGGACAGTACCATAGAAATGGAGCCATTTCTTTATGGGCAAAGATATGTCCAATTTTCAAAGGTAAGGCTAATTGTTTCATTAGTGACATGAGAGTGCCATTCTCCTTTAAAAGCATTTAAATAAAAAAATATCTTGACAATGGAGGTAGAATTGTATTGTATATGTGGCAGTTACACAAATTAAATGGTAGGAGATGATTAAAGAGCTAAAACAGGTATTAAATCATAGAAACTTTGGCTCATTACAAGTTTGCTGCGATATTCTATGTTGGACTGAGTTCCATCTGCCCATCAGCTTCACGCTTGCTAATTAACATCTGCTGTGGTTCCTTAATAACTTAAATTCAAAAAATCTTAGCATTCTCCATTCTTGATTCCCTCTCACACTTTCTCACCTGCCTATCACGTCCCTCTGGTGCTCCTCCCCCCTTCCCTTTTTTCTTTGGTCTTCTGTCCTTTCCTATCAGATTCCCCCTTCACCAGCCCTTTCCCTCTTCCACCAATCAACTTACAGCTCTTTACTTCACCCCTTCCCCTCTCCCGGTTTCAGCTATCATCTGTTACCTTGCACTACTTTCTCCCCTCCCCCCACCTTCTTGTTCTGACTTCTTTCCCCTTCCTTTCTGGTCCTGATGAAGAGTCTTGGCCCAAAATATCAACCATTTATTTCCATCCATAGATGAGGCCTGACCTGCTGAGCTCCTCCAGCTTGTGTGTATTGTTCGTAATATTTAATTTTTTGTCATCTTGGCTTTAATTCTCCATTTCTTTTTAACATTCTACAAGAAAAGAACTTTACAAATAATATATCTGCCTTCAAATTTATTGATAGCTTTGCCTTTAAGCATCTACAAACCAAATTTTGAAATATCCTCACAAAATGCTAGTAGAATTTGTGTGTGTTGCTTGAATTTCCAGCATCTGCAGATTTTCTCATATTTGCATTTTGGAATATCCTCCGTGCCTTTGCCTCTGTACCTCCTCTTTTCCTTTAAAAGTTTAATTCCAGTTTCAGCCCTTTTTGCCACCTCCCCACATATTTCATTTTGAAGCTTCAAGTCCATTATTTTGTAACCTCTTTAAAGTGCTTTGTGATTCTTTTATATATAAAAACAAGAAGAACACAAGATGCGGATGTAACATGTTGTTGCATACATAAGATGATCTTGGCCTGGATAACCAAAGGTTTGATAAAAGGGGAAAGTTTTAAGAGTTGTTCTTAAGAAAGAAACTGGCAAAGAAGGTTTCCATGAGATTCTAGCTTCAGTAGCTGAAGGTATAACTGGCAGTAGAGGAACGATATTTGGTGCTGAGCAAGAGGCCAGAAGTAGAGGAGTGCAGACATTTCCAGGGGTTATGTAGATTGTAAAAATAGGGATATAGAGGGATGAGACCTTCGAAGGATTAGTTGTAGAGGGTGACACATCATTACTGAATGCCTGTTGTCTGCTGTGTCAGAGACTATTAGAAAGTTCCACATATAAAAGTTGCTGGTGAATGCAGCAGCTTCCTGACGAAGGGTCTTGGCCTGAAACGTCGACTGTACCTCTTCCTATAGATGCTGCCTGGCCTGCTGTGTTCACCAGCAACTTTTATGTGTGTTGCTTGAAATTCCAGCATCTGCAAATTTCCTCGTAGTAGAAAGTTCGTTGGGTCTGTTCTTCCTTATGTGACAAGTTAGTGATTTCTGCAAGAGGTAAAGTGGTGGTGGTGCATTTGTCAGTGCCTTACTTGGGGAAAAAATCTTTGCTATAAGAATTATTCATAAAGGAAGAGTCATTCATAAAAATAAAATTAAAGATAAAAGATATAAATGGACACAATAGAGAAAAATGCGGAATAAGTAATGAAATTATTATCCTGTCCACCACCCCCACCCCACCCACCTTCCCAACTCCATCCCAATGATCATATTCAGAATAAAAGAATAAATATATCAATTCCATTTACTTCAATAGAACAAACTATTGCATAGTGGTGAAATCTGGATTTTGTTACACCTGGGGCATGCAGACAACTCCCTTTTAAAACCCAGAGGCTCCATCAAAAGTAGATTAGGACTTTACTCTCCTGCTGCTAAAATTGCCTGTTTATAGTACAGGAAGTTTTCTAGAGCAAAACGATTAAAAGCAGCAGCCAAGAGGCATGACTGCAAACATCCAAGTGATTGAAGACCATAAGACAAAGGAGCAGAAGTCACCTATTCGGCCCATTGAGTCTGCTCCACCATTTTATCATGAGCTGATCCATTCTCCCATTGAGTCCCACTCCCCCGCCTTCTCACCATAACCTTTGATGCCCTGGCTACTCAGATACCTATCAATCTCTGCCTTAAATACACCCAATAACTTGGCCTCCACTGCTGCCCGTGGCAACAAATTCCATAGATTCACCACCATCTGGCTAAAAAAACTTCGCATTTCTGTTCTGAATGGGCGCCCTTCAATCCTTAAGTCATGCCCTCTCATACTAGACTCCCCCATCATGGGAAACAACTTTGCCACATCCACTCTGTCCATGCCTTTCAACATTCGAAATGTTTCTGAGGTCTCCCATCATTCTTCTAAACTCCAAGGAATACAGTCCAAGAGCTGACAAATGTTCCTCGTATGTTAACCCTCTCATTCCTGGAATCATTCTAGTGAATCTTCTCTGTACCCTCTCCAACGTCAGCACATCCTTTCTTAAACAAGGAGACCAAAACTGCCCACAGTACTCCAAGTGAGGTCTCACCAGTGCCTTATAGAGCCTCAACATCCCATCCCTGCTCCTGTACTCTATTCCTCTAGAAATGAATGCCAACATTGCATTCGCCTTCTTCACCACCGACTCAACCTGGAGGTTAACCTTAAGGGAATCCTGTACGAGGACTCCCAAGTCCCGTTGCATCTCAGAACTTTGAATTCCCTCCCCATTTAAGTAATAGTCTGCCCGTTTATTTCTTCTGCCAAAGTGCATAACCATACACTTTCCAACATTGTATTTCATTTGACACTTCTTTGCCCATTCTTCCAATCTATCCAAGTCTCTCTGCAGACTCTCTATTTCCTCAGCACTACCGGCCCCTCCACCTATCTTCGTATCGTCAGCAGACTTAGCCACAAAGCCATCTATTGCATAATCCAAATCGTTGATGTACAGCGTAAAAAGAAGCGGCCCCAACACGGACCCCTGTAAAACACCATTGGTAACCGGCAGCCAACCAGAATAGGATCCCTTTATTCCCACTCTCTGTTTCCTGCCAATCAGCCAACGCTCTAGCCACGTATGTAACTTTCCTGTAATTCCATGGGCTCTTGTTAAGTAGCCTCATGTGTGGCACCTTGTCAAAGGCCTTCTGAAAATCCAAATATACAACATCCACTGCATCTCCCTTGTCTGGCCTACTGGTAATTTCCTCCAAAATAATTGTAATAGGTTTGTCAGGCAGGATTTTCCTTCAAGGGATCCATGCTGAGTTCTGCCTATCTTGTCATATGCCTCCAGGTACTTTGTAACCTCATCCTTGACAATCGACTTCAACAACTTCCCAACCACTGATGTCAAGCTAACAGGTCTATAATTACCTTTTTGCTTCCTTGCCCCCTTCTTAAATAGTGGAGTGACATTTGCAATCTTCCAGTCCTCCGGAACCATGCCAGAATCTATCGACTTTTGAAAGATTATCGCTAATGCCTCCGCAATCTCCACAACTACTTCCTTCAGAACACGTGGGTGCATTCCATCTGGTTCGGGAGATTTATCTACCTTTAGACTATTCAGCTTCCTGAGTACTTTCTCTGTCGTAATTGTTGCTGCGCACACTTCTCTTCCCTGCCACCCTTGAGTATCCATTATACTGCTGATGTCTTCCTCAGTGAAGACTGATGCAAAATACTCGTTCAGTTCCTCCGTCATCTCCTTATCTCCCATTACAATTTCGCCAGCATCATTTTCTATTGGTCTTGTATCTACTCTCACCTGTCTTGTACTCTTTACATACTTGAAAAAGCTTTTAGTATCCTCTTTGATATTATTTGCTAGATTCCTTTCATAGTTAATCTTTTCCCTCTTAATAACCTTCTTAGTTTCCTTTTGTAAGCTTTTAAAAACTTCCCAATCCTCTGTCTTCCCACTAATTTTTGCTTCCTTGTATGCCCTCTCCTTTGCTTTAAATTTGGCTTTGACTTCTCTTGTTAGCCACAGTTACATCCATTTTCATTCGAAAATTTCTTCTTTTTTGGAATATACCTGTCTTGCACCTTCCTCACTTCTCGCATAAACTCCAGCCACTGCTGCTCTGCCATCCTTCCCGCTAGTGTCCCTTTCCAGTCAACTTTGGCCAATTCGTCTCTCATGCCACTATAATTTCCTTTACTCCACTGAAATACTGACACATCAGATTTCGGCTTCTCTTTTTCAAATTTCACAGTGAACTCAATCATGTTATGATCACTGCCTCCGAAGGGTTCCTTCACCTCAATCTCTCTAATCACCTCCGGTTCATTACACAATACCCAATTCAGTACAGCCAATCCCCTAGTGGGCTCAACAACAAGCTGTTCTAAAAAGCCATCTCACAGACATTTACAAATTCTCTCTCGAGATCCAGTGCCAACCTGATTTTCCCAATCCACTCGCATGTTAAAATCCCCCACAATTATCATGACACTGCCCTTCTGACAAGCCTTTTCTAGTTCCTGTTGTAATTTGTAGTCCACATCACTGCAGCTGTTTGGAGGCCTATAAATAACTGCCATCAGGGTCCTTTTACCCATGCGATTTCTTAGCTCAACCAATAAAGATTCTGCACCTTCCGATCCTATATCACCTCTTTCTAATGATTTAATATCATTTCTTACCTATAAAGCCACACTTCCCCCTCTGCCTACCTTCCTATCGTTCCGATACACCGTGTATCCTTGGACGTTCAGCTCCCAGAGACATGCATCCTTTAGCCACGTCTCAGTGATGGCCACAATATCATACCTGCCAATCTGTAGCTGTATGACAAGCTATACGAAGCTTATTATTTTCTTTGTGATCACTTGCAGTTTCTGCCATGGAGCTTTTGCAGTACCTTTTTTCAGAATTCATAGGGCTACATGAGGAAATGTGAGCTTTACAGAAGTGAAATTTCAGCAAGCAAAACAATTTTGTTAATTCAGTACTCTGGCTGAGTTGGAGCACTCGCACCTTTGAGTCAGATGGTTTAATGGAACTTGCAGAAAAGAAAGTCTTTAAATCTGATGCTCCACTGCAGTACTGATAGAGTGCTGCACTATTGGATGTGCCATCTTTGAGATGAGAAGTTGCATTAAGGTCCTTTCAGCACAGTTAGGTGGATGTAGAGAATATTTTGAAGACATCCCCAATGCTGTATCCAGTATTTATCCCCAATCAACACTGAATAAAGGGGTTACCTGCTCATTGTAAAAATGATATTGGTTGGAACTTGCTGTGTGCTAATTGTGTCTTTTTGACAATTACACTGCAAAAATACTTAGGAGCTATGGAATACTGAGGTGTGTATGTACAAGTCTTGACAGTTTGGCACACGAATAGGAAAGCACAATGCAAGTGAACCAGTGTCAGGACTGTTGTTAGAAAGGGCTTTACTCAAGAGGATTGGCAGAAGCAATCATATTTTGGCAACTCCTACCTTTGTTTTTGCATCCACTGTATTTTATTTAACATTTAGATAACTCAGGAGCTTGAGTACTATTATTTTAATTTGTAATCAAAATGAAGACCATTCTGTGTTTCTGAACTCATCTGTCCAAAAAAATGTGTAAATCTGCCATATCCAACTTTCTCTTCAATCTTGCACTGCTAAAGCTCTGATGCCGTTTTACATTGTATCCTTGAATAACTCTGCTTGATCCCTCAGCGAATGTAGAAGTTTTGTATTACTCAATTCAGCCAATTGCTTGAAAATAAAAAAAAATTAAATTGTTGGAAATTGAAGTCAGGCAGCATCTAGGGAAAAAGAAATGCAGTTAATGTTTTGGGTACCAGACATTTTGTTGGAGTTTGTTTTTAATTTTCACTTACAGTACTGTTGAATACACTGCGAAGAATGCCAACATTGTGGGATTTCAACATCTCATTTTCCTTGTTCACCTTCAGTAGTTTCTGCTTTTTTGTTTTCAGACAAGATCTGATCTATTTCTATGCTTGATATTTGAATTACAGTACACCCCTTCTTTTCCACCCCATATCATCTAAGTTTGTATGCTGTACCTTAAATCTGCAACTTTATCCAAGACCTACTGCCAAGTAACTTTGCTTAAAACTTTTTGAAAGCCTAACAAATTGCAACTTTTGAACTTTCTTTTCAGAAATTGAGCTAACTGCTTTATCTTTGGTTCTTATCATACAACTATTTGTTAACGTTGCCTCAACCATCGCTTAATGATTACACTTGGTTATAAAAAGCAATTAAAGTTGTTTCTGCATATAATGTGAATTTATGCCTTGTATAATGAGAAGCAGATAAATAAGTTAACTTTCTTTAACTTGTATTATAAATGGATGTCAGTAGTGATAACTGACAAAAACCAATCCAATCATTGTCTGTGTCACACTTCCAAAACTGTTATGCATCTTGGCTATGCATCTCTATTTGTAATTTTGATTTCTGTGCTAAATAGTACAACCTGTGTTTAGGTTTATTTAAAAATATACAGACCCCATTTATTTTTGTACTTTAACCTCTAAGAATGTTAAATAGCTTGATAGATAGCATTTCATTTTTAACTCAAATGTTCAATTAAGACCTCAATATGAGCAGAGAATCAACTATTGCATTTGGATGTATCTTCTGCAGTGAATGTTTTAAAAAACTGCTTTTCTTATTCCTTGTAGGGATTGGATATGCAATCTGTATAATAGATCTATATGTTGCCTTTTACTACAATACCGTTATGGCCTGGGCTCTATACTACCTCTACTCCTCACTTACTTCTGAGCTCCCATGGACCAACTGTAACAACGGCTGGAACACTGGAAACTGTACCAACTACTTCTTAAAGGATAATGCCACGTGGACAAAGTTTTCTGCCTCTCCTGCTGAAGAATTTTATACGTAAGTGCATGTAAGTGGATGCAGAGCTTGGGGCATGAAAAGCTAAAAACAATCTTGAATCTTGATCATGTCATTTCCAGTACACAAGTGTAATGGAGAGCAAAATAATGTTTACTCCTGATCCACGTGGATATCAGATCTGTTTTTCTGTAACAATAGTCCATGCTAGAGGTAGATTTAATCATTTAATCCCTTAGTTACTTGAAAAATATCCCGCTGCTTTGCTTTTATCTAAGCTTGATGAAGATATTCCACCTATAAGTTATGATTTCTGTTCTTAGAAAGTCGAGCATAATGGGTTCAGAGCAAAAACCAAGCTGCTGGAGGGGACTCATTGGTCAAGTAACATCCTTGGAGGTAGAGGGATTCTTGATATTTTGAGACAAAACATCAAACATAATGAGTTTAATGCTTTCCTATTTTGGCACAAGTTTCTATGATTATGTTTTAGAGCTTTGTGTGTGGTAACATCGACTGATCATTGTTTACTTCAATTTAAGAATAACAAGCCAATATCATTGAATCAAATGATCTTGCATTTACAGTAAGCCACAGGTTAGCACAGTTAATTTCATACTACCTGCACATTGCTCTGTCATAAATTATGGGCCGACTAATTCTTAGAATATACTTCATCAGGGTTTTCCCACACATTAAGGTTCCTTGGGACAAAAGGGAAATCCTGCAGAATTATCACTAAAAGAATGAATTCAATGGAAAATGCTAACAAGATTTTTTTTGTAAAGGATTCACTTTCTAGGAACACTTGGTAGCTGTTGTATTAATATGCACCATTGGCACTTGTCCAAATGCTATCTTTAGTTTTGTCAGGCTGTTGACTTAGCAGGTGGCTGCCTCTGGCTTGGTTTTGGCTTCATTGGAGTTGAGCTTTGATATACAAGTGCAAAGTTGTTTGTAGATTTTCACCCCATTCTCTTTTGTGAACAGATGTATAATAGCTACATGTCATTGTTGTAGTCATGAGCGAAGTTTTTGTGTCTCCTCCCTCCCAGCAGGTTCTCCCACCAGCACTCCTGTGGAGCTCTTCTCCTTGCTTCTAGTTAAGAACATACAAAGGCATAACTATTGCTGTTATTCCAAAAATCATATTTCAATTGTAAACTGAGTGATGGAAAAACAAGCAACATTCTTTTGATTCACAGGATGTGGTGTTTATTGCCCGTTGCTTTTGAACTGAGTGTCAAATCCATTTTCAGAGGGCAGTTAAGAATCGCATACGAGGCAGATTTTTTGCTCAAAAAGAGTTAATGTTTCACACTGTATTACTAAAACATATTTATTTAATTAACTGAGTTTTAATCCAACCATTACTATGACTTGCCATGCTGCTATTCTGCCTTCAGTGGGCAAATAGATCGTAGTTGTGAAAATTGTTGAGATACTTCCATTTGATGTCCCACAAAGTAAAGAAAATCTGCATCTATGCATGGCTGTATTTTAACAGAAGTTTTAGTTTCTTCAGCCGGTATCTATATTCCCAAAAGAGGATTGTGGGGTTTGATGTTTCTCTGAATGACTTTCGTGTTCTTTCTTTGTTTTTATGGCTATCTGGTTGAGAAATACAAATTTCAGAGTTGTATATGGATACATGCTTTGATAATAAATGAACCTTTGAACTTTTGTTAAATGTCTTAACAAAATCTGGCCCAGATGTTGGGAAAAATGTGAACTACTTATTGCCGCTTTGAGAACCTTCATCATCTTCTCTGCACGTGTGTGTGTGTGTGTGTGTGTGTGTGTGTGTGTGTGTTTGTCTGTGTAAAATGCAACAGACACTTATTGTACTCTTATGTACCCCTGCAACTGTGTGCTAGGTAATGGGTGAAAGAATTGTGAAAAGCTGCAAATAGTTTGCAATAGTGCTAACTCCCAAAGCCAATTAAGAAATGCCTTAACACCCCGAAGTATCTTTCATCATATGAGCTAAAGACTCATCTACTACTTAAGGCCCTCTGTAAAACACAGTAAGGCAAATCTTGGACTGTTGAGGGAAAATTATCACAAAAGTCTTGGTACTGAAAATCATCACTGAGGCATTTTGTTGCAAATTTGCTTCTGTATGTATTCTTGTAACTTGTGACAGTTATTTTTATTGCAGTCGCAAAGTGCTTAAGATCCACAAATCCAATGGGTTGGACAACTTGGGAGGCATCAGCTGGCATCTATTTATTTGCCTGTTCCTTATATTTACTGTAGTGTACTTCAGTATCTGGAAAGGCGTACGGACTTCTGGAAAGGTAGGTGAAGTTAAATCAAACTAAGTATCAATACCATATCATGAGATTATTATCCAAAGAGTAAATGACATTCCTATTTCACGTTGGTATTAAATAATTTATGAATAATTTGACACGGGGTTAGTATTTATGGAAGATTAATGTCACTGAACATTTCTTTTATTGGCCTTGGTAAAAATATTTAGATTACTTGATTGATCTATGTGGTAAAATTAGACGTATTTCAAAAACATTGCTTTGATTTTAGGTTCTCATAATTACTACTCTTACAGTATGATGCTGACTAGAAACTAAATCACAGCAAAATTTACTCAAATATTGTTTAATAAGTGATTAGTATTATTCAGTGAAACAATCAAATCTATGAAGAAAACGTGCACTGGTCATACATATTGAAGACTTGAAGTAATGTACTATTTTGAAGTTATTTATAGAAATTCTGATTAAGGTAATAATGCTTAATAAAGTGAACAGAAAGACACGATCATTTGGTATCCAGCTGTTTGGAAAATGCACTCCCTTTAAACAAAATGAGAACTTTATTGTGTAACCTTTAAATTTGTCTAGTTTACTGAAAAAACTTGTAATAACATGATTCTTAAAAAATTAAAAACATATTGGGGTATTAATAAGAACAAATCCAAATATCTGAAAAATCTGTTAGTCCATCACCAGCAAAGTTATAATGCAACAAAGCAATGAGTCCTGAGGGAGGCAGATTATCAGAATTTTTTTGTACATTTTTTTCTGTACTTGCTCATGTTTCTGCTTTCCAGTGTTCTTTTTTAGCACATAGGGTGTGCATTTTCTTGGACTTCATGCAACAGTTCCTAATGTCTTAGATTTTTTATTTCATATTTTGATACTGCACAGAATAGGCCCTTCCAGCCATTCGAACTGTGCCACCAGCAACCCACCTAGTCTAATCATGGCATAATTTACAATGACCAATTAACCTACAAGCTGGGTACAACTTTGGAAACTGGAACACGCATTCAAGGGGAGGATATACAGACTCCTTACAGGTGACATTAGAACTGAACTCCAGTGCCCTGAGCTGTTGTAGCTTTGTGCTACCATGATTCCATCAGTAATACATACTTGAGGAGACACAAAAACTGGTCACTAGAGTTGATATGAAAATAGCAAAAGCTGAAGGTACTCAGTGGGTCAGGCCGCAAATGTGGAGAAGCAAAATTAATGTTTCAGAATGTTTACTTTTCATCAGAACCAGAAGGGTGAGGAAATGAGTGTGAAATACCCAACAATCGGGTATTGTCTGGTGTGGAAAAAAAGAAGTTACAATTGAACAACTTTACATTAAAACAGTCCTAATGCAATTAGGAAAGGTTGGTTTTCTGGATTCATTGAACTTGGTATTGAGTATTCAATTCTGCCATTACTCAGATTTATGCAGGAATTTAGTGGAAGAATATAGAAGGCCAAAAAGAGGTCCATATGTGAGTGGAATAAGGATTTAAAGTAGCAAGATGGCAGTTACCTGATGTGCATTTGGTTTCTCGTCGTTTTGGAGGGAGGCCATACTATGAGCATGGAATGCAATATAATAAATCAGAAGTAGTGCAATGGTTTGCTGCTTTACCTGCAAGAACTCTTTGTATCCTTAGTTGCTGGGAATGGAAGAGGAAAAGGGGGCAAATAGTTACATGGGAAAGTTCTGTGAAAAGCCAGGTGATTGGCAAAAATTGAATACTGAACTGGACATAAAGTCTTTAGAATGCTGAAAAAGAGGGGAGGAATGGAATCTTGTTAAAGGTGGTAGAGATTTTAGAGGACATCCTGTTGAAAGTGGATGTTGTGGTTGCAAGGGGAAGATGAGGTGAACCCTAACTTTACATAGGTTGGGAGGGCAAGGTGAACCCTAACTTAACTTGAGCTAGGAAGAAAAGGGGAATAAGCAGAAGTGCAGGAAATGGAGCAGACACGATTAGGAGCTTTGTCAATATCTGTAGAAAGGAAGTCATGATTAAGGGAAAAGGAAGACTTCTCAGAGGTACTGGTGTGTGATATAGTTAGGAACGAGTATTAAATTGACAAGTAATCGAGGCTCAGGGTCTTCCTGGCAGATTAAATGGCAGCTTTCTAGAGCCCAACAAAATCACATACAACAGATTTCACTAATTTCTGCCACTTTCAATGAGATCCCATCTCTATATATGTCCCACTAACCTCCCTTTAAAGATTTTGAAGGGACTGTTTCTTCCACACCTCCCTGGTTCAATTTTCCATTTCCACCAACTATTCTTTTCATGGCATTTTCCAAGGGGGATGTAGTTTCTACATTTTATCTTTTGCCACCATCCAGTGACCAAAAATGAATATCCTTCCAGGTGAAGCAGCAATTTACTTGCACTTCCTGAGCTTAATGTATCGCATTCAGTGCTCATGGTATACTCTCCTTTGTCTTGGAGAAACCAAATGCAGACTGGGTAATTGATTTCCAGAGCAGTCTGCAAAGGTGACCCTGAACTTTCAGTTGTTTATCATTTAAATTCTCTGACCCAATCCCAGTCTGACCTCTGACTTTAGCCCATTATAATTTCCAACCAAGCCCAAAGCAAACACAAGAAATCTCACCTTCTGTCAAGCATGTTGAATTCAAAAACTTAAAATAACCAGTCTTTTTAGTTTTGTATCTGTACTGACCAATTTCATCTCTCACATTTTACTCAGTTTTCTCTCTTTCCGCTATTGATATGTAATTAGTTCAATATTTCTAGCATTCTCTTTGATTTCGTATTTCCGGCAACTGTTGTGTACTGCAGTTCACAGCTTTGTCTCTCTACTGCCCTCAATCATCTCTCTCTATTCACATCAGCCATGATTAACTAATATTCATCACCTATTATGTAACATTGTGTTATCTGGACAATCTTAGTCACAATCGTATCGTAGACCTTTATCCTCTTTGTTTCTTCCCTCAATAGCTGAGAACACACTCACTTTCTTATACAGTTATGATGAAAGGTCCATGATCTGAAAAATTAACTTTATTAAGACCTGCTGAGTATCTCTAGAATTTTCTCTTTTCATTTCATGCTTCCAGCACCTGCAGGTTTTCTGCTTTTCGATACAGTGGAGCTTGTGGTAATTTATCAGAGTTATGCTTTTTTGTAGATTCTCGGATATTCCCAGTCTCTGCTTGTCATTAACTCAAATAGGTAGAGTTGTTGTTATGCCTACAAGTATGCCTCCAGTGAATGAGCCTGACTTTACAACTTGCACCTCACTATTTTTGTGAATGGTCATTTTTGGCTCAAATCATCACTATTTCCAGAAAATGATAACATTAGTAGAGCCAAACTCTCAGTAATCTCTGAACCAATGACATGAGATTTTTGTATCTCACAGCTACAAAGGAAATGGTTCTGAATTAAGTCAGGCAGATTGGCCTTTCCACATCTGTAACTGTGTTGTGACCCCAGGGCCTACCTGCCTTTCTACTGAGTACAGCACTGTCAATGTCCCAGAGTCCTGTATGTAACTGTGACCTTGACCATAGCGCTGTACATCAGTACTGGCCACGCTCATGCTTTTATTTCTGTTGACTGCAACATAACACAATTCAGAAAGTCAGTCACATCTAAAAGTCAACTTTTAAATTGCTATCCTATTGTTCCAATCTGAAGCACAGTGAATTGGTTCCAGTTTCACCTATCAAACACGTGAACACACTTGTCAGATCTTCTTCTGCAGCTGGAACAAAGCACTGCTCCCATCACCACAGGATTTAAACAGACCTGCACCATTGTGGACTAAGCAAAGTATAAATGATTCTCTGCAGCCTGGGAGACTCACAGCAGGCAGTCTGTCTCATATAAATATTTATGGCACATTCAAATGTGTGTTGTCTTGCTTATTTTTACAACTGCCTAAATTGTTTATTTATGCCTGCAGGTTGTATGGGTAACAGCCACTCTTCCCTACATAGTCTTGTTTATTCTCTTGGTGCGGGGTGCAACCTTGCCAGGGGCCTGGCGTGGAATCCTCTTCTATCTAAGGCCTGAATGGAAAAAGCTATTTACCATCCAGGTAAGTCAACCTATGGGCAGATTGGCCCCTATTAATATACAGATTTACTACATTATTGAAACTAGTAGGTGTTCATGATATGTAACCATGTATTATCTGTTCTTCATTTCCCTCCACCTCAAATTCTGTCGAAAAGCCAGAAAATGAACTTGTCTACCCGGGGATGAAGTAGAGGCTACCACAATAAATATATATTTAAGACACAGATAAATTTTTGCATAGCTGGGGAATTAAGTGTTATGGTAGTTATCTATTGAATGGCAGAACAGGCTTGATGGGCCAGATGGTCTAGTCCTGCTATTTCTTATGTTATTATGTTCTTAACACCTAACTGTTTTTCTTGAAAGGTTCTTGCGATCAGAAAGACATTGTGAAACATTTCAGGTTGTGGCACAGTCATAGAATGTCCCAGTAAGGTGATGGGAGTATAAACTCAATTTTCAGACTTTCTTCCCTCTTAAATTTCTTTCTTTCTGCCTTATCTCTCCTGACAGATCTTTTTTTTTTGGGCTATGAGTCCAAAAAGAGATCTTTAATAATAAAATCGACTGGTTGTGCAGCTACATTTGTAGAAATGCCTGGGAGTATTTTTCTAGCATACCAGTAAAATGGTACCCTGAAGTAAAAACAGGAAATGCTGGAGATACTTATTGGGTGAAGCAGCATCTGTGGAGAAATAACATTTCAGTTCAATGACCTTTCATGAAATTGTACTCCATATTAACTTCCCTGTTTTTTTAATTGTTGCTGTCCATTCTAACAACATTACCGACAGTCTGTGGTTTCTGTATATGTATTGTGCTGTAAATAATTTTGAATATGTTTCTGTGAAGCTCTTAAAGAGTGAATATATGCAGATAAAATTCAATAATCAGGAAATTGCAAGCCTATAAACCATACTGTGTTATCTGTCTTGCTGTTCATGAACTTCCATGGTAGTGGTAAACCTGAGTTCCAGAGAAATAAAGTCTCTTCTGCTGTAGGATAACTTTTAGAGTCCTAGAGCAAAACAGCATGGAAACAGACTCTTCAGCTCAACTCCTTCATGATGACCATGGTGCCAAGCCAGTAGTCACATTTAGCCCATATCCCTCTAAGCCCCACCTATCCATTTACTTCTCCATATGTCTTTTAAATGTTGCCACTTTACCTACCTCAACACCTTACACTGGCAGTTCAGACCAAGTATGCACCACTCTCTGTGTGAAAATTTGTCCCTGAGGTCCATTTTAAATCTTGTACTCTCACTTTAAACCTCTAGCTTTTAGTTCCCCCTCACTAGGGAAAGGACCTTATCTGTTGTCCTCATCATTTTGTACACCTCTACAGGGTCAACCCTCAATATCCTACATTACAAGGAATAAGCTCCTAATCTGCCCAGCTTCTCCATATAACCCGCATGTTGCGCTCTTCCCAGTTTAATGATGAGTTATAGTTCTATAATAGGGCAACCAAATATACACAATACTTCAAGTGTGGTCACACTAAAGTCTAGTACAACTGCAACAGAAGGTGCCAACTTCTGTACTCGGAGACACTCAGCTAGCCAGGCAATATTCAGGAGAAAATAGTAGAGTTAATGTCTTATGACAGCAATCATATTTAAGTAGCAGAGGGTAAGGGTGGAGTTATCAGAGGGAATGCACACCCAAGTTATCAAGGTAACCATTAAGTTAAAGACATAATCAAAGACAGAGGAAAAAGAAACTCAAAACACAGAAAATGATATATCCAGCAAGTTTTGTTTGAATTGCTCATTTTTAAAGTTTCCCCTCTATCTTTAGTTGTGTATATTCACATTCTTGGTTACCCTTTCAACTTTGGTCTGCATCCTGACACAGATGCTTACCATAAATTTACACATTTAGTCAATTCAATTCAATACTTTGTTCTCTCTATCCCTCCCCATCTGCAACTTGGAATGTTTATTTTCTCACTTATCTATTTCTAATTAATGAGCAATTACATAAGACATTACTTTGTTTTTCATTTTCTACAGATGCTACCTCTTCTGCAGAATGCTTTGTTACTCATGTAAACAGGCCTAAGTTGACTTTCTGTTTCTGCATGTATTCTTTAAAGAACCAGGATGAATTAGCTGAGAGTCTCTCACTTTCCACAATATAATGTACAGGAAAATAGAGTAAAACAATTCTTTAAAGAATATGTGCAAAAACATGAATTATCTCTATCTCATAACTTTGCATCCAAAAGTGCTTTTTTAAGCTGGTGAAGTACTACTGAGTGCTGTCACTGTTCTAATGTCAGTCAAATAGTTTTAAGAAATGCTTATTTTATTGTTCACTACCTGGCACAATCAGATTATATGTACTGTATGTGCCTCTCCCAGTTGCAACTTGCAATTGCACACTGACTTTTGTACTTCAGTGGGATCCAGATTTGCATAGGACACAGCCTTCTGCTGTGGACTATGGAATTTGTCCATAGGGCCAACTAAAGTTTGCAACCAGTGAGTTTCTGTCTTGATTATCTATTTATCAGTTGTGAAACAGCCAGTAAGGATCCCGTGTCTGTATATTGTTCTTACATTCTTAGTGAGACGTTTCTGATTGAGAATGACTGGTTTCCATTACAGTTTTGTAGACATTGAGTCGATTAAATGATCCACACAGGATTTGCAGGCATTGACACGTGGGGCAGGTGGATTAGATTAGATTATGAGGACACTCAGTCCTCGTTTATTGTCAGTTAGAAATGCATGCATTAAGAAATGATATAATGTTCCTCCAGAGTGATATCACAAAAAAAAGGACAAACCAAAGACTAACACTGACAAGATCACATAATTATAACATATAGTTACAGCAGTACAAAGCAATACCATAAATTGATAAAGGGCAGACCATGAGCACGGTAAAAAAAAAGTCTCAAAGTTCCGATCGACTCCCGATAGTCCCTGATAGCAGGTGGTAGAAGGGAGAAACTCTCATTGCCATAAACCTCCAGGCGCTGACAACTGCCGATGCATTGGAAGCACCCAACCACAGCCGACTCTGAGTCCTTCCGAAAACTTCGAGCCTCTGACCAGCCCTCCGAGACCGAGCACCATCTCTGCCGAGCGCTTCGACCCTGCCCCAGCCGCCGAGTAACAGGCAAAGCTGAGGACTCAGGGCCTCTCTCCATCGGAGATTCTAGATCACACAGTAGCAACGGCAGCGAAAAAGGCATTTCAGAAGTTTCTGCAGATATTTCTCCGTTCTCTCACATCTGTCTCCATCAAATCAAATCAAATCAGGATTGTGCATGGCACCCTACTTGACAGATTACAGATATCATTCACCGGAGTGGCCGCTGCGCGCTGCATCGCGCCACCATCTACTTCTCCTCCTCCTGGAGGTTAGCTTTTCCAATTTGTGCATGTCTCCTTTATAATGCGTGCTTTATTTCCTTCGGTGTCCATTTAATAATAGACACCAAAGCTAATTAAAATATCTTTAAATTTAAAAAAGTTAAAAACACAGCATGGAGTAAAATTCTATAATTCACATCCAAGGTTGAGCCATACAGTGTGTTAAAACAATGTACTTTCATGTTGGGGGCCATTATCATGGACAATTCTTGTCTCTGTTGTTCCAAAGGCAAGGGGATTGGGCAACCTGAGCTATCACCCCATGAGACATTAAAAAGAACAGTAAGCTGTACAATACAACATCATTACGCAATGAATTAGCAACCACATTGAATGATAAAGAGTGCTGATTGATGTAAATGGTTCATAATGGTATGTTCTGTATTAAAGCAGATGAATAGGGATAGGATAATGAGAAAAGGAAAGATCAATATCTCTCTACAATTTGGTACTAAATTATTGTTAAAGTATAAAGCTGGCACTCTTCCAAGGTTTACTATGTTCTGCTTGTATTTGTGATGAAAGGTTGATTCATCAGCAAATAATTAATCTTCCTTCCTGTGTTTCTGTTCATCTCTGTTTTAAAAAAAATCTCAAACAATCTGTATAAAATTGCAACAGTAAACGTCTTTCTTTTGGATTTAAGTAACTTGTTTTCTTTAATTTCTAGGTGTGGGTAGATGCTGCAGCACAGATTTTCTTTTCGCTTGGCCCAGGATTTGGTGTTCTGTTGGCATTTGCCAGCTATAACAAATTCACCAACAACTGTTACAAGTCAGTCACAAAAACAATGCACAAATTATTTTTCAGCACGTAATTCTTGCTTAGACATGTATATGCAATTAGAAGTGTTGCCAATTTTGTTGAAAGTTGGCTCCCAGTGGGTTTGAGCAGCTCAGTATAGGGAAATGTATATAGCTTCATCTCTGGGACCAGTGTTGTTATAGAACATAGAATAGTACAGCACAGTACAGGCCCTTCGGCCCACAATGTTGTGCTGACCCTCAAAACCTGCCTCCCATATAACCCCCCCACCTTAAATTCCTCCATATACCTGTCTAGTATTCTCTTAAACTTCACTAGTGTATCTGCCTCCACCACTGACTCAGGCAGTTCATTCCACGCACCAACCACTCTCTGAGTAAAAAACCTTCCTCTAATATCCCCCTTGAACTTTCCACCCCTTACCTTAAAGCCATATCCTCTTGTATTGAGCAGTGGTGCCCTGGGGAAGAGGCGCTGGCTATCCACTCTACCTATTCCTCTTATTATCTTGTACACCTCTATCATGTCTCCTCTCATCCTCCTCCTCTCCTCCTCCTCCTCGCCAAAGAGTAAAGCCCTAGCTCCCTTAATCTCTGATCATAATGCATATTTTCTAAACCAGGCAGCATCCTGGTAAATCTCCTCTGTACCCTTTCCAATGCTTCCACATCCTTCCTATAGTGAGGTGACCAGACCTGGACACAGTACTCCAAGTGTGGCCTAACCAGAGTTTTATAGAGCTGCATCATTACATCGCGACTCTTAAACTCTGTCCCTGGACTTATGAAAGCTAACACCCCATAAGCTTTCTTAACTACCGTATCCACCTGTGAGGCAACTTTCAGGGATCTGTGGACATGTACCCCCAGATCCCTCTGGTCCTCCACACTACCAAGTATCCTGCCACTTACTTTGTACTCTGCCTTGGAGTTTGTCCTTCCAAAGTGTACCACCTCACACTTCTCCGGGTTGAACTCCATCTGCCACTTCTCAGCCCACTTCTGCATCCTATCAATGTTTCTCTGCAATCTTTGACAATCCTCTACACTATCTACAACACCACCAACCTTAGTGTCGTCTGCAAACTTGCCAACCCACCCTTCTACCCCCGCATCCAGGTCGTTAATAAAAATCACGAAAAGTAGAGGTCCCTGAACCGATCCTTGTGGGACACCACTAGTCACAATCCTCCAATCTGAATGTACTCCCTCCACCACGACCCTCTGCCTTCTGCAGGCAAGCCAATTCTGAATCCACCTGGCCAAACTTCCCTGGATCCCATGCCTTCTAACTTTCTGAATAAGCCTACCGTGTGGAACCTTGTCAAATGCCTTACTAAAATCCATATAGATCACATCCACTGCACTATCCTCATCTATATGCCTGGTCACCTCCTCAAAGAACTCTATCAGGCTTGTTAGATACGATCTGCCCTTCACAAAGCCATGCTGACTGTCCCTGATCAGACCATGATTCTCTAAATGCCTATAGATCCTATCTCTAAGAATCTTTTCCAACAGCTTTCCCACCACAGACGTAAAGCTCACTGGTCTATAATTACCCGGACTATCCCTACTACCTTTTTTGAACAAGGGGACAACATTCGCCTCCCTCCAATCCTCCGGTACCATTCCCGTGGACAACGAGGACATAAAGATCCTAGCCAGAGGCTCAGCAATCTCTTCCCTCACCTCATGGAGCAGCCTGGGGAATATTCCGTTAGGCCCCAGGGATTTATCTGTCCTAATGTATTGTAACAATTCCAACACCTCCTCTCCCTTAATATCAACATGCTCCAGAACATCAACCTCACTCATATTGTCTTCACAATCATCAAGTTCCCTCTCATTGGTGAATACCGAAGAGAAGTATTCATTGAGGACCTTGCTCACTTCCACAGCCTCCAGGCATATCTTGCCACCTTTATCTCTAATTCGTCCTACCTTCACTCCTGTCATCCTTTTTTTCTTCACATAATTGAAGAATGCCTTGGGGTTTTCCTTTACCCTACTCACCAAGGCCTTCTCATGCCCCCTTGTTGCTCTTCTCAGCCCCTGCTTAAGCTCCTTTCTTGCTTCCCTATATTCCTAAATAGACCCATCTGATCCTTGCTTCCTAAACCTCATGTATGCTGCCTTCTTCCACCTGACTAGGTTTTCCACCTCACTTGTCACACATGGTTCCTTCACCCTACCATTCTTTATCTTCCTCACCGGGACAAATTTATCCCTAACATCCTGCAAGAGATCTCTAAACATCGACCACATATCCATGGTACATTTCCCTGCAAAAACATCATCCCAATTCACACTCGCACGTTCTAGCCTTATAGCCTCATAATTTGCCCTTCCCCAATTAAAAATTTTCCTGTCCTCTCTGATTCTATCCTTTTCCATGATAATGCTAAAGGCCAGGGAGCGGTGGTCACTGTCCTCCAGATGCTCACCCACTGAGAGATCTGTGACCTGACCCGGTTCATTACCAAGTACTAGATCTAGTATGGCATTCCCCCTAGTCGGCCTGTCCACATACTGTGACAGGAACCCGTCCTGGACACACTTAACAAACTCTGCCCCATCTAAACCCTTGGAACTAATCAGGTGCCAATCAATATTAGGGAAGTTAAAGTCACCCATGATAACAACCCTGTTATTTTTGCACCTTTCCAAAATCTGCCTCCCAATCTGCTCCTCTGTATCTCTGCTGCTATCAGGGGGCCTATAGAATACCCTCAGTAGAGTAACTGCTCCCTTCCTGTTCCTGACTTCCACCCATACTGACTCAAAAAAGGATCCTGCTACATTACCCACCTTTTCTGTAGCTGTAATAGTATCCCTGACCAGTAATGCCAACCCTCCTCCCCTTTTTCCGCCCTCTCTATCCCTTTTAAAGCACTGAAATCCAGGAATATTGAGAATCCATTCCTGCCCTGGTGCCAGCCAAGTCTCTGTAATGGCCACTACATCATAATTCCATATATGTATCCAAGCTCTCAGTTTGTTCCTGATGCTTCTTGCATTGAGGTACACACATTTCAGCCCTTCTACCTTACTGTCTACACCGTTTATTCTGCTTCTCTTTCCTCAAAGCCTCTCTGTATGTTAGATCTGGCTTTACTCCATGTGCTTCTTTCACTGCTCTATCGCTCTGGGTCACATCCCCTTTGCAAATTAGCTTAAACCCTCCCGATCCATGCTAGCAAACCTACCTGCAAGGATATTGCTCCCCATCGAGTTCAGGTGCAACCCATCCAATCTGTACAGGTCCCACCTTCCCCAGAAGAGATCCCAATGATCCAAAAATCTAAAACCCTGCCCCCTGCACCAACTCCTCAGCCACGCATTCAACTGCCATCTCCTCCAATTCTTACCATCTGTGTTACGTAGCACTGGCAGCAATCCTGAGAACACCAAAATCATTATCAACAGGAGTAGTTACAAGATAAACTTCTCGCCTAATAATGACACCATTTTAAAAGGTGTGGTCCCTATTGCACTAACTTTATGGTGAATTAATGTGTTAAACACTCTCCTACTAGGATCATGGTTAAAGGGCAATTATTGAACAGAATCTGTGGACTTTCTTCTTTCATCAGTTGGGCTGAATTTGATACCAACTCACTGAACTCAGTTCGAAATATCATTAGAATTTTGAGGCAAAGTTCACTGGTGTAATTATAAAATATTCTAATATACTACGGCATACAGCTGGTAGAACTGCTGCCTCATAGTTCCACTCACTCAAGCTCAATCCTAACCTCAGGTACTGTCTGTGTGGCTTTTGCAGTTTCTCCCTAGAATCCCATGGGTTCCTCTCATAAGCTAAAGAACTGAGTTGGTAGCATAATTGGCCACTTTTAAGATAGCTCCTAAATCAAAAACAGTATTTGCAGGATATCTTGAAAGCAGAAAACTCTGGTCTGCTTGGAAAACTGGGTGAGATCTGCATAGAGAGAAATAGAATGAAATCCCTGAGTCACTGACTACTCATCTATGACTTGGATTAAACCTGCTGCCCAAACTCACTGCCTAAAGTGCCTGTCCATGTTAACCTACTCTGACTTGTCCCTCTGCACACAATGGACTTTCTGTACTCGAGCAGAAATCAAGTGTCCAATGATGAGGCCCTGCCTCTAAATATCCTGGTGGCCTTGATAGCTTGCTGCATTCAAAGACCTATAGAGACATTTTAAAATGACTTCAATGAAGAGAGATATTTTGGAATTGATAAAATGGATCTTCATATTTAAAAAGCAGTAAAATAATTAATTAAACTTGATGTTAGCACACATTTTAATAAATCATGATAAATACAGACAGTCCCAACTTTCTGGCTGTTTGATTAAAGAAATTTGCAAACCACTACCCAAAAATTTGAGGCACAGAAGGAAATGCATTCTCGCAGAATTTTTGTCAGGGGAAAAAAGTAAATTATTTTCAACTCGTATTACTTGATGCATGTACAGAAGATGTGGCTTTGCTTTACAGAAAACCGCAGTACAGACCACTTTCTAGGAATACAACTCACCCCCCCCCCCCCGCCCCATAGCTTGGGAGTCACCTCTATTCTAAAATGTTAAAATAAATTAAGTAAACTATTTACTACTAAATCTTATTCACAAGGATGGGGTGTCACTTTACAATGGCTAACAGTGGGGCAAGTGTGTCCTGTTCCACCTGCCGCCTCTGGGATCACTGTGAATCCAATGACAAAGCGGGAAATCAGAGGGTGGTGTCCCGTAGATAGTTCATTCTTCTCTATAAAATGGCCATCTGCAGGTCCAAGCCTGTAGTTTTTATTTTTGTATCTCTAGGTGATTTTCTGAAAAAAAGTTATTACTTACATGAATATATACATCTTAAGACATTTCTAATATATTAACTTCTTATATCAGGAGTATATTATGAAATTAAGGAAGAGATTAAACTCCATCTAAACGTGCTTACCAAGAGTTGTAACCATTCCAGAAAATGGCAGAAGAGTGAATCTCATTTAATAGTTTTCAGGGAAATGTACTGACGTATGTGGAAATCCATTCCAAAAGCAAGATATGCCTTTCATCCATTTGTAACCAAACATTGCACTTTGTATATTGTTCTTGACCTCATAAGCTTTCCCTCTTAACACAACGTATTGATGTATGCTCACCTTTGCATTTTTAATTTTTAGGGTCACCTGATTTCTTCACAAAGTAACCCTTAATAATCCTGAAAATGCTGCTAGTGTCTGCTATGTGATCCCAGATTTCCAGTTCATGGTCTTATGTTATAATACCATTTTTTTTTTTTTTGCTGATTCCCAATTAAAATCATGACGAAGTTTAAGGAATAGAGCTCAGGCCCTTGTTTTCACGTCTGAAATGTTTAACAGCTAATAAAGGTTGGTATACATTAAAATGGAACTGTAAGTGTTTACACTGAGAAATGAACACAATTTTGAAAATATCCTTATCGGTAGGCCTGACAATCGTGTATTACTACGTCGATAGTAGGCTACAGACCAAGGACTAGGAAATGGAATTATTATAGACACAGTCTTGATGGTTAACATAGATATGGTGGACTGAAAAATCTGTTTCAGCACTGTACGAGTGTGAATTGGTTAAATATGGACATCTAAGCAATAATAATGTGCTTTTTTTTTTGTATTTTTGCTTTAGAGATGCATTGGTCACAAGCGCTGTGAATTGCTTGACTAGTTTTGTGGCTGGCTGTGTTATTTTTACCATTCTTGGATACATGGCAGAAAGGAGGAATGAAGAAGTAGCTGAAGTAGCTAAAGATATCGGTAGGACAACATTGCAAATGTGGTGTAGTTCTATTGCAACTTGGTATTATCTTGCTAATTGTATTCTCAAGAATGTCGTCTTAGAACTATTGCATAATGCATTTTTAAAATTTAAAATATTTTTTGATATCATAAAAATACTGGAAAAAAACAGATTGGGTTAATTTGTCATATTGTTTCTGAGCTGGATGAAGGACTTATCTAAACAAAGACAAACATGTGCAGTGTAGGAAGCGGCCAATTATCCTTAACATTATTCTTGAAAGAAGCACGAAGACAAATGAACCATTGTGTTTTATGCATTGACTTGATCATTTTGCAGTTCAATAGTGCGCCTGGAAATTAAATTCTAAAGTGGTTATGAGAAATAAATATAGAAGCAGATCTATAAGTATCTATAAGGCATTAACCATCTCTCTAATATGTGACGTATCCTAAAAATAAATAGCTGGGAATGGCTAATAGGTCAGTGCTATAATCAAATACATTCGATTACACATTTGCCACTGATAAATGAGTAATGGGATTGAATTTGTTCTACTTTTATATCTAGTACATCTGTTAGGCTCCCAAAAATATGTAACAAGGGGCAGAAGATCTGAAATCAGTGATGGTGTTGGTGGTCACTGTAAAGAGGTGGCCATGCATTTTGAGAAACTACAGAACTCCAAGTACATCCATTACAATTGCATGAACTTTCTCAATATTTAGGCCCTTCTGGGAGGGAATGAGAGGGAATATATCTATGGTATACACAAAATGCTGGAGGAGCTGAGCAGACCAGGCAGCATCTATGGAAAAGAGTGTAGTCGACGTTTGGGGTCAAAACCCTTCCTCAGGTCTTGGCCTGAAATGTCAACTGTACTGTTTTCCATAGATGCTGCCCGGCCTGCTGAGCTCCTCCAGCATTTTGTGTGTTGCTTGGATTTCCAGCATCTGTAGAATTTTTCTTGTTTGTCTATGGTATACACTATTTTATGATGAAAAGTGCCATGTGTGACTTAAACCATTACAAATATTGTGTCATAATTTATAACCATATAACAATTACAGCACGGAAACAGGCCATCTCGGCCCTTCTAGTCTGTGCCGAACTCTTACTCTCACCTAGTCCCACCGACCTGCACTCAGCCCATAACCCTCCATTCCTTTCCTGTCCATATATCTATCCAATTTAACTTTAAACGACAACATCGAACCTCCCTCAACCGCTTCTGCTGGAAGCTTGTTCCACACAGCTACCACTCTCTGAGTAAAGAAGTTCCCCCTCATGTTACCCCTAAACTTTTGCCCTTTAACTCTCAACTCATGTCCTCTTGTTTGAATCTCCCCCATTCTCAATGGAAAAAGCCTATCCACGTCAACTATATCAATCCCCCTCATAATTTTAAACACCTCTATCAACTCCCCCCTCAACCTTCTACACTCCAAAGAATAAAGACCTAACTTGTTCAACCTTTCTCTGTAACTTAGGAGATGAAACCCAGGCAACACTTTAGTAAATCTCCTCTGTACTCTCAAATTGTATTGACATCTTTCCTATAATTCGGTAACCAGAACTGTACACAATACTCCAAATTTGGCCTTACCAATGCCTTATACAATTTCAACATTACACCCCAACTCCTATACTCAATGCTCTGATTAATAAAGGCCAGCATACCAAAAGCTTTCTTCACCACCCTATCCACATGAGATTCCACCTTCAGGGAACTATGCACCATTATTCCTAGATCCCTCTGTTCTACAGCATTCTTCAATGCCCTACCATTTACCATGTATGACCTATTTTGATTAGTCCTACCAAAATGTAGCACCTCACATTTTTCAGCATTAAACTCCATCTGCCATCTTTCAGCTCACTCTTCTAATTGGCCTAAATCTCTCTGTAAGCTTTGAAAACCTACTTCATTATCCACAACGCCACCTATCTTAGTATCATCTGCAAACTTACTAATCCAATTTACCACCCCATCATCCAGATCATTAATATATATGACAAACAACATTGGACCCAGTACAGATCCCTGAGGCACACCGTCCTCCAATCCGACACACAGTTATCCACCACTACTCTCTGGCGTCTCCCATCCAGCCACTGCTGAATCCATTTTACTGCTTCGATATTAATGCCTAACAATTGAACCTTCCTAACTAACCTTCCATGTGGAACCTTCTCAACGGCCTTACTGATGTCCATATAGACAACATCCACTGCTTTACCCTCGTCAACTTTCCTAGTAACCTCATCAAAGAATTCAGTAAGATTTGTCAAACATGACCTTCCACGCACAAATCTATGTTGACTGTTCCTAATCAGACCCTGTCTATCCAGATAATTATATATACCATCTCTAAGAATACTTTCCATCAATTTACCCACCACTGACATCAAACTCACAGGCCGATAATTGCTAGGTTTACTCTTAGAACCCTTTTTAAACAATGGAACCACATGAGCAATACGCCAATCCTCCGGCACCATCCCTGTTTCTAATGACATTTGAAATATTTCTGTCAGAGCCCCTGCTATTTCCACACTAACTTCTTTCAAGATCCTAGGGAATATCCTGTCAGGACTCGGAGACTTATCCACTTTTATATTCCTTAAAAGTGCCGGCACTTCCTCTTCTTTAATCATCATACTTTCCATAATTACTCTTGTTGTTTCCTTTACCTTACACAATTCAATATCCTCCTTAGCGAATACCGAAGTAAAGGAAATGTTCAAAATCTCCCCCATCTCTTTTGGCTCCGCACATAGCCGTCCACTCTGATTCTCTAAGGAACCAATTGTATCCCTCACTATCCTTTTGCTATTAATATAACTGTAGAAACCCTTTGGATTTATTTTCACTTTACTTGCCAAAGCAGCCTCGTATCTTCTTTTAGCTTTTCTAATTTATTTCTTAAGATTCTTTTTACATTCTTTATATTCCTCGAGCACCTCATTAACTCCAAGCTGGCTATATTTATTGTAGATCTCTTTTTCCGAACCAAGTTTCCTATATCCCTTGAAAACCATGGCTCTCTCAAACTTTTAACCTTTCCTTTCAACCTAACAGGAACATAAAGATCCTGTACCCTCAAAATTTCACCTTTAAATGACCTCCATTTCTCGATTACATCCTTCCCATAAAACAAATTGTCCCAATCCATTCCTTCTAAATCCTTTCATGTCTCCTCAAAGTTAGCCTTTCTGCAATCAAAAATCTCAACCCTGGGTCCAGTCCTATCCTTCTCCATAATTATATTGAAACTAATGGTATTGTGATCACTGGACCCGAAGTGCTCCCCAACACATACCTCCGTCATCTGCCCTATCTCATTCCCTAACAGGAGCTCCAACACTGCCCCTTCTCTAGTTGGTACCTCTATGTATTGCTGCAAAAAACTATCTTGCACACATTTGACAAACTCCAAACCATCCAGCTCTTTTACGGAATGGGCTTCCAAGTCTATGTGTGGAAAATTAAAATCTCCCACAATCACAACCTTGTACTTATTACAAATGTCTGCTATCTCCTTACAAATTTGCTCCTCCAGTTCTCGGTCCCCATTAGGTGGTCTATAATACACCCCTATAAGCGTCACTACACCTTTCCCATTCCTCAATTCCACCCAAATAGCCTCCCTAGACGAGTCCACTAATGTATCCTGCCAGAGCACCGCTGTTATATTTTCTCTGACAAGCCATGCGACACCTCCACCTCTTGCCCCTCCTATTCTATCACACCTGAAGCAACGAAATCCTGGAATATTTAGTTGCCAATCACACCCCTCCTGCAACCATGTTTCACTAATAGCTACAACATCATATTTCCAGGTATCCATCCATGCTATAAGTTCATCCACCTTTCTTACAATGCTCTTAGCATTAAAATAGATGCATTTAAGAAAATCTCCACCTCTTACTCTCTGTTTATCCTTAATGGAGCAAACAACTTTGTTATCTTTTTCTTCCTTGTCCCCTACACCTTTGGTCTGAGTGCTCCTGATCTCTGTCCCCTGCCTATCCTCCCTCACACACTGTCTACCAGCTTTCTCTATTTGTGAACTAACCTCCTCTCTTCGAGTCTCTTTAATTTGATTCCCACCCCCAACCATTCTAGTTTAAAGTCACCTCAGTAGCCCTCGCAAATCTCCCCGCCATGATATTGGTCCCCCTAGAATTCAAGTGTAACCCGTCCTTTTTGTACAGGTCACACCTGCGTCAAAAGAGGTCCCAATGACCCAAAATCTTGAATTCCTGCCCCCTGCTCCAATCCCTCAGCCACGCATTTATCCTCCACCTCATTGCATTCCTACTCTCACTGTCACGTAGCACAGGCAGTATTCCCGAGATTACTACCTTTGAGGTCCTTTTTCTCAACTCCCTTCCTAACTCCCTATATTCTCCTTTCAGGACCTCTCCCCTTTTCCTACCTATGTCATTGGTACCTATATGTACCATGACCTCTGGCTCCTCTCCCTCCCACTTCAGGATATCTTGGACGCGATCAGAAACATCCCAGACCCTGGCACCAGGGAGGCAAACTACCATCCGGGTCTCCGGACTGCGTCCACAGAATCGCCTATCTGACCCCCTAACTATGGAGTCCCCTATTACTACTGCCCTCCTCTTCCTTTCCCTACCCTTCTGAGCTACAGGACCGGACCGGACTCTCTGCCGGAGGCACGGCCACTGTTGCTTCCCCCAGGTAAGCTATTACCCCCCCCAACAGTACTCAAACAGGCGTACTTATTGTCAAGGGGCACAGTCACTGAGGTACTCTGTTACCTAACTCTTCCTCTTCCCCCTCCTAACCGTGACCCACTTGTCTGCCTCCCGTGGCCCCAGTCTGACCACCTGCCTGTAACTCCTCTCTATCAACTCCTCCCTCTCCCTGACAAGACGAAGTTCATCGAGCTGCAGCTCCAGTCCCCTAATGCGGTCTCTTAGGAGCTGCATCTCGGCGCACCTGGCGCAGATGTGGACGTCCAGGAGGCTGGGAGACTCCACAACCTCCCACATCCGGCACTGAGAACAATAAGCTGCCCTCACACTCATACTTCCCCCTCTCCTCAAATAACAACAAAAAATGAATACCAAACCTTCCTCGCCTCGCCCGTTTCTGCCTAAGCCCGTTGAGCAGAAGCCCTTAAGCCTTCACTCTGCTCCCAGCTCACTCCACTGCCCGCAAAATGACACTGCCTGCTGTATAAGGCTCTGTTCCTTTTAAATCTTCTGCACTTCACTGCCCGACGTCACACGCCTGCGCAGTCCCGCCTCTCTGAATGCCGATGGGGGGAAAAAAAATGAAAAATTCAAAATGGCTTCCTCTGCACTCCCGCTCCGATTCTCAGACTTCCTTCTCCGAATTAAACCCAAATCAGGATTCCTGTCCTTGTAAATCTTCCGCACTTCACTGCCTGACGTCGCACGCCCGCGCAGTCCCACCTCTCTGAACGCCGATGGAAAAAAACCCAAAAAATTCAAAATGGCTTCCTCTGCACTCCCGCTCCGATTCTCAGACTTCCTTCTCCAAATTTGCTGGAACTTTTGTTCTTAATATTGTCAACAATAAATTTTAGCCTAGTGTCCCAGAAATGAATGCAGGCTACCTTATTTGAAATATCTACACCTACCATAAACCATAATCTTAAACGTCTACCATAAATGCTGCCTGGGCAGGGCGAAAAGCATTATCAGGGATGCATCTCACCCTAACCATAGACTTTTTACTCTCCTCCCAGCCAGTAGGCACTACAGGAGCCTCCGCTCCCGCACCAGCAGGCACAGGAAGAGCTGCTTCCCTGAAGCTGTGACCCTGCTGAACCTCTCATCACAGCGCTAAGCAGTATTGCATCCGTATTGTACTGTCTCGGTACTTTTATAGTTGTGTGCTGTAGCACTTTTTTTATTCGCAGTTATTTTGTGAATAACACTATTCTTTGCATTTCTGGTCAGATGTTAAATGTATTTCATTGGCTTTGTATCTGTACTCGGCATAATGACAATATAGTTGAATCTAATCTAATCTAATATAGTGATTAAAGTACATTTTAATGTGTAAAGGAATGCAAAAATACCTTGGGACATTTTAAGATTTTTATAATACGTTTCAATAATTCAAACAGAGTTGCAAAGCTTCTTGTTGGGTTCCCTCCCATTCCCACACTGCCTCAACCTCCCTGAATCTCAGACTGATCCAGAGGCCCAGTTCCTTTACTCCCACCACTCATTTGTCCAGGTGTGTTGAAAAATCATGGCAGAATTTGGTCAATGCTTGTAGAAGTCACCATTTCCACATCAGGACCAAGAAATTCCTAGCTCTTAATGGAACTGAGAATGGTCAGGTAGCTGGCTTGATGAAGAGTGAGCAATCCCATGAGTCCAGCCATCTTTCAACCTGAAGAGTAGATAACTACCGAAATGGAGAATTGTAAGATCAGTAGTTCCAGTGCAGTATGCATCAGTGGGAGTTGCCTGCCACTTTCAGTGTGAAACTATCATCAATGTTCTTCAATGTGTAATGCAGATTGTGTTTGAAATGCGGTCATTGGAGGCCACTGGTATCTTTTTTCGTTTCATACTTTAAATCTGAAATTATGCCTGGACTGCAGACAGCCTGACATTTTAGGTATAGGTTTTTGATATTTTTTTTGATCATTCTTTGTGGGAAGGGTTAGGCTAGGGAATGTTTGTGTTAGAATTTTATCTTGAAGATTAATCACATAGATAAAAGAACAGTTCTTTAGGTGTCTGTGGCCAGTAACTTAAATTGAATGCTTACCTCTCATCAACTTCTAATCTTTTACTAATTGAGCCAATTAATAAATTGGATTGAGTTTTGAATTCTCACCATTGGCTCTGCTATTACTGATTCTCCACATTAGATGATATTCTAATTAACTTGGTAGCAGATTGTGCTATAGTTTGTTTACTGGTGGATCAACATGGCTAACCTATTACACAGCAACACTCACAACACGCTGGAGGAGCTCAGCAGATGGGGCAGCATCCATGGAAACATTGACTGATCGTTGCTTTGACCCCAACATCTGCAGAGTATTTTGTGTAACCTATTGTACAATCTGCCACCAAGTACTGATTTTCCAACATTGCCGATACTCAAGTTACAGTATAACGAATTGGAGTTTCTGTTTCAAAAATGCGACCAAAGCAAATAACTTGCCAGAATCATTTGGAGTGAGTAAGGAAATGCCAAGAACAAAATCACTGAAATCTGTTAGAATTCTTTGAGGAAGCAACAAACAGGATAGACAAAAGAGAGTCAGTGGATGTTATTTAACTAATTGTTTATATTTTTTTTCTCCTGCCTCTAGGGCCCAGTCTACTTTTCATCACTTATGCAGAGGCAATGGCCAACATGCCTGCATCAACATTTTTTGCCATAATATTTTTCTTAATGCTGATCACTCTGGGTTTAGACAGCACGGTAAGAAATTGGGCATCTGCTGAAATTTTCTGTGCTTTTAATACTATGAATGTACTTTGTATTTCAACATGGTTCTAAACATATCAGAAGGGGTTTGCATGAAGTCATTAAACATTTAATGTTAACTTATTGAAAATGGCCCTGTTAACTGAATCCACACTGCACAGAACATTGTATCTAGCTGTGTGTATTTTCATTATAATTTGCCAGAGTTGAAAAGGGCTGCAGTTGTGCTTTTGAGAACACAGTTTGGGAATGTTACCTGAGACATTTACAATGTAAGTACAGGCAGTAATCAAGGTTACAACACTGTTTGTGAGAACTGTTCATAAACTGAACTGTTATTAAGTAAGAAATGCAAAAAGTTACGTAGGGGTGAATATCAGTAACAGCTATGATAGGAGAGTGAGCAGCTGCAAGCCAGTCTCACTGACTTGGTGAGTAAATCTCCTCAGTGCTCCCGGCTCTTCTTGTTTCCCTTCAACTTCTGGGTGTGGCTGAGTGTGGAAAGAAGTGTGGCAGAAAATGTTGCCAAAACATCCCTATCCATCCCACTGGTCTCCCAAATGCTCACTTGTAAGTACAGGGTGGACGTTTGTAACCCAGACACAGTTGGAATCAAATGACATATGCTTTTTATATTCTGTTAAATCACAAAGAACAATAGCATTCGTTTTCATTTAACTTTGACTGGTAATGCTTGCAAAAGAACTTCATACTAAAAAAGCAGTGTTAGTAAATAACTTGGACCTTATACCTTATGCCTAATCCATTGTGTAGTGGTGTGTATTATTTACGTTCCTAGCTGCATTATGTCTCTAAGCGGAAAGTAAAGACTGGGATACCTGTTGGATAATTAAAGTAACTGCTTTCCATTGTCCACCTGTGGTTTAGTTTCAGAAACCCTATGATATCATTAAATAAATATTTAAAACTGATTACTCTCATATCCAAATCATTACTGCCTTTTCACTTACTATACATAATCATAATAATCGTAGACAGAAGTTTTACAGTAACGACAATATACATGTAATATTGCACAATAACAGTTGCTAAGAGATATTTTGCCTAGTGGTAAAAATCTTGGTGCTTGTTATTTAGTTAAGATGTTTTTGTTTTTAATTAGTTTGCAGGTCTGGAAGGAGTGATAACAGCGGTATTGGATGAATATTCTGTGTTACTTAGAAATCGCCGCGAATGGTTTGTGCTTGGCCTAGTTGTGGTTTGCTTTTTGGGAGCTATGAGCACTCTCACATATGTAAGTGCAAAGGTTTAATTTTAATCATGGTGTACTACAGATGGCTTTCCTTGTCTTCTAATCAAATTTGAGATATATTTTCGCTTCTGCCAGTAATTTCTAAATTAAGCAAATATGGTTTGCATTTTGCCTTATCACAGTTTACTTCTTGCAAAAATGCTCACTGTGATACACTAGGGGCAATTCATTTATTCTTAAGTTTGAAGCTTGTTTGTTTAATATTTCATATCTTTGTTTTAACTTCAACAATCTGAAGAATATTATGCTTGCAAGCAAACTTGAAAACTTTTCATTAATGTTATTCTCTCACGAAATAATGAAGCATTTGAAGCAGAAGAGCAGTGAGGAAAAGATGGGGCAAAAGATCAGCTTGAACTACTCTAGTGGTCACATTTTGGGCTGTAAATAAATTTTAAAATTCCTTTTAGCCTAATTTTAAGTAAATATGATGTTGAGGGAGCATTTGGATTCCAGTAGTGCAAAATTACATACTAATGAGTTAGACAATATTATTTAGAATAAGATTTGAGTTAACAACAATTAATTTGAGGCAGCACTTGAAATGGAAAGTGGCTTTGTTTTTTACTTATTGTATTGGAAAGTAAATGGAAATAGATCCTCTTCCACATTATTTTCCAATTGGCAAAAAGCTGAAATCCCTCTTGGGAACCCAGTTTTCTATACATAACATAATTCTCCTAATAAAATGAAGCCTGTTCTAAATAGATATATTTTCATGATTATTTAACAAACCCACTTAAGGCATCTAAATCCTGTGAAGGTAGTCATAAATTTTTACTATAAATGCATATCAGAAATTCATCGTCCTCATTTGGTTGCGCTAAGCAAGTAATATGAGTATATAAACATACTCCACTGCTGAAATTCAGGTCCAATGATATTACTGAATTTTTATTCTAATGTTCCTCTACCCTGGAGTGCATTCACAACATTTACGTCTGTCATTTCAGGGTGGGGCATATGTGGTTAAATTCTTTGAAGAATATGCTACAGGTGCTGCTATTATTGCTGTGGTGTTTCTGGAATCAATAGCTGTATCATGGTTTTATGGTAAGTAACTATACATTTGCAAGATAGATGTCAAATGCAGCAAGGTGGGGTAAAGATTAGATATTTCCACCAACATGAGTATTATTACACCATGCTACTTGGAATTATGAATACAAGATAATCAATTGTAAACCCAAAATTGAAATGAGACTTCTTTAAAGTGTGTGTTCTATTTAGATGGAGCTTTAAGTATACAGGAGAAACTATGAAGGAAATATCCTTTGGATTCGATGAAATGGAAGGGGAATCTAATCATGAGTATGCAGTAGATCAACTAAGCAAAAAAAAAATCTCGTTTCAAGTTGCTATTTTCATAAGAATCTTTGTAAAATTTAGGTTAACAATCTGGAATAACAGAGCTTCATGAAGGATAGAATAATGGAATTAATAAGGAATGTAGGAAATAAGCAGGAAAGTGAAACGAGGGCATTGATGGAAAATTAATTTCATAACACTTTTGGAATGAGTATTCTACTTACACTATGCTACTTGTAAATAGGATTAAACCAAATATATTATATACGGTAAGTCCCCGGATTAAGAACGTCCGATTTACGGACAACTTGTACTTACGAATGGACTGCGGTAAAGCCTATTATATTAAAAATTTGAGTTAAGTACAATGGTTCGTAATAACAAACGCACACAAGCGTAAATCCGATGCAAGTGCTGATGATGCATCAAAGAAAAGGAAAACGATCACGATTGAAAATAAAGTGGAAATAATAAAGCGATCAGAAAGAGGTGAAACACCATCGGTCATTGGAAAGGCGTTTAGGCTACAGTCAGTCAACGATTGGAACAATTTTAAAGGATAAAGTGAGAACAATGGAGCACGTGAAAGGCCCTGCCCCGATGAAAGCTACCATTATTACTAAGCAACGCAGTGGTTTAATTATTGAAATGGAAAGGCTATTGATAATTTGGTTAAGCGATCAAAATCAGCGTAATATGCCTATTAACCTTTAGTGCAAGAAAAGGGTCGAAGCCTTTTCAATGATTTAAAAGCTGCACGTGCAGCAAGTGAAGGTGATTGTGATGAAGAATTTGTTGCGAGTAGGGGTTGGTTCAATCGTTTCAAAGTGAGGGCGAATTTACATAATGTTAAAGTACAAGGTGAAGCAGCAAGTACCGATGTAAGTGTTGCGAGTGATTTTCCTGAAAGGTTGAAAAAATTATTGAGGAGGGAGGTTCTTAAGTGTTTTATATGCATAGAAAGGTAAAATATATACTATATACTAAGACAAACATTTGACTAACTGATGCCAAATAAGAACCGTATGTACCTGTTCTGACTTACCAACAAATTCAACTTAAGGCAGACTTAGGACGAATCTCATTCGTAACCCGGGGACTGCCTATACTATCACATGGATATTGCTGGGACTAGGTGGCTTGAGTTTACTGGGATTTTGCATTTCTTATGGAAAAACTAAATTGCATTGGTTAATATAGATGAGAAACTCAGAGCCAAGAAAAATAAAATGTGCTGGAAATATTGGGCGAAATAGCTCAATGTTTCAGGCTGGAGACCATTACTTAGAACTATGAACTGTTGAGCTTGTTTCATGTTCACTTTTTCTCCTCTCACTGTTTTAGGAATGAAGCGTTTTTGCCGGGATATTAAAGAGATGCTCGGTTTCAGTCCAGGCTTGTTCTGGCAAATATGCTGGGTCGCCATTAGCCCACTTTTCCTTCTGGTAAGATTATTTGGCTAACTTGTTATGAATTCCTCCCTGGGTTGTTAAATCATACCACTTGTATCAGAGTATGGGAAAGTGATAGCCTTTCTTTGTTGGTAAAACATTTCTTCAGGCAATACCCTTTGTTATCTTCAGGACTGTGATACTGCTCTTAAATCCCAGCCTGAAATGATCCCATGCTAGATCAAAATTATCTTTATGTGCATTCTGGTCAGCATACGTTGAAACATGTTTGTTGTAGGTTTGCACACAGTGAAATTCATTTGTAATGGTTCAATTCATGTAAAATCAATGATAGTAGTTGGAAAAGAGATCATCAAATACACTTAAGCAAATAGACTTAAGGACCTGGAAAACAAATTATTATAATGGTTATTAAGTAGTACCTTTCCAATGTTGGTTAAATCTACCTTTGATAGAGCAATTCATTACATCTTAATAACAGCTGTGACAGTGCAAAATTTCTCTATGCCTCTTGAAAATATACTTTTCAATATTTCAGTGTTAAGCCTCATGCTTGCTTAGATCACGAGTTAAAGCCTTATTTTTGACTATATGTATCCACATTGTTCAGATTGTTATACAAGATTCCATGGCATTTTTCTTAAACAGAGGAATTCTCAGTTTAATTTTTATCCTTGAATCTAATCAGCATCTCTCAAAAGCAGGTTTCCTTATTTCTTTTCACCTTGCTATTTGTTGAACATTTCAGTACACTTAAACTGTTTAAGATGACGATATCTAGAAAACAAATCCTCACTGACACATATCACCTGCACTGAATCAAAGGAAGCAACTGTCCCATTTTGAATTGGGAAGAAGCATTCATGAATGAATACAGTATTACAAGCGCTGCCCATAAAAGACACATCTCCAACTAGTTTGCTGTCAAAGCAATCTAATGTTGCAATGATATTCCCATCAATACCTTATTTATGAAATCCAGTATTGACATCCACACGTTCACTTCATGTTCTTCACAAGTTATTTCATCCCTACCTATCCTTCAATGCCTTCCTTTGCGTACTATCTGCCAGCCAAAGTATATTGATAAATTGGATTATTATTGTCAAACGTGACAAGAAACAGTGAAAAACTTGCATACCATTCAAACAGATCAATTCATTACAGAAGTACATTGATGTAGTACAAGGGAAAACAATAACACTGAAGGAATGAAGTATTACATTCACAGAGGAAGTGCAGTGTAGGTAGAAGTAAGGTGTGAAGTCACAAGTCCATTTTATTGTACTAGGTAACCATACAATAGTCTTACAACAATGAGATAAAAACGGTCCTTGATTCTAGACTAGTGTTGCCCTACCAGATCTAGGATTGGAGCTAAATGAATCTGACCTTCAAGGCCATTTGCACCCATCTTCACTTGTAGATGGAAGACTTGTAGTCTTCCACCAGCACCAGGCAACACTGTATTGGGGCATAAGGACAGGCAATATGGGATTTTGGTTGACTTGACCACATCAGATACCATGCTCTCATTTATTAAATTGGTTTCAAAAGTTTGAATATCCATTATTTTTCAGTGTTGCTAAGCTATGATAGTGAGCATCGAAGTGAATGTTAGTCTTGGATCAGTTGAGGCTTGAGATCATAGTTAATGCTGTTGCACTAGTCATGATTATAAGAGGCTCTGGAGAGGAAAGGGCTGCTTAAGTTGCCTTATTCGTTTCTCGTCTTCCTGTTTTACCTCATCTCTGCTGCTCATCAAAGAACTGGTGGCAAGAGCTGTCTCCTAATATGTAACTTGAGGTAGCTTTCTACCAACAGGATACTTTATTTGAGAACTGTAAGGCTCTTTGCAACTAGAATTCACTGGTGATTTAAAAAAAAAGACAGCATCGGAAATTTGTATTAATGAAAGTTAATTTAAAAAAAAGGCAAATCTGAAATAAAACCGAGAAGGTACTGCAAATACTCAGCAATTTAGTTAGCACCTACAGAAAAAAAGTCAGTTTAAAGTAAATTTATTATACAGGTACATATACGACCCCGAGATTTGTTTTCTTGCGGGCATACTCAGTAAATCCAAGAGCCGTAATAGAATTAATGAAAGACTGCATCCAATTGGACAAACAACAAATGTGCAAAAGACAACAAACTGTGTAGACAAAAGAAAATAATAATAAATAAATAAGCAATAAATATCAATAACATGAGATGAAGAGCCCTTGAAAGTGTCCGTAGGTTGTGGGAACAGTTCAGTGATAGGGTGAGTAAAGTTATCCCAACTGGTTCAGGAGCCTGATCGTTGAGGGGTAATAACTGTTCCTGGACCTGGTGGTGTGAGCCTTGAGGCTCCTGTACCACCTTCCTGATGGCAGCAGTGAGAAGGGAACAAGACCCAGTGACAAGGTGGGGGTCCCTGATGATGGATGCTGCTTTCCTGTGACAGCACTCCATGTAGATGTGCTCAGTGGTGGAGAGGGTTTTACCTGTGATGGATTGGGCCGTATTCACTACCTTTAGAAGTACTTTCCATTCAAGGGTGTTGGTGTTTCCTTACCATGCTGTGCTGCAACCAGTCACTATACTCTCCGCAACACATTCCAAATCTTTGCAAACTTCCAAGGAAGCAGAGGTGCTGCCGTGCTTTCTTCGTAATTGCAATTACTTAGTTGATCCAGGTCAGATCCTCTGAAATTATAGCACTGAGGAATTTAAAGTTGCTGACCCTCTCCACCTCTAATTGCCCACTGAGGTGGGGTTCATGGATCTCCGATTTCCTCCTGAAATCAATATCCAGCTCCTTGGTCTTGCTGACATTGAGTGAGAGGTTGTTGTGGCGCCACTCAACCAGGTTTTCAGTCTCACTCCTATATGCTGATTCTTCACCACCTTTGATTCGGTGGTGTCATCAGCAAACTTCAATATGACATTGAACTACTCAATAGTTGTTCAATGTTCCCAGCCTGAGAACTGTCTGATTTGTGTTAAGGTAAATTTAAAATCTTTATTCATTGCAATTATAAAACAAATAGCGAGCATTCTTCTTGTGCTTCGTCACAAAAATAACTTGGCCATAAAATGTTGAACACGGTAATCACTGATATAACTAAGCTGCTTTTGGAGAGAAAATCTTCTGGGAGTGGAATTAACAGAATTATTTGAAGATGTCTTTGGAAACTCAACAGTATCAACCTATGTTGGGTCTGATATGCAAGCACTCAATATTAAACTAATATTTAACACAACTGCACATCTTCTCTTTAAAAAATGCTACTTATTTGAATGCTTAATCACACTTCAAATTGATCGGAAACAAAACATTTCTTAGTATTACTGTTGATTTTCTTTCTAATTAGAGAGTTACACCCGATTAGATTTTTTTTTTAATTCTCTCCTCACTGATGTTTGTCCTGTTTTTTCAACAGTTCATCATCATTGGTTTCCTGTCAACTCAACCAGAAGTTAAGCTCTTTGACTATACCTACCCTTATTGGACTGCAGTGGTTGGCTATTTCTTGGGGATTTCATCAGTTATTTGTGTTCCATCTTATATGGTTTACAAGATCATTATTACTCCAGGGACATTTAAAGAGGTATGTGGCAGACATTTATTATTGTTTTAATAATTGGCATAAAGAAGGAACTCTGAAACAATTATTATTTTGAGATGTGTTTGATAGTCTGTTTGGGATGTAAAATGGATTTGTACAGTTTCCACTATTCCTTTACTGTCAGTACATTTCTTTGAACCTTTTTCAAAAAATTTCTATAGGTATCCAACAGCCTTCAGTTCTACCTTCGCTTAGCCAATAGTCCTACTGTTCATAATGGAGCCTTGGTCAGCTCAATTTTGAGACTTTGGTAATCCTGGACAGCCTCATTATTAAGAATCAACGGTCCTGATCAAGAGTACAGCACCAAGATTATTGATAATAAAAAAGGAAAAAGCCTATTGCATTTGAACTCAACGATACTGACATTTCTAAGTTGTCCTCACACAATTTATCAAGGAGTTGCTGTAGAACATTAAGGACAATTAGCAATAGATTTTCACAACCTAACTCTACAGTCATAAGCAGCTAATTTGGCTAAAGACCTTAAATCTGTATTATCCAACTATTTGCCTATTTTGATAGTTTTTTTTTCCAGTTGGTAACACTTGTCTATACCTCTGAACCATTCCCCATTCACACACAATCTAGTTTAACTTTATTAAATTCATCAGGACTGATAACAAAGAACAATTGAACATTCACAACTAAAGACAGCCAGTCGTTACAGCTGATAAATGATAATATTGGGCAGAATTAACAGTAGTGGAAACTCCTTCCTAACCCTTAAATCTTTTGTTTGAAGGAAGTGGGAGGAGCCAAAGGAGAAATTATTGAGGTTGAGGACCAGTTCTGCCAGACGGAGGAGAGTGGAGGTGGAAGGGAACTGGTTGGGGCTATTGTCCAGAAAGGAGCGAGTTTGATGGTGGGATTGGGATGGGGTCAAGACCAGCGAATTCAGAAGGAGGGAGGAATGTTAAAGGCAAGATGGTTGATATCTTGTTGGCAGTTAGCAATGAAAAGATCCAGAGTATGGTGTCCAGGAAGAGGAGGAGGGTTGAAGATGGGATCATTGGTGCAGACTGGAGAACCCTTGCCAAAGAAGTAGACATGGAGATGACAGAAGAAGTGTTCAATGTCATGGTGGGTGTGGAATTCAGGGGTGCAGGCATAGGGGACAAAGGCGAGGCCCTTACTGAGGACAGAACATTCTGCCTCAGTGAGGGAAAGGTCAGAGGGAATTGTAAAGACCTGGCACAGATGAAAGCTGGAATCAGAGGGGGGGACGAGGGTTGGTAGTGTTGGGGGAAGGTTAGGTTGTTCAGGAAAGGAGGGGTGGGATGAAGGTGGAGGCTCCAAGGTCCCAAGAGCTGATGGTAGGGCCTGAGAGACGCACGATTGCAGAGTGGTGGTGGGGGAAATAGAGACAGGAAATCTAGCGGCAGCACGCAAAGTCTCAACCTGGATATGCTTGTCAGTCAAGGTCCAGGCTGGAGTTAGAGTTAGAGGTAGTAGTAGAGGTGCACAAACTGCAGTTTGGTGTTGTCCAGCGTCATTGGAACCAGTGTATACTGTTGTATTCTTTGCCAGTCATCTACACTATCCACAACTCCTCCAATCTAAGTATCATCTGCAAACTTCCTAACCACCCCCCCCCCCATTTAAATTTTCATCAGGCCATTTATGTACATCACAAACAGCAGAGGTCACGGTACAGATCCCTGTAGAACAACACTAAGCACACACCTCCAGCTCGAATAAGTCACTTTGACCACTACCGTCTGTCTTCTATGGGCAAGCTAGTTCTGAATCCAAATGGTCAATTCACTACTGATCTCGTATATCTTAATTTTCTGGATGAGTCTCTTATGAGGGATCTTGTCAAACGCCTTACTAAAGTCCATGTAGACAACCTTCATCAAACATCTTTGTCAAAAAACTCAGTCAAGTTAGTAAGACACGACTTGCCCAGCACAAAGCCACACTGGTTCTCCTCAATTCAGGCCATGGTTTTCCAAATACTCATAAATCTCATCCCTAAGAATTCTCTCCAGTAACTTCTCTACAGTCAACGTGAGACTTGATGTTCTATAGTTTCCAGTTTTATCCCTGGTTCCTTTCTTGAACAATGGAATAACATTATCTATTCATCAGTCCTCCAGAACCTTATCTATGGTTAAAGAAGACACAAAGGCCCCATCAGTCTCTTCCCTTGCCTCTCACAAATCTGGGCTATATCCCATCAGACCCTGGAACTTATCCACCTTGATGCTCTTCAAGAAACCCAATACTACTTCCTCCTTTACTTCAAAGTGTCCTAGCATATTAATATTCTTGGCACTGATCTCCCTATCCTCCAAGTCCTTCTCCTTGCAGCCACATCCTTCAAATCCAAGTAAATATCCCCCCCCACCCCCCCGCCTTTTATCCTTGAGTGGTCACACTCTCTCTCTAGTTATCCTCTTGTTTCTGATGTATATACAGAATGCCTTGGTATTCTCTTTAATCCTACTTGCCAGGACTTTTCATGGGCCCGCCTGGCTTTCCTAATTTCCTTCTCAAGTTCTTTTCTAGCTTTATAACCCTCAAGGGCTCTGTTTGATTCTAACTTCCTAAGTTTTACATACTTTTCTCTTCTTGACTAAATTCATCACTTCCCTCGACATCCAAGGTTCTCCTACCTTGCCACCCTTGTCCTTGCTTCTGACTGGAACATACCTGTCCTGTACTCTGTGCAGTTGGTCTTTATGCACCCTCCACATGTTGGTTGTGGACTTGCCCAAAAACAGCTGTTCCCAATGAACTCTTTTTTTGTTCCTACTGAACACACTTATAATTTCCCCTGCTCCAGTTTAATATTCTCCTGCAGGGTCCATACTCTTTCTTATTTATAGCTGTCTTAAAATTTGAGTTGTGGTCACTGTTCCCCAACTGCTCACCCAATGAAAGGTCAATCACCTGGCCAGGCCCATTACCAAACACTAGATTCCTCTTATAGAACTATCTACATGTTGATTTAAGAAACACTCTGAGGTGCACCTAACATTCTACCCCATCTAAGCCTCTTGCTGCACTAAGGAGGTTACAGTTTATGAGGGAAGTTGAAGTCCCCCATGAAAACACCCCTATTGTTTTTACACCTTTTCTTCATGGGAGCCATGGTAGCATAGTGGTTGGTATGACACTATTGCAGCTTGGAGTTCAGAAACGGTGCCATTATGCGAGGAGCATCTGTACATCCGCCCCGTGGAATGCATGGGTTTTATCGTAGTGCTCTAGTTTCCTCCGCGCAGTCATTGTAAATTGTCCTATGATTAGGTTACGGTTTATCAGGGTAGCTGGGGTGGCTTTGCTCAAAGGCCAGAAGGGCCTACTTCATGCTGTATCACTAAATAAATAAATATGTTCCCCCAGAGTTCTGGTGGCTTTTGGGGGTCTGCAGTACAATCCCAGAGTGATTGCATCCTTCCTATTTTTGAGTTTTCCCTGTATAAACTCCATTATGATCCTTCTGAATGCAGAAGTGATTGTCCCTGATTAGTCATGCAACTCCCCAACCACCTCTTTTACCTTTAACTTTTCTACAACATCGAAACCCTGAGACATGAAGCACCCATTCTTGTCCTTCTCTGAACATCATTATTCCATGTACCGATCTATGCTCTTGTCATCACTTTTACCTACAACACTCCAGCATTACAATAGACACACTTCAAACTATCTGTCCCATCAATTCTATTACTTTGTTCTTGCCTGTTTTTACTGGCCCTGACATCTACCTTCCTCTCCATCCTTCTATTCTCTGACTTGGTGCTGTGTTTCCCATCCCCTTGCCAAATTAGTTTAAACCCTTCCAAGTAGCACTAGCAAACCTCTCAGCTAAGATATTAGTTCCCCTCCAGTTTAGGTGCAACCTGTCCCTCTTGTACATGTCATCTCTGTCCTAGAAGAGGTTCCAGTGATCTAAGAACATGAAACCCGACCAACTGCACCAGAACTCCTTAATCTGTACTATCATTCTATTCCAAATTACAGGAAGGATATAAATAAGGTTGAAAGAGTGCAGAGAAGGTTTACAAGGATGTTGCCGGGACTTGAGAAACTCAGTTACAGAGAAAGGTTGAATAGGTTGGGACTTCATTCCCTGGAGCGTAGAAGAATGAGGGGAGATTTGATAGAGGTATATAAAATTATGATGGGTATAGATAGAGTGAATGCAAGCAGGCTTTTTCCACTGAGGCAAGGGGAGAAAAAAACCAGAGGACATGGGTTTAGGGTGAGGGGGGAAAAGTTTAAAGGGAACATTAGTGGGGGCTTCTTCACACAGAGAGTGGTGGGAGTATGGAATGAGCTGCCAGACGAGGTGGTAAATGCGGGTTCTTTTTTAACATTTAAGAATAAATTGGACAGATACATGGATGGGAGGTGTATGGAGGGATATGGTCCGTGTGCAGGTCAGCGGAACTAGGCAGAAAATGGTTCAGCACAGCCAAGAAGGGCCAAAAGGCCTGTTTCTGTGCTGTAGTTTCTATGGTTTCTATGGTTTCCTGCCCTGACTAGAACGTGGCATCAGGAATAATCCAGAGATTATTACTTTGGACATCCTGCTCCTCAGCCCCTTTCCTAATTCCTTATGCTCTCTGTTCAGGATTTCTATCCCCTTTCTACTTGTTATTGGTACCACAACCTCTCACTCTCCTCCTTGAGAATATTCTGCAGCTGTTCCAAGACATTCTGGACCTTAGCAACTGGGAGGCAACACACCATCCTGGTGTCTCTTTTGCAGCCACAGAATCTCTTGTCCAACCTGTAACCATCAAGTCTCCTATCACTGTCACACTGGCTAATTTTCTCCTTCTCTGCTGAGCCTCAGAGTTGACCATAGTGCCATTCCCCCGGCTGCTGCTACTGTGCCCTGATGAATCATTCTCCCCCCAGCAGTATCCAAAGAGGTATATTTTTTGCTGAGGGGAATGGTTGCAGAGGAACCCTCCCCTTACATCTCCTGGAGATCACTCATCTACTATCTGAAGCCTGCATTCTGGGTGTGACCTCCAGAGTAAAAGTTTCATCTGAGGACACAGCATCCCAGATGATCCTGAGTATTTTTTAAAAATAATTTTTTTTTAAGAGATACAGCGTGGAACAGGTCCACCTAGCTCACTGAGCCACTCCGCCCAGAAAAACATCAGCTTAACCCCTAACCTAATCACAGGACAATTTACGATGACCAATTAACCAGTTCGTCTTTGGACCGTGGGCAGATACCAGAGCACTTGGAGGAAACACACGCACATAAGGGAAAAATACACTCTTTCTTAGAGGATGCAGGAAATGAATGCTGAGCTCTGCCCAGAGCTGTAAAATGACATTAACTCTTACACTACCATGGCACCCCAATACAATCAGCTTTAGTTCCAGTTCCTGACCACTCCAACAATGGCCACTCCACTTGCACCTTGCTGCTTTTTATTGGCTCACGTAAAACTCACTGACAAGATTTGTTCTTTTCAAATGGTTCCCACCCCTTCTCACATGCTACTTCGATTATCAGATTGTAAATAACATCGCCTCGCTGACGGTCAACACTGGTGCATCTCAAGGATGCGTGCTCAGTACACTTCTCTACTCTCTACATCCACGCCTGTGTAGCTAAGTACAACTCAAGTGCTATCTATAAATCTGCCAATGCCACAATTATTATTAGCAGAATTTCAGATGGTGAAGAAGAGGCATATGGGAGTGAGACAGATCAGTTGGTTGAGTGGTGTCACAACAACATTCTTGTACAGAGCATCATTAAGACTAAGGAATTGATTGAGGACTTCAGGAAGGAGAAGGTGAGGAAACACACACCAGTCCTCAGAGGGAGCAGCAGTGGAAAAGATGAGCATTTTTATTTCCTAGGTGTCAGCATCTCTGAAGATCTATCTTGGGCCCAACATATTGAACAAACTACAAAGAAGACACAACAGGAAGAGCCAGCATGGCTTTGTGCAGGATAAGTTGTGTCAAACTAACTTGATTCAGTTTTTTGACAAGGTGAGGAGAGAGATTGATGAAGATAGAGCAGTGGTTGTCTACATGGATTTCAGTAAAGCGTTTGATAAAGGCTAATTGAGAAGATTAAGATGCATGAGATCAGCGACAAATTATCAGTTGGGATTTAGAAGACAAAGGGTAATGGTCAAAGGGACTTATTCAAACTGGAGGTCCATAATTAGTATTGTTTCACTGGGATCTGTGCTGGGACAACTGCTCTTTGCTATGTGAAAGTTCTGGATGAAAATGATACTAAGATTGGTGGAGTTGTGAATAGTGTAGAAAACTGGCAAACAATACAGTGGGACATAAAGCAGATGCAGATATTGGCAAAGAAATGGTAGATGGAGCTTAACTTAGATAAAGGTGAGGTGTTGCATCTTGGTAGGGCAAATGCAAGGAGACAGTAGCAACACACATCAAAGTTGCTGGTGAACGCAGCAGGCCAGGCAGCATCTCTAGGAAGAGGTACAGTCGACGTTTCAGGCTGAGACCCTTCGTCAGGACTAACTGAAGGAAGAGCTAGTAAGAGATTTGAAAGTGGAAGGGGGAGGGGGAGATCCAAAATGATAGGAGAAGACAGGAGGGGGAGGGATGGAGCCAAGAGCTGGACAGGTGATTGGCAAAAGGGATATGAGAGGATCATGGGACAGGAGGCCCAGGGAGATGGAAAAGGGGGAGGGGGGGAAACCCAGAGGATGGGCAAGGGGTATAGACAGCGGGAGAAAAAGGAGAGAGAGAGAGAGAGAAAGAATGTGTGTATATAAATAAATAACGGATGGGGTACGAGGGGGAGATGGGGCATTAGCGTAAGTTAGAGAAGTCAATGTTCATGCCATCAGGTTGGAGGCTACCCAGAAGGAATATAAGCTGTTGTTCCTCCAACCTGAGTGTGGCTTCATCTTGTACCCCATCTGTTATTTATTTATATACTCGTACCCCATCCGTTATTTATTTATATACACATTCTCTCTCTCTCTCTCTCTCTCCTTCTTCTCCCTCTGTCCCTCTGACTATACCCCTTGCCCATCCTCTGGGTTTCCCCCCCTCCCCCTTTTCCTTCTCCCGGGGCTTCCTGTCCCATGATCCTCTCATATCCCTTTTGCCAATCACCTGTCCAGGTCTGGGCTCCATCCCTTCCCCTCCTGTCTTCTCCTATAATTTTGGATCTCCCCCTCCCCCTCCCACTTTCAAATCTCTTACTAGCTCTTCCTTCAGTTAGTCCTGACGAAGGGTCTCGGCCTGAAACGTCGACTGTACCTCTTCCTAGAGATGCTGCCTGGCCTGCTGTGTTCACCAGCAACTTTGATGTGTGTTGCTTGAATTTCCAGCATCTGCAGAATTCCTCGAGTTTACGCAAGGAGACAGTACACTGTTAAGGGCAAGATCCTTAACATTATTGCTGAGCAGAGATATCTTGGTGTCCGAGTTCAAAGTGGCTACACAGTTCAATAGGGTGGTTAAGAAGGCTTATGAAATGCTTGCTTTTATTAGTTGAGGCTTTGAGTTCAAAAGTCAAGACGTTATGTTGCAAATTTGTTATCTGGTTTGGCCACATCTGGGGTATTCCATACAATTCTGGTTGCCCCACTATAGGAAGGATGTTGAGGCTTTGGAGAGGGTGCAGAAGTTGTTTACCAGGATGCAGTCTGGTTTAGAGAGCATGTGCTATCATGAAAAGCTGGACAATCTTGGGCTGTTTTCTCTGGAGTGGCGGAGGCTGAGGGAAAATCTGATAGAGGTTTATAAGATTGAGAGGCATAGATAGACAGAGTATCTTTTTCCCAGGGTAGAAATGTCTAACACCAGAGGGCATGCATTGAAGTTTAGAGGAGGTAAGTTCACAGAGGATGTATTTTACTCAAGAGTGGTGGATGCCGGGAATGCACGGCCTGGTATGGTGGTAGAGGCAAATACATTTAGAGGCTTTTTAGAGACGTTTCAATAGGCACTTGAATATGAGGAAGATGGAGGGATGTGGACATTGTGTAGATTGAAGGGATTGGTTGTTTTGGGTTTTTTGATTTAGCCCAACATTGTGGACCTTGGGGCCTATTTCTGTTCCCATTCTGTAACAACAGCTATATTTCACAAGGAGTTTAAGGAGACTTGGTGTATCACCAAAGACTCTTGCAAATTTCTATGACTGTGCTGTAGAGAACATTCTAACTGGTTGCTTTACTGTCTGGTATGGAGGGGTCATTGCACAGGATCAAAAAAAGCTGCAGAGATTTGTAAATTCAGCCAGTTCCATCATGGGCACTAGTCTCCTCAGCAACAAGAACATATTCAAAAGGTGGCATCCATCATTAAGGACCTCCATCATCCAAGACATGTCCTCTTCTGATTGCTATCATCAAAAAGGAGGTACAGGAGCTTGAAAACACACACACACAATGTTTCAGGAACAGCTTCTTCGCCTCTACCAGTAAATTTCTGAATGGACAATGAGCTCATGAACACTACCCCACTTTTCTTGGCTCTCATTTTGTACTAATTTTATTTTTATGTACATACTGTAATATAGGGTTTTCTATTATAATGTATTGCAATGTACTGCTGCTGCAAAGCAACACATTTCACAACGTATGATTTAAGTGATTAACTTAAGTTTAACTGATTAAAAGTTGCACAAGTGATTTGTGTTGTATTCTTCAGGCGAAAAACCAATGACACAACAGTTTCTAGGAAGCTTAAGCAATTACTACCAATTTGGAACAGGAAACTGAAAATCAAGATTAAACTACAGATCCTATTAATCTAAAACTACAATACAAATGCTAGAAATACTCAGGCCAAGCTGTATCAGTGAGAGAAGAAATAGTCAACGTTTCAAGTCAGAGATCCTGTCAGAACTACAAAAGAGACAAAAGAAGCTTGTTAAACTGTAGGGTGGGGAAGATGGATGTCTCTGAAGGGGTTAAAACTGGGTGACGATGGAGATCGTAAACAAAGATGGAGCTGTAAACAAAGTTATCATGTCAATGAATGAATGGGAACAGTTAAAGTGAGAACACTGATATAAGAAAACTTCAACAATGTCAGAGTTGTGAAATGCAGACCAGGAGGACAAGCCAAGCAATTAGTATTCCTGAAGAAGAAAATGTGTTGGTCACTAATTAATATGCCCTCAGTAGCTAATGTGCTCCTTTGCTGTAAAAGGTACTGGGTAGTTATTAGATCATAGTTTGTAAAACATATGTATGTTGAATATAGTTTAGCTATACCACAGCAATCCTGGTAAAACAGTGGAAAGACGATTTTTTTGTTTATATGGGCCAGAACTTGCTGTCCATGCTCACTGCTGACTTTATGGCAAGTATAGAGTTGCTTCTAAATTCACTATGTTTGATATCCAGTCTGGGACAATTTTCAGTGAGAAATCAACCAGAGAACAAGTTAACCTCTGAACGGAGAACTATGTAGACCCTCTACAACTGGCAAAACCTTGTCCCTAAAGTTATCAAGGACCTTGGATACTTGCAAATATCCCTGACATCTAGAGAATTTAATTTAAAAAATTGAGAATTCTTAGGAATTTAAAATGATTGTAAACCATTCACAATATTTAAGCAAACTTAAATGGAAATAAATTACCAGGTTTTCCACTCAGCCATTCCTTTCCATTCAAATTAAGAAACCTGCTGGAGAATTTGAGTAGTTTAGTCCTTGTTTGTGTGACGGCTGATGCAGTTAAGAAATTGCCAGCAAAACTCAACCAAACTTGGTGGGCACTGACAAGCAGGAATATGAGCATTCAGTTAGGATTCGCTGCCATTTCGAGGAGGTTTGGTCTGTTGTAAACCAGAAAATCCATTTATATGTTCCTAAGAGTGGTAACTTGCTAATGTATATCAAAAATATCAAATGAAATGTCTCAATCTGACACGTTGAATATGTTTCCCTCCATAGATGCTGCCTTACACCCTCCAGCAGCTCACATTTTTGCTCCAGATTCCAGCATTTGCAATCTCTTGTATCTCTGTTTATAATGTTCTTTTGATTGTTTTTAGAGGATCTTGAGAAGTATAACTCCTGAAGTTCAAGAAAATGAAACTCCTAATTCTGGTGTCCATCTGAACGCTATTTAAAAAAAACCATTGTTGGTGCTCTCTGCTTCTTGGACTGACTGCTCAGATCAGCAAATGGTATCACAAGATCAAAACCTGAACCCAAAGTAAAAGACAAATGCGTTCAGAGTGAGCTTCAAGCTGCAGCTTTAGTGATATCGGTATTTCCTTCAAAATATTGACTTTTTTTCTTCATATTTTAATGGTATACATTAAGTATTGATTATAAACATATTCACACACAAATGTAAACTTACTGATAAGTTAGATGAACATTCCAGTTTCTCTTTTATTGCCCATTGGGCATTATACTACACTTTTTATATATAAAGGAGGGATGACTATTAGTGACTGCAGACTGTTTCTATGTTCTATAATGTAATTTTGTGTATTTTAATTGGGAAAATAATATTTCTATTTATAGGAAACTACTTTTCATTAAAATGTAGCATTATTTTCATGACTAGTGTTCCAAAGCATGATTTCAAAATTAATTATAAATTTGCATCAAATGCAAGCTGGAATTTTGTTGGATTGTAATGTTTATTTTAAGTTATACCTTGCACATTTACTTGTATTTTTTTCATTTTTAATCTGTGCAGCCATGAAGCAGTTGTATTTGATGTATTACTTCACATGTGTTCTGGGTGCCTTATTTCTTAATTTAAATTTTATAAACAAGTAAGAAACATTCAGAGTCACTCAAAGATACATAACTGGAATAGATAGTAAACATTTGTTTTGATAAACTAAGTGGATTTTCTGTTTAAATGTTTTGCAAGAAGTGATTAATATAATTTTACAAGGCTTTCCAATGTATGTTTCAAGATAGATTTGGGTACTCCAGTACTTTCTCATCAAACAACATTAGTATTTTAATATGTAAATGTATCAAAGTTAAATGATATATAGCAATTTTATTGCTGGATGGCATATTAATCAAATTTTCTAGACACCCCAAACTGCTTTCCAAGCATTTTGGGCACAGCAAACTCCATCACACAACATGAGAATAACTAAACAGTTATTTTGCAGCCATCTGGTGCATATAATCATTAGTTCTTATAAATCTGAATGACCTATTTAAAAACAATTAAATCTGTTAACATTTTATATCGTATTTCCATTCATCCCAGAGATGGTGTAAATTTTGTTTTAAAATTTACAAATAAGCAAATAAAAGTATTAAGAGATCCATGCTGATTCCAATTATCTATGAAATGCTTTTGTCCTTAATCACTGTAAAAGACTGGTCAAAAACTTCATGATCGAACAAGGTTTCACATCATGTAGTGAGAAGTACAATTTTGCAATGGGCGTATTAGATGCTCTTTTGCAAAGAAGACAAATAGAGATTGAGAATGCAGTTACTACTTTGTGGTATTGTGTCTAAATGCTTTAAAGGGTAACATTAGTTATGTAATTGTGCTTAAAAATATTTTGCCTTTACCTCTAAAAGCAAAACATAAACAGTGCAAAACTAGACTAATTAGCACAGGTGAAAACATAGAAACATAGAAAATAGGTGCAGGAGTAGGCCATTCGGCCCTTCGAGTTGCACCGCCATTTATTATGATCATGGCTGATCATCCAACTCAGAACCCCGCCCCAGCCTTCCCTCCATACCCCCTGACCCCTGTAGCCACAAGGTCCATATCTAACTCCCTCTTAAACATAGCCAATGAACTGGCCTCAACAGTTTCCTGTGGCAGAGAATTCCACAGATTCACCACTCTCTGTGTGAAGAAGTTTTTCCTAATCTCGGTCCTAAAAGGCTTCCCCTCTATCCTCAAACTGTGACCCCTCGTTCTGGACTTCCCCAACATCGGGAACAATCTTCCTGCATCTAGCCTGTCCAATCCCTTTAGGATCTTATACGTTTCAATCAGATCCCCCCTCAATCTTCTAAATTCCAACGAGTACATGCCCAGTTCATCCAGTCTTTCTTCATATGAAAGTCCTGCCATCCCAGGAATCAATCTGGTGAACCTTCTTTGTACTCCCTCTATGGCAAAGATGTCTTTCCTCAGGTTAGGGGACCAAAACTGCACACAATACTCCAGGTGTGGTCTCACCAAGGCCTTGTACAACTGCAGTAGTACCTCCCTGCTCCTGTACTCGAATCCTTTCGCTATAAATGCCAGCATACCATTCGCCTTTTTCACCGCCTGCTGTACCTGCATGCCCACTTTCAATGACTGGTGTATAATGACACCCAGGTCTCGTTGCACCTCCCCTTTTCCTAATCGGCCACCATTCAGATAATAATCTGTTTTCCTATTTTTGCCACCAAAGTGGATAACTTCACATTTATCCACATTAAATTGCATCTGCCATGAATTTGCCCACTCACCCAACCTATCCAAGTCACCCTGCATCCTCTTAGCATCCTCCTCACTGCTAACACTGCCACCCAGCTTCGTGTCATCCACAAACTTGGAGATGCTGCATTTAATTCCCTCATCCAAGTCATTAATATATATTGTAAACAACTGGGGTCCCAGCACTGAGCCTTGCGGTACCCCACTAGTCACCGCCTGCCATTCTGAAAAGGTCCCGTTTATTCCCACTCTTTGCTTCCTGTCTGCTAACCAATTCTCCACCCACACCAATACCTTACCCCCAATACCGTGTGCTTTAAGTTTGCACACTAATCTCCTGTGTGGGACCTTGTCAAAAGCCTTTTGAAAATCCAAATATACCACATCCACTGGTTCTCCCCTATCCACTCTACTAGTTACATCCTTAAAAAATTCTATGAGATTCGTCAGACATGATTTTCCTTTCACAAATCCATGCTGACTTTGTCCGATCATTTCACCGCTTTCCAAATGTGCTGTTATCACATCCTTGATAACTGACTCCAGCAGTTTCCCCACCACTGACGTTAGGCTAACCGGTCTATAATTCCCCGGTTTCTCTCTCCCTCCTTTTTTAAAAAGTGGGGTTACATTAGCCACCCTCCAATCCTCAGGAACTAGTCCAGAATCTAACGAGTTTTGAAAAATTATCACTAATGCATCCACTATTTCTTGGGCTACTTCCTTAAGCACTCTGGGATGCAGACCATCTGGCCCTGGGGATTTATCTGACTTCAATCCCTTCAATTTACCTAACACCACTTCCCTACTAACATGTATTTCACTCAGTTCCTCCATCTCACTGGACCCTCTGTCCCTTACTATTTCTGGAAGATTATTTATGTCCTCCTTAGTGAAGACAGAACCAAAGTAATTATTCAATTGGTCTGCCATGTCCTTGCTCCCCATAATCAATTCACCTGTTTCTGTCTGCAGGGGACCTACATTTGTCTTTACCAGTCTTTTCCTTTTTACATATCTATAAAAGCTTTTACAGTCCGTTTTTATGTTCCCCACCAGTTTTCTCTCATAATCTTTTTTCCCCTTCCTAATTAAGCCCTTTGTCCTCCTCTGCTGAACTTAATATAAATGTTCTCTTTGGGGCTTGTTGCCATGCAGTCAAAATTTCAAGGCAGGATTGTTAGCATCAGACTGCACTGGTATATAAATTTGATTTGACATTACTCAGACGCAATGTGAATATTGTAAAAATTGGCTAGCTTATGAGATGTACATCTGAAACACTTCAACAATTATTGTGCAGCAAAATGCTCCATCTTGTTGCCTATAACTGCTTCACTGATTAACCTCAGCTACATAGTGGGCACAAACCTAACAGTATTTCCATGTTTGTGAGATTGACTGGTTTGTTTCTGGAACTGGTTATGTCAAGCCATTTTGTACATCTACAGTACTTGGTCAAGTCCGTAAGTTTATTGAAACTGCTATGCATGTGTTACTGATGAATGTATTTGTCCAGCTTTTGTATGCAAATTATTTCTGATTGTATTTATGCAGATGTATGCTCCTGTTACTGTTACCACTTTACATGATTATTAAATAAAGTTTATCATTTCCATTAGTTAGCATCAACACTTTGTCAACCTAACATATTTGAACATCAAGTAGAAACCAAATTCATGCTCCTCCCTGTTTAGTTATATATATGATTTTAATCTACATAAAATGGGAATTTTGTTTTTTTCTGATATCTTTCATAAACGATTTTACATGTTCATTTTCCTGTGAAAGTGTGCTTGGAAATAATTTGAGTTAGCTTTGACCTTCTGATAATGAGATGTTTTGACACTTTGAATAGGAGCGATGCCAATTTATCTACCAAATTTTTAATAGTTATTACTTTTTAAATATTCTGTCAAGGGCACATCCCAGCTTTTGGAAACGAAGAAGGTTTAGTTCCCCATTATGTCAGTCAGTCACTGTAGCTCTACTGATAAACAGAAGGAAGGTACTGCACACATTCTAGCATTTCAAAATGAATGGCACCTTTTTGCAAAGGCCTGTGCAAAGCAATAGCCTGCATGGCAATGAATTCCTTGACCTCCTCCAGATACATCTGAACCCCTACTAGAATAGCATTTAATTACTGTCTGTACTATATTTATCTATTTGTCATTTACATTTCATTAGCATAAAGCATTTATGACTTTTCATATACAATATTACATGGGTATTTATAGACTCTGATTTGAAAATTAAAACAAATGCATCAACTAAACATCCCCACTTTCTGGGAGGATTTCATTAGATGCAAAATCAAATGCAGCTTGAAACACTAAAGATTGCAGACACTGGAAAGTGTAGCAGCAAACAATTTCCTGAAGTAACTCAGTGGACTAAGCAGCATCTATGGGTGGAAAGGAACCTTGGAGGTTTCAAGTCATGATTCAGGGTTTCAACCCAAAACAGTGACAATGCATTGGACGCTGTTGTCTTACGGGGAAATTTTAGATAGAATAAACTCTGATTCTAATGACCAACAAATAAAAAATAACATTAATGAAAAATAGATCTTGGGAAGCAAGAGAGAGAGAGGGCTTGACAGAGAGGTTTCCTTTTGGAAAAATTTTAAAAAACTAACAGTAGTTTAAACATTCACAATTGCCCCTTTAACAGGCAAGCTGTTCTTCTGAGGGTTCTGGGACTTCTTCAAAGTTCAGTGGAAGCACTGAATATTTTTTTTTAAAAAACTATATACCCCTGTTTTTAAGCACATAAGGGGTTGAAAAGTCACTGTTTAAATTGTGTCACGATCTAAATATTTTGTAAAACCAAGTTGCCTACTCCTCCACAGAGTTCTATTGTTAACTGATCCTAATTGTTTACTTAGTTTGTAAGTTAGTTTTCAATGAGAGAATTTAAAATCATGGTCTTCCTTTGTGACAACAGTATCCATAAGAAAGCAAGTTGAACAGTGAAAGTATTTATTTCTTGGGACTGGGAAAGGATGGTCAAATACAAGTGATAATTTCAGCAGTATATAAAGTATTGACTGTAGATATACAATGTACTTCATGCACAGGATAATACAGGTGCTGCTCACTCAGTGGCTATAGAGAAAAGGTGAAGGTATAGATCAAGGCTGGTATAAATGTCCAAGAACTCAAATTACTCAACCATCTCAGATTCAACAATTCAGTGTAATTACAGTAATGATAATTTTACCCACTTCCCAGAGAAAGTGTTTGGTGCTAGAAAGAACAGAATTAATCAATGTTCAGGAGATCACAGCTTCCTCTGTGAAACTGACAGTGGTGAGTAACACTGAATTTGTAAGGAAGGGAAAATAGATTCTCTTTTTATTGTTTTGGACTTTCAATAACTGTAACAGCCTTTCCAAAAATCTAGACAACAGAAAGTGTAGTGATCTTAACACTTTCTTACAAGGAATTGACTAAATTAGAACAGCCTCAGTTTAAATACTTTTAACTTGCTTGCTGTTAGCTCAGATTTCCATACAGTTAACACTCAGCTTTGGGTGTCTCTGACTCCTTTTTGCATCTAGTTCCTTCTCCTAAAGCTATGGCTTACATGGTTCCCAGCAAACCCATTACTAAAGCATGCATTGCCAGGTACAGGTCACGTGTCAATGTTTTATCTCCAACGTAACATGATGTTAAATATTTAGAATATCCACACTTTTATTTAATACAGAATAAATAATTTCTTGTAACACCCCTCCACCTCAAAAAAAAGTGAAATTTAAAGAGGATTTGCAACATTTTTGATGTGATAGTTATCTTAGTTCACTGCATAGTAGCCACTAATAAAGATAATGTAAGAAAATAAAAACAGAAGTAGGCCATTAACCTCTTCAGCCAGTCCTGCCATGCCATATTGTCATGGCTGGTCCGTCCCAGGCTTAAAACTCTCTTCTATGCCTCCTCAGTATCAAGTTTAATATCACCGGCATATGTCGTGAAATTTGTTGTTTTGTGGCAGCAGTACATTGCAATACAAATAATAAAACATATAAAAGAAAAGAAAATTTAATTAAATAAGTAATGCAAAAAGAGAGGGAAAAATACTAAAGTAGTGTTTATGGGTTCATTAGCCATTCAAAAATCCAATCGCAGATGATTTGTGGCAGTTTAGGCAACATTTATGGAAAGTGGAAAATAAGAATTTGATACTTCAGGTTGTGTTGAAAACCTTCTGTCAGAACTTCCACAGATGCTGCCTTCCCTGCTGGATGTCTCCAGCATTTTCTACTTTTAATCTGATCACCCTGTCTAAATATTCGATGCAAGTTAGCAAGCCCATTATTGAAAAATAATTCATTAAGTGTACGAAGTAAAGAGTAAGCAACCAATCACCCAAACTGTTGACAGAGATGGGGCCATCATTCCAATTCTTGAACCTGAATAACCAAGACTATTCCTGCATATCAGCATTGACACTGATTGTGTTCAATATTAGAACCGGTTTCTTGTATTACATCTTCAACAAAATTCCTGATTATTGAAAATATTTTTCCAGAGGAAGATATTACTTCAAAGAAAATCTTTATGCCAATTATCAAGTTGTGCCAAAGGTGGCACAGAGGTGTAGCGTAATGCACTACAGTTCAACTCCCGTCACTGTAAGGAGCTTGCACACTGCTTCCCACATCAATGTGGATTTCCTCTGAATGTGCCAGTTTCCTCCTATATTCCAAAGACATGCAGGTTAGTAAGTTGTGAGCATGTTATTTTGGCACCAGAAATATGGTGACATTTGCAAGCTCACCTCAGCACATCCTCAGACTGTTCATCATTGATGCAAAAGTTACATTTCTCTCTATGTTTTGATGTACATGTGACAAAGCTGATCTTTAAGTGCACAGTGCTTCTTGCACTTAAATGCCTATGGCACCAATGCATAACTATCCTTATGCTCAAGAGTGTTAGTTCAAAAGTGATATGTTGCATCATTTCACAAAAATCTTAGCATGTTAATTAGAGATTAATAGCTTTAATAGTTATATTTCATACAAGACCACAGAAACCTTCAAAATGATGGTGTGTATATATATTTCAAGTTAATTTTTTGTAGAAACCAGTTCCAATAAAACTAGTCACTTTCATCTGGCTCAATATATACCCCTTGCCCATCCTCTGGGTTTCCCCCCCCTCCCCCTTTTCCTTCTCCCTGGGCCTCCTGTCCCATGATCCTCTCATATCCCTTTTGCCAATCACCTGTCCAGGTCTGGGCTCCATCCCTTCCCCTCCTGTCTTCTCCTATAATTTTGGATCTCCCCCTCCCCCTCCCACTTTCAAATCTCTTACTAGCTCTTCCTTCAGTTAGTCCTGACGAAGGGTCTCGGCCTGAAACGTCGACTGTACCTCTTCCTAGAGATGCTGCCTGGCCTGCTGTGTTCACCAGCAACTTTGATGTGTGTTGCTTGAATTTCCAGCATCTGCAGAATTCCTTGAGTTTACGCAAGGAGACAGTACACTGTTAAGGGCAAGATCCTTAACATTATTGCTGAGCAGAGATATCTTGGTGTCCGAGTTCAAAGTGGCTACGCAGTTCAATAGGGTGGTTAAGAAGGCTTATGAAATGCTTGCTTTTATTAGTTGAGGCTTTGAGTTCAAAAGTCAAGACGTTATGTTGCAAATTTGTTATCTGGTTTGGCCACATCTGGGGTATTCCATACAATTCTGGTTGCCCCACTATAGGAAGGATGTTGAGGCTTTGGAGAGGGTGCAGAAGTTGTTTACCAGGATGCAGTCTGGTTTAGAGAGCATGTGCTATCATGAAAAGCTGGACAATCTTGGGCTGTTTTCTCTGGAGTGGCGGAGGCTGAGGGAAAATCTGATAGAGGTTTATAAGATTGAGAGGCATAGATAGACAGAGTATCTTTTTCCCAGGGTAGAAATGTCTAACACCAGAGGGCATGCATTGAAGTTTAGAGGAGGTAAGTTCACAGAGGATGTATTTTACTCAAGAGTGGTGGATGCCGGGAATGCACGGCCTGGTATGGTGGTAGAGGCAAATACATTTAGAGGCTTTTTAGAGACGTTTCAATAGGCACTTGAATATGAGGAAGATGGAGGGATGTGGACATTGTGTAGATTGAAGGGATTGGTTGTTTTGGGTTTTTTGATTTAGCCCAACATTGTGGACCTTGGGGCCTATTTCTGTTCCCATTCTGTAACAACAGCTATATTTCACAAGGAGTTTAAGGAGACTTGGTGTATCACCAAAGACTCTTGCAAATTTCTATGACTGTGCTGTAGAGAACATTCTAACTGGTTGCTTTACTGTCTGGTATGGAGGGGTCATTGCACAGGATCAAAAAAAGCTGCAGAGATTTGTAAATTCAGCCAGTTCCATCATGGGCACTAGTCTCCTCAGCAACAAGAACATATTCAAAAGGTGGCATCCATCATTAAGGACCTCCATCATCCAAGACATGTCCTCTTCTGATTGCTATCATCAAAAAGGAGGTACAGGAGCTTGAAAACACACACACACAATGTTTCAGGAACAGCTTCTTCGCCTCTACCAGTAAATTTCTGAATGGACAATGAGCTCATGAACACTACCCCACTTTTCTTGGCTCTCATTTTGTACTAATTTTATTTTTATGTACATACTGTAATATAGGGTTTTCTATTATAATGTATTGCAATGTACTGCTGCTGCAAAGCAACACATTTCACAACGTATGATTTAAGTGATTAACTTAAGTTTAACTGATTAAAAGTTGCACAAGTGATTTGTGTTGTATTCTTCAGGCGAAAAACCAATGACACAACAGTTTCTAGGAAGCTTAAGCAATTACTACCAATTTGGAACAGGAAACTGAAAATCAAGATTAAACTACAGATCCTATTAATCTAAAACTACAATACAAATGCTAGAAATACTCAGGCCAAGCTGTATCAGTGAGAGAAGAAATAGTCAACGTTTCAAGTCAGAGATCCTGTCAGAACTACAAAAGAGACAAAAGAAGCTTGTTAAACTGTAGGGTGGGGAAGATGGATGTCTCTGAAGGGGTTAAAACTGGGTGACGATGGAGATCGTAAACAAAGATGGAGCTGTAAACAAAGTTATCATGTCAATGAATGAATGGGAACAGTTAAAGTGAGAACACTGATATAAGAAAACTTCAACAATGTCAGAGTTGTGAAATGCAGACCAGGAGGACAAGCCAAGCAATTAGTATTCCTGAAGAAGAAAATGTGTTGGTCACTAATTAATATGCCCTCAGTAGCTAATGTGCTCCTTTGCTGTAAAAGGTACTGGGTAGTTATTAGATCATAGTTTGTAAAACATATGTATGTTGAATATAGTTTAGCTATACCACAGCAATCCTGGTAAAACAGTGGAAAGACGATTTTTTTGTTTATATGGGCCAGAACTTGCTGTCCATGCTCACTGCTGACTTTATGGCAAGTATAGAGTTGCTTCTAAATTCACTATGTTTGATATCCAGTCTGGGACAATTTTCAGTGAGAAATCAACCAGAGAACAAGTTAACCTCTGAACGGAGAACTATGTAGACCCTCTACAACTGGCAAAACCTTGTCCCTAAAGTTATCAAGGACCTTGGATACTTGCAAATATCCCTGACATCTAGAGAATTTAATTTAAAAAATTGAGAATTCTTAGGAATTTAAAATGATTGTAAACCATTCACAATATTTAAGCAAACTTAAATGGAAATAAATTACCAGGTTTTCCACTCAGCCATTCCTTTCCATTCAAATTAAGAAACCTGCTGGAGAATTTGAGTAGTTTAGTCCTTGTTTGTGTGACGGCTGATGCAGTTAAGAAATTGCCAGCAAAACTCAACCAAACTTGGTGGGCACTGACAAGCAGGAATATGAGCATTCAGTTAGGATTCGCTGCCATTTCGAGGAGGTTTGGTCTGTTGTAAACCAGAAAATCCATTTATATGTTCCTAAGAGTGGTAACTTGCTAATGTATATCAAAAATATCAAATGAAATGTCTCAATCTGACACGTTGAATATGTTTCCCTCCATAGATGCTGCCTTACACCCTCCAGCAGCTCACATTTTTGCTCCAGATTCCAGCATTTGCAATCTCTTGTATCTCTGTTTATAATGTGCTTTTGATTGTTTTTAGAGGATCTTGAGAAGTATAACTCCTGAAGTTCAAGAAAATGAAACTCCTAATTCTGGTGTCCATCTGAACGCTATTTAAAAAAAACCATTGTTGGTGCTCTCTGCTTCTTGGACTGACTGCTCAGATCAGCAAATGGTATCACAAGATCAAAACCTGAACCCAAAGTAAAAGACAAATGCGTTCAGAGTGAGCTTCAAGCTGCAGCTTTAGTGATATCGGTATTTCCTTCAAAATATTGACTTTTTTTCTTCATATTTTAATGGTATACATTAAGTATTGATTATAAACATATTCACACACAAATGTAAACTTACTGATAAGTTAGATGAACATTCCAGTTTCTCTTTTCTTGCCCATTGGGCATTATACTACACTTTTTATATATAAAGGAGGGATGACTATTAGTGACTGCAGACTGTTTCTATGTTCTATAATGTAATTTTGTGTATTTTAATTGGGAAAATAATATTTCTATTTATAGGAAACTACTTTTCATTAAAATGTAGCATTATTTTCATGACTAGTGTTCCAAAGCATGATTTCAAAATTAATTATAAATTTGCATCAAATGCAAGCTGGAATTTTGTTGGATTGTAATGTTTATTTTAAGTTATACCTTGCACATTTACTTGTATTTTTTTCATTTTTAATCTGTGCAGCCATGAAGCAGTTGTATTTGATGTATTACTTCACATGTGTTCTGGGTGCCTTATTTCTTAATTTAAATTTTATAAACAAGTAAGAAACATTCAGAGTCACTCAAAGATACATAACTGGAATAGATAGTAAACATTTGTTTTGATAAACTAAGTGGATTTTCTGTTTAAATGTTTTGCAAGAAGTGATTAATATAATTTTACAAGGCTTTCCAATGTATGTTTCAAGATAGATTTGGGTACTCCAGTACTTTCTCATCAAACAACATTAGTATTTTAATATGTAAATGTATCAAAGTTAAATGATATATAGCAATTTTATTGCTGGATGGCATATTAATCAAATTTTCTAGACACCCCAAACTGCTTTCCAAGCATTTTGGGCACAGCAAACTCCATCACACAACATGAGAATAACTAAACAGTTATTTTGCAGCCATCTGGTGCATATAATCATTAGTTCTTATAAATCTGAATGACCTATTTAAAAACAATTAAATCTGTTAACATTTTATATCGTATTTCCATTCATCCCAGAGATGGTGTAAATTTTGTTTTAAAATTTACAAATAAGCAAATAAAAGTATTAAGAGATCCATGCTGATTCCAATTATCTATGAAATGCTTTTGTCCTTAATCACTGTAAAAGACTGGTCAAAAACTTCATGATCGAACAAGGTTTCACATCATGTAGTGAGAAGTACAATTTTGCAATGGGCGTATTAGATGCTCTTTTGCAAAGAAGACAAATAGAGATTGAGAATGCAGTTACTACTTTGTGGTATTGTGTCTAAATGCTTTAAAGGGTAACATTAGTTATGTAATTGTGCTTAAAAATATTTTGCCTTTACCTCTAAAAGCAAAACATAAACAGTGCAAAACTAGACTAATTAGCACAGGTGAAAACATAGAAACATAGAAAATAGGTGCAGGAGTAGGCCATTCGGCCCTTCGAGCCTGCACCGCCATTTATTATGATCATGGCTGATCATCCAACTCAGAACCCCGCCCCAGCCTTCCCTCCATACCCCCTGACCCCTGTAGCCACAAGGTCCATATCTAACTCCCTCTTAAACATAGCCAATGAACTGGCCTCAACAGTTTCCTGTGGCAGAGAATTCCACAGATTCACCACTCTCTGTGTGAAGAAGTTTTTCCTAATCTCGGTCCTAAAAGGCTTCCCCTCTATCCTCAAACTGTGACCCCTCGTTCTGGACTTCCCCAACATCGGGAACAATCTTCCTGCATCTAGCCTGTCCAATCCCTTTAGGATCTTATACGTTTCAATCAGATCCCCCCTCAATCTTCTAAATTCCAACGAGTACATGCCCAGTTCATCCAGTCTTTCTTCATATGAAAGTCCTGCCATCCCAGGAATCAATCTGGTGAACCTTCTTTGTACTCCCTCTATGGCAAAGATGTCTTTCCTCAGGTTAGGGGACTAAAACTGCACACAATACTCCAGGTGTGGTCTCACCAAGGCCTTGTACAACTGCAGTAGTACCTCCCTGCTCCTGTACTCGAATCCTTTCGCTATAAATGCCAGCATACCATTCGCCTTTTTCACCGCCTGCTGTACCTGCATGCCCACTTTCAATGACTGGTGTATAATGACACCCAGGTCTCGTTGCACCTCCCCTTTTCCTAATCGGCCACCATTCAGATAATAATCTGTTTTCCTATTTTTGCCACCAAAGTGGATAACTTCACATTTATCCACATTAAATTGCATCTGCCATGAATTTGCCCACTCACCCAACCTATCCAAGTCACCCTGCATCCTCTTAGCATCCTCCTCACTGCTAACACTGCCACCCAGCTTCGTGTCATCCACAAACTTGGAGATGCTGCATTTAATTCCCTCATCCAAGTCATTAATATATATTGTAAACAACTGGGGTCCCAGCACTGAGCCTTGCGGTACCCCACTAGTCACCGCCTGCCATTCTGAAAAGGTCCCGTTTATTCCCACTCTTTGCTTCCTGTCTGCTAACCAATTCTCCACCCACACCAATACCTTACCCCCAATACCGTGTGCTTTAAGTTTGCACACTAATCTCCTGTGTGGGACCTTGTCAAAAGCCTTTTGAAAATCCAAATATACCACATCCACTGGTTCTCCCCTATCCACTCTACTAGTTACATCCTTAAAAAATTCTATGAGATTCGTCAGACATGATTTTCCTTTCACAAATCCATGCTGACTTTGTCCGATCATTTCACCGCTTTCCAAATGTGCTGTTATCACATCCTTGATAACTGACTCCAGCAGTTTCCCCACCACTGACGTTAGGCTAACCGGTCTATAATTCCCCGGTTTCTCTCTCCCTCCTTTTTTAAAAAGTGGGGTTACATTAGCCACCCTCCAATCCTCAGGAACTAGTCCAGAATCTAACGAGTTTTGAAAAATTATCACTAATGCATCCACTATTTCTTGGGCTACTTCCTTAAGCACTCTGGGATGCAGACCATCTGGCCCTGGGGATTTATCTGACTTCAATCCCTTCAATTTACCTAACACCACTTCCCTACTAACATGTATTTCACTCAGTTCCTCCATCTCACTGGACCCTCTGTCCCTTACTATTTCTGGAAGATTATTTATGTCCTCCTTAGTGAAGACAGAACCAAAGTAATTATTCAATTGGTCTGCCATGTCCTTGCTCCCCATAATCAATTCACCTGTTTCTGTCTGCAGGGGACCTACATTTGTCTTTACCAGTCTTTTCCTTTTTACATATCTATAAAAGCTTTTACAGTCCGTTTTTATGTTCCCCACCAGTTTTCTCTCATAATCTTTTTTCCCCTTCCTAATTAAGCCCTTTGTCCTCCTCTGCTGAACTTAATATAAATGTTCTCTTTGGGGCTTGTTGCCATGCAGTCAAAATTTCAAGGCAGGATTGTTAGCATCAGACTGCACTGGTATATAAATTTGATTTGACATTACTCAGACGCAATGTGAATATTGTAAAAATTGGCTAGCTTATGAGATGTACATCTGAAACACTTCAACAATTATTGTGCAGCAAAATGCTCCATCTTGTTGCCTATAACTGCTTCACTGATTAACCTCAGCTACATAGTGGGCACAAACCTAACAGTATTTCCATGTTTGTGAGATTGACTGGTTTGTTTCTGGAACTGGTTATGTCAAGCCATTTTGTACATCTACAGTACTTGGTCAAGTCCGTAAGTTTATTGAAACTGCTATGCATGTGTTACTGATGAATGTATTTGTCCAGCTTTTGTATGCAAATTATTTCTGATTGTATTTATGCAGATGTATGCTCCTGTTACTGTTACCACTTTACATGATTATTAAATAAAGTTTATCATTTCCATTAGTTAGCATCAACACTTTGTCAACCTAACATATTTGAACATCAAGTAGAAACCAAATTCATGCTCCTCCCTGTTTAGTTATATATATGATTTTAATCTACATAAAATGGGAATTTTGTTTTTTTCTGATATCTTTCATAAACGATTTTACATGTTCATTTTCCTGTGAAAGTGTGCTTGGAAATAATTTGAGTTAGCTTTGACCTTCTGATAATGAGATGTTTTGACACTTTGAATAGGAGCGATGCCAATTTATCTACCAAATTTTTAATAGTTATTACTTTTTAAATATTCTGTCAAGGGCACATCCCAGCTTTTGGAAACGAAGAAGGTTTAGTTCCCCATTATGTCAGTCAGTCACTGTAGCTCTACTGATAAACAGAAGGAAGGTACTGCACACATTCTAGCATTTCAAAATGAATGGCACCTTTTTGCAAAGGCCTGTGCAAAGCAATAGCCTGCATGGCAATGAATTCCTTGACCTCCTCCAGATACATCTGAACCCCTACTAGAATAGCATTTAATTACTGTCTGTACTATATTTATCTATTTGTCATTTACATTTCATTAGCATAAAGCATTTATGACTTTTCATATACAATATTACATGGGTATTTATAGACTCTGATTTGAAAATTAAAACAAATGCATCAACTAAACATCCCCACTTTCTGGGAGGATTTCATTAGATGCAAAATCAAATGCAGCTTGAAACACTAAAGATTGCAGACACTGGAAAGTGTAGCAGCAAACAATTTCCTGAAGTAACTCAGTGGACTAAGCAGCATCTATGGGTGGAAAGGAACCTTGGAGGTTTCAAGTCATGATTCAGGGTTTCAACCCAAAACAGTGACAATGCATTGGACGCTGTTGTCTTACGGGGAAATTTTAGATAGAATAAACTCTGATTCTAATGACCAACAAATAAAAAATAACATTAATGAAAAATAGATCTTGGGAAGCAAGAGAGAGAGAGGGCTTGACAGAGAGGTTTCCTTTTGGAAAAATTTTAAAAAACTAACAGTAGTTTAAACATTCACAATTGCCCCTTTAACAGGCAAGCTGTTCTTCTGAGGGTTCTGGGACTTCTTCAAAGTTCAGTGGAAGCACTGAATATTTTTTTTTAAAAAACTATATACCCCTGTTTTTAAGCACATAAGGGGTTGAAAAGTCACTGTTTAAATTGTGTCACGATCTAAATATTTTGTAAAACCAAGTTGCCTACTCCTCCACAGAGTTCTATTGTTAACTGATCCTAATTGTTTACTTAGTTTGTAAGTTAGTTTTCAATGAGAGAATTTAAAATCATGGTCTTCCTTTGTGACAACAGTATCCATAAGAAAGCAAGTTGAACAGTGAAAGTATTTATTTCTTGGGACTGGGAAAGGATGGTCAAATACAAGTGATAATTTCAGCAGTATATAAAGTATTGACTGTAGATATACAATGTACTTCATGCACAGGATAATACAGGTGCTGCTCACTCAGTGGCTATAGAGAAAAGGTGAAGGTATAGATCAAGGCTGGTATAAATGTCCAAGAACTCAAATTACTCAACCATCTCAGATTCAACAATTCAGTGTAATTACAGTAATGATAATTTTACCCACTTCCCAGAGAAAGTGTTTGGTGCTAGAAAGAACAGAATTAATCAATGTTCAGGAGATCACAGCTTCCTCTGTGAAACTGACAGTGGTGAGTAACACTGAATTTGTAAGGAAGGGAAAATAGATTCTCTTTTTATTGTTTTGGACTTTCAATAACTGTAACAGCCTTTCCAAAAATCTAGACAACAGAAAGTGTAGTGATCTTAACACTTTCTTACAAGGAATTGACTAAATTAGAACAGCCTCAGTTTAAATACTTTTAACTTGCTTGCTGTTAGCTCAGATTTCCATACAGTTAACACTCAGCTTTGGGTGTCTCTGACTCCTTTTTGCATCTAGTTCCTTCTCCTAAAGCTATGGCTTACATGGTTCCCAGCAAACCCATTACTAAAGCATGCATTGCCAGGTACAGGTCACGTGTCAATGTTTTATCTCCAACGTAACATGATGTTAAATATTTAGAATATCCACACTTTTATTTAATACAGAATAAATAATTTCTTGTAACACCCCTCCACCTCAAAAAAAAGTGAAATTTAAAGAGGATTTGCAACATTTTTGATGTGATAGTTATCTTAGTTCACTGCATAGTAGCCACTAATAAAGATAATGTAAGAAAATAAAAACAGAAGTAGGCCATTAACCTCTTCAGCCAGTCCTGCCATGCCATATTGTCATGGCTGGTCCGTCCCAGGCTTAAAACTCTCTTCTATGCCTCCTCAGTATCAAGTTTAATATCACCGGCATATGTCGTGAAATTTGTTGTTTTGTGGCAGCAGTACATTGCAATACAAATAATAAAACATATAAAAGAAAAGAAAATTTAATTAAATAAGTAATGCAAAAAGAGAGGGAAAAATACTAAAGTAGTGTTTATGGGTTCATTAGCCATTCAAAAATCCAATCGCAGATGATTTGTGGCAGTTTAGGCAACATTTATGGAAAGTGGAAAATAAGAATTTGATACTTCAGGTTGTGTTGAAAACCTTCTGTCAGAACTTCCACAGATGCTGCCTTCCCTGCTGGATGTCTCCAGCATTTTCTACTTTTAATCTGATCACCCTGTCTAAATATTCGATGCAAGTTAGCAAGCCCATTATTGAAAAATAATTCATTAAGTGTACGAAGTAAAGAGTAAGCAACCAATCACCCAAACTGTTGACAGAGATGGGGCCATCATTCCAATTCTTGAACCTGAATAACCAAGACTATTCCTGCATATCAGCATTGACACTGATTGTGTTCAATATTAGAACCGGTTTCTTGTATTACATCTTCAACAAAATTCCTGATTATTGAAAATATTTTTCCAGAGGAAGATATTACTTCAAAGAAAATCTTTATGCCAATTATCAAGTTGTGCCAAAGGTGGCACAGAGGTGTAGCGTAATGCACTACAGTTCAACTCCCGTCACTGTAAGGAGCTTGCACACTGCTTCCCACATCAATGTGGATTTCCTCTGAATGTGCCAGTTTCCTCCTATATTCCAAAGACATGCAGGTTAGTAAGTTGTGAGCATGTTATTTTGGCACCAGAAATATGGTGACATTTGCAAGCTCACCTCAGCACATCCTCAGACTGTTCATCATTGATGCAAAAGTTACATTTCTCTCTATGTTTTGATGTACATGTGACAAAGCTGATCTTTAAGTGCACAGTGCTTCTTGCACTTAAATGCCTATGGCACCAATGCATAACTATCCTTATGCTCAAGAGTGTTAGTTCAAAAGTGATATGTTGCATCATTTCACAAAAATCTTAGCATGTTAATTAGAGATTAATAGCTTTAATAGTTATATTTCATACAAGACCACAGAAACCTTCAAAATGATGGTGTGTATATATATTTCAAGTTAATTTTTTGTAGAAACCAGTTCCAATAAAACTAGTCACTTTCATCTGGCTCAATATATACCCCTTGCCCATCCTCTGGGTTTCCCCCCCTCCCCCTTTTCCTTCTCCCTGGGCCTCCTGTCCCATGATCCTCTCATATCCCTTTTGCCAATCACCTGTCCAGGTCTGGGCTCCATCCCTTCCCCTCCTGTCTTCTCCTATAATTTTGGATCTCCCCCTCCCCCTCCCACTTTCAAATCTCTTACTAGCTCTTCCTTCAGTTAGTCCTGACGAAGGGTCTCGGCCTGAAACGTCGACTGTACCTCTTCCTAGAGATGCTGCCTGGCCTGCTGTGTTCACCAGCAACTTTGATGTGTGTTGCTTGAATTTCCAGCATCTGCAGAATTCCTTGAGTTTACGCAAGGAGACAGTACACTGTTAAGGGCAAGATCCTTAACATTATTGCTGAGCAGAGATATCTTGGTGTCCGAGTTCAAAGTGGCTACGCAGTTCAATAGGGTGGTTAAGAAGGCTTATGAAATGCTTGCTTTTATTAGTTGAGGCTTTGAGTTCAAAAGTCAAGACGTTATGTTGCAAATTTGTTATCTGGTTTGGCCACATCTGGGGTATTCCATACAATTCTGGTTGCCCCACTATAGGAAGGATGTTGAGGCTTTGGAGAGGGTGCAGAAGTTGTTTACCAGGATGCAGTCTGGTTTAGAGAGCATGTGCTATCATGAAAAGCTGGACAATCTTGGGCTGTTTTCTCTGGAGTGGCGGAGGCTGAGGGAAAATCTGATAGAGGTTTATAAGATTGAGAGGCATAGATAGACAGAGTATCTTTTTCCCAGGGTAGAAATGTCTAACACCAGAGGGCATGCATTGAAGTTTAGAGGAGGTAAGTTCACAGAGGATGTATTTTACTCAAGAGTGGTGGATGCCGGGAATGCACGGCCTGGTATGGTGGTAGAGGCAAATACATTTAGAGGCTTTTTAGAGACGTTTCAATAGGCACTTGAATATGAGGAAGATGGAGGGATGTGGACATTGTGTAGATTGAAGGGATTGGTTGTTTTGGGTTTTTTGATTTAGCCCAACATTGTGGACCTTGGGGCCTATTTCTGTTCCCATTCTGTAACAACAGCTATATTTCACAAGGAGTTTAAGGAGACTTGGTGTATCACCAAAGACTCTTGCAAATTTCTATGACTGTGCTGTAGAGAACATTCTAACTGGTTGCTTTACTGTCTGGTATGGAGGGGTCATTGCACAGGATCAAAAAAAGCTGCAGAGATTTGTAAATTCAGCCAGTTCCATCATGGGCACTAGTCTCCTCAGCAACAAGAACATATTCAAAAGGTGGCATCCATCATTAAGGACCTCCATCATCCAAGACATGTCCTCTTCTGATTGCTATCATCAAAAAGGAGGTACAGGAGCTTGAAAACACACACACACAATGTTTCAGGAACAGCTTCTTCGCCTCTACCAGTAAATTTCTGAATGGACAATGAGCTCATGAACACTACCCCACTTTTCTTGGCTCTCATTTTGTACTAATTTTATTTTTATGTACATACTGTAATATAGGGTTTTCTATTATAATGTATTGCAATGTACTGCTGCTGCAAAGCAACACATTTCACAACGTATGATTTAAGTGATTAACTTAAGTTTAACTGATTAAAAGTTGCACAAGTGATTTGTGTTGTATTCTTCAGGCGAAAAACCAATGACACAACAGTTTCTAGGAAGCTTAAGCAATTACTACCAATTTGGAACAGGAAACTGAAAATCAAGATTAAACTACAGATCCTATTAATCTAAAACTACAATACAAATGCTAGAAATACTCAGGCCAAGCTGTATCAGTGAGAGAAGAAATAGTCAACGTTTCAAGTCAGAGATCCTGTCAGAACTACAAAAGAGACAAAAGAAGCTTGTTAAACTGTAGGGTGGGGAAGATGGATGTCTCTGAAGGGGTTAAAACTGGGTGACGATGGAGATCGTAAACAAAGATGGAGCTGTAAACAAAGTTATCATGTCAATGAATGAATGGGAACAGTTAAAGTGAGAACACTGATATAAGAAAACTTCAACAATGTCAGAGTTGTGAAATGCAGACCAGGAGGACAAGCCAAGCAATTAGTATTCCTGAAGAAGAAAATGTGTTGGTCACTAATTAATATGCCCTCAGTAGCTAATGTGCTCCTTTGCTGTAAAAGGTACTGGGTAGTTATTAGATCATAGTTTGTAAAACATATGTATGTTGAATATAGTTTAGCTATACCACAGCAATCCTGGTAAAACAGTGGAAAGACGATTTTTTTGTTTATATGGGCCAGAACTTGCTGTCCATGCTCACTGCTGACTTTATGGCAAGTATAGAGTTGCTTCTAAATTCACTATGTTTGATATCCAGTCTGGGACAATTTTCAGTGAGAAATCAACCAGAGAACAAGTTAACCTCTGAACGGAGAACTATGTAGACCCTCTACAACTGGCAAAACCTTGTCCCTAAAGTTATCAAGGACCTTGGATACTTGCAAATATCCCTGACATCTAGAGAATTTAATTTAAAAAATTGAGAATTCTTAGGAATTTAAAATGATTGTAAACCATTCACAATATTTAAGCAAACTTAAATGGAAATAAATTACCAGGTTTTCCACTCAGCCATTCCTTTCCATTCAAATTAAGAAACCTGCTGGAGAATTTGAGTAGTTTAGTCCTTGTTTGTGTGACGGCTGATGCAGTTAAGAAATTGCCAGCAAAACTCAACCAAACTTGGTGGGCACTGACAAGCAGGAATATGAGCATTCAGTTAGGATTCGCTGCCATTTCGAGGAGGTTTGGTCTGTTGTAAACCAGAAAATCCATTTATATGTTCCTAAGAGTGGTAACTTGCTAATGTATATCAAAAATATCAAATGAAATGTCTCAATCTGACACGTTGAATATGTTTCCCTCCATAGATGCTGCCTTACACCCTCCAGCAGCTCACATTTTTGCTCCAGATTCCAGCATTTGCAATCTCTTGTATCTCTGTTTATAATGTTCTTTTGATTGTTTTTAGAGGATCTTGAGAAGTATAACTCCTGAAGTTCAAGAAAATGAAACTCCTAATTCTGGTGTCCATCTGAACGCTATTTAAAAAAAACCATTGTTGGTGCTCTCTGCTTCTTGGACTGACTGCTCAGATCAGCAAATGGTATCACAAGATCAAAACCTGAACCCAAAGTAAAAGACAAATGCGTTCAGAGTGAGCTTCAAGCTGCAGCTTTAGTGATATCGGTATTTCCTTCAAAATATTGACTTTTTTTCTTCATATTTTAATGGTATACATTAAGTATTGATTATAAACATATTCACACACAAATGTAAACTTACTGATAAGTTAGATGAACATTCCAGTTTCTCTTTTATTGCCCATTGGGCATTATACTACACTTTTTATATATAAAGGAGGGATGACTATTAGTGACTGCAGACTGTTTCTATGTTCTATAATGTAATTTTGTGTATTTTAATTGGGAAAATAATATTTCTATTTATAGGAAACTACTTTTCATTAAAATGTAGCATTATTTTCATGACTAGTGTTCCAAAGCATGATTTCAAAATTAATTATAAATTTGCATCAAATGCAAGCTGGAATTTTGTTGGATTGTAATGTTTATTTTAAGTTATACCTTGCACATTTACTTGTATTTTTTTCATTTTTAATCTGTGCAGCCATGAAGCAGTTGTATTTGATGTATTACTTCACATGTGTTCTGGGTGCCTTATTTCTTAATTTAAATTTTATAAACAAGTAAGAAACATTCAGAGTCACTCAAAGATACATAACTGGAATAGATAGTAAACATTTGTTTTGATAAACTAAGTGGATTTTCTGTTTAAATGTTTTGCAAGAAGTGATTAATATAATTTTACAAGGCTTTCCAATGTATGTTTCAAGATAGATTTGGGTACTCCAGTACTTTCTCATCAAACAACATTAGTATTTTAATATGTAAATGTATCAAAGTTAAATGATATATAGCAATTTTATTGCTGGATGGCATATTAATCAAATTTTCTAGACACCCCAAACTGCTTTCCAAGCATTTTGGGCACAGCAAACTCCATCACACAACATGAGAATAACTAAACAGTTATTTTGCAGCCATCTGGTGCATATAATCATTAGTTCTTATAAATCTGAATGACCTATTTAAAAACAATTAAATCTGTTAACATTTTATATCGTATTTCCATTCATCCCAGAGATGGTGTAAATTTTGTTTTAAAATTTACAAATAAGCAAATAAAAGTATTAAGAGATCCATGCTGATTCCAATTATCTATGAAATGCTTTTGTCCTTAATCACTGTAAAAGACTGGTCAAAAACTTCATGATCGAACAAGGTTTCACATCATGTAGTGAGAAGTACAATTTTGCAATGGGCGTATTAGATGCTCTTTTGCAAAGAAGACAAATAGAGATTGAGAATGCAGTTACTACTTTGTGGTATTGTGTCTAAATGCTTTAAAGGGTAACATTAGTTATGTAATTGTGCTTAAAAATATTTTGCCTTTACCTCTAAAAGCAAAACAAAAACAGTGCAAAACTAGACTAATTAGCACAGGTGAAAACATCCCCTTAATATAAATGTTCTCTTTGGGGCTTGTTGCTATGCAGTCAAAATTTCAAGGCAGGATTGTTAGCATCAGACTGCACTGGTATATAAATTTGATTTGACATTACTCAGACGCAATGTGAATATTGTAAAAATTGGCTAGCTTATGAGATGTACATCTGAAACACTTCAACAATTATTGTGCAGCAAAATGCTCCATCTAGTGGCCTATAACTGCTTCACTGATTAACCTCAGCTACATAGTGGGCACAAACCTAACAGTATTTCCATGTTTGTAAGATTGACTGGTTTGTTTCTGGAACTGGTTATGTCAAGCCATTTTGTACATTTACAGTACTTGGTCAAGTCCGTAAGTTTATTGAAACTGCTATGCATGTGTTACTGATGAATGTATTTGTCCAGCTTTTGTATGCAAATTATTTCTAATTGTATTTATGCAGATGTATGCTCCTGTTACTGTTACCACTTTACATGATTATTAAATAAAGTTTATCATTTCCATTAGTTAGCATCAACACTTTGTCAACCTAACATATTTGAACATCAAGTAGAAACCAAATTCATGCTCCTCCCTGTTTAGTTATATATATGATTTTAATCTACATAAAATGGGAATTTTGTTTTTTTCTGATATCTTTCATAAACGATTTTACATGTTCATTTTCCTGTGAAAGTGTGCTTGGAAATAATTTGAGTTAGCTTTGACCTTCTGATAATGAGATGTTTTGACACTTTGAATAGGAGCGATGCCAATTTATCTACCAAATTTTTAATAGTTATTACTTTTTAAATATTCTGTCAAGGGCACATCCCAGCTTTTGGAAACGAAGAAGGTTTAGTTCCCCATTATGTCAGTCAGTCACTGTAGCTCTACTGATAAACAGAAGGAAGGTACTGCACACATTCTAGCATTTCAAAATGAATGGCACCTTTTTGCAAAGGCCTGTGCAAAGCAATAGCCTGCATGGCAATGAATTCCTTGACCTCCTCCAGATACATCTGAACCCCTACTAGAATAGCATTTAATTACTGTCTGTACTATATTTATCTATTTGTCATTTACATTTCATTAGCATAAAGCATTTATGACTTTTCATATACAATATTACATGGGTATTTATAGACTCTGATTTGAAAATTAAAACAAATGCATCAACTAAACATCCCCACTTTCTGGGAGGATTTCATTAGATGCAAAATCAAATGCAGCTTGAAACACTAAAGATTGCAGACACTGGAAAGTGTAGCAGCAAACAATTTCCTGAAGTAACTCAGTGGACTAAGCAGCATCTATGGGTGGAAAGGAACCTTGGAGGTTTCAAGTCATGATTCAGGGTTTCAACCCAAAACAGTGACAATGCATTGGACGCTGTTGTCTTACGGGGAAATTTTAGATAGAATAAACTCTGATTCTAATGACCAACAAATAAAAAATAACATTAATGAAAAATAGATCTTGGGAAGCAAGAGAGAGAGAGGGCTTGACAGAGAGGTTTCCTTTTGGTAAAATTTTAAAAAACTAACAGTAGTTTAAACATTCACAATTGCCCCTTTAACAGGCAAGCTGTTCTTCTGAGGGTTCTGGGACTTCTTCAAAGTTCAGTGGAAGCACTGAATATTTTTTTTTAAAAAACTATATACCCCTGTTTTTAAGCACATAAGGGGTTGAAAAGTCACTGTTTAAATTGTGTCACGATCTAAATATTTTGTAAAACCAAGTTGCCTACTCCTCCACAGAGTTCTATTGTTAACTGATCCTAATTGTTTACTTAGTTTGTAAGTTAGTTTTCAATGAGAGAATTTAAAATCATGGTCTTCCTTTGTGACAACAGTATCCATAAGAAAGCAAGTTGAACAGTGAAAGTATTTATTTCTTGGGACTGGGAAAGGATGGTCAAATACAAGTGATAATTTCAGCAGTATATAAAGTATTGACTGTAGATATACAATGTACTTCATGCACAGGATAATACAGGTGCTGCTCACTCAGTGGCTATAGAGAAAAGGTGAAGGCAAGATCAAGGCTGGTATAAATGTCCAAGAACTCAAATTACTCAACCATCTCAGATTCAACAATTCAGTGTAATTACAGTAATGATAATTTTACCCACTTCCCAGAGAAAGTGTTTGGTGCTAGAAAGAACAGAATTAATCAATGTTCAGGAGATCACAGCTTCCTCTGTGAAACTGACAGTGGTGAGTAACACTGAATTTGTAAGGAAGGGAAAATAGATTCTCTTTTTATTGTTTTGGACTTTCAATAACTGTAACAGCCTTTCCAAAAATCTAGACAACAGAAAGTGTAATGATCTTAACACTTTCTTACAAGGACTTGACTAAATTAGAACAGCCTCAGTTTAAATACTTTTAACTTGCTTGCTGTTAGCTCAGATTTCCATACAGTTAACACTCAGCTTTGGGTGTCTCTGACTCCTTTTTGCATCTAGTTCCTTCTCCTAAAGCTATGGCTTACATGGTTCCCAGCAAACCCATTACTAAAGCATGCATTGCCAGGTACAGGTCACGTGTCAATGTTTTATCTCCAACGTAACATGATGTTAAATATTTAGAATATCCACATTTTTATTTAATACAGAATAAATAATTTCTTGTAACACCCCTCCACCTCAAAAAAAACAAGTGAAATTTAAAGAGGATTTGCAACATTTTTGATGTGATAGTTATCTTAGTTCACTGCATAGTAGCCACTAATAAAGATAATGTAAGAAAATAAAAACAGAGGTAGGCCATTAACCTCTTCAGCCAGTCCTGCCATGCCATATTGTCATGGCTGGTCCGTCCCAGGCTTAAAACTCTCTTCTATGCCTCCTCAGTATCAAGTTTAATATCACCGGCATATGTCGTGAAATTTGTTGTTTTGTGGCAGCAGTACATTGCAATACAAATAATAAAACATATAAAAGAAAAGAAAATTTAATTAAATAAGTAATGCAAAAAGAGAGGGGAAAAATACTAAGGTAGTGTTTATGGGTTCATTAGCCATTCAAAAATCCAATTGCAGATGACTTGTGGCAGTTTAGGCAACATTTATGGAAAGTGGAAAACAAGAATTTGATACTTCAGGTTGTGTTGAAAACCTTCTGTCAGAACTTCCACAGATGCTGCCTTCCCTGCTGGATGTCTCCAGCATTTTCTACTTTTAATCTGATCACCCTGTCTAAATATTCGATGCAAGTTAGCAAGCCCATTATTGAAAAATAATTCATTAAGTGTACGAAGTAAAGAGTAAGCAACCAATCACCCAAACTGTTGACAGAGATGGGGCCATCATTCCAATTCTTGAACCTGAATAACCAAGACTATTCCTGCATATCAGCATTGACACTGATTGTGTTCAATATTAGAACCGGTTTCTTGTATTACATCTTCAACAAAATTCCTGATTATTGAAAATATTTTTCCAGAGGAAGATATTACTTCAAAGAAAATCTTTATGCCAATTATCAAGTTGTGCCAAAGGTGGCACAGAGGTGTAGCGTAATGCACTACAGTTCAACTCCCGTCACTGTAAGGAGCTTGCACACTGCTTCCCACATCAATGTGGATTTCCTCTGAATGTGCCAGTTTCCTCCTATATTCCAAAGACATGCAGGTTAGTAAGTTGTGAGCATGTTATTTTGGCACCAGAAATATGGTGACATTTGCAAGCTCACCTCAGCACATCCTCAGACTGTTCATCATTGATGCAAAAGTTACATTTCTCTCTATGTTTTGATGTACATGTGACAAAGCTGATCTTTAAGTGCACAGTGCTTCTTGCACTTAAATGCCTATGGCACCAATGCATAACTATCCTTATGCTCAAGAGTGTTAGTTCAAAAGTGATATGTTGCATCATTTCACAAAAATCTTAGCATGTTAATTAGAGATTAATAGTTTTAATAGTTATATTTCATACAAGATCACAGAAACCTTCAAAATGATGGTGTGTATATATATTTCAAGTTAATTTTTTGTGGAAACCAGTTCCAATAAAACTAGTCACTTTCATCTGGCTCAATATACGACTTTGTTGAGGCCCTATTCATCTGCCTTGCAAGATATCGCTCTTTTGCAGATGAGATAGTCTCTTGATTGCTGCGCTTGACAAATTTACTGAGTTTTTCAGGGTGTTCAGTCCCATTTGTTTCCTTTGCTGACTCATCTTTTGATTTTTGTTCACATAATATATTCAAATTTTTGTCCTCATCGTCTTTAATTTTGGATTCTACATTTCGTTGTTCATCCTTCTCTTCTAATCTGGATCTCTTGTTATTGTGTTTTCTGGATTTTTCTTTTTCTGAAGTATTACCAGAACTCTCTTCCTTAGTATCGCTACTTTCATATTTCTTATCAGTTCTTTCATACGGTTCTGTTCCCTTTTCCTGAACCTCTCTGTCCTGGTTTCTTTCTTCTTGCTCTTGATTTCTGTATTTTTCTTCCCTTCTTCTGTCATCTTTAGTCGTATATTTTTCTGTTTTGTTTCGCTCTCTTTCTTTGAACTTTACATCTCTCGCTTGTTCATCCTTATCTTTATGTCTTTCTCCATAATCTCGATATCGCTCATCTCTTCCACTGATGCAGTCTTTAGATTTCTCTTCCTTGATTCTTTTATGATCTTTGCTGTCCTTTCTTTCTTGATCCCTTTCTTTTCTTGGATCATTTCTTTCTTTGTACTTTTCCTTTGCACGTTTGTGTTCCTTGTGCCTTGATTTTTCCCCACTTCTGCTTTTTTCTCCACTTGAGTGGCTCCTACCTTTCTCACTTCTGCCCTCTCTGATTGAATGGCTCATATGTTGATGACGACTTTGTTCTTCCTCACTAGAAGATTCAACATGTCTTCTGTATTGACGGCTTCTTGCTTTTTCTTCGTTAGTGTCTGAGTTGTCGTCTTCATTTCTCATTTTGGAAAACAACTGTTTTTGATCACGATTAGCTTTAGTTTCATCACCACTGTCAATTTCAAAGTCACTGTCAGCATCTGGATCCTGGTTGGGTTTATCCTGTACTGAACCAGTGTGATTTTTACAGTCATCATCATCAGATTCTTTCTTCATCCTGAGGAGAAAATACAAAATGTCAACTTAATGTAGCAAAAAAAACAATAAAAATAGACGATTAGTTTACATTTCCAAATTTTTAAAGAGAATGTGCAATTACCAGGATTGTGTTGTAAATGTTCTATTTAATAAATGCTTTCTTTATTCTGATAGAATAATTACAAGAAATGTAATGAAATAATTCCTTCCTAATGTTCATTCCAAGTGCTACACCTGCCCTACATGTCCTCCCTCACTTTCATTTAGGGCTTCAAACAGTCCTTCCAGGTGAGGCAATACTTCAATTGCGAGTCTGTTGGACCATCTATTGTATCTGGTGCTCTAGTGTGGTATCAGTGAGATCCAACGCAGATTGGGCGATTGCTTTGTCCAGCACTTTCGTTCTGCCTGCCACAAAAGGCAGGATCTCCCAGTAGCTACTCATTTCAATAATCAACATGTCTCTCCATGGCCTCGTCTACTGTCACAATGAGACCAAACTCAATTTGGAGCAACACTTCATATTCCACCGGGATAGCCTTTACATCTGTTGCCATGAACATTAGTTTCTCTAACTTCCAGTATTTACTTCTCCTTCTCCCTTCTCTTTTTTTTCCCCCAATCCTCATTCTGGTTACCCTCTCTCCATTTCTCTTCCTCTCACTCCCCCCCCCCCACCTTTATTCTATGGTCCACTCTCCTATTAGATTCCTCCTCCTTCAGCCCTTTATCTCTTCCATGTATCACCACCTTACTTCATTACATTCCCCCCACCTTCCACCTCATCTGGTCATACCTATCATCGGCCAGCTTGTACTCCTTCCTTTCTTCCCCCCACCCCCACCAAACACTTACTTTTTCTGGCTTCTGCCTCCTCCTTTTCCACTCCTGATGAAGTGTCTTAGCCTGAAATGTCAACTCTTTATTCTCCTCCAAAGATGCTTCCTGATTTATTGAGTTCCTCCATCACTTTGTGTGCACTGCTCAAGATATCTAGCATCTGCAGAATCTCAAATACGAGAAAGTCTACAGATGCCGGAGATCCAAAGTAACACACAAAATGCTGGACGAACTCAGCAAGTCAGGCAGCTTCTATGGAAAAGAGTAAACAGTTGACATTTCAGGTCAAGAGCCTTCTCAGGACTCAAGAAGAGTCTCAACCCGAAAGTCGACCGTTTACTCTTTTCCATAGATGCTGCCAGCCTACTGAGTTCCTCCAGCATTTTGTGTGTGTTGCTGTTGATCTGCAGAATCTTGTGTTCAGCTTTCCAAATTTTGACAACTTCAACATTTGTTTAAATGTTACAATATATACATCTTGAGAAATATTCCAATTTTAAAAGTGATTTAAGCATGATACATGATTGAAATTTTTTTTCTCATTCAGGAACTACAATCAAATTGAAAATATGATAGAATCTTTAAAGCAAGATGCTTTCAAATATACTAGAGATTACACTGATGCTTCTTAAATGCACTCATTTTGGAAAATTACATATTCAAGATATATAACATTAATATTTTGAAATGGATTATATTTTAGCTTTCTGACTTTGTAAAAACGATCAAGCTTAGAAAAAAATTCTTTCATATCCCATTAAAATAATAACGGGCATTACGAAGGAAGATTTGGTCTGGTAAGTTGAGAATGTTGCTGCAGAGCAGCTGCTTGTAAATACAGACAACAGGCAATTTCTTTCCTCCCAGACGGGAAAATCCAACTAAAAACTGACATACTGGAGCTTCACATAACCCAACAGTTCATTTCATCAAGCACATGCCTGACATGTCAGGACATGTCGAAATGATTAAGCCCTTCTAAAACAAATAAATGAAAATCTATCTAATGCTTATACTTTTGACATTATTTCTCTGTAGGGAGCACATTTCACTTTCCAAATCTAGAGTACGTGGAAAGGATCAAGACTTTAGAACCAATTGGTATATGCAGTAGTATAGCTACATGATCTGTCAAATAACTCTGCCTTAAAGCATTACTGAATTTCTCATCTCAGTTATCGAGTAATCTATTCAAGAACCCTATTACACAGTACATCACATTGGCACCAAAGAAAACACGTTAACCTAATTTCTTTCCTCTTGTCTGAATGGATGATGATTATCTTCATTGTACAACTGCTGGACTTAGGCTCAGCTGCCAGAAAGAAATAGGAAAAAAAGTGAGGAAAAACAACTCGCAATAAAGTTCACAAATGCAAGTTAGCCAGTGTCTTGACAAGAACACAAGTGTACGCCCAACCCATGCAACAGTAATTCTAGTGGTAGTCACATACTTCAATAAAACCTGCAGTATTCAACACACAGCTTAAATCCTGGATCATTGGGTATAATTGCAAGCCTGCTTTTTTAAGACACTCTCCCAATCAAATATTGTTGTACTTGAACAATATCTCACCAACTATTCCAGCACTTCACACAAAGCTACATTAAAGTTCAATCCATAGTGATTGCAACATGATGTGAAGACACAAGGCTGACATCACATCCCAGTGCTGGGTAACACTGCAGGACTGAATTGATCCTGTTTGACACATTGCCTAATGTTTAGGAATGAGTTACTATGCCAGTCTTGAAAACATACTCTTTTCCATTCTACTCGCCAATTCTGAAGCACATTTTAAAATGTCAGTGCTAGCCAAGTTTTGCTGTGGACTGGATTTCACATGAATAATAGAACAATAGAGCAATCTTAATTATGTGGACAGCATATATGCACGAATCATTCTTTCCTATCATAACTTTTCATTCAAAACTCTCAACATCTTAATGATCACATTAAGAACAGACCAGAGTTTATTTCCAAATTAATTTAACTAAAAGAGGTTTACATTTCCAGATGGTCTAATACAAATATGTCCAGAGGTACTAGATTCCCTGGATGAAACATGTAAGGATTTTCTTCCTAGCAAACCAAAAAAAAAACAAGAGGTTCACACCAGGATATTTATTTCGACTCACTACAAATCCTTTCCTTCATATATCAGGCGAACTCTGAGGTTAGGTAGTGAGAATGTATTTGTTTGCCATCCAAGTGAATCTCTCTACACAGAGGAACTGATGACTGCTGTAATTCAGCTACACAAGTGGATCTCTCTTGTTACATACCTCAAGGAGATCTGTTTTTTTTGTGAGAATGATGTAATGGTCTTTTGGAGGTCACCTGATGTAATTTTCCCGCCGATGAGGTCACGTCATGACATGTGCACCATGGGTATATAAGGGAAGACCCCAGATGACAGTTAGTTTTTAGTGTTTAGATTTCCAGCTAGAACGTACTATGTCTCTGTTTCTGTTGCATATTTGTTTTTATGACGCAATTTCATTTTTTAAACGGTTGTTACATTCTGTTGCAAGGTACAATATTGCTGGTCCGAAATTTTTGCTAGATGTGTTGATGTACCTTATTCTAGCAGTAGTGCAGGAAAGTGAAGACTTTATCAAAATACAGGACCTGAAGGATTGAGAGGAGTCGGTATCGTTTGGCAGTTTAACAAAGGATCGACCTTATTGAGTCTTCGTTGAAGGAGTAGCGACCTGCATTAAAGATAACTCTTGCCAAAAGAGCAAAGGGTTCATGCAAAGGTTTGCTCTCTCTAAAAGAAATTAAGGTCAGTTGTTTTAAACTGTTTATTTACTGCATTGTGAATCCTTTGGACAGAACCAGCAGGAAAGTCGCGTCTATGAAGAAATCCTTCTCCGGAAAAGTCTCTCCCAATTGAACATATAAATCTGGTGGACTTTCGAATTTACCATTTTAAGAACTATATCTGACTTTACCACTTTAAGAACTGTTTTCGCATTTAACGCTTTAAGAACCAGGGCCGAGTGACGATTTGTTGAACGGCTGCATAGCGGTTAACTTCTGGTTAAGGTTTTCGTTTTTTTTATCGTTTATCCCTGTTTAGTTGTTTTTATATAACCTGTCTCGATTGATATTCATTGTTGCCAGTTACGTAACACTCTACACAGAGGAACAGATGACTGCTGTAATTCAGCTATATTGACAAGCATAGATCATAAACAGCTGTATTTTCACAACTTTATTTAGCAATTTCTGTCTTTAAAACTTTACCCTCAGAGGGGTAGAACTTTCCAATCAGAAAATTCATGAGAACTCCATACTTAATTGAACAATTAAAGCTGACTGCACACATTTTCAAAAACTATTTTCTTTTTTGGAAATAATTTAAGACAGACTTATCTATACTTTACAGCTTAATATGAAGCATAAGAGTCATCTTGTCATTTAAAAATAAATAAATTGCATCCATACTTCTAACAGGTGCACATTAATTGAAATCCTCTAAGACAACAAATCAAACCATTTGAGGTCGTACAAATTTTCCTCATCGGGAAAGGGAAAATTTGCACTTCCTTTTGCAAAACTGATCCTGAAAGCAGGAATTCACAGGAGACCAGAAATTAAATCTATATCCATCGCAATACCAGTACTTCCCCATGCCATGAACTGCTTGTGATTAAGAGGCAAGGAGATTATCAATGGCAAGCTGATAAAATGGTGTTTTATAGTAATCTGGATTTCTCTTCTATTTTAATTCCTTACTGCAGCATGGGTCAGATTAGTAGTGAGTGTGAGGATTTATCGACTGAGTTGCTTTAGCAATGTAGTAGTAAATAGGCACTTTATTTTCTTAGATTTAATCTTGCATACTGATTTCATGAACATATTATCTAATTATTAATTATTCAATTTCTTCCTCTACTGGTCAAAAATAAGTATACATATGTACATAATTACATTATTAAAATAAAACACACAATGACTGCCCTTTAATTATTCTTTACTATTAATACTTATAAAACATTAGATGTGAGCAGAGTGACTGAATATTTTTATGAAAATGGTTCTTAATTTTATTAAGTTTTAATTGTAGCCCAATCACCATTGATAAGGAGGAATTGTCAGTTGTCAATCAGATTGGTCAAAAGCCCAGTCTGTGTAGGGATCAGCCAGTACACTTCCAGTTTGGGGACTAGGCTGATTGAGAAACAACTGCCTTTGACCCCTTCCCTTGCATAGTCATTCTAGAAGACTTATTTGAAACAAGCTACAGGAACATCTGCAGCATGGTTCTCTGCAGAATCACAAGTTATATGCACATTTAATGTAAACAAAAATAAACCAAGTACACTGCACGCCATTAGCTGCAGTGATTCAATAAGTGCGTTGAATAATTCCATTCTTACTCCGCTAATCTCTGCACGCTGGAGAAAAACTTTCTTTTCACAATTATTAGTTAAGCACAAAGATAATGTGGAAAGGATCAGTAGCATTCACTTCTGGAAAGCAGCAATTATCATAAATAATTCTGACTGAATTGTTCACTGTGGTTACAGTTAGCCAAATATTTTGAATAAGCTCTTCATTGATTCAAGTTCTGAATCAACTTGAAAATCAGATAACTTGATTTCAGCACCAGTACAATTATGCATCTTACCCCTTGGTTCCACGAATGCTGCATTCTGGAATAACCTCTTCACCCACTTTTTGATTCAAAAAATGCCGGTAGAAACCACTAAGGTCTCGCTGTTTAGTTACATCCAAAGAAGCTGGCAAAAAAAACAAAACATAGAAATAGTAAATACATGTTTTCTAACCAATCAATAATCTGCAGAGGTTTGGTCAAGAAGGATAACTTCTTCTACATGTTACTTGGAAAATTATTATTTGGGCCGGCTGGTGGCGCAATGACATCGACGCCGGACCCAGAAGCGGAGGTTCCCGGGTTCAAAACCAGTCAGGTCCACTCCGAGTACGCTTTCCATCCACGCCGGGTTGAGTGTCGAGATCGCAACTTGACCTCGTAAAATAAAAAGGGAAAAAGACTGCGAAAATGTCTGTGTCAGGAGTGGCACACCACACACTCTCTCTCTCGCTCTGGGTCTTGTAAAAACCCACGAAAAAGACATCATCACGTAGATGCACAGACGTGCACGCACGCAGGCACACGCCAAAAAAAAACTATTATTTTTCAGGAGCCTGCATCTCGCTAACTTGACACGTTTTGCAGAAATTAATGGGAAGTAATCCTTCTAACCCTAGTTTACTGTTACAAAATGCTAAGAAAAGGAGGATATTTTAATAAATTCACAGGACAAACCAAGATACTTAATTTATCATTTAAACTGTACACTTTAGTCTGGAGAGGAAAGGAACATATTCAAGTGTCTCATATCTGTAACTCCTTCAGAACACAAAATATTAAGACAGAAGAACATACAGCCACAGATAAAGGATTATCTTCTCATGTAAAGCATAAGGAGCTGGTGGTAGACCTGAGGAGAGCTAAGGCACCGGTGACCCCTGTTTTCATCCAGGGGGTCAGTGTGGACATGGTGGAGGATCACAAATACCTGGGGATACCAATTGATAATAAACTGGACTGGTCAAGGAACACTGAGGCTGTCTACAAGAAGGGTCAGAGCCGTCTCTATTTCCTGAGGAGACTGAGGTCCTTTAACATCTGTCGGACGACGCTGAGGATGTTCTACGAGCCTGTGGTGGCCAGTGCGATCATGTTTGCTGTTGTGTGCTGGGGCAGCAGGCTGAGGGTAGCAGACACCAACAGAATCAACAAACTCATTCATAAGGCCAGTGATGTTGTGGGGATGGAACTGGACTCTCTGACAGTGGTATCTGAAAAGAGGATGCTGTCCAAGTTGCATGCCATCTTGGACAATGTCTCCCATCCACTATATAATGGACTGGTTGGGCACAGCAGTACATTCAGCCAGAGACTCATTCCATCGAGATGCAACACAGAGCATCATAGGAAGTCATTCCTGCCTGTGGCCATCAAACTTTACAACTCCTCCCTTGGAGGGTCAGACACCCTGAGCCAATAGGCAGGTCCTGGACTTATTTCCTGACATAATTTACATATTACTATTTAATTATTTATGGTTTATTACTATTTCATTATTTATGGTGCAACTGTAATGAAAACCAATTTCCCCCGGGATCAATAAAGTATGACTATGACTATGACTATTCTTAGTATCTCCCTTGAACCATGGCAGAATCCTGTTGACTGATATTACCCATTTTGCCAAAGCACACTATACAACTTCCAAACACATGCACAGCCTCCCCTCTATGGACTTGATCTCTACTTATTACTGCTTCAGTAAAGCAGTCAGCATTATGAAAGACACCACCCACCCCAAACATTTGCTCTTCTCTTCCATTGGGCAGAAGATACAAAAGCCTGAAAGCACATACCACCAGGTTCAAGGACAAATTCTATCCCTCTGTTATAAGACTCTTGGATGGACATCTGGTATGATAAGATAGACCTTGACCTACCTTGTTATAATCTTGCACTTTATTGTTTACCTGTGCTGCACTTCCTCTGTAGTTTTTATGCTTCATTTTGCATTGCTATTGTTTTACTTTGCTCTATCTCGATACGCTAACAATTTGATCTGTATGTAAAGTCTGCAAGACAAGCTTTTCAGAGAATCTTAACACGTGAAAATAATATAACGAATACCAACTCCAATATACACGATATACCTTCCATTGCTGCTTCCCTGTGTTCTCGTTCCTTTTCTTCAGCTCTTTCCTGGAGCTTCTTTTTATAAGCAGAAGTGACAAATGCATCTTTGTCCTCGTACTTCTCTCCTTCAGCCTCGCGTTCCTTTTGGATTTTCCGTTCCATCCTTCTATCTTGCTCCTTCTTGCGTTCATCGACAGCTCTCATCAGACTGTCAATGTACTTGGACTTTGTGAGGGATGGTATTGGGGAAAACAAGTAGTTTAGTTTTCAAAAAAAAAAAAATCCGTTTTTAAACATAATTTAAACACTAGTCCATAAGGGTTGACATTGGAAAATTCATTCAAGGTCTTTCATACAATCAAAGGATATACACAATTTATTGAATTTCTTTAATGAAAATGCATAATTTCTAGAAATTACCACAAAGGAAAATTACACTTCTTCCCAACTTGAAAAAAAAATTTAAAAAGCTGGCAGGAATAGTATATTGCAGAGGTTTGCCAATGTTCTCAGTGCTTTATCAGTGTATTTTCCTCCTGAACTCTGAGCTTAGTACTTTTCTCTGATTGTAAACTAATTATTTTAAGTAGATACTACAATGTCCACAGTTAAGCAAAATTTGGCTTAAAATCATTTTAAACTAATTTTATATTGTGGAGATAAGTAAAAGCAAATAAGCATGACTTGTTAAATATCTCTATAATAAAGTCATGATTTTAAAAAATTCAACATTTTAAAAGGGTAATAGATATTAAAGCAATACATTGCGAAGAAATCTATACCTCAAGAGATGATCGGCATTTTCTACAAATAAATTCCATCCACTTTGAACATCCCAGGCAATAGTTATTCATTGGATAAGGAAAAAGGCAAGTCGCACTAACTACTAAATCTATTAAACATTGTCCAATATCAAAATGGCCTATCTGCTTAAAACTTTGATCTGTATTTCATAGTCATAGTCATACTTTATTGATCCCGAGGGAAATTGGTTTACGTTACAGTTGCACTTTAAATAATTAAATAGTGATAAAACCATAAATAATTAAATAGCAATATGTAAATTATGCCAGGAAATAAGTCCAGGACCAGCCTATTGGCTCAGGGTGTCTGACCCTCCACGGGAGGAGTTGCAAAGTTTGATGGCCACAGGCAGGAATGACTTCCTATGACACTCTGTGTTGCATCTCGGTGGAATGAGTCTCTGGCTGAATGTACTTCTGTGCCCAACCAGTCCATTATGTAGTGGATGGGAGACATTGTCCAAGATGGCATGCAACTTCGACAGCATCCTCTTTTCAGATACCACCGTCAGAGAGTCCAGTTCCATCCCCACAACATCACTGGCCTTACGAATGAGTTTGTTGATTCTGTTGGTGCCTGCTACCCTCAGCCTGCTGCCCCAGCACACAACAGCAAATATGATCGCACTGGCCACCACAGACTCGTAGAACATCCTCAGCATCGTCCGACAGATGTTAAAGGACCTCAGTCTCCTCAGGAAATAGAGACAGCTCTGACCCTTCTTGTAGACAGCCTCAGTGTTCTTTGACCAGTCCAGTTTATTGTCAGTTCGTATCCCCAGGTATTTGTAATCCTCCACCATATCGACACTGACCCCCTGGATGGGAACAGGGGTCACCAGTGCCTTAGCCCTCCTCAGGTCTACCACCAGCTCCTTAGTCTTTTTCACATTAAGCTGCAGATAATTCTGCTCACACCATGTGACAAAGTTTCCTACCGTAGCCCTGTACTCAGCCTCATCTCCCTTGCTGATGCATCCAACTATGGCAGAGTCATCAGAAAACTTCTGAAGATGACAAGACCCTGTGCAGTAGTTGAAGTCCGAGGCGTAAATGGTGAAGAGAAAGGGAGACAAGACAGTCCCCTGTGGAGACCCAGTGCTGCTGATCACTCTGTCGGACACACAGTGTTGCAAGCACACGTACTGTGGTCTGCCAGTCAGGTAATCAAGAATCAATGACACCAGGAAAGCATCCACCTGCATCGCTGTCAGCTTCTCCCCCAGCAGAGCAGGGCGGATGGTGTTGAACGCACTGGAGATGTCAAAAAACATGACCCTCACAATGTTCGCTGGCTTGTCCAGGTGGGCGCAGACACGGTTCAGCAGGTAGACGAAGGCATCCTCAACTGCTAGTCGGGGCTGGTAGGCGAACTGGAGGGGATCTAAGTGTGGCCTAACCATAGGCTGGAGCAGCTCCAGAACAAGTCTCTCCAGGGTCTTCATGACGTGGGAGGTCAACGCCACTGGTCTGTAGTCATTGAGGCCGCTGGGGTGCGGCATCTTCAGCACAGGGACGAGGCAGGACGTCTTCCACAGCACAGGAACCCTCCGGAGCCTCAGGCTCAGGTTGAAGACATGGCGAAGTACTCCACATAGCTGAGGGGCACAGGCTTTGAGCACCCTGGTACTGACACCATCCGGGCCTGCAGCCTTGCTTGGGTTCAGACGTTTCAGCTGTCTTCTCACTTGTTCAGCTCTGAAGCCCACCATGGTGGTTTCGTGTGGGGAAGGGGTATAGTCATGAGAGCAGGGTGGGGGACTGTGAGGAGGGGTAGGAGGGGAGAGTGGAATATGTGTTGGTTGGGGGCCGACAACAGATGATTCATGTGGGGGATGGGCAGGGGCCACAATGTTTACTGCCAACTGATAAAAGAGCAATTACTTAACCAAAAGTTATCTGGTTGCTAATATACAATAGCAGACATATATGAGATTTTCCTCCAAGGAAGCATAAAACATTAAATACTCCGCAGGTTAGGAGCAGTTGTGGAGAGGAAAGAATATCAGAAAAGGCCACTGAGCTGGAATGTTAACTATTAAAATTTCTGATCTATCTGATTCTAAGTATTTGCAGTATTTAATTTAGCTATCAGACTCTGTCAGGTAAAACGTACAAGTGCAACGGCATGTTTTACTTTAATATGTCCCCAGCTAGCTGGTTTGTGAGTATATTAATCAAATGCTCTTAAAGAAAGAGGTAAGATGTGATGTGCAAAATCCCAAGAACTGGTTTGAGATGTGGTAGACACAAGAGAACCTCAACTGCACAAGTCTAAAATTATTTGACAGTTGGTACATCTACCTGTTTATTTGGACCAGTCAGTAATTTTGTGCTGTTTTCCAGTTTCTTCTGTTGAAGATCATCATAAACACTGTCATATTCATAGACTGTGGCATCCTCCGCCAATGCCTTCTGGATCTCCAATTTAGTCTATTTTAAAAAACACAAGATCAAGCATTTTTACTTACATTTGGTAGTTCACTGGGGAGGAAAAAAAATCATTATTTATTAATCAGTACATCAAATATTTACAAAGCACAACTGAAGAATATGTAAAGTATTTGTGGAGGTACAATTCTCCCTTTCCCTGCTCCATGCCCCAACAAATATAAATTTGTTTAAAGATAGAATATAAAAGGAGGTGCAAAAGATTTGTTGAGGGAATTACAAATTATCCTTGCCATTGGTAGAGAGAGCACAGCATAAAAGGCAGAGTCTGTGAACTGGAGAAGCCAAGCTATTGAAAGAGAAAGGCAAAGGCTAACTTAGCAGAATGGAATCAGGTCTGGTCAATCCCAACAAGCCAGATGGCAGAGGTGTTGGAAGAAGGTGTCAAGGCTGCTGAGGGTTCACCAGACAATAATAGCACCACAATCATAACTTGGTGCTATTTGAAGAATGTAAAAGATTCCACCCTCGGAATAGGACAAAACCAGCACTTGATTTCTGTGGAATGGGGACGAGCCATTATTAATTTGACTATACTAATTTATAAACAGCACTCTCCAAGTACTTTAGCCAACATTCATCTTTCAATCACCTAAAAAATTAACTCGTCTCTCTCATTTGCTGTTAGCTGCACCTTACTGCAGAAAATGCAGCTGATGCAGCTAAATACTGCAGCTATTTAGCCTATATCATTTTGTAATTAAGTGCATCAGCTGCATCAAGACAATGCTGATGAATCACGTAAATGATCTAGCCCAGCCTCCTTATGAGATCACCAACATTACAGAATCTCCTTTTCAGAGAATTTGATGTATTCTGTTATATTAAGAAATGTTTGACAGCATTAGATACAACAAAGGATACTGTACCCAACACCCTTCCAGCTAAAAGTTTTCACTCCAGAACTATCTGTATATCAGTCTGAGCTATTCCTGTATGAGAAGAGCACTGGCATCTATACAACAATGTGAAAGATGCCCACAATGCACAGTATGTCATGTCTGTAAAACTAATCTTGCTAACAGCCAACAATCAGTCAATATACTCTCAATATTCAGCTGAACATGGCTGGTGTGATTATAATGCTTTCCAACTTGCTAACAACTAGCTCACCAAAATCCAGTTTTTGTACCAACATGGCTATTCATCCCCAGAGCTCATCACTTGATATCGTCAGCATTCGATTGAATATGGCATCAAGAAGTTGAGAGTAAAATTGAAGTACATGGGCACCAAGAGATAAAACACCAAAAGCTAGAGTTGTACATATGTATGCAAGGAAGATTGGCTGTGGTTGTTCCAGGTCCTACTGAAGACGATCACTGCTGGAGGCCTTCAGGTCAATGTCCTAAACTATCTTTAGCTGTTTCATCCATGATCTTCTTTTTCTTCACAAGTCAGAAGTAGGAATATTTGGTGAATGTTGCTCAAAATGAAATTTTACCTGGAATTCTCTAGTGAATGAAGCATCACACAGGAGCTAGGTAGTAGCTATCACCAACACGAAAGTGCCTGATCATATCATCTACCCTGGACTCATAATGGCAATGCCATCATCATTTCCCCAACCCACCAAACCTGGAGCCATCATTGACCAGAAATTTACCACAGCCATAAAGCAGAACAGAAACTGTGTAGCAAGTAACTCAACTTCTGACACATACACCTTTTCCACTCCTTATATGCACTAGCCTCCCTGGTCCCTCACTTCAAACAACACTGAGCCTCAATACTAACCAGGACAAAGCAACCCAGATGTTTAACACTCTAACCAGCACCAAAGCACAGGTGACTAAAGGTGAAACTCTGTACAAAATGCAGTGCAATTATTCAACTCTCCAACATCATTTCTCAAACTAGGAACCTCTACCACAGGGAGCAAGGGTTTCAGATACATGGAAACACCTTCATCTGCAGATTCCCCGAATAGCACAGCATTAAGATTAGAGAATTTACTGTTTCATCATCAGTGGTTTTAAACTCTGGAATTCCCTACTCAGCAGTACCATGATCAGCTGGTTTGCAGCAGTTCAGAAGATGGTTCAGCACCACCTTCTCCAGGGACGGGCAAGTAATGGACAACAAACGCCAGATCTCAATGAAAGAAAGAATTACAAAAGCAATCATCATTGCGATTTTTTTGGGGGGGGGCACAACATGAAGAAGTATTCTAATTGCAATTTAAATAAACAGTAACTCCATCTTAAATGGATACGTGAAGAGCTTCCAGATTTATTTTAACATCACAGTAAATTACTTCCTTCTTCGTTTAGCAGATGCAAAGCTGCCTATCATCATGTTGTCAATGCAGCAACCTCAGAAATGATAAATTCTATATAATCAATTCACTAATATATACGTCTGCACATTAATAGATGTTGATGCTACACATGTACCTCTCATTGTAGTGACATCAGTGAATACAACCAGGATTTTCTCTTTGGATCCATATCGGATCATATCATACCTATTCCTATTAGACAAAACTAATTATAACAGTACAGAACTTTCCTGAACTGTACAAATTTTTAGAAGGTGAAGCGTGGTTGATATAGGATGATAGACAAGTCTTCAACTTCCAAATTTCAGAAATTGTGAATTCTCCATTCTCCAATGTGAATATGATCCCTTAAATACAGATTTAAATTTCAGCCACAAATGTTTAACAGCTCAACATTATTTGCGTATCAGTTATAGAGATTCCATGCGCTTCACCTTAATACTTAATTAATATGTTTCCATTTATACTTTTAGCATTCATTTTTGTAAGTTGCTTGATAACATACAAGATCAGAACTTTTTAAAGGGACATACCTACTACTTGAGAATATAATTTCTCAAAATCAACAGAACCACCCAAATCCTAAAGCCATAATGCAACCATAAAATTCTTTAATCTACCCTAGTACATACTCCAGTGTCTAAAATGTAGATGCACTGATGCTTGCTATTAATTAGCAAGGGAACATTAAAATCATTTTGTGTGTGTTTTGAATGCCTCATACTATTTTCCTGTTGAAGTCTTGAATATCAAGGAATCGGATAAGGTAATTCCAGGGGTGATTCTCTTTAAAGGGAACATTAATTTCTGGGTGTCTCTTATACACATGACAACGTCATCAGCATTCACAAAAAAGATTTACTTAAATTGGTATGAAAATATACAATCTGCAATTTTCACTCTCAGTCCAACAAAATGAAAAACATGCACCAAGGAGCAACACAGTACAGTAGTGGTTAGTGCATCACTTTATAGTGCCATCTGTAACATCAGGGCTCAATTCCCAATGCTGTATGTAAGGAGTTTGTATGTTCTCCCTGTGACCATGTGGGTTCCTTTGGGTGTTCCAGTTTGCTACCACATTCCAAAGATATGGGCGTGCCATGATGACACTGGAAGTGAGGGAGCACTTGCCTAGCACAATACTCACTAAACCGATTTGACACAAATGACATTTCACTGTATGTTTTGATGTACATGTGACAAATAAAGCTAATCTCTCTATCCCTGCTAATCATTTGTCAGTAAAATTACAGCTCCTGTGATATCAATATTCACATCTCCCATTGTGTATGGGTTACCGATGATCGACTTATCACAGTCTCAGACCACTTTCTTTAGAGACGATGCGTATGTGAAAGTGAACATAATGATGATATATATATATATATACCTCCTCCCACTTATCCTTCATTCATATCAGCCTACCACTGATGTTGGTGGTCTTTTGTTCTATATTCCATGGAGATCAGTGGCAATGACACTGCAGCCATGATCTCTGTATACAACTGCCATTTAGAATTTTGCAGGTTATATTTAAGTGAATGGAAACAGAGGTTAAAAACAGACAACTGATTTTAAAAGCTAATTTTTACAAACTTATTTGTTTTTAAGATCAAGTATAGCATCTATTTTGCATCTCGTTATGGGCAGATTTAATCACCGAACATAAATGCAATACAAATTAAACCAACCTACCATGCTATAGGATTCTATTTTAGTTTAGATTTTCTTGCAATTGTTTATATTTACTTTCAATTCTCCATCTTTTCTCCTTCATACTTGTAACATAGCCACAGATGAAATGTTTGAAATTTAAATTTCAATACCCATTTTATACCAGCTGTACTGAAATTCTATTTTATTTAATTGAATAATCATAATTCGTTAATAACAAATTTGTTTAAAATTGTTAACAATGCATGCTATTGTCATTTAAGTATGTATGATGCTGTACCTGCTTCATCATTCTTTTCTTCAGCGACTCCTTCTGAAGATTCTCATTGACTGATGTCTGCAAAGACATAATAAATATGCTGAACAATACTTAATCATATGCCCTGTAGATAACTGCTCAAAATTTAAAGACTGAAGTAACTGCAAGTGACCCTGACCTTTTTTCATTATTTCACATTTTTACCATAAGACCAAAAGGCATAGAAGCAGAATGAGGCCATTCAGTCCATCAAGTTAGCTCTGCCATTTCATCATGGCTGATCCAAGATCCCATTAAACTCCATACACCTGCCCTCTCACCATATCCCTTGATGCCCCAATCAATCAGGAACCTATCAACTTCCACTTTGAATATACCCCTGGACTTGGCCTCCACTGCAGTCTGTGGCACAGCATTCCACAGATTCACCACTCCATAGCTAAAGAAAAAATCCTCCTTTCTTCTGTTCTAAAAGGTTGCCTCTCAATTTTGAAGCTGTGCCCTCTAGTTTTGGATACCTCCAACAGAGGAAACATCCTCTCCACATACACCTTATCTAGTTCTTTCAATGTTCGTTAGGTTTCAATGAGATCCCTACACATTCTTCTAAATTCCAGTGAGTACAGGCCCAAAGCTGCCAAACACTCCTCATATGTTAACCCCTTCATTCCCAGAATCATCCTCATGAACCTCCTCTGGACTCTCTCCAATGACAACACATCCTTTCTGAGATATGGGGCCCAAAACTGTTGTCAATACTCCCAAGTGCGGTCTGACTAGTGTCTTATAAAGCTTCAGCATTATCTCCTTATTCTTATATTCTAATCCCCTTGAAATAAATGTCAACATTGCATTTGCCTTCTTTACCACAGACTCAACCTATAAATTAACTTTCTGCGAGTGTTGCACGAGGAATCTTAAGTCCCTCTGCACCCCTGATGTTTGCATTTTCTCTCCATTTAGGTAACCGTCCATACTATTGTCCTTTCCATCAAAATGCATTTTCATACATTTCCCAACACTGTATCCATCTGCCATTTGTTTGCCCGTCCTCCAACCTGTCTAAGTCCTGCTGCAATCGCATTGCTTCCTCAGCACCATCTTCTGCTCCACCCATCTTCATATCATCTGCAAACTTTGCTACAAAGCCATCAATTCCACTATCTAAATCATCAACAAACAATGTGAAAAGTAGTGGTCTCAATACTGACCCCAGAGGAACAACACTAATCACTAACAGCCAACTAGAAAAGGCCCCCAGTATTCCCACTCGTTGCCTCCTGCCTGTCAGCCATTCCTCTACTCATGCTAATATCTTTCCTGTAACACCATAGGATTTTATCTTAAGCAGCCTCATGTGAGGCACCTTATTAAATACCTTCTGAAAATACAAGTAAATGATATCCACTGCCTCTCCTTTGTCCACCCTGGATGTTACTTCCTCGAAAAATTCCAACAGATTTGTCAGGCAAGATTTCCCTTTACAGAAACCATGCCGACTTTGACTTATTTTATCATTAGTCCCCAAGTATCCTGTAAACTTGTCCTTAAACATAGAAAACATACAGCACAATACAGGCCCTTCAGCCCACATTGCTGTGCCGAACATGTACTTTCCTTAGAAATTAGCTAGGGTTACCCATAGCCCTCTATTTTTCTAAGTTCCATGTACCTATCCAGGAGTCTCTTAAAAGACCCTATCGTATCCACCTCCACCAGCCCATTCCATGCACTCACCACTCTCTGTGTAAAAAAACATACTCCTAACATCTCCTCTGTACCAACTTCCAAGCACCTTAAAACTGTGCCCTCTCGTGATAGCCATTTCAGCCTGGGAAAAAGCCTCTGACTATCCACACGATCAATGCCCCTGATCAGCTTATACACCTCTATCAGGTCACCTCTCATCCTTCGCCGCTTCAAGGAGAACAGGCCGAGTTCACTCAACCTTTCCTCATAAGACTTGCCCCCCCAATACAGGCAACATCCTTGTAGATCTCCTCTGCATCCTTTCTATAGTTTCCACATAACTTCCTGTAGTGAGGTGACTAGAACTGAGCACAGTACTCCAAGTGGGGTCTGACCAGAGTCCTATATAGCTACATTACCTCTCGTCTCTTAAACTCAATCTCATGGTTGATGAAGTCCAATGCTCCGTACGCCTTCTTAACCACAGAGTCAACCTGCGCAGCAACTTTGATTGTCCTATAGACTTGGACACCAAGATCCCTCTGATCCTCCACACTGCCAAGAGTCTTACCATCAATACTATATTCTGCCATCATATTTGACCTACCAGAATGAACCACTTCACACTTATCTGGGTTGAACTCCAAGTGCCACTTCTCAGCCCAGTTTTGTATTCTATCAATGTCCCGCTGTAACCTCTGACAGCCCTCCACACTATCCACAACACCCCTAACCTTTGTGTCATCTGCAAATTTACTAACCCATCCCTCTACTTCTTTATCCAGGTCATTTATAAAAATCACGAAGAGAAGGGAACCCAGAACAGAACCCTGAGGCACATCACTGGTTCACCGAGCTCCATGCATAATATGACCCGTCTACAACCACTCTTTGCCTTTTGTGGGCAAGTCAGTTCTGGATCCACAAAGCAAGGTCCCCTTGGATCCTATGCCTCCTTTCTCAATAAGCCTTGTATGGGGTACCTTATCAAATGTCTTGCTGAAATCCATATACACTACATCTACTGCTCTAACTTCATCAACGTGTTTAGTAACATCCTCAAAAAATTCAATTAGGCTCGTAAGGCACCACCTGCCTTTGACAAAGCCATGCTGATTATTCCTAATCATATTACACCTCTCCAAATGTTCATAATTCCTGCCTCTCAGGATCTTTTCCATCAACTTACCAACCTAACAATTTCCCAACAACTGAGGTTAGGCTAACTGACCCATAATTTCCTCTCTTTTGTCTACTTCCCTTCTTAAGGAGTGGAGAGTCATTTGCAATTTTCCAGTCCTCCAGGACCATGCCAGAAAGATTGTGACCAATGCATCCATCATCTCTTCAGCAACCTCTTTCAGGACTCTAGGACATAGCCCATCTGGTCCAGGTGATTATCCACCTTAAGACCTTACAGTTTGCCCAGCACATTTTCCTTTGTAATAGCAATGGCACTCATTCCCGCTCCCTGACACTCATGGACCTCTAGCATACAGCTATTGTCTTCCACGGTAAAGAATGAAGCAAAGTACTTATTAAGTTCATTTGCCATTTTGTTGACCCTCATTACTACCTCACCAGCATCATTTTCCAGTGGTCCAATATCAGTTCTCAACTCCCTTTTATTCTTTTAGAAAAAAACTTTTAGTATCCTTCTTTATATTATCAGTTAGTTTGCCCTCATATTTCATCTTTTCTCCTCTTAAAAGCTTTTTCTAGTTTTTTAGTTGAATTAAAAGATTCCCAATCACCCAATTTCCTACTCACTTTTGCTACCTTATATGCCCTTCCCTTGGCTTTTATGCAGTCCTTAACTTCCAATAACAGCAATGGTTGTCTAGTTCTGCCATTTGAGAACCACTTCCTCTGTGGGACAAATCTATTCTATGCCTTGTGAACTGTTTCCAGAAACTTCAGCCTCCTCTGTTCTGCCAGTATCTCCCTCTAATCCACCTGGGAAAGCTCCTCTCTCATGCCTCTGTAATTTTTTTATTCCACTGCAATACTGATACATGTAACCTATTACTTCTCCCTCTCAAATTGCAGTACGAACTCAATCATTATAATCACTGCCTCCTAAGGATTCCTTTACGTTAAGCTGACTAATAAATCTGGGTTATTACACAACACCCAATCTACGACAGCCTTTCCCCAGTAGGTTCGAGCACAAGCTGTTCTCAAAAGCCACCTCATAGGTGTTCAACAAATTCCCTCTCTTGCGATCCAACACCAAACTGATTTTCCCAATCCCCTTGTATGTTGAAGTCCCCCATTACAATTGTGTCATTACCCTTATTACATGCCCTTTCCAGCTCCCTTTGCAATCTCAACCTCACATCCTGGCTACTATTTGGAGGCCAATATATGACTCCCATAATGTTTTTTTTTGTCCTTGCAGTTTCTTAACTCCACCCACAAAGACTCAACATTCTCTGACCATATGTCACCTCTTTCTAAAGGTGTACTTCCATCTCTTACCAATACAGCCACACCACCACCTATCCTTTCTTTCTTTTCTTTTCAAATCTTTTTATTGTGTGTGTGTGTGTATATATTATATATATATATGAAAAATAACATGAGTACATCGAAGTAACAGCACTTACAATGCCTCAAAAAAAACCCCATCATCTTAAAGATTGAAAACAAAATTTTGTGATAACAAAAACAAAACCTACTAAGCAGGGAAGTGAGAAAAAAAAGAGAACCCATTAGGTGTCCCCAGAGCCATGCGTCATACAAAAAGCTTCTAAAAATAAACATCAAACCGCCAGCAAGAAAAGAAAATATACTAAAAGAGTTTACAATTAGATCGTGAAAGAATTATATCAATTAACTCAAATAATAACAAGCAAATGAGCCCCATCTTTTCTCAAAATCAAATAAAGTTTCAACGGTTCGACTTCTAATTTTCTCCAAACTAAGACATAGCATCACTTGAGAGAACCATTGTGACAAAGTGGGAGCTGATGTATCCTTCCACTTCAACAAAATGGCCCTCCTAGCTATCAATGTAACAAATGCAATAACATGTTGGTCAGACACAGAAATACCATGAATATTTTGAGGAACTATTCCAAGAAGCACAGTTAATTTGTTAGGTTGTAAATTAATTTTAAGTGCTTTAGAAATTGTTGAGAAAACCAACTTCCAGAACTGTTCCAATATAGAACAAGACCAAAACATATGTGTCAGTGTAGCTATCTCAGTTTTACATCTATCACAATGACTATCAACATTAGGAAAAATTTTAGAAAGTCTCTCCTTTGTCAAATGATAACGATGTACAATTTAAAATTGAATCAATGAATGGTTAGCACAAATTGAAGAAAAGTTAACCAACTTCAATATCCGCATCCAATCCTCCGTCATAAAAGTCAAATTAAGTTCCTTTTCCCAATCCTGTTTAATCTTAGACAAAGGACGCTTATCCCATTGTAATAATAAATTATAAATTTTTCCAATAGAACCCTTAATCAAAGGATTCATACTCATAATAGTATCTAACAGGTCAGCCTCCAATATGTAAGGGAAATTACTTAAATATTTTTGTAAAAAATGTCTAACTTGAAGGTATTGCAAAAAGTGTGAATATGAAAGAAAATATTTATCAGTTAATTGTTCAAAGGACATCAATCTACCTTCTTTAAATAAATCCAGAAAATAATTAATACCTTTATTTTTCCAAAGTAGAAAAATTGGATCACTCAAAGAAGGCTTAAAAAAGTAATTTCGGTAAATTAAACTACAAAGTTTAAATTTTGTAAGATTAAAAGAATTGCGGAACTGGAGCCAAATTTGTAAAGAATACTTAACCATAGGATATAAGTTTAAATTAACAACTTTACCTAATTGCATAGGTAAAGGAGCCCCCAATAACGAAGTTAAATAAAACTGTTTTACAACTTTTAGTTCCAGGTCTACCCAAATTGGCCGATCAGTCTTATCAACCCAGTATAACCAAAGAGACATATATCTCAGATTAACAGCCCAATAATACATTCTAAAATTAGGCAAAACAAGACCTCCATCCTTTTTCAATTTTTGTAAATGACATTTACTAATTCTTGGTCTTATATTATTCCAAATAAGAGATAAAATAATAGAATCAATCCGATCAAAAAACAGGAATATTCTGAAATAAATATAAAAATTTCGGTAGAATCATCATTTTAACTATATGAATACGACCAACAAGTGAAAATGTAAGTGGACTCCATCTACTAAATAAATACTTCATAGAGTCTACTAAGGGAACAAAATTAGCTTTATAAAGATCCTTATATTTTTTAGTAATTATAATACCTAAATATCTAAAAGAGTCTGAAACTTTGAAAGGAGTATTATCGTATATAGAAACAGAATCATTTAAAGGAAATAATTCACTTTTACTAAAATTAATTTTATATCCTGAAAAACCTCCGAATTCATTAAATAATTTTAACAGGGCAGGAATGGATTCGTCAGGGTTAGATATATAAACCAATAAATCATCAGCATAAAGAGAGACCTTATGCATGGTCTCATTCACAAATATCCCATGGATATTTTTAGCCTCACGAAGAGCAATAGCAAGGGGTTCTAATATTAAATTAAACAACAAAGGACTTAATGGACAGCCTTGCCTTGTTCCCCATGAAAGCTGTATCCTTTCAATACTAAGTACATCCTTTGATGTTAAGCTCCCAAATATGACCTTCTTTCAGCTATGACTCAGTGATGCTCCCAAAGTCATACCGGCCAATCTGTAATTGCGCTACAAGTTTGTCCACCTTATTCCAAATTCTTACATGTATTTAAATACAGCACCTTCAGTCCTGCATTCTTCGCCTTTATAAATTTTGTCTCTGTGGTACAACTTAACTCTGCGCTCTGTCTGCAGTTCTACCCAATTATTGGCTTACCCATCCTTACTGTCATATTACATATTACATCATCTACTTGTAAACCTGCTGGCTTATCCTCAGCTCTAGCATACTGGTTCCCATATCCCTGTCATGTTAGTTTACCCCTTATATAATAGCAGAAACACAGACTGCGAGGATGAGAAAGAAAAAAGTGTAACTATTTTCAAAAAAAAAGCTCAACTGTTGACAGTGAAGATTGTCTGTATAGAAAGCCCGTTATGCAGACCATAAAACAACCAAAATGCTCAGATTCCAAACACTGACTATCCCCAGGATACTGTATCTAATTTTCAATAAAAGCACTGGGTGCATTGTGAAATACAAACGTAATTTATTTTAAGATGAAAGCAATGCTTATTACAAAATAGAATCACAACAGCCAATGGAGACATAAACATTCAAAGTAGTATCTGAATTTCGTTATGACACTAATTACATATAGGAACACAGGTTAGAAAATGAAATTATTGGCATAAATGAACTAATGCTTCCATTAAAACTAATAGCTGCACATTACTATATTAAGCATCTATAAACTAATTATGGGACTGTATCAAGTCTACAGTCACATTCAATAGTAATAGACAGCCATGGTCATTCAATTTCAAACTTGTCTTTAACATTGCATACAAGCCATTTGTTAAAGAAACCAAATACTGCACTTTAATAAAATGTACAATACTTTAGAAAAAATTTTAACATGTTCAATTCTTTTAATAGCCTTTCACTTTCATACCACTATGATGATTTAATCTCCATGTTGTAGATGCTAGGAGGCGGGGTGGAAAGGAAGTGTAAGGCATTCCTTCCCTCCACTAGCTTGCAAGGTGTAGTACCTGCTTAGCCCTCCCCCAATCAGGGTCACGTGAAGCCATGGGAGCAGGTGGTGGATGGTCATATGAGCAGCTAGTGCGTATCACAAGTCCTAGTTATGCGATCACTGACACCAGGTAGACAAACTCTGAAGACTGATAATGGCTGGGGTCACTTGTCTTGTAATAAGCAGAAATGAGCAACAGCAAACCACTTCTGTAGAACAAAAAATTCCAAGAACAATCATAGTCAAAGTACATGATTGCCCACATCATTCAACACAACATATAATGAAGAAAATGTTGTAGATGTAAAAAAGAAAATCAGGACATTCTAATCCCATGGACACCAATGACTATAGTACAAAATATTTTACTGACTATAAAGTACTTTGGGGCTTTCTGGAAGATGTAAAAGGTATTATGCAAGTAAATATCCTTTAATTTGTGAAAAAGTCAAGCAATTATATAAATAATTAGGCAGCAACTGGATTATACTTTGCACAAGTATATATCAATGTCTGAGGTTCCAAGACCCTCAACTTAATTTCTTAACTGTAGAAATAACAATAGGTGTCAACATCAAATAAAATTTTGAAATAATATTCTAACTCTGATGGGCATCTGTTATAGTACAGCATTTTATAGTCTAGTTCACATTTCACTTTTATGGCCATCCTCTAAAAAAAATTAAAAAACACTAATTTCCTTTGATTTAAATCTTCATAAATCGTCTTCAATGAAGGATGTGATTGTACTGGAGAGTGCAGAGGAGATTTACCAGGATGTTGTCTGGGATGGAAGGTTTTAGGTGTGAAGAGAGGCTCATTTTGCTTTGACAGAGCAGAGGGGATGAGGGGGACCTGACAGTAGTGTACAAGAATATGAAAAGCATAGATAGGATAGACAGTGAAATTTTTTTCACTACAATGGAAGTTCTTAAATCTAAAGGGCATAGATTTAAGGTAAGGAATAACAAGATTAGAGGGCATCTTATGGACTCCCCCCCCCCCCCACCAAAGAGAGTGGCTGCAACCTGGATTGCACTGCCCAAGAAGGTGGTGGAGCAGGCATTCTCACAACAGAGGTGCATCAGGATGTGCAGTTGAAATGCCAAAGCATCATTAGCTATGGACCAACTGCTCATTAATGGAATTAGATTGTTATGTGATGGTTGGCATGGACATGGTGGGCTGATGAAATTTGAGTTCAATGAGTACAGAAATCAACACCAATGTCATTGTTAACGTACCAGAAAAAGACAAGGAACAAAAACGGACTGTTCCAAATACCTCACAGATAGTCATCATAGCTTGTGTCAAGCCCCAAGCCAAACCTCTGACTACAGAAAATAAATGGAGTTGTTAGAGAAGTTGCTCAATGCTAGGACAAGTTCAGCCAGACAAATGAGTGTGCTGTTTGTAGAGGGGAGCTGATTAGGTGTCTGTTCAAGGAAGCGGAAGGCATTCAGATCAACTATTAATGGAATGGAGAATTGAAATGTGATGGACAGGGGAAGAAAATTATATAAAAGGCTAATGTAATGCTATTCTTTGTAAAATAGAGCAGGAAAAGTAATACTATAGCTATGGCAATCCTGTATTAAAACATATACAATAAGTAGCTTTGGCCACACATCTTAGAGTGAATATAGTAATGCTGCAGGCGGAGCAAGGCAGAATTAAGAGAATAGTAGTTCTAGGGGTTAAATTTCAAGAAGAGAATACACAAACCAGCACAGCATTCATTAGTACAAGGAAGATTACAGGGTGATTTGAATGAAGCCCTCAAGAATCTATGGGACAAACTAACAAGAGTGGGTAGAAACTATTTCCATTAGTTTGTGTGTATAAGAAGATAACATAAGAACACAAGGCACAATATACTGGAGAAACTAAGCAGACCAGCTTTCACTTTATTAATCTAGCGTCCTCCCCCTTCCTTTCCAATCCTGATGAAGGGTCTCAGCCTGAAATGTTCACTGCTTATTCCTTTCCATAGATACTACCTGACTTGCTGAGTTCCTTCAGCGTTGTGTGTGTGTTACTCTGGATGTCCAGCAATACAGAATCTCGTGAATAAGAACAAAAGAAATAGGAGCAGGAATAGGCTACCTGGCCTGTCTAGCCTGCTCCTCCATTGAAATAGAACACAGCTTATCTGGCCATGGATTTAGCTGCACTAACCTTCCTTATCCCCTCAAGCATTAATTCCCCATCCATGCAAAGATCCATCTAAGATATGGAACTACAATTAAAAGTTAGAGATAAGTATCTGAGAAAAGAAACTTGTCAACATTTCCACATGCACAGAAAACAAGAAATTAGGGATAAAAACTCAAAGTGCTATAAACACCCAGTAGTCAAGCATCTGAGGAAAGAGAAATGGACCCAATGTCTGATCATCAGAATTTTGAATGAGAAAGCAAGTTAATTTTTAAGTTGCAGTGGAGGTTGAGGAAGCCTTAGAGAGGAAGGACAAACTCTCTTTTCACTGACACTGCATGATCTCCTGATTTTTTTTCACTATTTTCTGATTTCTTTATTTTTAATGTCTACAGTTCTTTTCATTTCATTAGCATGAGGTGTCCACAAATTACTGTAAGCTTACACTGAAGAACACAGTTATGGTGGACAGCTTGAAGAAGATGCAGGTAACTCCTGCTCTGTCTAGTCTATTAACTGACCTTGGACTCAGGACAGCTGGTGTTTACAGGATTCCCTGTGAATGCGGAGCACCATATATCAGCCAGACAAGCCCATGGCGGAAACCTACGTCAAAAAGCATAGGAGGTATATCCGCTTGGGTTACCCAGAGAAATCAGCAGTAGCAGAACACTGCATTCACAATAGCCATACGATTGATTTCGAAGATACAAAACTACTGCGCCATGTCAGTGGCTTTTGGGTCCACCTAATGAAGGAAGCCATTGAAATAAAACTAGAGGAAAAGAATTAACGAAGATGAAGGTTTCGCTCTAAGAAAGAACTAGAATTTGATTGTAAACCAGGTGGCACAGTGGAAACCTAATTGGATGAGGACTAACCAATCAGAAGGGATAGACAGGCATCATCCCTAATGAAGATGGCAGAGTTTGTCATCAAAAGATTTGAAGAAGGAAACCCGAGAAGAGTTTATTCATCATTTATGCTGGAAAAGCATTTCAGTACACTGAAATGTCTGCCCAAAGCTAAATCTTAGAATAAATCATTAATCAGCTGTTCAAAAAACAAATTTCAGTAACAAAATAATAAAAATTCAACCATAACTTTTATAATTTTAGCTTTTATCATTTTTCAAATTTACGATTGATCTTTTTTATTCTGCTCTATTCTATGAAATAATCAAACCTATATTAAAGGCTGTTTCAAAAATGCTTGCAATCCAATCTTTACTTTCATTTTTGTAGATAATATTTTGCCTCACCTCCTTAGAAGAACACTAGTGCATCATTCACTGGAAGATCTTAAAAGAAAAATATTAACTATTGCAAAGATGGGAAGCACAAAACAACATTTGCAGAAAAAACACTAATCCTAACATTATGATTCTTTGAGAAGGATATTTGTAGCATGTAAAAGCCAGCCAATTTCTTACAACTACACCTAGATAAAATACATTTTAATAAAGAATTTTCTAAATCAAGTTGTGATTTCGCGCATGAGATAATTGTGTACTATGCAGATATTAAAATGGGATCAGCTAAATTTCTATACTGGTTCAAGATTTAATTAAATGCTTCAAGTTCTGGAATAATTCAGTACAATAAAGCAATCGTGAAGAAGACAGACAAGTGGAAGATAGCATCACCAACCAAGCATTTTAATAACACAAGTATTTATGTCAAAGCAAAATGAGAAACATAAATAAGACTGTATTTGTTTACTGCCCCGGGAATATCAAATTCATTTAATAAGTTTATGCAGCATATTAAATGATGAAACCGATAAAAGACAAAGGCACAAAAAATAATTTTTTTGCTAAATGCTATAAAATCCAATCCTATCATGATAAAACAGTTATAATCCTGCCTTCCATTTCATTGCATAGATTTGGGATTAACCCTGCTTGCCAAAGTTCCTTCATGTCCTCCTATTGCCCTCCTAATTTCTTAAATTCTCTCTTACACCCCTTATAAATCACAAAGGACTCACTCAAAACCAGAACACCTATACCTGACATAGAGTGGTGGTATGAATTTTGTGAACCCAGTAGTATTTTCTCTATTTCTGCATAAATATGAGCTAAAATGTGATCAGATCTTCACGCAAGACCTAAAACTAGATAAAGAGAACAGAATTAAATAGGGAGGGGAGGGGAGAGAACGTCGACTCAGACCATGAGAGGCCTGCGTCGGGCATTTTCATGCCTTACAAGGTCAGAATTAAATAAGTAACACAAAAACATTATACTTGTTCATTTATTTATTGAAGTTGGATAATGCAACAAGACAAGAGTAAATCAACAACAGACTGGATTAAAAAGAAGAAAATTAATGTTCTGGAATGGCCGAGTCGAAGTCCTGACCTTAATCCTATAGAAATGTTGTGGAAGGACTTGGAGCAAGCAGTTCGTGGAACGAAGCCCAACAACATCCCAAAGTTGATGCAGTTTTGTAAGGAAGAATGACCTAAAATTCCTCCAAGCTGATGTGCAGAACTGATGAACAGTTACCGGAAATGTTTGGTTGAATTTACTGCTGTACTAGGGGGGTCACACCAGTTATGGAAAGCAAAGGTTCACATACTTTTTCCAACAAATACATATAATATTGGATAATTATTCTCAATAAATAAATGAACAAGTATGTTTTTTGTGTTATTTATTTAATTGGGATCTCTGTATCTAGTTTTAGGACTTGCATGAAGGCATGAAGACATGATCACATTTAGGTCATGCGCTGGTCGTGCATGCAGCCTGGTACAGCCGTTCTGATCTATTCTTACTTTCTTCTTACTTTTTAATTTACGTTATTCTTTGTATTTTTTTTCTCACGGTAACACATCGAAGCTGCACCCTCTCTAACATGCTGGTAGAGAGAGTTTTATTTGGGTTTTCTTTAGCGCTGGAAATGGTTACATCCCGACATGCGGGACAGAAGCAAGGTCGCATTGTGTATTTCAAGGACCAGCAAAGACCGGCCGGCTTAGCGAACAGAGCGGTGGACACCCCTGCTGAAATCCGGAGGAAAACAGAGGGGGATCACAAAGCCGAGAAAAGAGGACTGGGTCGAGACACACAGACTTTTGGAGAAGAGGAGTTCGGCGGGTAATACCATTCCGACTGACCGGAAGTGCACTAAGCGGTAAGCGTAAAGGAGTTCGGTGCTTACTGTTCTGGCTAACAACGGATGGTGCAATCCGGGTTATATTACGATCGAGGAACGTGTTTGCAGACTGGATATTGAACTTTTTACTGTTGGACTTCGGCCACATTCCACTGTGATACAACACTTGGCAGCACGGGAGGTCGTTCCTCCCTGTGGCTATCGAACGTGCAGCTCCTCCCGTGGAGGGTCAGACACCCTGAGCCAATACACTGGTCCCGGACTTATTTTCCATCTGGCATAGTTTGCATTTTGGTGTTTGATTGTTGGGGTTTTTTGTATTGCTATATTTACGCTCTATTCTTGGTTGGTGCGGCTGTAACAAAACCAAATTTCCCTCGGGATTAATAAAGTATATCTATCTATCTATATTGAGACTTTATTTTTAACTGTGCTTATGGTCTGTTCTTTATCAAATTATGGTATTGCTTTGCACTGCTGTAACTATATGTTATAATTATGTGGTTCTGTCAGTGTTAGTTTTTGGTCTGTCTTGTTTTCTGTGATATCACTCCAGAGAAACATTGTATCATTTCTTAATGCATATATGCATTTCTAAATGACAATAAAAGAGGACTGAGTGTTCTCATAATCTAATCTAATATTTATGCAGAAATAGAGAAAATTCCATAGGGTTCACAGACTTTCTAGCACCACTGTACATACGATTCCTTTGTATTCCTGATCAAACCTTCAATTTTCTTTATAAATCAAGGTTCCTTAAATTTACAATTTTGCTTCTTACCCTTTAAGGATAATACTGACATTGAGCTCTTGCTATCTTGCTTTTAAACACACTACCCACCTACCCTTAACCAAACGTATTGGATGCTGTTTTTCTCTCTAGCAGCTCCTCTCAATCTACTTCAGAATCAGAATCAGGTTTAAAATCACTGGCATATGTCGTGAAATTTAATGTTCTGCAGCAGTAGTACATTGTAATAAAAATCATCATCATGTGCCATACTCTGCCAGAGCCTCAGTGACCACTTTCTTCCACTGCGATCTGTTGGCAGTCAAACCTCTTGCATCTCTGGCGGTGATGCTGGTCCACTTCTTGGTGTTGTCGATCTAGGTTGTCCTCTGTCTGCCTCGGGAGTGGCTTCCTTCTACTCTGCCTTCAAGCACAGTGCGTTCCAGTGTGTCATCAGTTCTTGAGATGTGTCCAAAATAGTGAAATTTCCTTTGGATGACAGTTTCCAGGAGTACTGGTTTCGTGCCAGTCTTTTCTAGGATGAAATTGTTGGATCTCCTCCCAATGTATGACACCCTGAGGATCCGTCTGTATGTCCACATCTCAAATGCTGTCAACTTCTTTTCATCAGCTGCTTTTAGGGTCCATGTTTCACAGCCATATAGGGTTCCTGGCCAGACGAGACTCTTGAGGAGGCGTATCTTGGTGTCAGTGCTCACAGATCTATCTTTCCAGTTGCCCCAGAGTTTGGTAGTGCTTGTGCGTGCCATTGCTAGCCTTTGCCTTATTTCCTTTCTGCATTCGTTTGTGTCATTTAGTTCTGCGCCAAATATATAAAGGAGGACAATTGTTTGATCTTGTCGTTTCCGATGTAGATGTCAGCTTGAATTGCAGTTTTGCTTATCACCAAAACTTTGGTCTTTTTGCCATTTATCAGCAATCCAAATTCAGCAGAGACTTTTGCAACATTATTGAGTAGTGCTTATAGGTCTTCGTCTGTTGTGGCTAGAAGGGCTGTGTCATCTGCATATCTCAAGTTACTGATGGTTCTTCCTCCTATTTTAATGCCAGTGTTGTCTGGAGTTGCAAGTCTCATGATCATCTCAGTGTAGATGTTAAAAAGGTGTGGAGAAAGGATGCGGCCTTGGCGGACTCCTTTCCCATTGCAGAATGCTTCAGTCTCGCCAGACGTGGTCCGAAGGCTGGAGGATTGCGTAGCATACCGTGATTCTAGAAGAGCCACTAGGTGTGGTGCCACGCCCAGTTTAATCATTGTCATCCACAGTTTGGTGTATTGGACAGAGTCAAACGCCTTTAAGTAGTCTATGAAGCAGATGTACAGGGGGTATTGACCTCTCTCATTTTCCCCATTATTGGGCACATGTTGAAGAGCTGGTCCCTGGTACCTCGGCCACTCCTGAAGCCAGCCTGTTTGAGTGCAATTTCTCTATGTACTTCTTTAGTCTCTCAGGGACGATTATGAGTAGAATCTTGCTGGCGTGTGATATCAATGCAATTGTTCTGTAATTACTGCACTGCAGGAGGTCCCCTTTCTTGGGAATTGGAATGTAGGTTGATTTCCACCAGTCTGTTGGCCATTTGCCAGTCTTCCAGATGGCGCAGACAATGCGGTGCAAGATGTGGACCATTGAGGAGTCAGTTGCTTTCAGTAGTTCTGCTGGATTGTGTTGTCTGGACCAGGTGCTTTATTCTTTTTAATCTTCTCGATTGCTCTTTCTACTTCTGACAGTAGTGGCTGTGGTTCATGTTCTAGTGTTGTCCAGTCAATGGCTTTGTCACGGCTTTCTTTCTCGTGATTTTCACAGAGTTTCTTGGTGTACTCGAGCCACCTTTCCCTCACATCTGCATCTTCTGTCAGAATTTTCCCTTCGTCATTTTTGATTACACCAATTCTTCGTGTGAAGGTGCCAGTAAGTTCTTTAACTGCAGCATAAACTATCTTGCTGTTGCCTTTGTTGGCCTCATTTTCCATGTTGGAGCACAAGAAAAACTTCACCTTCTCATTGATGAAATTGGCAGAATCGGCTGCGATATCATTGGAATAACAGAGATCAGATCGTCTGACAGAGGTCATTTTACAACAAAGAATAGCTACACAATGTACTAGTCCGGATCTGAGAAAGGAGGAAGAGCCGGTGTTGCGTTCATCTTGAAGCAAGAAATAGCTAAAGCAGTACGAGGCTACAACCCACTGAATGAATGACTAATGTCCATCCGCATACAATGCAAGCCTTTCCCAATCACACTCATTGTCAAGTACTCACTAACTAGTGATGCAGAGGAGGAAGAGCATGAGGGACACTACAACAACTTGCAAGGTCTCATTGATGATACTCCGAAAACTGATGTTGTGCTCATTTTAGGTGATTTCAATGCAAAAGTAGGTCAAACATCTCTGAATAAGGAAGTCATGGGAAACAACGGTTTAGGAACACCAAATGAACGGGGGACACAGCTAGTTGAGCTCTGTCAAGAAAACCACCTCTGTATAATGAACACAACACAAATCAAAGTTGCTGGTGAACGCAGCAGGCCAGGCAGCATCTCTAGGAAGAGGCACAGTCGACGTTTCGGGCCGAGACCCTTCGTCAGGACTAACTGAAGGAAGAGCTAGTAAGAGATTTGAAAGTGGGAGGGGGGGAGGGGGAGATCCAAAATGATAGGAGAAGACAGGAGGGAGAGGGATGAAGCCAAGAGCTGGACAGGTGATTGGCAAAAGGGATATGAAATGATGCTACAACTGTCTCCATGCCATACATCATAAACAGTTGCCCAACAGAGAGCGAACAGGTGTTGATGTCAACCTCTGTGTCTCTGGTTGGAAAGCATACTGGACCATGAAAGGACCAATCTGCGCAAAGGAATTATGAAAGTGACAAAAGCAGTGGTCCTACAGTTTTTGTACGTAACATATCTACGAAAGCTTCTGATACATTAATCAGGCAGTTACTCGCAAAACATAGCTTGGTTTCAAGCTGGAAGAGAATTCAAGGAGCTTGAGAAAAGTTGCAAGCATTTGGCTTTTGTGAGTATAAAGAACCAGAATCTACTCTGCATGCATGAACTTCAAGTGGGAGCTGCTTGTAAAAGAATCAAAGCCCAGCTAGATGAATGGAAGGCCAAAAAGAAAGGAGTCAATGGAGATACGAAAACAGAATTTGTCAGATGAGGAAACCAAAAGGAGAGATCAGATCGTAAATTGAGCAATAGAAGTATTAATAAGAAAACACTCCAGTGAATTAAATGCACCCTCCCGAAATCAAGATGCACAAACTAGACAAAGAAAAAGGAAGGAGAAAGGTGTCAGAGCTGTCAGAACCACTTCCTGCAGTCTCAAAGTCAACTCATACAACCACCATGGAGGAGGCCCCAGAACCTGAATTAGTTTTCACAGCCACGTCTCATCTAACCTCCCTATTTAGGAAAGAGGTCATCCCACAGGAGTGAAAAAGCCTCCACAGGACTTAAATTAAAAATGGACAATGCTGTGGAAGTCTGTATCATAGCTGCATTATATAGTATACTGTGTATCTAGTTGAGATACATTCTCAGTTGAGTTAGAGTTCATAGCTAACCAGGGAGCAGTGCTGTGTATTTAATATTTCAGAAATATTTGAGTAATCTTGTAATGGTTGATTAAGAATTTTTGTTTACTTAAATAATTATGGGTTATGTGTATAACTACATGAATTGCATATTGTATGTCAGCACACTACCATGTGATACATGCCCACCTCACTTAAAGTAAACATGAAGATAGACTCACATTTCAGACTCCCATGTCTTCCTTTGAAATAGTTTAATGTTTTGAAGTTACAAAACATAACACTGTGGGTCTCCCAATGAGGAAGTCAAGGATCCAGTTGTAGAGCAAGGAACAGAGGCCCAGGTTTTGAAGCTTGTTGATTAGTACTGCAGGTACGATGGTGTTGAATGCTGAGCTGTAATCAATAAACAGCAGCCTGACACAGACACCTTGCCGAGGCACAGCGACAACTCGTGGATACCTCCTCTTATTTACCCCTCGATCGTGACCCCACTAGGGAGCACCAGGCCATTGTCTCCCACACCATCACCGACTTTATCCGCTCAGGGGATCTCCCATCCACTGCTACCAACCTTATAGTTCCCACACCCTGCACTTCCCGTTTCTACCTCCTACCCAAGATCCACAAACCTGCCTGTCCTGGCCGACCTATTGTCTCAGCTTGCTCCTGCCCCACCGAACTCATTTCTGCATACCTCGACACTGTTTTATCACCCCTTGTTCAATCCCTTCCGACCTATGTTCGTGACACTTCTCATGCTCTTAAACTTTTCGATGATATTAAGTTCCCTGGCCCCCACCGCTTTATTTTCACCATGGATGTCCAGTCCTTATATACTTCCATCCCCCACCAAGAAGGTCTCAAAGCTCTACGCTTCTTTTTGGATTCCAGACCTAATCAGTTCCCCTCTACCACCACTCTGCTCCGTCTGGCGGAATTAGTCCTTACTCTTAATAATTTCTCCTTTGGCTCCTCCCATTTCCTCCAAACTAAAGGTGTAGCTATGGGCACCCGTATGGGTCCTAGCTATGCCTGCCTTTTTGTTGGGTTTGTGGAACAATCTATGTTCCGTGCCTATTCTGGTATCTGTCCCCCACTTTTCCTTCGCTACATCGACGACTGCATTGGCGCTGCTTCCTGCACGCATGCAGAACTCGTTGACTTTATTAACTTTGCCTCCAACTTTCACCCTGCCCTCAAGTTTACCTGGTCCATTTCCGACACCTCCCTCCCCTTTCTAGATCTTTCTGTCTCTGTCTCTGGAGACAGCTTATCCACTGATGTCTACTATAAGCCTACTGACTCTCACAGCTATCTGGACTATTCCTCTTCTCACCCTGTCTCTTGCAAAAACACCATCCCCTTCTCACAATTCCTCCGTCTCCGCCGCATCTGCTCTCAGGATGAGGCTTTTCATTCTAGGACGAGGGAGATGTCTTCTTTTTTTAAAGAAAGGGGCTTCCCTTTCTCCACTATCAACTCTGCTCTTAAACGTATCTCCCCCATTTCACGTACATCTGCTCTCACTCCATCCTCCCACCACCCCACTAGGAATAGGGTTCCCCTGGTCCTCACCTACCACCCCACCAGCCTCCGGGTCCAACATATTATTCTCCGTAACTTCCGCCACCTCCAACGGGATCCCACCACTAAGCACATCTTTCCCTCCCCCCCTCTCTCTGCATTCCGCAGGGATCACTCCCTACACAACTCCCTTGTCCATTCGTCCCCCCCATCCCTCCCCACTGATTTCCCTCCTGGCACTTATCCGTGTAAGCGGAACAAGTGCTACACATGCCCTTACACTTCCTCCCTTACCACCATTCAGGGCCCCAAACAGTCCTTCCAGGTGAGGCATCACTTCACCTGTGAGTCGACTGGGGTGATATACTGCGTCCGGTGCTCCCGATGTGGCCTTTTATATCTTGGTGAGACCCGATGCAGACTGGGAGACCGCTTTGCTGAACATCTACGCTCTGTCCGCCAGAGAAAGCAGGATCTCCCAGTGGCCACACATTTTAATTCCACATCCCATTCCCATTCTGACATGTCTATCCACGGCCTTCTCTACTGTAAAGATGAAGCTACACTCAGGTTGGAGGAACAACACCTTATATTCCGTCTGGGTAGCCTCCAACCTGATGGCATGAACATCGACTTCTCTAACTTCCGCTAAGGCCCCACCTCCCCCTCGTACCCCATCTGTTACTCATTTTTATGCACACATTCTTTCTCTCACTCTCCTTTTTCTCCCTCTGTCCCTCTGAATATATCTCTTGCCCATCCTCTGGGTCACCCCCCCCCCCTTTTCTTTCTTCCCGGACCTCCTGTCCCATGATCCTCTCGTATCCCCTTTTGCCTATCACCTGTCCAGCTCTCGGCTCTATCCCTCCCCCTCCTGTCTTCTCCTATCATTTTGGATCTCCCCCTCCCCCTCCAACTTTCAAATCCCTTACTCACTCTTCCTTCAGTTAGTCCTGACGAAGGGTCTCGGCCTGAAACGTCGACTGCACCTCTTCCTATAGATGCTGCTTGGCCTGCTGCGTTCACCAGCAACTTTGATGTATGTTGCCTGACATAGATATTGCTATAGTCTAAATGGTCCAAGGCTCAGTGAGACTGCATCTGTTGTAGACCTATTGTGGTGATACGCAAGTTGCAGCAGGTTCAGGTCTTTGCTTAGGGAGTTGATAATGGCCATCACCAACCTCTCAAAGAACTCTATCACAATAAATGTGAGTGTAACTGGGCAACAATCACTGAGGCAGCTCATCCTACTCTTCTTGGGCACTGGTATGACTGTCACCCTTTTGAAGCAAATGGGAACTTCCAACTGCAGCAGTAAGATTGAAGATGTCCTTGAACACTCCCGCCAGTTAGTTGGCACAGGTTTTCAGTGCCCTGCCAGGTACACCATCTGAGCCTGACACCTTGCCAGAGTTGACCGTCTTGAAAGATGTTCTGAAGTCGGGCTCCAACACAGAAATCACAGGGTCAACAGATGCTGCAGAGATTGGCACAGATGTAGTTTTACCAGGTTCTGCTTTTTACTTTTAAAATCAGTCTTCCCAAATATAAGATCTTAACTCTTGGGTCAACCATTCTTTTTTACCCGCAGCTGCCTTGAAGTTTTACTGAACCTTGTCACTGTACCCAGATGGTTCTACCACTTGCCCCAATCTCTAGGATAAGGTTGAGTACAGCCCCTTTCCTAGCAAGACTCTCTACACATTGGTTTAAAACTGCTCGAATGCATTTTACAATATCCACCCTTCTAAGCCCCTGTCTACTACTGAATATCAGCAAAGAATCCAGTGTCATTGAAATTCTCAAGCACATATTAAGTTTATGAAAGTTTAATTTCTGGTGCTTTAAAATTTACACTAAATCTATTCCATCTTGACTCCTCTCTTTCATTTCCTCTCACAAAACATGAATGATAAACATAAACAAGTGTGTAGTAATAATAGTACAACACAATAGGGGCCAGCTTTGAATACCAAGTGACACAAGGTATCATATTTCACAGGAAATGAAATTCCTTACCACAAAATTTCTTATCTATATCATTCACAATTTATTACAAAGCTAATGAAGTAATTTTTTTTGTCAGAAGAACTCAACTTATCTTTTCAAGATACCATCAATCCAAAGGCAGTATTTTATTGGATTTTGGGAACTATAAGCCACAACTATCATTAGTACAAAGAAAGGCAATTTTCTTATTCAACTAATACACAAATTATTAGCTTGTTTGTTCAAAAATTTGGAAAGTTTTTAAAAAAAACTAAATACAACTTGTAACATGACATACATAGTAAAAAGAGCAGAGCGGGAAAAAATCAAGTCCCCAGCACTAAAAAAATTATTCCTCAATAAGGAAGAAAATAAAGCAGACAATACAGGAATTTAGTAGTGAATCAATTTATTTGTTTCAATGATCATGAAGAACTTAAGATCAGCTCACGGGCATAAATTAAAACTATTTTCAAAACTCAATCTTCTTCCTTTGTTTTTTTGTTTTCATCTGCAGTTTTAAACACCACATTCAGAAGGCAGAGCCTGAGCCAAGCTTAAAGGGAACATGTCTGCTTAAAGCTTTACTAGAACAGAATGACTTTAAAGGAAGCAAATTCATTCTATGCTAATACAGGTCCGCAATCCCTTATCCAAAATCCTTGGGGCCAGTTGCATTTCAGAATTCAGAATTTTTCGGATTTCAGAACCTCCTCCCCACCCCAGATACCAAAAAACATATATGCTCAAGTCCCTTATTTAACCTGTCTCAGTGCGGTGGACTTTAGGACCCAGTGACGCACCAAACCTACGCACATCCTCCCGTATACTTTAAATCATCTCTAGATTACTTATAATATCTAATACAATGTAAATGCTATGTAAATAATTGTCATACTGTATTGTTTAGGGAATAATGACAAGAAGAAACTTTATTTCCAACAAAAACATTCAATAAAATATAAAAGTATACAGCTTCAAACTAACCGAATCAAACACACGGTAAATGACTTATTGGAATAAATGTAGAACGTCACTGTCACTACAAAACTTCAGTAACTTGTCTTTGTTTATTTAAATCATATACAGTAGTAGTTCTGATACTATTTTCTTCAGTAAGACGCCACACAGACACACCACGATCAAGCTTCTGCAATAACTCCACTTTCTGCGTTGTTGATAATGACAGATGCTTCCTTCTCTTTTTCTCATTGTTACCCATAGGGGTATCTGCAGCTCCTTCTGACATTTTCACAGTGAAATTAAACGAAGTCAACAGTGAACACAAAATATCAGCGAACAGCAAATGCACGTGTAACCAGTATGAGCGCTAAGCCACAACTGATGTCTGGCCGCCTCTGCTAGTGCTGTAACGTCACACCTGAGTGACGTCAGCTGTTGGCGAAAAAAAAACTTCAGTTTTCAGAGCTTTTTGGATTTCAGAATTTCGGATAAAGGAATGTGCACCTGTATGTTGATGGTAAAACTTTTTAAATCTATCTCATGAGAGTACTCCAAATTACAAGTGCCAATAAAACAAAAATCATAAAACTACAAATGCCAGATATCTGAAAACATGTTGGAAACACAAAGCAGGTCAATCAGCATCTATGGAAAAGGAAGTACAATGCATTCCATTTAATTGGGTCATCAGTTAATCAGGGCAGCCACTTAATGTGGGAAACTCTTAAAGAACAAAAACTAATCGAGAAAATAGCCAAGATTCCTTTAGTTTATTTGGGACACTATGCCACTTAATTGGGGCAGAAGACTGTTGTTGAACAATTTCTAACAAGCGTTAGACCAATTGACTTGTGTGGCCATTAATTACAGCAAAGAGCTTTCAATTAGTGTCAATTGTGTGTGCTTATGTTCAAAAAGCAGTGATTTTTGTCACTGATTATTGGTAGAAATAAACACTACATCAATTCAGAACTATTTTGCTCATAATAGTTTTAAGCATTCAGACTTGAAGATGCCAGAAACAGCCAGGAATGAAAATGAAATGATTTCACTACTTCAAAAAGTTAGGAAGTACAAAGAATTTGAAGGTATTGACAATCTTCTTGAGTGTTCCAATGAAAATGCAGATTTGGAGGATGATATCATCAATAGCATTCTATGAAGGTAGCCTATTTTCTACACTAGGTGTCTGCACTGTATTTTTTTCTTTTCTGAGGCCCTCCATTGGTCGCGGTCAACCATGGATATTTCACTCTAGTTGTCTACGTTCAGTTGATACGCAAACCAGTACACAAACCAGAGCAGTTAGATTTGGAGAGCAAGTTGTTGCCCATGCAGTAGGCTCCCCCTCTCCACGCAACTGATGAATCCAAGCAAACAGCAGAGACCTTCCCTCTTTTTCGAGGTACTCGACAAGGCTGTCCTCTTAGTCCTTTATTATTTGATATTGCATTAGAACCTCTTGCAATTGCCATTCGAGAATCTCCAAATACTACTGGGATAACTCGGGGCTTAAAGTCCCATAAAATATCACTCTATGCTGATGACTTACTTTTATATATTTCTAATCCTCAAAAATCCATCCCTGCTGTTTTAGATTTATTAGCACAATTTAGTCTTTTTTTCAGGTTATGAATTAAATCTTAGTAAGAGTGAACTTTTCCCGATTAATAAACAACTTCCCTTATATCACAACTTTCCGTTTAAATTGATTAATAATTATTTTTCATATCTTGGGATTAAAGTTACTTGTAAACACAAAGATTTATTTAAGATTAATTTTTTACCCTTAATTGACCATATTACTCAACTTTCATCTAAATGGTTTCCATTATATTTAACTTTGATTGGTCGTATTAATGCAGTTAAGGTGTTTTTTTTGCCAAAATTTTTATATATATTTCAGGCATTACCGATTTTTGTTCCAAAATCTTTTTTTGATAAAGTTGACTCAAAGATTTCTTCATTTATTTGGCAAAATAAAAACCCGAGATTGGGTAAAATACATTTACAGAAAGCTAAGAGAGATGGAGGCTTAGCATTACCTAACTTTAGATTCTATTATTGGGCAATTAATATTCCACATATGAAATTTTGGTTACTTGACCAGGATATACTATCCATTCCTAAATGGGTAGTATTGGAATTACAATCTGCTCAGGGCTATACACTTGGCTCTATTTTAGGTTCCTCTCTTCCTTTTGATTTGAAACACCTCAAACAGGTCTCTAACCCGATAGTTAAATATACCTTACGTATTTGGTTTCAATTCAGAAAATTTTTTGATCTTAACCAATTTGGGCTAGCAATTCCTATTTTAGGTAACATATTTTTTCTTCCCTCTTTCACGGATCGTGCTTTTCAAATTTGGAAGACTAAAGGTATTTCACGGTTTTTGGATTTATTTTTAGATGGTTCCCTTATGTCTTTTGAACAATTATCTAATAAATATAATTTATCAAGAATACATTTTTTTTTAGATATCTACAAGTTAGGAATTTCCTAAGTACTATACTTTCTTCCTTTCCAATGCTTCCTCCTACATATATTTTAGATACTATAATTAACCTTAATCCATGTCAGAAAGGTGCATCGGCTATGATTTATAATATTATTAAGAAACTTAGGAAAGCTCCATTTGATAAGATTAGGGTAGATTGGGAACAGGAATTGGGTTCTATCATTTCCGTGGATGACTGGGGGCAGATTTTACAATTAGTCAATACTTCCTCATCTGTGCTAAACATTCCCTAATTCAATTTAAAGTTGTTCATAGAGCACATATGTCCAAAGATAAATTAGCTCGTTTTTATTCTCATATTAATCCTTTTTGTGATAGATGTCTGGGGCAGATAGCCTCTCTAACTCATATGTTTTGGTCTTGTCCTACTCTGGAAACTTTTTGGAGAGACATTTTTAATATTATCTCAAAGGTATTGAATATAGATATCTCTCCTCACCCTATTACTGCTATCTTTGGATTACCTAAAACTTCCAGTAATCTTTCTCCTTCAGTCCGTAGAATGATTGCATTTCTTACTTTAATGGCGAAAAGATGTATCTTACAACATTGGAAAGAGCTTAATGCTCCATCTACCTTTTTTTGGTTTTCTCAGACGATATTATGCTTGAATTTGGAGAAAATTAGAAGCAATCTTTATGATTCCTCACTTAAATTTGAACAGACCTGGAGATCTTTTATTCAATATTTTCATTTAATGTAATTTTTTTTCCTTCCCCTTTCTGCTCCATATTTATATTCCCTTCTTGTTTTTTTCTACTGTTTTTAATGGAGGTCGGGTTTGAGGACATGATTTTAAGTCTTTTAACTCTACTTGTTTCCAAGTTAGCCCATTGCTTTGCCTTGCTTTTAGTTTAGTTGCACGGTGGGTTTTTTTTTTGGGGGGGGTTCCTTTTTCTATTGATATATATATATATATAAAAATTAGTATACTATTATGTTACCTTATTATTTTATGTTTAAATTACATTGTATCATTTCTTTTCTGTTTTAATATCTCTTGTAATTTTATTATATTCTAACAGTGTATTAGTGCCTATATGGCTTACCTTTTGTATACTTATTTAATAAAAAGATTTTAAAAAGAAACAGCAGAGACCAATCGTTCGGCACCAGCAGCGGCTCAGGAGTCGCCAGTCAACGTTGACAAATGTAAGACCACCTTTGGGACTCAAGCTCCGGATTTTCCTTAAGGTTTACTCCCAAAGCCTTCCCTACGAGTGGCTATAATCACAAGGCAGCAAAGGCTTGAGGTCAGAGTTTTCCTCAATTAAAGGTACTTTGATTTTTTAATTCCTTTTTATACTATTTCCATGAAGCTTCAGCTAATTGTGGCAGCCACTTAATTAGGCCAAAATGTACTGGTCCCGATGTGTCCCAATTAACCAGAATCCAACGTAGTTAACATTGCTACTTAAAGACCCTTTCACGTTTCTTTCAAAATTTCATTGTTCATTATTTGTTCTATAAGAAAGATCTGTTAGGTTCTGTGTTTCAATATTAGATGCTTCATTAGATTATTCTTATGAACAATCTTCAACCTGAAATGTTTGCTGCTTGAACTGCAGCATGAGTAATGCCCTGGTAAAGGTTTCACAGCTAACATTGTAGGATATTTCATTTAATGGTCTTTCTGTCAAAGCCATGTTTGGGTTATTGTTAGAGATAGCAGGTGCTGAGGAATGTGAGCCATCCAATCAGGAGAGAAGGTTGGGGGAACAGGGTTTTTTTTTGTGCCTGACATCAGTGTGAGCCTTTGTCTTTGTTCAGTGGGAGATGAAGAGAGAAGATGGTAGAGAGAACTGATCGTAGGATTCGATCCAGTGGGGACCGCGATGAGTGAGTTTCTTAGCACTGAGTTGGGAGACTGCCAGTGAGGGCTATCGAGCCATTTCCTGAGATGCCCAGGAAGCACGTTCCTTGCATTTTTTGCTTTAATTGAAGACATCAAGTACTTCTTTAATATCCAAAAGAAAAGTTAAAGTAAAGAAACTTTTGAAGCAGATATGAATGGGATGGTCTAATCTCCCAGCAGTGTCCAAACCCCACTAAGGTATATTTCAGTGGTTAAGATTTGGAATGTAGTAGAGGATGGAGGTCACAGGATGGGCGGGTAACAAATTCAATCCAAGTGTTCATAGGCCGGCTGGTGGCGCAGTGACATCAGCACCGGACTCCGGAGCAAAGGTTCCCAAGTTCGAATCCGGTCGGGCCGCTCCCGGGCACGCTTTCCATCCCTGCCAGGTTGAGTGTCGAGCTCGCAACTCAGCCTTGTTTAAAAAAAAAACTGTGCTGTGAGGAGGACGTGGGGGACCACTTACAGAATCTTTCCTCCAAGACAACCACTTGAAAAAAAAGTGGTCGCCAAGGCTCTGGCAGAGTATGGCACACAAAAAAAAAGTTCGTAAGAGGAGTGATAGTACTCAAAAGAAAAAGAAAGTTTGCAAGGCTATAGGTAGAATGTGGAGGAAAAGGACTAGATTAGTCTTGCATGGAGCTCAAAGTTTAAAGGTTCAAAGTAGATTTTGTCACCATATAGTAACTTGAGATTCATTTTCTTGCAGGTATTCACAGTAGAACAAGAAATAGAATAGAATCAACGAAAAACTACAAAGACTGACATCACTATGCACTATACCTCTTGTTTCTTCCTTCAGTAGTCAATAATCAGCTACTTGGTTTAGCTGACACAGAGTGAGAGAAGTTGTTATTGTGACACCATTCCGCCTCGTTTGCAGTCTCACTCCTATATGCTGATTTGTTACCCTCTCTGATTCGATCGGCAACAGTGGTGACACCAGCAAACTAGAATATGGCATTGCAGTTTTACCTAGCCACACAGTCAAATGTATAATGCAAGCAGGGCAAGAGGCCAAGTACACAGCCTTGTAGTGTAGCTGTGCTGATGGTGATGGAGCTGGTACTGATTCCATGGGATCAACAGTCTTTACGGAAAAATGAAGAGCCTTTTCCTCTTCTGTGATACTGTCTTGGAACCCCTCAAAATCCACTCTTAAGCCATTCACATATCCACATGTTGAGAGATTCACAGAAAGAGTTGCAGAAATTACCCTGGACTCGCTGTTACATCCATTACTGATCCTAAAATAGAAATGCTAAATGTAGAATATAATTACAAGTTACTTAGTAAGATTAGGTCAGGAAGAAATAGATTCAAACTTGTGCATGAAATTTGGGGTTTATTATCTGGAAATTATGATACGCATAGAGTTGTAATTCAATTCCCAAAGCAAGATGAAAGCCTCATTATCTGTTAAGAAGCCATCAGATATTGAAATTGAGAATCTGTGAAAGATCTTTCTGCAAACATAAATGATGGATATTGAAGAGAGTGATCTTCTTGTAGTTAACTAATGTAAATGTTGTCATTTTTTTTTAAAAAATCACCTCAAACGTCATGTAGGATAAGCAAAAATAAGTTTAAGGAATCAATAGTATAAATTGCACATGCTGTTCAATGGATGATGTGGGTGGGTAATTTTTATAAATATACTCGATTCATTCTAGAAGAATTATCAGTTTTCACTAAGGAAAAAATACTTCTTTTAAAAATTGAGCTCGAGTTCTAAAGGAGTATTATCTGGAGGTTTATTTTCAAAGAACAGAACTGAAAAGTCAGTATTTCATTTGCAACACATGCTTTGGCCAACACAATAGGAGAATAAACCCACTTAACAGCTGAGAGCAGCATAATGTCTCTTACCTTGATGATAGGCTTTTCCTTTTGAAACTTCATAGGTTATAGTAGAATCCCATGCACAATCTAATAACTTTAAAAAAAGGACTGTTTGCCCTATCTCAATTGCTGCACATGCATAAGATAAAGGTTCAAACTATACTGCTTTGAAATTACTTTTGCACATTAACAAACTGCCATATCATCAAAGTTTGAAAAGAGTGCATTTTTATTGCTAATACATTCAAAAAGAATAGGTAAAATTTTAAGTTAATTTCAAACAATTTTTATGTACTTCTTTTTCAGTGTGAACCATTTTGCACTTGTTAATAGAAAATGAAATCAATTGTTATATAGATATTATGTAACTTACCTCATCATCTGAGTCATTGAAAATAGAATGTTTTGACAACGCCAAAGTATTCTGCTTTGCCTTGGGGAGAATAAGCCCATATCTGTGAAGAGGAAAACAAAATGGTTTGGTAATATGCACTCTTACTCCCCCAAAATCTAAGTATCCATCTAGATCTATTGGATCACCAGCAACTGCCTTGGATATAGCCAATAAGCTACTCAAGGAATCATATAGCAGATAAATAGTCCATCTGTCCCACTGTGTTTATGCTGATCAAGTATCTATCTATATTGATAGGTGGTTAAGAAGGCATAAAGTGAGTTGGCCTTTATTAGTCAGGGGACTGAGTTCAAGAGCTGTGAAGTGACGTTGCAACTCTACAAGACTCTGATTCAACCACACTTGGAATATTGTGTTTAGGTCTGGTCACCTCACTACAAGAAGGATGTGGAAGTTTTAGAGAGGATGCAGAGGAGACTTACCAGCATGTTGGCTGGGTTAAGAAAGCATGTCTTATAAAGAAAGGTTGAGCGAGCTAGGACTTTTCTCTTTGGAGCGAAGGTGATGAAAGGACTTGATAAAGTATACAAGGTAAGAGGCATAGATAGAATGGAACCAACACTTTTTACCCCAAAGCAGCAATGGCTAATATGAGAGGACATAATTTGAAGGTGATTAGAGGACAGTATAAGGGGAGATGTCAGAGGTAGTTACTTTTATAAACAGAGACAGTATTGAGCTCATGGAACATACTGCTGGGGTGGTGGTAAAGCAGGGGTTCCCAGCCTTTCTATGACATTAACCAAGGGGTCTGTGAACCCCAGGTTGGGAACTCCTGTGGTAGCGGCAGATATATTAGGGATATAGTTACTCTTAGATAGCCACATGGATGATAGTAAAATGGAGGGCTTTGTGGGAAAGAAGGGTTAGACTGATCTTGGAGTAGGCTAAAAGGTCAGCAGAACATCATAGGCCATAGGCTCGATATTGTGCTGACCAGTTATGTTCTATGTACATTAATCTGATTTATCATAGCCTACTATGCCTTGGCAATTCAAGAGCTTGTACAAATGCTTTTTTTAAAAAATATTGAGAGAATACTTGCCACCATCATCTTCTCAAGCAGTGTTTCAGAATGCAGCCACTCTTTGTGTGAAAGAAATGTACCTTAGGTTCCTTCTAAACCCATTATTCCTCCCCCTAAACTGATGTCCTCTGTTCCTATACATATCTGCTGTTGGGGAAGTCATATCTGTCCCATCTATGCTTTTTATAATTTTGTATACACCCATGTCATCCCGTGCACTTGTCACTCCTTCTCTGCCACCTGTTGTACATCCCTCCCACAGCGCGCCACCCTCGCTCGCCACTCCCAACATCCTTATCTCCCGCTGTCTGCTCCTCATTGACAAATACAGTACAGTGGAAAAGACTTAAGCACCCTAACTACAGTTGCAAGAAAAAAGTTACAAACCCTTTGCAATTACCTGGTTTTCTTCATTAATTACTCATAACCTGTGGTCCAACTCTCACCTAAGTCACAATAATAATAGACAAACAATCTGCCTAAACTAATAACACACAAACAATTGTACTTTTCATGTCTTTATTAAATATATTGTTTAATCATTCACAGTCCTGGTTAGAAAAAGTATGTGAACCCTTGTATTTAATAATTGGTAGAACCTCAGCAGCAATAACCTTCACCAAATGTTTCCTGTAGCTGCTGATCAGATTTGCAAAATGGTGAGGAGGAATATTAGACCATTGCTCCATAAAAAAACTGTTTCAGTTCATCAATATTTCTGGGATACCTTGCATGAACAGCCCTCTTTGGGTCATGCCACAGCATCTCAATTGGGTTAAGATCTGGACTCTGACTTGGCTATTCCAAAACATGAATTTTCTTCTTTTTGAACCATTCTGTTGATCATTCTGCGTTTCTGATCATTGTCTTGTTGCATCATTCATCTTCTATTACGCTTCAGGTCACGGACAGTTACCCTGACATTGTCCTATAAAATGTCTCAATACAATTTTGAATTCATCGTTCCCTCAATGATTGCAAATTGTCTAGACCCTAAAGCAGCAAAGCAACCCCAAAACATGATGCTCCTTCCACCATGCTTCAGTTGGGATGACAATTTTGTGTTGGTGTGCAGTGCTCTTTTCCCTCCAAACATAATGGTGTGTATTCCTGTCAAAAAGTTCAACTTTTGTCTCATCTGTCCACAGAATATAGTCCCAGAAGCATTGTCTAAAATCCAGGTGGTCTTTTTGCAAACTTGAGGTGTGCAGCAATATTTTTTGGAGAGAAGTGGTTTCTTCCATGGTGTCCTTCCATAAACACCATTCTTGTTCAGTGTTTTTCTTAATAGTGGACACACGAACAGAGACTTTAGCAAGTTCTAGAGATTTCTGCAGATCTTTTGCTGTTACCCTTGGATTCTTTTTCACCCCCTTTAGCATGGCATATCGTGCTCTTGGTTTGATCTTTGCAGGACACCCACTCCTAGGGAGAGCAGCAACAGTAGGGAACTTCCTCCATTTGTGGACAATTTCTCTAATTCTAGACTAGTCTTTAGAAGTGCTTTTGTAGCCTTTTCCAGCTTCATGCATCTCTGTAATTCTTCCTCTAAGGTCCTCTGGAAGTTGTTTTGATTAAGGGACGGTGCACATAAAGAGATTTTTCTTGAGACGAGCAGGCTCTGTCAGTAACCTACCTTTGTGTGTGTATTTTTTTTTATAGGGCAGGGCACCCTACAATCCACATCTCCAATCTCATCTCAGTGATTGGAACACCTGACTCCCAACAGCTTCTGTAGAAGGCATTACCCCAGAGGTTTACATACTTTTTTGAACCTAGACAGTGATTGTTTAAATGGTTTACTCAGTATTGATGAGCAGAAGTGCAAGTGTTTGTGTGTACAGGTCCACAATCCCTTATCCGAAATCCTTGGGGTCAGTTGCATTTCGGAATGCAGAATTTTTCGGATTTCAGACCCCCCCACCCCCAATACCAAAAAACACGTATGCCCAAGTCCCTTATTTAACCTGTCTCAGTGCGGTGGACTTTAGGACCCGGTGATGCACCAAACCTATGCATATCCTCCCGTATACCTTAAATCATCTCTAGATTACTTATAATACCTAATACAATGCAACTGCTATGTAAATAGTTGTTATACTGTATTGTTTAGGGAATAATGACAAGAAAGAATTTTATTTCCAACAAAAACATTCAATAAAACATAAAAATATACAGCTTCAAACGAACCGAATCAAACATATGGTAAATGACTTATTGGAATAAATACAGAATGTCACTGTCACTATAAAACTTCCGTAACTTGTCTTTCTGTTTATTTAAATCATATACAGTGGTAGTTCCGACACTATTTTCTTCAGTAAGATGCCGCACAGACACACCACGATCAAGCTTCTGCAGTAACGCCACTTTCTGTGTTATTGATAATGACAGATGCTTCCTTCTCTTTTTCTCATTGTTACTCATTGAAGTATTTGCAGCTCCTTTTGACATTTTCACAGCGAAATTAAACACAAAGTCAACAGTGAACACAAAATATCAGCGAACAGCAAATGCACATGTAACCAGTACGAGCGCTGAGCCACAACTGACGTCTGGTGGCCTCTGCTAGTGCTGCCACGTCACACCTGAGTGACGTCAGCTGTTGGTGAAAAAAAAATTCGGTTTTCAGAGCTTTTTGGATTTCAGAATTTTGGATAAAGGTATGTGGACCTGTATTAGTTTAGGCAGATTGTGTTTGTTTATTATTGTGACTTAGATGAAGATCAGACCACATTTTATGAGTAATTAAAGCAGAAAACCAGGTAATTGCAAAAGGGTTCACAAACTTTTTCTTGCAACTGTATACGCACAGTATTCACCCAAGACTTCTGCACAGTACTGTACCTCTATCAGGATCACCGCGAGCCCTCTTTGCTCTACAGGAAACAAGCTCAGCCTTTCAAGTCTCCTCATAACTGAAACATTCCATCCTAGGCAACATCCTGTGAAATCTGGTCTGCATCCTTTCCAGTGCCATCATCCTGGTTCCATAATATGTAGACGATATCACACAATATTGTGGTTGCAACCTAACCAATGTTTAATAAACTTGTATCAAGGCCTCCTTGTATTTATGTTGTTCACCTCAGCTACTGTAATAAAACCAAGCATCTCCTTATGAAGTCACCTTCAGGGATTGTGGATTTGTACACCAAGAGTAGCGTAGCAGTGACAATGGTGCTATTACGGCTCGGGGTGTCCGTGTTCGGAGTTTAATTCTGGTGCCATCTGTAAGGAGTTTGTACATTCTTCCTGTGACAACGGTTTCCTCTGGTGCTCCAGTTTTCTCCCACATTACAAAAACATAACAGTTATTAGGTAATTGGTCATTGTAAATTGTCCTTTGATTAGGCTGCTAAATATGTGGGTTGCTGGGTGGAGCGTTTCATTGGGCTGGAAGAGCCTGTTCTGTGCTGTATCTCACATCAATCCACACCTATCAGGATTAAGTACTAATTTGCCATCTGATCAATAACATTCTTTAGCTTAAAACTACTCTCTTCACTATTGATACTCCCAGCAATTTTCATGTGATCTGTAAACTTACCAATCATTCACTCTACATTGACATCTAAGAGTTGAAAGAGGAACTAGGTTATAGTACTAGGGAATTTCAACTGCTCATAACTTGGATCATTTTACAGTGAAAGGATTAGATAGGGTGGAAAGTAGTGGATATGGCCCAGTCCATTACGGGTAAAGCCCTCCCTACCACTGAGCACATCTACACAGTGCACTGTCGTAGGGAAGCACCATCCATTATCATGAGCACCCCACAAACCAGGCTGTGCTCTCTTCTCTCTCCTTTCATCAGGAAGGTAGTACAGGAGCCTCAGAACCCACATCAACAGGTTCAGGAGCAGTTATTACCCTTCAGCTACCAGGCTCTTGAATCAGAGGGGACAACTTCACTTGCCTCATTTGCTGAACTGTTCCCACAACCTATGGATTCACTTTCAATAACCTTTCATGTCAAGCTATCAATATTTATTGTTCTTTTTCTTTTGTATTTACATGGTTTATTGTATTTTGCACATTGGTTGTTTGGCTGTCCTGTTGGGTGTGGTCTTTTATTGATTCTACGGTGTTTCTTAGATTTACTGTTACTAGTTAAAGTTAAAGTCTGTCCCGAGCCTTATATGCTCATCAGGCCTGTGCTTATGCCAGTTTCCATGGCGAGAAGCGACTGAGAGTACGAGACTACCCCCCCCCCGATAGGACGCCAGTCTATCGCGAGGTTAACCCCCAGCATTTTGCTGGTACCCATTTTCAGCTGGGTGGACTGGAGCAGTGTGTGGTTAAGTGCCTTACCCAGGACATAACACTTTGCCTTCGCTGGGGCGCGAACTCACAACCTTCAGATCCCTAGTCCAATGCCTTAACCGGTTGGCCACGCACCACGATTTACTGTTATGCCCACAAGAAAATGAATCTTAGGGTTGTATATGGCAACGTATATGTACTTTGATAAAAAGTTTACTTTGAACTTTGAAACCCACACTATCACAGGAAGAATGTACGAACTTGTTACAGACAGCAGCAAAAATTGAACCTGGGTCATTGGCGCTGTAAAGCGTGGCATGAACCACGGCACAATCATGTCTTCCAGTTGAAGTGCCACCTCAGCCATTATCACTCATTACTGCAGCAATGGCCCCCTTGATTCATGTAATGACCCCTCCTCCTTTACATCTCTCCCTATTATGCCTGAAAAGTTTATACCTTGGAATGTTGAGTTAAACTTCTTTCAGCCACATCTCAGTGATGGCAGCAACACTCTTCTCCCACATGCTAATCAATGCTCTAGTCCTGACGAAGGGTCTCGGCCACGAAACGTTGACTGTACCTCTTCCTAGAGATGCTGCCTGGCCTGCTGCATTCACCAGCAACTTTTATGTGTGTCGCTTGAAATTCCAGCATCTGCAGATTTCCTCCTCTATAAAGCTTGTCTGACCTACCAGTTCTTTGATTAAAATTGAGCCATTCATCCTATGTGCCTTCCCACATGACTGTCCTGATGACAGAACAAACCTAGATTTTCTTTTATATTTAACAGGATCTTACCCAAAACTGTACAGCTACTGTCCCATTTCTTAACAAATTAGTTTAACCGCCCCCCCCCGCAGCAAGGATATTAGAGAAGGTGCAGCCCATTCACTCCCTTTTCTCTTTCACCAATCAACTCATCCCCTCCCCCCTCCCAGTTTCACCTATCACCCACCACCTTGTGCTTCTTCCTTAACCCCCCATCACCTTCTTACTGACTTCTCCTCATTCTTTCCAGTCCTGATAAGGGTCTCAGCCCGAAACATCGATTGTTTACTCTTTTCCATAGATGTTGCCTGGCCTGCTGAGTTCCTCCAGCATTTTGCTTTGAATTTCTAGCATCTGCAGATTTTCTCATGTTTGCGAAACCATTCACTGAACCATTTTTAGTGCACAAAACAAATTTGATTAACCGGGGAACAGAAGTTCAATTGACCACTGCTAATACACATTCCAAAGTATCTGCAAATATGGCAACACACAAACACAAATCCAGCAAGCACAACTCCCTCCTGCAGAATAACAGGACACATTCCACTGTTTCTAGTATAGTAGCGAAGCGGTTAGCGTAAAGGTATTATAGCGCCAGTGACCAGAATTCAATTCCACCACTGTCTGTAAGGAGTTCGTATATTCTCCCCCATAATCATGTGAGTTCCCTCAGGGTGCTCTGCTTCCTCCCACATTCCAAAGATGTATGGGTCGATCAGATGGGTGTAATAGGGCAGCACGAGCTCATTGGGTCTGAGGGGTCTATTACCATGTTACAAGTCTCTAAATCTAAATTTAACATAATCTTGGCCACAGAACTTGGACACTTCACCTGTGAGTCTGCTGGTGTGATATATATACTGTGTCCGGTGCTCCTAATGTGGCCTTATATATATTGGTGAGACCGTTTCGCTGAACACCTACGCTCTATCTGCCAGAGGAAGCAGGATCTCCCAGTGGCCACACATTTTAATTCCACATCCCATTCCCATTCCAATATGTCAATCCATGGCCTCCTCTACTGTCGAGATGAAGCCGCACTCAGGTTGGAGGAACAACACCTTATATTCCGTCTCGGTAGCCTCCAACCTCATGGCATGAATATTGACTTCTCTAACTTCCATTAATGCCCCTCCTCTCCTTCTTACCCCATCCCTCCTATTTATTTAGTTTTTTTTCTTCTCTTCTCTCTTTCCTTCACACAATAACTCCTTGCCTGTTCTCCATCTTCCTCTGATGCTCCCCTCCCCCTTTCCTTCTTCCAAGGCCTTCCGTCCTATGATACTCCCCATTCTCCAGCCTTGTACCCCTTTTGCGAATCAACTTCCCAGCTCTTAGCTTCATCCCTCCCCCTCCTGTCTTCTCCTATCATTTCGGGTCTCCCCCTCCCCCTCCCACTTTCAGATCGCTTACTATCTCTTTTTTTCCGTTAGTCCTGACAAAGGGTCTCGACCCAAAACGTTGACTGTACTTCTTCCTGTTGATGTTGCCTGGCCTGCTGCGTTCCACCAGCATTTTGTGTGTGTTGCTTGAAATTCCAGCATCTGCAGATTTTCTGGTGTTTACACAGAACTTGGAAATTGTTTCTCCCCTTTCCAATTAGGCATGGAAAAATCCCTGCCAGAAAGAAATTCCTCAAAGGAAAAGATAGCGAAGAGAAAATAAATCATATTCCTGTCTAATTAGCTGGTCAGTAAACAGCAAAAATATGACCTCAACAAAACATTTTTTAAAAATGACTTCATTCTTCTCAGCCCTTTAAGAGTCAAAGTAAAGCTGTCTAAAATGTAGTGACATTTATTCTCATTCTGTAAAATACTTCAAGCAGCACACTGTGAGAACAAAACAAACTGAATCTGAAATCCAGCTCCTATCTCATAATCTATTAATTTATTTAGTCGGACTGTAATTTCCTCCTTATCAAAATAGGTTTATCCGTTATCTAACTTAATTACATGAAAATTTTTTAAGATCTTTTGATGCTACAATACAGCTTGAAAATACTTCAAAACAAAGGAAATGCACTGACAGATTCTTTGCATTAAGCCTATTGAAACAGTCACATCTAGACACCTGCAGATTTTCAAGAGCCTCCAATTTATGCTGGGTAATCTATCCCAATAAGCACATCTCAACAATATGGTGGCTCGCTGAGAAATGCTGGCAATGCTGTAGCAAACTGCCGTCATCCCTTTCCATCGCAACCACAAACACCCACTCTCCCCAAAAAAAAGTTTCTGTAAGTTTGGGGCTTCACACAAATTCCAATGTCCCAAGATTGCTTGCTCTAAAGGCAATTCTCCGAGACTGTGAGGTTGATAAATGACACACATATATTGAGCACCTGTCTGCTGCACTTATGTAGGTCAGACTGGACATTAAAACTTCTCAAAGGCTTTGATGGCTGTTCAAAGTACATTTATTATCAAAGTATGTGTAAATTATACAACCTTGAGATTCGTCTCCTTACAGGCAGCCACAGAGCAAGAAACCGGAGGGGAAAAAACTAACAAGTACCCAATATGCAGAGAGGGAGGGAAAAAACACAGAATATGCAAACAATAAAAGCAAGCAACAGCACTCAGAACTAAAGTGAGTCCATAGATATGAAGCCTGGAGCAGCCAGAACTGGCTCACAGCTTCAGTTCATCACACAGCGGGACAAAAACTGAGCTTACAAATAAAACCCAGAGCACACCACAGCCTCAGCGCTGTGGACAGTGGTGTAAACATCAGAGCAGTAAGTAGAACTGGCTGGACTCTCGCCTCCAGTCCCAACACCCAGCCTTTTCAATCTATCTAGCCCAACATTTAAATTGTCCAAACAACAGGTCATTCCCCACACTAGGAACGGGGCCGTTTCTTTAATACGCTGTAGACAAGAACCCCACTGCCATGTTCCAGCCTGTGCCCGACACTTAGATTGAACCAATTTGCTCTTGATTTAGATGGACCGGATGCAAAACTCATCCACTCTCACTTTTCCCGCTTCACACACCCCGACTCCATCTCGACCTCGTTCTAACCACTTCCCCTTGACCTTTTCTCGACCCTCCCTCGACTTTGCATCTCACCTGCACACCTTGATCATCGAGTCAGCCTATTCTGCACTCAGCTCTTCACTCGTTATGGTGGTCGTTTACCACAATTTTTCACAGAAAAAGTGTTATTAATAAAGTATTTAGTTGTACAGTATTTCTTGTTTTATGAACTATCAGTAAGCTGTAGCCCATATTAAACCAGAATCCGCTACTGATTAAGTTCCTGTTATCCTGTCAACTGCGATTATTGCTTTCCTGTAGTGTATGAGATACTAATTATGAACTAAAACGTGCATTCCTGACCCTTGAACTACATCTATTTTTGTGCCCCTTTCATCTCAACTTGGGTGAGTGAGCCAACCTATCAACTTTAAACATACCAGTGCTTGGAAAATGTAAACACGAGGAATTCTGCAAATGCTGGAAATTCAAGCAACACACATCAAAGTTGCTGGTGAACGCAGCAGGCCAGGCAGCATCTCTAGGAAGAGGAACAGTCGTCGTTTTGGGCCGAGACCCTTCGTCAGGACTAACTGAAGGAAGAGCTAGTAAGAGATTTGAAAATGGGAGGGGGAGGGGGAGATCCAAAATGATAGGAGAAGACAGGAGGGGGAGGGATGGAGCCAAGAGCTGGACGGGTGATTGGCAAAAGGGATATGAGAGGATCATGGGACAGGAGGCCTAGGGAGAAAAAAAAAGGGGGAGGGGGGAAAAACCCAGAGGATGGGCAAGGGGTATAGTCAGAGGGACAGAGGGAGAAAAAAGAGAGAGAAAGAATGTGGTGTATATAAGTAAATAACGGATGGGGTATGAGGGGGAGGTGGGGCATTAGTGGAAGTTAGAGAAGTCAATGTTCATGCCATCAGGTTGGAGGTTACCCAGATGGAATATCCCGATGTGGCCTTCTATATATTGGCGAGACCCGACGCAGACTGGGAGATCGTTTTGCTGAACACCTACGTTCTGTCCACCAGAGAAAGCAGGATCTCCCAGAGGCCACACATTTTAATTCCACATCCCATTCCCATTCTGATATGTCTATCCACGGCCTCCTCTACTGTAAAGATGAAGTCACACTCAGGTTAGAGGAACAACACCTTATATTCCGTCTGGGTCTGGTGCTCCTGATGTGGCCTTCTATATATTGGTATTGGTATACCAATATTGGTATATTGATATATATACGTTCTGTCCCCCTTTTCCTTCTCCCTGGGCCTTCTGTCCCATGATCCTCTCATATCCCTTTTGCCAATCACCTGTCCAGCTCTTGGCTCCATCCCTCCCTCTCCTGTCTTCTCCTATCATTTTGGATCTCCCCCCTCCCCCTCCCACTTTCAAATCTCTTACTAGCTCTTCCTTCAGTTAATCCTGACAAAGGGTCTTGGCTAGAAACGTCGACTGTACCTCTTCCTAGAAATGCTGCCTGGCCTGCTGCGTTCACCAGCAACTTTGATATGAGTGCTTGGAAAATAATTATTTTATGAATTTCTATCTGTTATGCAATGGCTGTGAAGTTAAGGGGGAATGACAACCATGATACTGTATTGCATGACCTGGAATATATATGCCACATTTCATAAACATTAAAATCAAATAAATTTATTATCACTGTTATATATGACGTGAAATTCAATCATAAGCAACAGAAAATCTGCAGATGCTGGAAATCCAAGCAACACACACAAAATTCTAGAGGAACTCAACAGGCCAGGCAGCATCTATGGAAAAAAAGTATCGTCAACATCTCAGCCTGAAACTTCCACTGTACTTTTTTCCATAGATGCTGCCTGGCCTGCTGAGTTCCTCCAGCATTTTGTGTGTGTTGCTTGATGTGAAAGTTGCTGTTTTGTGGCAGCAGTGCAGAGCAATGCAGTGCATATCATTGCTATAAATTACAAGATAAATAAATAGTGCAAAAAAAGAGGTGGTATTAATTGATACATGGACCATTCAGAAATTAGAGGGCAGAGGGGAAGCTACCGCCTCTGAAGTTACTTCAAACAGGAATAGCATTCAGATGTCCACATAATCAAAAGGCTGACATACTGTAAATTACAACATACTCATGGCATTCAACCTGATTTCCAGGTATTCCAATAGACAAGTCTACTTTATATGCATAAATTAAATGTTTGTTTTGAACTGAAAATACACAAAATAGATAGTTTCAACAGAGTGGTAAGATCCAGGATTGTTAGAGCTCAGAACGTCTGTTGTAAACTGAATGGACTCCTTATTGAGAGCCCCAAATAAAGTGGAAGGATCAAATCTTGCTCCTGAACAGTGGACAATCAACAACTGTTCCAAAGTTATTCAATTTAAATGCCACCACTTTTTCCTCATTTGAAGATTAAAGCAACCCATCATAAGATCGTATGGCATCCATGAAATGCAGAACATAATCAAACATTGTGGTCAGAGAAAATTCAATATCTGATTTGGCCATTGTACTTGATTTGCTTGGTCATTTTTATATGAAAACAAAACATTTGACCTGCCAGATGAATGTCTCACTGATGTGTTACTGCCTTCTGAAATTATATTGGCACAAGATTGGAGTGTTATGCTTTCTGCTGACTGTTAAAAGATATATTTTTCAGTGAGTGTTTTGCTCTAAATCCCCAGACTGAGCTTTTATTTCACATGTTCCGATGTTTTTGGGTCTGTGTGCGATTTTGTGGCCTTCTTAATCACAGGATAAGTGAAACAGAGGTCTAGATTCTGCTCTGGTAATGAGGCCAAAGCTATCACTGTTCACTGACAATACAGTATATGATTCGCAGTTTCTGTAGTACACATATAGACAATTAAGTGCATAAACCCAAAGTTGTTGTCAGTGAGTTCTATTGCTCCATTGAGGGCTGCCTCCTCCAACAGAATCTGCAAAAATCAATCACAGTAAGTCTTTCAAAAATATTCTTGCTGTAAAATATCCTGAAAATACTCAGAAATATTACTTTGTTGCAGGAGGTAATGAACTTATAAATAGCTTATTAATCCCTGACGAAGGGTCTCGGCCCGAAACGTCGACTGTACCTCTTCCTAGAGATGCTGCCTGGCCTGCTGTGTTCACCAGCAACTTTGATGTGTGTTGCTGGAATAGATTGTGGTTGGGGTGACTTGGGTCCCCAATGATCCTAAGGGCCCTTTTTACACCTGTCCTTGTAAATGTCTTGCATCATGGGAAATTCACAACTACAGATGTGCTGGGCTATCCACACCACTCTCTGCAGAGTCCTGCGATTAAGGGAGGTACAGTTCCCATACCAGGCAGTCAGGATGCTCTCAATTGTGCCCCTGTAGAAAGTTCTTAGGATTTGGGGGCCCATACCAAACTTCCTCAACCATCTGAGGTGAAAGAGGTGCTGTTGTGCCTTTTTCACCACAGCTGGTGCGTACAGACCATATGAGGTCCTCGGTGATGTGGATGCCGAGGAACTTAAAGCTGTTTACCCTCTCAACCCCAGATCCACTGATGTCAACAGAGTTAGCCCGTCTTCATTCCTCCTGTAATCTACATCGACATGTCCTGCCATCTTCAAAAGTTAATGATTATATACCTACGTCCCACTCTGTACACATCCATCTAGATTTCATTACCATTATAAAAAAAAGGCTAAAAGAGCTTCCTTCACAGCTCTAAACAACATACTGCTGCTGATAAAATATGGTAAATTCCAGAAATGCAGCAGCCAATTCAGAGAGCAATATTGAACATGGAGCACAATGATAATGACCTGTTATTTTTTGTAATGCTCATCAATGGATTGGTATTGAACAGGATACCAAATACATTTGTCCTGATCTTTGAAATAACACCCTCTATTTGAGACATGACCTCTTCTCAATACTACCATCAAGGAGATGGTACAGGAGCTTGAAGACCCCACATTCACTTTTAGAACTCCTCCCATCCCCTATCAGATTTCTGAACAGTTCATGAATGCTACCTCAATATTCATCTTTTCCATTATTTATTTTAGAACTTGTTGTATTTTTTGTACCTTGCTCAACTGCTATCACAAAACAATAAACTCCACAAAATAGGTAAATGACAATAAGCCTGATTCTAAATTTACTGGAACTCAGTGAGTCAAGCAGCAGCCAATTTACACACAGAGAAGTCCAATAAAAGAGCATTATGACATTTGTTTGATACAGAATTAAACTGGAGCCTTTATAAGGTTCTTTGGGGAATGCTGGTAGTGGTGGGAAAGAAACTATCAATGATTCAGGTTGAGACCTGCACCAAGTCCTGCTTGACACCTTGATTTATCGGTTTATCGACTCAGACCAAAGTGCTATCAATTGCATCACAGCTGCCCCCTCAAAGTGTACAAATTCGCATTTAACCTTATTAAAATGCACATGCTATAACAAATTTCCTTGTCCGTCTCTGATCCTCTATCATCTTGAACCTTTAAGTCATATGCACAATTATAGAGAGGTACAGATACTAAGAACTTGCGTGCAACAACATCAAAAGCCAGTAGGTTCAGACAACACACAGAATATAATTAATACACAAATTATGCAAGAGTGAAGAGGAAAAAAAGAACGTGCAAAACAAGACGTTAATGCCATAAAACACAGTGACATCAATGGCAGGGGTGACGGGGTGGGAGGAGGGAGTGGGGCCGGGAGAAGGAGGCCACCCCTGGAATCGCCATTTCCCACAGGCCTATCTGCCCGGATCTCAGCCCGAGCCTACACTCGAGTCGGCGCTTGTCCCTGGGCCGCTACGAAGCTGTAGCGCGGGGCCTGGTGGCCGAGAAGCGGAGAGTCGAGCTCTGCAGCACGGGAAAACGCACTCGCTTGTCCCTATGTTACTTACTGTTTCGCAGGAGCCGCCATCTTCGCAGCCGCTCGACTTCCGCCAAGGGAGGCGGGGTCCGGTTGCGCCGCGTAACAACCGCTTTCCAGCGGCGACTCTCCCCGTCCACCTCCGTCCCCGGCCCGCTCTCCAAGCGGCGACTCTCCCCGACCGTCCCCGGCCTGCTCTCCGCTGTCTGCCGGTCGTGCTACTGTGAGTCTCCCGATCCGTTCTCCAACCAACAATCACACTAGTCTCCGCCGTCGGCCGATCTACTCCGCTATAACAACAAACACCTGACCTGAAAAAAAACAGAATAAACCCCGAAAATTAAAAAAAATCTTTCTGGATATCTAAAGCCAGAACATCAAATGCAGGGAATACTCAGCAGGTCAGGCAAAAAGAAACAGCCAATGTTTCAGGTGGAAGACCCTTAAACTTTAGTGTCTCTTTTTCTTGGATTTGGTCAATATCTTTTCCCAACCCCCCTCAGATGTAACCTCTTCACCCAAGACATAGACAGCTCTAAATCATCTATTTTTGACAATTGAAGTGCTGGTAGAGAGCAGGTCAACCCCATCCACGCTCACAAACAAGAGAAAATAAGCTGTAAATCCGAGCAACACACACAAAATGCTGGAGGAACTCTGCAGGCCAAGCAGCATCTAGGAAAATGATACAGTCGATATTTCTGGCTGAGACCCTTCGCCAGAGTCAAGGGTTTGGGGCCTAAATGTTGACTGTACTCTTTTCCTAGATGCTGCCTGGCCTGCTGGGTTCCTCCAGCAATTTGTATGGGTTCCTCCATGTTTGCACAGAAACCCAACTACAAATCTAACCATCATGTTGTAACAAGTGTGAACTAGGAAATAGCTCAAATGATATTTTCCCCATCATCTTTGATTGTTGTAGCAACAAAAAAAATTTGCTTGAATTAAAACATAAGTGGTTTTAGGGTCAAATCAGCTGTCAAACGTTTAATAAACCTCTCAGGGCCTTTACCCAGTAATCTTAAGATTATGATTCACATTTCTGGCTGTTTTGATGATTGTTCATCACTTTATTAACTACATAAAATTACTTACTCTTCACAAAATGTCTCAAAACATGTTACAGGAATATGATAACCAGAGGATAAGGAAGATAAGGCTTCCAAAGACACAATAATCTGGAAATTATGGTGTGCATCAAGGGTATGATTTGAGCCTGCTGCATTGTACAGTAGTGATGGTTTCAGGTCATGGACATGTCACTGTAATTTCAGCAAAGTTTGACCTTGTGGTTACTGAACTGCCACTGCATATTTTGCTTTCCTGCACCACGGAGCACAAAGGCATAAAATCAGCATTCATCTGCTCATCTGATCGCTGGAAGTCTGTACTTATACCTCATCAGACCGATCTTAATAATATTTTGCACATCATCGTCCTGCCCTTACTTGTCACATTAAATGCGTCATTTTGCGTCAAGGGTCAACACAGCCCAAGGATGTGCTGGGGGCAGCCCATAAATGTCACCATGATTTTGGCACCGACATAGTATGCCCACAATTTACTAACCCTAATCCGTATATCTTTGGCATATGGGGGGTAACCCACGCAGTCTTGGGGAGAATGTGCAAACTCTTTACTGACAAAAGTGGGAATTGAACCCTGATCACTGATTACCGGCACTGTAAAGCGTTGTTTTAACCACTGTGTACCATGTTGACCTATTGTATTTGTGCCACAGCACGGCAGTGTAGCGGTAGGCATGGCACTACTACAGCTCAGGGTATCAGAGTTTCGGAGTTCAATCCTGGCATACTCTGTAAGGATTCACTGTATATCATCCCCAGTTATCTCCAGGTCACCAGTTTCCTCTCACAGTCAAAGACATACTGGGTAGGCTAATTGGTCATTGAAAATTGTCCCATGATTAGGTTAGGGTTAAATCGGGATTGTCAGGGACTGCTGGGGTGGCGAGGTTCAAAGGGCCGGAAGGGCCTTTTCTGTGCTGTATCTCTGAAAAAATGAACAAGCTGCTTAGGTCTGAAATATGAACTGTTTTTCTTACCATACATACAGCTTGATCTGCTCTGCTGAGTGTTTCCAGTGTTTTCTGGTTTTGTTTCAGAAACAGAATCAAGTTTAATATCAGGCATTCATTGCAAAAATTATTAACTTAGTGGCAGTGGTACAATACAAGATAATATAGAAAAATAAATAAGTAAATCAATTACATATATATACATATATGTATATTAAATAGTTAAATTAAAAATAGTGCAAAAACAGAAAAAAAGTGAGGTGATGCTCATGGGTTCAAAGTCCATTCAGGAATCTGATGGCAAAGGGGTAGAAGCTGTTCCTGATTCGCTGAGTGTGTGCCTTCAGGCTTCTGTACCTCCTTCCTGATAGTAACAATGAGAAGAGGGCATGTCCTGGGTGATGGGGGTCCTTAATAATGGATGCTGCCCTGTTGAGGCACCGCTACTTGAAGATGTCTTGGATACTATGGGGGCTAGTACCCAAGATGGAGCTGACTAATTTTACAGCTTTCTGTAGCTTCTTTCAATCCTGTGCAGTAGCTCCCAACCGCACCGCCCCCCCACTACATACCAGACAGTGATGCTGCCTGTCAGAATGCTCTCCATGGTATACCTCGAGATTTCCAAGTGTTTTAGGTGATAAACCAAATTTCCTCAAATTCCTGATGAAGTATAGCTTCTGTCTTGCCTTTTTTATAGCTGCATCGATATGTTGGGAACAGGTTGGATCCTCAGAGATCTTCACACCCAGGACTCTCTCTCTTCACTTCTAATCCTTCGATAAGGATTGGCTCATGTTCCCTGGTCTTACCATTTCTGAAGTCCTCAATCAGCTCTTTGGTCTTACTGACATTGAGTGCAAGATTGTTACTGCAACACCACTCAACTAGCTGGTATATCTCACTCCTGTACGCCCTCTCGCCTCCATCTGAGATTCTACCAACAATGGTTGAATCATCAGTAAATTTATAGATAGCACACAGTCTAACCACACAGTCATGGGTATAGAGAGAGTAGAGCAATGGACTAAGCACACATCCCTGAACTGAGCCAGTGTTGATTGTCAGCAAGCAAGAGATATTATCACCAATCCGCACAGATTGTGGCCTTCTGGTTAGGAAGTCAAGGATCCAGTTGCAGAGGGAAGTACAGAGGCACAGTTTCTGCAGCATATCAATCAGGACTGTAGGAATTATGTTAAGTGCTGAGTAATAGTCAACGACCAGCATACTGACATAGGTGTTTGTGTTGTCCAGGTGATCTAAGGCCAGTGTGAAGAGACATTGCGATTGCGTCTGATGTAGCCCTACTGTGACGATAGGCAAATTGCAGTGGGTCCAGGTCCTTGCTGAGGCAGGAGTTGATTCTAGCCATGACCAACCTCTCAAAGCACTTCTTCACCATAGATGTGAGTGCTACTGGACAATAGTCAGTAAGGTAGGTCACACTACTCCTCCAGGGCACTAGTATAATTGTTGCCCTTTTGAAGCAGGTGGGAGCTTCTGACCATAGCAGTGAGAGGTTGAAAATGGCCATGCATACACCCACCAGTTGGTTGGCACAAGTTTTCAGAGCTTTACCAGGTACTCCAGTCGGACCTGCTGCCTTGTGAGAGCCCATCCTCCTGAAAATCAGCCTAAATCAGCCTCCAGGACAGAGATCACAGGATCACCAGGTGCAGCAGGGGTCTTCACAGCTGTAGTTATATTCTCCTTTTCAAAGCAGGTATAAAAAGCATGAGCTTGTCTGGTAGTGAAGCGTCGCTTCCATTGGGTTTCGCTTTGTGGGAAGTAATATCCTGCAAACAGTCCTAGAGCTGGGGTACAACTGATGTCGCCTCCAACCTCACTTGAGTTGCTTCTTTGCTCTTGCAAGAGCCCTCCACAAGTCATACCTTGTTTTCTTGTATATACCAGTGTCATCAGACTTGAATGCCACTGATCTCGCCCTCAGCAGACAACGAACCATCTGGTTCATCCACGACTTTGGTTTGGAAATGTGCAGCAAGTTTTCATAGGCGCAGGTTTTAATGAAGTCGGTAGGGGAGATGTGAGAGCTTTTTTTTTTACATAGGAAGTGTAGGTCCATGGGACACTCTGCCAGGGCTAGTGGTAGAGGCAGATACATTAGGGATATTTAAGAACCTCTTAGGTAAGTGGATGGATAATGAAAAAGTAAAGAAGCTATGTAAGAAGGAAGGGTTAGATTAATCTAGAGTAGGTTAAAATACCGGCATAGCATCGTGGGCTGAAGGGCCTGTACTATACTCTAATGTCCTATGTTCTCTAACCTATTAGGAGCTAAGTAGCATATGATAAAGGTAAAAAAGATATCTTGTAAATTAAAAACTTAATTTAAGTGAAAATGCAATTAAATAATAAATGATTTTAAAATTTGTGAACATGGACTTACCAGAGCTCCTTAGTAGAGACATTATAATATTCCTTTCTGGGTGCCTAACCAATGGTCCTAATAACTGTCACTATGCAGCTCACTGAGGCATACCAAACAATAACAATATATCTTTGGATATCAAAAGTAAAGAATGGGGTGCTGCATGTAATAAAAGCTCCTGCTGGTTCTGCTCTGAAAATAATATATTTCTTATCTATAACATAGACATTTTAAAAGAAACCAAATTACATGCAAAATACCAAAAATATTATTGTAGCAGTGCTTTATTAAAAAGTGCAATATTACAAAGATAAAAATCACCATTTCAGAACCATTATTAATATCAACACAAAATTCATGGTAAGCAATCCATCATCCTTCGGGGACTAATATTAAACTCTAGTGGTTTGCTCCATTTAATAAGAAACAAGCTTTACACATATATTGTTTGTTTTTTAAAAGCATACGCCATTTGTCTCCACAGCTATTACTGTAATCAGCATTCTCAAGAATTTTGACAAGATTTTCAGAAATATATTTTTATCACTTTTTGCTTTACTTAATTGTGTCACGATGCTGAAAGACACTACAATATTTGAGACTACATTTATAAAGTCTGAGGAATCATAAGCACATGACAATGGAGTTAGGAATAACAATATAAAGATGGTTATTTAATTGTGAGTAAATTTACAAAGCAAATGAACAAAGTTGTAGAAAATTAATTTCAATATCATTCCACTCTCTTTGAAAATGCAAATGTTGCAACCAAATTCTTCCTAAATTTTGAATAGCAGTTTTGTCTTTTGAGCAGCAAAATTTCTGAATAAATTCAGATAGAAATTTGGAATTTGCTTATACACGCATTTGATTTTGATATATTTTGAAATTAAATGTTTACAGTAAAACTCAATAATTCAGCGTACTTGATACTGGACTGACAGGTATCTTTGGACTATTGGTTATCACTTCAAATAATATATCAACAAAATGTTAACTTTGCCCTTTGTTCTCTAGTGCATAATAAATTTTCCCATGAGCTAGGTGAGTTTAATGGAAGCGTCACCCGGATGATTTTAAAAGGGGTGAAGGAATGCAAGAACAAACTCCACCCACCCATGACTTTATAAAAAACATGGAAAGTGGGCCCTGTTGAGGTTGCAGGAAGTGAGGAAGAAAGTCCCAGTGAATTTTAAAGGAGCATGAAAATAGATCCTGGTGAACTATATACTGAATCATCAGAATTTCTGTACAATAGGATAGCAAATTATTAATCTATAAAATCATTGATCTTTAAAATGTCATGGACAAGGACAAAAACAACTAAAAAAAATTGACATATGACTCCTTAAGTCTGTTCTGACATTTCATTTTAATTGTGGCTGATTTTAAATCAAAAAGGTTAGTCCTGAAGAAGGGTTTTGGCCTGAAATGTCAACTCTTTATTCCTTTCCACAGTTGCTGCCTGACCAGCTGAGTTCCTCCAGCATTTTGTGTGTGGTAATGGAATGCCATTGTTTTATATCTCATGGTTTGAAATCCATAGGGAAGGAATTAAATTACAATTCTACAAAATCCTGGCCAAGCTATGCCTAGAGTATTGCAAAATGTTCTGGAATGATATATTTGCCTTGGAAAGAGTGCAGCCTAGAGTAACCTTGGGTTAGATATTTGTTCTCAACTACTTCTGCTAAATGGCCATATTGAGCAGCAGCCACACAACAAACTGAATTTTGGAAGGAAAATCTGACAAGCAACCATTACTATATTGTTCTGCTCAGTGCAAATAAGCAAGAACATATTTTTGTTTGCTGCACTTCATGTGTTGAATGACAAAGACATAACAAACAAATCAAAATTTTATTTCCTCAAATTTCCCAAATGTTGAAGTTATTAAGATGAAACCAGCCAGATAATTCCACTAACTGAAAAGATAAGTGGTCTAAAAGATAGAATCTGTCCTTTGAGAATTGAAGTTAAGAAGTATTTCTACATAAAGTAAGGCAAGAGTTTGAAACTTTCGCCCACGTGTAATTTTAAACCTAAAATGAGAGAACTTGCCTAAACAAAGGATTTTATGAGTTATGTAAATGTATCTCATAATCAGATCAGTCACAATTTCACTGAATGAAAGAATGGACTTGTGGAGTAACTGATATACTCTTCTGGTAATTTCAAAATAATGAACCCATAGTCATCTAATATTGTAGTGAAATAATGTTAAGTAGATCTCCCAAATTTGACTCAAATTTTTTCGAAATTCAAAAGATTTCCATCTTATTACTTAACTTTCAAAGGAAGTGTGGTAACATAATTGCTAGAAACGCTTGAAGTTTGCTATTGTCCTTATAGGTGAAATGCCTATTACCAGAGAGCATGCATTTAAGGTGAGAGAGAGTAATTTCAAAGGAGATGTGAGGGGCAAGTTTTTTTACAGAGTGGTGGGTGCCTGGAAGGCACTGCCTGGCTTGGTGGTAGAGGAAGAAATACTAGAGAGCTTTAAGAGCCATTTAACTACTCACATGAATCTGAGAAAAATGGAAAGGTATGAGTGTTATGTTGGCAGAAGAGATTAGTTTACTTAGCCATATGATTACTAATTTAGAGAGCTTTAAGAGCCATTTAGTTAGTCACATGAATGTGAGAAAAATGGAACAGTATGAGCGTTGTGTTGGCAGAAGAGATTAGCCATATGATTACTAATTTAATTGGTACAGCACAACATCGTGGGCTGAAGGGCCTGCTCCTTTGCTGCACTGATCTATGTTCTAACCTTTGAACAAAGATACAAGTGAAATATTGAGTTGTTACTAATTCAACATCTCCATAGACTGAAATTAAAATCAAAATTAGAGTCTTGTTTACAATAAGACCATAAGACATAGAGCAGAATTAGGCCATTCAACCCATCCAGTCTGCTCTGCCATTCCATCATGGCTGATCCTGAATCCCACTCGACCCTATACACCTGCCTTCTCACCATATCCCTTGATGTCCCGATCAATCAGGAAACTATCAACTTCTGCCTTAAATATATCCACAGACGGCCTCCACCGCGTCTGTGGCACAGCATTCCACAGATTCACTACTCTCTGGCTAAAACCATTCCTCCTTACCTCTTTTCAAATAGGTTGCCCCTCAATTTTGAGGCTGTGCCCTCTAATTCTGGATATCCCTACCACAGGAAACATCCACCTTATCTGGTCCTTTCAACATTCAGTAGGCTTCAATGAGATCCCCACGCATTCTTCTAAATTCCAGTGAGTACAGGCCCAAAGCTGCCAAATGCTCCTCATATGTGAACCCCTTCATTCCCAGAATCATCCTCATGAACCTCCTCTAGACTCTGTCCAAATACAACACATCCTTTCTGAGAAGTAGGGCCCAAAACTGTTGACAATACTTCAAGTGCATCTTGACAAGTGTCTTATAAAGCCTCAGCATTATGGCCTTGCTTTTATCTTCTATTCCACTGAAATAAAGGCCAACATTGCTTTTGCCTTCTTTACCACAGACTCAACTGGTAAATTAACCTTCTGGGAATCTTGCATGAGGATTCCTAAGTCCATCTGCACTTCTGATGTTTGAACCTTCTCCCCATTTAGATAATAGTCCGCACTATAGTTCCTTTTACCAAATTGCATTATCATACATTTTCCAACACTGCATTCCATCTGCCACTTTTTTGTCCATTCTTCCAATTTGTCTAAGTTCTGCTGCAATCGCATTGGTTCTTCAGCATTACCTACCCCTCCACCTATCTTCGTTTCATCCGCAAACTTTGCCACAAAGTCATCAATTACGTTATCCAAATCATTGACAAACAATGTGAAAAGTAGTAGTCCCAATACTGAATCCTGAAGAACACTACTAATCACTGACAGCCAACCAGAAAAGGCCCCCAGTATTCCCACTTGCTGCCCCCTACCTGTCAGCCACTCCTCTATCCATGCTAGTATCTTTCCTGTAACACCACAGGATTTTATCTTATTAAGCAGTCTTATGTGAGGCACCTTATCAAATACCTTCTGAAAATCCAAGTAAACGACATCCACTGCCTCTCCTTTGTCCACCCTGGTGGTTACTTCCTTGAAAAATTGCAACCGATTTGTCATGCAAGATTTCCCTTTACAGAAACCATGCTGACTTTGACTTTTTTTTTATCATTAGTCTCCAAGTACCCCGAAACCTCATTCTTAATAATAGACTCAAACACTGAAGTTAGACTAACTGACCTATAATTTCTTCTCTTTTGCCCTCCTCCCTTCTTAAAGAGTGGAATGACATTTGCAATCTTTCAGTCCTCTGGGACCATACCAGAATCAAGTGATTCTTGAAAGAGCATGACCAATGCATCTGTTATCTCTTCAGCAACCTCTCTCAGGACTCCGGGATGTAGTTCATCTGCTCCAGGTGGCATATCCACCTTTAGACCTTTGAGTTTGCTGAGCACTTTTTCTTTTGAAATAGCAATGGCCCTCGCTCCTGCTCCCTGTTACTCCCGGACCTCTAGCACATTGCAAGTGTCTTCCACAGTGAAAACTGATGCAAGGTACTTATTAAGTTCATCTGCCATTTCTTTGTCCATCATTACTACCTCACCAGCATCATTTTCCAGTGGTCCAATATCATCCCTCACCTCCCTTTTACTCTTTATATAAGTGAAAAAACTTTAGGTATCCTGCTTTATGTTATTGGCTAGTCTGCCCTCATATTTCATCTTTTCCCTTCTTAAAGCTTTTTTAAGTTTTTTAGTTGGATTTTAAAAGATTTCCAATCACCCAATTTCCCACTCACTTTTGCTACCTTATCTGCCCTTTCCTTGGCTTTTATCTAGTCCTTAACTTCCCTTGTCAGCCATGGTTGCCTTGCCCTGCCATTTGAGAACTACTCCCTCTGTGGGACAAATCTATCTTGCGCCTTGTGAACCATTCCCAGAGGTTTCAGCTATTTCTGCTCTGCTGTCATCCCTACCAGTATTCTCCTTGAAGCCACCTGGGCAAGCTCCTCTTCATGCCTCTGCAATTTCCTTTCCCATTGCGATATTGATACATGTGACTTAGGCTTCTTCCTCTCAAATTGCAGTATGAATTCAATCATATTATGATCACTGTCTCCTAAGGGTTCCTTTATGTTAAGTTCCATAATAAGACCTGGGTTATTACATAACATCCAATTTGAGATAGCCTTTCTTCAAGTAGGCTCAAGCACCAGCTGCTCTAAAAAGCCATCTCATAAGCATTCAATAAACTCCCTCTCTTGTGATCCAGCACCAACCTGATTTTCCCAATCTCCTTGCATATCGAAGTCCCCAATTACATGCGTTTATTACATGCCTTTTCCATCTCCCTTTTGTAATCTCAGCCCCACATCTTGCTTACTATTTGGACGTCTATATATGATTCTCATAATTTTTTTTTACCCATGCAGTTTCTTAACTCCACCCACAAAGGTTCACCATTCTCTGAACCAATGTCACCTCTTTCTAAAGATGTAATTCCATCTCTTACCAGCGGAGCTAGACCACCACCTATGCTTCCTGCCTGTCCTTTCCATACAAATTATATCCTTTGAGGTTAAGCTCCCAACTATGGCCTTCTTTCAGCCACATCTCAATGCCCACAAAGTCATACCAACCAATCTGTAATTGTGCCACAAGTTCGTCCACCTTATTTTGAAATCTACGCACATTTAAGTACAGCACTTTCAGTCCTGCATTCTTCACCATTTTGAATTTTGTCTCTCTGGTACAATTTAACTTTTTGCTCTGTCTGTATCTGTACCCAGTCATTGGCTTGTCCCTCCTTACATTCATGTTACACCTATCATCTACTTATAAACCTGTTGGCTCATCCTCAGCTCTATCATACTTATTCCCATCCCCCTTCCATATTAGTTTAAACCACTCCCAACAGCTCTAGTAAGCCTGCCCGCAAGGATATTGCTTCCCCTCGGATTCAAGTGCAACCCGTCCCTTTTGTACAGGTCACACCTACCCCAGAAGAGGTCGCAATGATCCAGAAATCTGAATCCCTGTCCCTGCTCTAATTCTTCAGCCACACATTTATCTGCCAGCTCATTCTATTCCTATCCTCACTGTCGCGTGGCATAGACAGCAATCCCGAGATTACTACCCTTGAGGTCTTGCTTCTCAGCTTCTTTCCTAACTCCTTGCATTCTTTTTTCAGGACCTCCTCCCTTTTTTGACCTATATCATTGGTACCAATATGTACTACAACTTCTGTCTGCTCACCCTCCCTTTTCAGAATATTGTGGATGCATTCAGAACCGTCGTGGACTCTGACACCTGGGAGGCAAAATGCCATCCATGTTTCCTTTTCACTTCCACAGAACACCTATCTGTCCCGCTGACTATAGAGTCCTCTACTACTGCTGCCATCCTCTTCAGATCTTTACCCTTCTGAGCCACAGGGTTAGATTCCATGCCAAAGGCACAGCCAGTGTTGCTTTCCCCTGCCAGGTAGGCCATTTCCCCGCTCCCCCCCCCCCCCCACCAACAGTACTCAAAATAGAGTAATCATTGAGGGAGGCGGCCACAGGGGTGCTCTCCACTATCTGACTTTCTCTGTTCTGACAGTCATCCATATCTGCCTCCTGTAGCCTTGGGGTGACTACCTCCCTGTAGCTCCTGTCTATCACAGCTCCAGTTTCCTTACAAGGTCTCTAAGGAGCTGCATCTCAATGCGCCTGGTGCATATATAGCCATCGGGGAGGCTGGTAGTCTTTTGGAAATCCCACATCTGACACCCGGAACAGAACACTGGCTCTGTAGACATAATGTGCACAGAAAGATAATAAATGCATCCATTAAAGGAAAAGTGACTATGTTCTCTCCGTCTTCTCTACTATCCATCAAAGATTATATATTTATCATATCTGTTTCATTTAAGAACAAGATCAAGCATTGGGTCGTTGCAGACTTTCATATATTTTCAAATGCTATAGGAGGAATCCATTTTCTTGATGCGTCCATGGGCACCATGTTAGTGTAGTGGTTAACGTGGCGCTGTTACAGTTTGGGGTGTCGGAGTTCAGTGTTCAATTCCGGTGTCCTCTGTAAGGAGTTTGTACATCTTCCCTGTGAAGGCATTGATTTCCTTTAGGCACTCTGGTTTCCTCCCACAGTCAAAGATGTACCAGTCAATAGGTTAGCTGGTCATTGTAAATTGTCCTGTGATTAGGCTAGGGTTAGGTTGCTGGGCGGAGGAGCTCATTGGATTGGAAGGGCCTATTCCGCACTGTATCTCTAAATAAGTAAAAATAGAAAAATATTGCTTTCAGACTCATCTTGTGACTTGTTCTCTTTCACCTTCCTATCAACTCCCTCTTGATCTTCCTGTGACCCACCTACACTAGGCAATTTACGTGTCTTTTAATCTTTGGATATGGCAGGAAACTAGAGCACCTGGGAAAAAAATAACCCGTGCAATCTCATGAGGAACGTGCAAACTCCACATGGACGATACTCAAGGCCAGGTTTCAACCTACGTAGTTACTGGAGCTGTGTCGCAGCTGCACCAACTGTAATGCTTGTCCTGACTTATTTCTGAATCCCACCCAAATGCTAAGTGGGAATTCAACATTCTTATTTTGCTCTATAATCAATGTAAAACAGCTTGGACAATATTTCCAGTTTATCTTGGTAATGGACCCAAAGCACAAAACTGAGAAGATCTCCTATCTGATTCATGGTTAAAGACTGTCTGTAGTGAATTTGGGGGGAAAATAAATAAGATGTTATTTCAAAGTATATTACAGAACCTCAATAGAGGAAACTTTCCCTTGAGTCATCCTGTACAATCTGAGATCGAGACTGATTTACTGCTGAGAGAGGACATTCAAAATGTGATTCTGTTCTCTTTCTCAGTGGTGATGCTTCCATCTTAATGAATGGGAATTGTCCCCAGCAGAAGATATTCAAATTGTTTTGCAAGTAAAGCTTTAAATCATATGTTGTTTACACAAATGTTAATTTAGTTTTGTATTTGAAAAGGAAAAGGAAAAATCTGTTTGGATATCAGTACACAGAACAATGAGAGAGAGAGAAGTTAACATAGTTTCTGAAAGAGATGAATTGCTTTGTGAAGTCTGGAAGTATAAAGTGTAAATAATTCGAAATGGAAAGGAGCACCAGGTTAAATTTATTTGCTGTCATGTGCAGACTTTCCAGTTCTCAGGGAACAAAAGTCTATGAGTTGGTAAACACAGATACAGAATCTCAAACTGATATTGATTAAATGGGACACAGGTTATCTTCTTCCTTCACCTTAGCCCTATGGCCCCAGATTAGTATTGGAGTCGGGGCAAGTAATTTTAGGAGTGAATGATTTGTTCCCCTTTGGAGTACATTCTTCTTTGGTGTTGTGTATTTAATATTTCAGTAGAATTTAAGTATTATTTTAAATATATTGTTTGATTAAGCATTCTTGTTCATTTGAAAAATTCTTTATGGTTTGTATGTGGAAAGGTGTGATTGCATACATCACCACGTGATACCTGAGCACCTCACTAAAAAGTAAAACATGTAGTTAGACTCACATTTCGGACTCCCATATCTTCCCTTCAATTAGTTTAATGTTTTGAAGTTACAAAACAACATTTGGAAAGATTAATGCAATCTTCAATTTAATTAAAAATGATCAGCAAAAATCCATGTAGTTTAGAACAGAGCATGTTAAAATATCACAGTTTACAATTGATAAATTTCACAGAGCAATGCATAATATATCAGTACCTCAGTTCTATGCCTGCGATTTCTCCAATCATTAAGTTATTTGAAATAAAAACACAATTTCCATATAAAACTTCAAGATACAGAAATAACTAAATGTAAAGAAGTGAGGTAATCATTTTTGCTGGTCTTTACTGATTGATAGGAGAACTTATCCTAACTATTAAGGGAAGGACAGTTTTCATGCTCATGGTAATTAGTGAAATTTTATCCTACTGCATTGTAATTCAGAGCAATGTAATTAATACCTTTAGCATAATATTGTTAATTGAGAATGTTTCATTAATGTCAGGGAAAAGGTTTGAAACCAAATATATAACAGCAAGATGCAAGGTAGAGGTACTTCAGCATAGTGGTTAGCACAACGCTTTACAGTCCAGATCCGACGACCTGGGTCCAATTCCTGCAGCTGCCTGAAAGGAGTTTGTATGCTCTTCCATGACTGCATATATTTCCTCCAGGTTCTCCGGTTTCGTCCCACAGCCCAAAGACCTACTGATTAGTAGGTTTATTGGTCTTCTGTGAATAGGCTTGGATTCAATCAGGGGTTACTGGGCAGCGTGGCTTGAAGGGCCTATTCCGTGCTGTATGTCAATAAGTAAATAAATAAAGGTAAACTACTCTAATAGAATGTCTTTTCAAAAACCAAAAAAAACATACTATATCATCAATGTAAAGTGGTTTCATGTGTCCCACGTTCAATTTAACTTTCCAATATAGTCAGTAGACCAATCTATACAACATCACCCAGACATCACAACATTAGCAGCACATTAGACAGACAAAGGAGCTGTCTATTCAATGGCTGTCCATCATTTCGCCCGATTTCAGACATTGTTACTTGGTTGTGGTAAAGGGTCTTCACTTCTCCGTGGATTGTCACCTTGTCATGGTGGAGAAGCTTGTGTGGTCCTGTGATCCCGAGAGCGATGCCATCTGCAGCTATGCTGCTGGTAGGGTCACCCATGGCGGTAAGGTCGAGGGTGAGGTCCCTGACAAAGAACAATCCAACCAAGACCTCAACGGTGGAACAGGCTGACGATGTTACTTCGAAGTCAACGGCTGTGAAGGCGGATGAAGGCTGCAACAAATCCATCAGCTTCAATCATCGTGGTTTCCATGCCATTGGAATCAGTTGGTTGATTTGTGAAGTATCGTGTGCTTCTTGGAGTGCATCAAGTACATGTTAAACAAATACTCGCCCAGGCGTCTTCACTCTGTGGGCCACTTCTCCAGAACGAAGGCCATCATCCTCGACCTCGAGGGATAGCCATGATGATGAAAGGGTCATCAGACTGAAATGTTAACTGGTTTCTCTCTCTACAGACAAGAAGCATACCGAACTTAGTGGGACAGTCAACATTTTAAGTCAAGACCCTTTATCAATCTGAGCTGATCCAAAATCACATATGTCCATTTTCCTCCATAGATGCTGTCCGACCCATTAAGTTCTCCAGCTTCTTACATGTTGCTCCAGATTCAAGCATCTGCAGTCTCTTGTGTGTCTCTTTCTACTAATGTTGCCTGACTGGCTGAGTTCTTTCAGCATTTCCATTTTTGTTTCAATTCCAGCATTTGCAGTTTTACTTGTTTTCTATAACTTTTAGTTACAAGCTGTTTTAATCTATATAAATATGATATCTGTTTTTCAGTGGCACCGTGGAGGCAAAGTCTTTCTATATACTGTATGTTAACATTTCATTTCTAACATAACAATATTCCCCAGTGAATCAAAGCTTTAAACAACTCTTGGTTCCTTGGGATAGTTCTTTCTATTAAAGGCGCCATATACTGTAGGTGTAAGTTGTCTTAGTTAAATTATGGTGTTTATATTAAGACACTGGAGAAAGCAAAGCTACAGATCGTTAAGGTCAAGATGAATAAATGCATATCTGCCGATCACTTGGCATTTGCAAAGAGATTGAGGTGAACACTACGTAAATAATCTACAAATGTATTTCTAAAGTTTCAAAGCTTCACTCCCCCTTGTTCTGAAGATGTTGAACTGGTTTTGCATAGTTATCAAGCTGCTGAAATCAGATATAAAAAGTGACATTTAAGCTTAAAAATACTTCTGTTTCAAACTAAAACACAGGAAAGCATCCCTTGCCAGTTCTTTTAAAATTAGCTGAAAAGCGTAAAGGCTGACAGTAGTCTACAGAAGTTGTACTTTGTGAGATGCTAACTTTGAATGGCTGTCTTTGCCATTGCTGTCACATGCTTTGAAGATACATGGATCGTTGCCACTCTGTTATTAAAGTCCTCACAGCCAACGTTATCAGATGTCATTTGCACTCACAGTTCCATATTTTAATAAGTGAGTTGACATTTATGTTACAATATATCAAGCTGCTGAAAGAGCACAAATAACTCAGCTCATATAATACTTATCATCCAGCTTATTCAATAAAGTTCAGGGCGAATGATGAAAGATTAAATGTTTCCTTAGCATGGATCTTCTCTCAGCATGGAATAAATTTAGTGGCATTGAAGATCTGTCAATCAAGGATGGAAATGCCTTTTAGAACTCCAAGTCCTTGCTACTATACTTTGTTCCAGTCTATTACTTATCCCTACAAAACTTGATATCAGAGTACTGATGACATTGGCTGTAATCTTGCTCATTTCTAGTGGCTGTTTCTTTACTGAATTATGTACCATTGTGTTTCCGCACCCTAACCCTAGACTTCTCTGACGCTCAATATTTAGCAAACAATTCTACATATATGAGCAGGTTGAACATCCCTTATTCGGAATGCTTGGGGCTGGAAGTGATCTGGATTTTGGAGTATTTGCCCCTGTGTAGTGAGATACCTTGGGGATGGAACACAAGACTAAACATAAAAGCTATTTACATTACATGTCCAACTTATGTAGAGCTGGCGCAAAGCTCACAGTGAACAGTCTGCTGCTGAGGCAGTCTGATGTGATGGTACTGAACCCTTTACAGACTGTAAGAGTTGTTTGATCACCTCGGTCTGTGTCTATAAGCAGGTTTCAGTGCTGCGATTGGTTTCATATCTGCCATCGATTTTAAACAGTCGCCTATTCCACAGCAACTACAATGGGGGGGAGGGGGTGGTAGTTTTATATAATATTTTTAATAATTTTGTAGATGAAACAATTATTTTTAATTTTCAGTATGTCATGATAGATCTTTGCTTGTTTCATGATCAGCGTATCATTAAGCTGCATATGCTTACTCTGATACTGACGAATCCACTCTTTCAATACATATCGAGATCTTCATTTTTTACTTTATGCATTGTTTTTCTATTTTTCATTAATCTGTTCATTACATATGTAATGCCCTGGTTCATATTTTTACTGTTATGCTGTATGTATTTCATTTAGCAGTTCTGCAAGAGCAGTCTGTTCTGTTTTCAGCCTGTTTGGGTTATTGTTGAAGGTAAGAGATGAGGAGAAATGTCTGCCATCCAGTTAGGATAGTTGAATTAAGGGGAGTTTTCTCTGGTGAGGGACACTAAGGTTGGACTTGGGGTTTTTGTTTGAGAGGAGATGAAGAGGGAAGACGTGGGAGAGTAGAGGTCATAGGGTTTGACCTGGAGTGGGACCGTGATTCGACGAAGCCAGGGGTGAGATCGATTGATGATCGGTGACTACGGAGAAACTTTGAGCTCCAACTTGTGCATATTTGGCTGTTTAATTAAAATGGGCCCTTTTTTTTTTGTTCTTTTCTTTACTAACCCTTTAGTCGAATTAAGATTCATAAATATAATCTTTTAATCGTATGCAGTGTACAGACTGTTATTTCGTGGCACTAATTTGTAACAAATGACACAGCGTCCACACAAGCCGGGGTTTGGGATAAAAGCGCCCCTCAATCTCACGAGTCTGCCAAGGCTGGAGGTTGTCTTCCTTCAACTTATGCAGCCAAGGAAACCAGGCTGTTTCACATATGTGAGGTCACTTCTCAGAACTGTCTGTGATGCACAGAGACATGGACATCGCCAAGATTGGATTTTTCCATTTGTGATGTCATATCAGTCAGTGCTCAAAAAAAATTTGGATCTTGTAGGTTTTTAGATTTTTGGACTTCAGATAAGAGGTAGCAACCTGTATTATTGAAAGTATGTGGTACTGTTGGATACTACCTTTTGGATAAGACATTAAATTAAGATTCTTCCCGCCTTATCAGATAGATACAAGATTAAAAATTAGCTTTATTTGTCACATGTACAGTGCAATCTGACATTTTGTGTCAATGACCAACACAATCTGAGGACTATGCTGGACAGCCTGCAAATGTCACCATGCCTCCAGTGCCAACATAGCATGCCAGAACTTACTAACCCTAACCATAACCATACATCTTTCGAATCCGTACGCGGTCGCTGGGAAAATATACAGACTTACAGACAGTGACAGGAATCAAACCCTGATCCTCTGATCACTGGCAATTGAAGCAATTGTGCTAACCATATGCTTCTGTGCTGCCCTACAATAATTTTTTGTGACAGAGAATATCCCACAATAATATTCAGAAAAGTAGGTTATTTTCCTCAGAATCTTGACTGTAGCCATGATAAAAATAAGCAAATTATCTGGTACTGCTGTTTACAGGATTGTGCTGTTATGTATTTCCCACATTACATTGACTATACTTCAAAAGTACTAGTATGATGCAAACCGAGATCATGAAAGATGCTATTTACATGCAAGTCTTTATTTTCTTTTTAAGCCATACAACTCACGTTATCATCTCCATCGCCTGCCAAGAAATTCTATTGTGCGATATGGCGCTACCTTGTACCTATGGTCCATGTAAAGTTACGATTACTGGAAGGCATAGCATTTGGTGGTGTTCTGGACTGACTTAGGTTTGATCTTGACCTCAGGTTCAATCTGTATGGAGGCTTAACATTTTCCCTGTGTTTGTTTTGGATTTCCCTTGGTGTTCGAGTCTCCTCCCAGTTTCCAAAGACATGCTGGTGAGTTAATTGATCACTTAAAACACTCCTCACCCAGACAAAAGAATCAAAAGGGAGCTGATGGGCATGTGAGAAAGACTGGTCTCAGGGATACAGGGAATGAGCAAGAGGTAAAATGGAATTGCTTTGTTGGGAGACAGTATAGATGTTATGGGCCAAATAACCTCTTGTGCTCTGCTGTCATTTTTTTGAAAAATATTAAAATGTTCTTTCTCACTCCATAGGTACAGCCTGACAGAATATTTCTAGCAATTCTTGTTTTATTCTATGTATAATAAACTTGTTACATAAAGTAAAATGCACTTTTTTAGAAATAGACAGAAAATAATTCAGAGAATGCAAAAATATCAAGTGAGCAAAATGATTTCAACCTTCATGTACAGTTGATACATCGGTGTATATTTTTAAACAAATCAAAAGCAGTAGAATCCGATTTACTTAGAGCAGGGTTTTTCAACCAGGGTTCCATGGAACCCTAGGGTTTCAGAAGAGGTTGCTCGGGTATCTGCAAGAGATCATGATTAAAAAAAACACATTTGCACAACGCGCGATGCTAGTGCTCGCAGTGGTGGGCAGTGACCGAGCAGCCCCATTAGCAATCTCAGCCCAGTGTGGCAGTGCGCAGTAGGATTGTGTTTATTTAGTTGAGTCCATTCTCAGTTTTTGACACGGGATGGGGAGGCCATTGATAATTGGTGGGCGCTGTATTGCTCGGAGTGGAGGATGGCTGGCTGATGAGGAGCATGAAGTGCATTTTCCAAGCATTGAATGGACTCACCCAACTTGGGGCCTGTGACATCAGCCTCTCACTCCTGAATTACCTCCCCCAACTTCCCTTATGTGTCGCCGACTGATTTATGGGAGCGAGCAAAGTACCAGTGTGGTAGAAAATTGGAGGGAAATTTTCATTCTAAAGATGGTCCAGAGTGGCGATCATTGAATAGGAGGCATGAGGTGGAGGAGCAGGATTCTAGGCCTAAGCCTATGGACAATTCTGATAAGGTTAATGATGAAGAATTACAATCTTCTGAGTCATTTCACTGCACTAATGCAACAACAGACACAAAAAAGTTTGTCTTTACAATGAAAGCTACTTACCGATGGGTTTTACCTGGACTGGTGATCTGAGTTGTCGTATTCCATCATGCTCAGTCTGTGGCAAACAACTTACAAATGTAGCAACAGCTCCAGCAAGATTGAAAAGACACTTAACTACAAATCACAGCCATATGGCATGTAAAAGTGCGGATTATTTTAAAACAAACAAACAGATTAAAGTTTTTGAAAATAAAGTCACAGTCAGTAAAAGGTTAAGGAAGCAAGTTATTTAGTAGCTTTAAGACTGGTTCACTAGAGAAGGTTTAAAAAATTGTATGAAAACCTGGACAAAGAGCACACCAATCTCCTGCTACACACAGAAATCCAATGGCTTAGCAGAGGAAGAGTTCTCAACAGGGTGCTTGAGCTGAAAGGTGAATTGCAGGGGTACTTTCAAGAAAATAGTAGGTCAGATTTTGCTGAGTGCTTTGAAAATGAAGAATGGCTGCGGAAACTAGCCGACTTAGCAGACATTTTTGATCATATGAACCAGTTAAACAAGTCTCTGCAAGGTCCTGGAGAAAATGTTTTGACTTCAAGTGAGAAGATTCTTGGATTTAAAAGGAAACTGAATCTTCGGAAAAATCATGCTACAAAAGGAAATCTTAAAATGTTTCCGCTGCTTAAGCTTGAGAGGATATGAGAAAGTCTCAAGTCTTATTGAAAATCATCTGGAAGAAGTACAGAACAAAATTAAGCAGTATTTTTCTTCCCTTTCAACACAAGTGTGTGACTGGGTGAGGGACTCTTTCTCTGAATGTTCTGCTCAGCCTGAGAACTTGACTTTGAGAGAAGGGGAAGAACTTTGTGAGCTGCACTCTGATCGCACACTCAGGATGAGATTTACTGACCTGCCCCCGAACAAGTTCTGGATTTCTGTGAAGGAAGAGTATCTTGCCATTCATAGGAAAGTAGTGAACATTTTTCTGCTGTTTTCAACTTCTAACGTGTGAACAAGTGTCTTCTTGTTTAACAAGCATTAAGAGCAAGGACAGAAATCATCTCATTTCAGTTGAAGGTGATACCCACTTGTGTTTATCTCGTTCAATCCAGAACTGAGAAATTTATGTTTGCCTTATGAGTTTTTAAAATTTATGAAAGTGGAAGAAACTGATTAATTTCAAGAGGGGTATGCTAAAAATTCATTCTCTCTACTCAAAAGAGCATCAACAATTATTTTTGGATTACTATACTGTATCTTCAACTTACTGATCACACTGATGTACCGTGAGCTATAGATATAATAATCTTATGCAGGGAAGGGTTCCCTGAGACCTGAAAATTATCTCAAGGGTTCCTCCAGGGCAAAAAGGTTGAGACAGGGTGATTTATATTCTGTTTTAGCATTAATTGATAATGGATAGAAAATGGCATGTATGTCAATATTTTGCAATCTAACTACAGTATATGTGCATTATTTGATGATTCCTTTACTAATTATCAAAAGTGATACTCCTATCCAGGTAAAATGGAATGGATTGATAAATGATACCATTTATTTTCTATCTATTATCAATTAATACAGTGCCAGAACAGAAAATAAGTCTAATCTCAGAAGAAAAAGTTCCTTTAGCATTCCTCTAATCTGAGTCAGGTTCAGTAAATGCCAATTATAGAAAGGCATGAATTTAGCATTTGCAACCACATTCAAACATAAGGGCCATATGGATAATTCACCTTATGAGAAGCCAACCATCAGCTAATTTGATTAGTGCACATAGTAAGAAATGGCTGAGTGCACTGAGTACAGCAAAAGCTTGGGGCTGTCTCTATTATTGAATACTTGTGTTTCAATCTTAACTACACACCCAGCCAAACTGTTCCAGTACATTTACAACAGTGGACATTTTGGGATATTGCACAGATTTATCTTGTCTGCTACCAAACAATTTAAATCCCATTCAGCCAGTCAATGAAATGAGGCATGGTGGTTAATACTATCAACGATGTTATCAAACACCATCTACTCAACAATAAGCTGTTTGTCAATGCTCTTTTGAGGATTTGCCAGAACTTTTTAGCTTCGGACTTCATTGTAACTCTAAGTAAATAGGAGGAAAGAGGGGAAGTCACCATTGAGCAGAATCTCAACTTGAGGTGCTACTAGAGTATGACAAAAGCAAATACAAGTAGTAATAGGAGTGTGATCACTCAACTCGAGTATAACGTTCTCCAAAGGGATTGTCTACTGGTCCTCAGATGGGTGTAGAGGCCGATCTGGGATTTACATAACCGGGATGTTAGGGTGCTTCTCTTAATGGAGAATGTGTATGACTTTGTTTAACATGGGGAGGTTGATGCATGGGCAGTCTCCACACTGTCCTTGTCAGATCGAGGTCACAGTCCATTGGAATGGAATACAAGATGACTGGGGACACTTCATGGTTGCAGCCTTCCTCCACCTTCACTGCTGGTGAAGATGGTGATGTATCATCATCTTCTGACAATTCCACCGTTGAGGTCTTGGTTGGTCTGAAACTCCGCCCTTGGGTGACCCTACCAGGAACTAAGCACTAGATGGCTAAAATTCAGATGGCATCACTCTTGGGATCTCTTGAACTCACAAGCCTCTCTACCATGACTAGGTGATGATCCTCGGACAAGATGTAAAAATAACTCAACCACTGATAACTCAAAACCTTTCCATCATTTACATACAGCAAGTCAGGAGCGCGGTGGAATACCCTACCACTATCTGAGTGAAGGCAACTCACCTACACTCTCCAAGTTCAGCACTTTCCAAGACAAGGAAGCCCATTTAATTGACAACCCTTCGGTCATCCTAAACATTGTCCATGAACTATTTTCTCATCATGGCTGCTGTGTTCATTCCACAGAACGCAGACCTTCCCTTCCCTTCCCTCCCCTTCCCCCCACTCTTTAATTCTGGCATCTTCCCCCTTCCTTTCCAGTCCTGAAGAAGGGTCTCGGCCTGAAACGTTGACTGTCTATTCATTTTCAAAGATGCTGCCTGACCTGCTGAGTTCCTCCTGCATTTTGTGTGTTGCAGTTAATCACATGGACCACTTAGGACAGACAGAAGACAAAAGAGAATGCAGAAATCTAGAACACAGAAATGAATGCTGGAAGGATGCAGCAAGTCAAGCAGCATTTGAATGTCAGCGTCTACTCCCATGAAGAACAGGAACAGTAATTCTATCAGGAAACACCCTGAATGTTTGTCACTCAGACACACACCATTATCCTTTATTATTGCTGGATCTAAGTCCTGAAACTCATCATCCAGTCATATTTTCACACAGGTGATTAGGGATGGGTAGGAAGTGTAGTCCTCGATAAAATCAATATGGCAAAAACTGAGTGAAAAGGTTGAAATTCAATAACGTTTCTTTCTTTCAGGCATTAGATCAGAAACATTAGTGCAAAGGTTGTCTGATCTCCTAATGGATTTCAATAGAGATCTATTGCTGACATGTTTATAATGGATGGTACATTGGGTTAAAGAACCACATGCTGTTTGGCTTGCATGTTGTTTAACATGCTGTTTGGGGCGGCACGATAGCATAGCACAACACTTTACAATATAGATGACCTGGGTCTAATTTCCGCCACTGTCTGTAAGGAATTTGCACGTTCTCCCTACGACTCCAGTTTCCTCTCTGTCCAAAGACATTCTGGTTGATGGGTTAATTGGTTATGGTAAATTATCCTGTGATTAGGCTGAGATTAAATAGGGGGATTGCTGCGTGGCATTGTACTCAATAAATATAAAAAGTTGCTCTTATACTTTCACAGAATTATACACTAAATAATTAGAATGTGTTACTAACATGGTATGTGTTACCATATAAGGCTATTGAATCAGGTAACAGTGATGGATTTGAAGGAAGATGTTGTATATTACTGGGCAAAGGGGTATAGTGATAGGGCAAGATAGGATACGTAATTACTGATAATTATAATTAGCGAGGAAAAAAGTTCATATGAAATATAATCACTACCATAGATCAGAAAGGGCGAATCCTGTTTCTATTATTCATTTTAATTACAGGGTGATAGTTCCAAATAAAACCATTCCATTAATTTCACCTCTGCAGTTCGGAACATTGATGAGTTTCAATATTCATTACATGCACATCACTCACCAGTTTTTAGCCAGTGTTTACAAACATTATTAATGAATCAACCCAGTATTTATTTAAATTTCAAATTTCAAATGGAACATTAGAGTTTTAAGGTATTCACTGGGAATAATTTTTCTCCCAGACTGTGTATCATCAAGTGAACTTCTCTCACACTGAAGGCAGATGACAAACGGATGGAGGTTTGTAGAAGTGTCCAGAACTTGAATTAAGGTTTATCAGTGTGAAGCAGGCATATGCCCAGTGATACAGATAATAGAGAGCGAGGGAGCCAGATTTCCACACTTGGTCAGGTCTGATATCTGGAAAACAGGAGGTTGAGGAGTTTTTAATGATTTTAAAATTCCTATCGATTACTTCAGTCAATGCATTGCACCGAATACACTTCAAACCTCATTTTATAATGCTGTTTACATTGTAAGTACATGCTGATATTTCTGCACATTCTATTTCATACTTATACTTCTTTCTTTTTTAATCTTTTTATTCATTTTCAAATTCTTAAACATAGCAACAATACTAATATGAAGAGTTTGGGATTACATTATTGGTAATTAACATGTGCAAATAAAAACTACAGATAATACAAGTATATTAGGCCTCTCAAACTCCTAATATAATTAGACATGATGAGAAGAAAAATGAAAAAATATCAAGGAAAAAAACCTCAAATTAGAGAAAAAAACTAGACTAAACTGAACCAAAAACTAAACTAACCAAAACTAAACAAGGCTGGGCTATTATATTACATCGAATACAATCATTAATGTCATTAACTCCGCTCCTCTGTCCATATATTTTAGGTTAATAAAAAGGATTCAGAAAAGGGCAAGCTACATCATGTGAAAATGTTGAATAAATGGCCTCCAGGTCTTTTCAAATTTAACCGAAGGATCAAAAGTGACACTTCTGATTTTTTTCTAAATTTAAACAAGATATAGTTTGGGAAAACTATTGAAATGTAGTAGGAGGATTGATCTCTTCCCAATTCAATAAAATGAATCTTCTAGTCATTAATGTAACAAATGCAATCATCCAACGAGCTGTAGAGGATAAATAACTATAGAAGAGAGAGAAGGCAAGAAAGTCGTTCTTTGAGAACCCTCACGAGTTCACAAAGAAACTGAACAAAGTAAGAGCGGGCAGCTTAACATCTCTCAACAAGAACTTGAGGATCACCTAGCAAGCACTTACTCTAATGAACAGCGGGAGGCTCCTTTGCTTGACATTTCAGGACTTGTGAAGCCTACCAAGCCAGGAGTGAAGTTCGATCTGTCAGAACCCAAACTGGCAGAAGTCGAACGGTTCATCAGAAAGGCAAGGTCAGGCTCAGTGCCAGGACCTAATGGAGTGCCATATAAGGTGTTCAAGAAGTGTGAAGAGCTGAGGAAATACTTGTGGAGATCGTTAAAGGTGGTGTGGAGACAAGGTGTTGTTCCTTTGTCATGGAGTGAGGCTGAAGGAGTATACATCCCGAAGGAAGAGAATTCTTCTACATTGAATCAGTTCCGACCAATTTCACTCCTGAATGTAGAGGGGAAGATTATGTTTGGCATTCTGGAAGAAAGAATATCTTCATTTGTGATTGAGAATGGCAATACATCTGTGCAGAAGGCAGGAATACCAGGCTTCCCAGGATGCCTTGAGCATTCTAGTATGATATGGCATACCATCCAGGAGTCAAAAAGGTTGAGAAGAAATCTGGCCGCAGTTTGGCTTGATCTGGCAAATGCATATGGTTCTGTTCCCCATGTCCTGATTGAGTTTGCGATGGAATTCCTATGGATTCCTGCTAAGGTGAGGAACTTTGTTATGCAGTACTACAACGATTTCCGGATGAGGTTTTCCACTCAGCAGTTTACAACTAGGTGGCAGAGCTTGGATGTTGGAATCCCAATGGGATGTGCAATTTTCACCCATCCTTTTTGTGATAGCCATGGAAGTTATTGTGAGGGCTGTAGAATCAGTGGGACCAGGTGTCGCACTTGATGGCGGAGAGGAGTTACCACCAATACGAGCCTTCAAGGAAGATCTTACCCTTTTGGGTCCCAGCACGGAGGCAGTGGAAAATGTACTATCTAGACTCGAGGAACTAATGGATTGGGGAAGAATGAAGTTCAAGACCAAGAAGTCAAGGAGTCTTGTTCTTAGGAGAGGAAAGCTGGTTGACTTTCATTTCATCCTTTGTGGAGAGGAGATTCCATCCATTCAGGACCAACCAGTTAAGAGCCTCGGGCGATGGTACACAGAGGAGCTAAGAGACACCAAGAGGGTTCAAGAGACAGGAGAACAGATCAGCAAAGGTCTGATGTCTGTTGACAAGTGTGGCTTGCCTGGCAAGTTGAAATTGTGGTGCTTGCAGTACGGACTGATGCCACGGATAATGTGGCCACTAACTGTCTATGAAGCGGCAATGTCCCATGTTGAGGCAATGGAACGGAAGATCAACAAGTAAGTGAAGAAGTGGGTTGGAGTACCAAGCAGCCTCACCAATGTAGCAATCCACAGTAGCCAGACAAAGCTTACCATCCCAGTGCAATCCCTTGTTGAGAGGTCAAGGTAGCCAAGCTAAGATCATTCTTGATGCTTCGAGACTCAAAAGACCCTGTCATCAAGAACACCCAGCCGGATGTGAGATCAGGCAGGAAGTGGTCAGCCCGTGTAGCAATTGATGAGGCAGAGTCTAGATTGAAGCACAAGGAGACGGTTGGATCTATCCAGCTAGACCGCCAGGGACTTGGATGGACAACCCACAAGTGGTGGTCATCTTCTACAGGTAAGGAGCGCCGTGAGCTTGTAATACAAGAAATACGAGAGGTAGAAGAGGAGAAGAGGTTAACTAAAACAGCTGGCCTGGCCAAACAAGGGGCTTGGACCCGGTGGGAAAGTGTTGAACAACGACACCTATCTTGGAATGTTCTGTGGCAGATGGAACCGCTCTGCATTTCTTTTTTATACAGAGCAGCGTACCATCTGCTCCCAACTCCTGCCAACCTCAGCACCTGGTATGAAGATAAGACAGACAGGTGTGCTGCTTGTGGCGAGAAGGGAACACTTCAATATATCTTGAGTGCATGCAGAGTCAATCTTTCCAGTGGCATGTACACTTGGAGACATAACAATGTTCTCAAAGTTGTAACAGAAGCAGTTGAGCAGAGAGTACTGCAGCACAACTTATCTCATGCCCCATGCTGCACAGAACATCACATATCATTTGTGAAAGAAGGCTCCAAGTCAAGGGTGTACAGCACAGGCTCACGATCAAGCATACTTTCTTCAGCCAATGATTGGTGTGTCAAGGCTGACCTGGATGAAAAAGGCAGTTTCCCGGAGCAAATAGCTTTCGCAACATTGCGTCCAGATATAATCGTATGGTCTGACAGCTGTGGAGAAGCGGTTATTGGTGAACTCACAGTCCCCTGGGAAGACAACATCGATGAAGCCCATGAGCGCAAGTTAACCAAGTATGCAGAGTTAAGATCAGAGTGCAGAGACAGAGGGTGGAAGGTCTCATGCTATCCATTCGAAGTAGGCTGCCGTGGGTTTATTGCGTTCACTCTACAGAAGTGGCTGCGTGACCTTGGCTTCACTAGAAGAGAGATCAAGTCAACCAGCAGGGCTGTAGCTGAGGCAGCAGAGACAGGATCAGCATGGGTGTGGACCAAGTATATCCAGAGGGGCAGATAGTCAGACAGTGTATCCATCTTTTGCAAACCCTTCAGTAGTTGCATAGACACCCGAAGAGCAGACTATCTGTTGGATGGAAGTGACCAACAACTCTGATAGAGGCAGATGCCAAGTTTTTAAGCTCACCAGTGGGAGGTGGTGCTTTAGCACTGCTGGCCCACCACCTCGAGGGAGTCTTGATCATAAGTGGGCCGAAACTCCTGAAGACAGGTGGCAGATCAACTGATGATCCCACTGGTGATAGCACAGGACAGTTAACATCTTAGTCCACGTGTATTTAGTAACTCTGTTCCATCATTGGTAAACCAAAAATTGCAATAATAGGATGAGGTTGTAAATCAATACACAAAACTGTTGAAATAATATCAAAGATGTCTTTCCAAAATTTTTCCAAAAGAAGGCATATGAGTCAAAGAAGCTACCTCAGAATGATATCTGTCACAAATAGGACTTACATGAGAATAAAAACGAACTAGTTTATCTTTAAACATGTGGGCCCTATGCACCATCAAAGTATGTTTAGCGCATATAGAGGAAAAGTTAACGAATTGAAAAATTTTCTCCCATTTCTCTATAGTTAAGTGAAGTTGAAGTTTCCTTTCCCATTCATTCTTAATTTTATCAGATACACCTGCCTGTATTTTCATAATCATATCATAAATAATTGCTGTTAAACCCTTCTGATAACGGTTTAAACCTAAAATTTTTTCTGTAATATCAGTTGGATATAAAGTCGGAAAGGTAGGTAGCGTAGTATTTAAAAAGTTTCTAATTTGTAAGTATCTAAAAAAATGGGATCTGGTCAAATTATATTTATTACACAACTGTTCAAAAGACATGAAACAGTTACTGAAGAATAAATCACGAGAACATACTATACCCTTCATTTTCCATATCAGACAGGCTTAATCCAGAACAGAGGGTTGGAAAAAAAATTAGATATAATAGGGCTTGATAAAATAAATTTGTTCAAACCAAAAAATTTATGTAAATGAAACCATATTCATAATGTATATTTAATTATTGGATTAACCATTTGTTTATCCAATTTAGAGAGAACAAAGGGAAGCAAAGTCCCTAAAATAGAAAGCAATGAAAACCCTTGTGCAGAATTACATTCAAGGTTTACCCATTGTGGACTTGGAATTATATCCAAATCTTGCGTCCAAAATATTAAATATCGAATATTAATTGCCCAGTAATAAAATCTTAAATTTGGCAATGCCAAACCACAATCCTTTTTGGACTTCTGTAAGTATTTTTTACTTAGTCTAGGATTTTTATTATGCCATATATATGAGGAAATTTTAGAATCAACAGTATCAAAAAAGGATTTAGAAATAAAAATCGGTACCACTTGAAATAGATATAAAAATTTAGGTAGAATAATCATCTTAGTAGCATTGATCCGGCCAATCAGTGATAAAGAAAATGGGGACCATTTAGTAAACAATTGTCTAACCTGATTAAGCAACGGTAAAAAACTGAGCTTAAATAAATCCTTAAACACAAGGAATTCTGCAGATGCTGGAAATTCAAGCAACACACATCAAAGTTGCTGGTGAACGCAGCAGGCCAGGCAGCATCTCTAGGAAGAGGTACAGTCAACGTTTTGGGCCGAGACCCCGAAACGTCGACTGTACCTCTTCCTAGAGATGCCGCCTAGCCTGCTGCATTCACCAGCAACTTTGATGTGTGTTGCTTAAATAAATCCTTATGCTTCTTAGTAATTTTAACACCCAGATAAGTAAAATAGTCAGTAACCAGTCTGAATGGTGAACGTCTATAAATTGGAACCTGCATATTAAATGGGAAGAGTTCACTTTTATTAAGATTCAATTTGTAGCCAGAGAAGTTACTAAACTGAGCAAGCAGGGATATTACTGCCAGAATGGATTTCTCAGGGTTAGAGATATGTAGTATCTCTAGATATAAATCATCTGCATATAGTGATAACTTGTGTATCTCATTCCCAGGGGTAATGCCAAGTATATTAGGTGAGTCACGAATAGCAATAGCTAAAGGTTCCAAGGCAATATCGAATAATAATGGCCTAAGAGGACAGCCCTGCCTAGTACCATGAAACAACTGAAAAAAGGAAGATCTATACCTATACTTCTAACATTGTTTTTATATAACTCTCTATTCTTCATAGTTGTTGAATGTTTTACATTGCATGTCCCACCAATGCACCACGGCAAATTCATAATATATGTAAATGTACAGTACTATGTTAAAGTCTTAGGCACACATATATATAGTTAGGGTGCCTAAGATTTTTGCACAGTACTGCATATGACAAATAGGGCTTGATCATTGATCCTTGAATTGTCTTAGCCAAGATTTTACAAGCAATGAATTAGTTATACTATTGTATTTGGCTTTCACTTGGTTTGTCCGCTATTGTCGTTATAGTATCTTTCTATACTATTTCATATTGGATGACAATAAACAGGACAAGATGGTGTTTTGTACTCCTTTTTATTGCTATTTGTTGTATGTATTGTTGCTCCATCATCCTTCCTTGCAGCCAAACAGCAGAAGTTTGGCTTGAGGAAGAAAGTGCATGATACTCTACTTTGTTACAGATTATTTTTTCCTGAATGCAGTCCCATCCATGAAAGGAATGTTGAAAGTACGGGACATATTGTGAGTGATGGTTTTCATTTGCTTCAGCTATCAGGTTATCTCAGACGCTTGACTGGTACTCTGCCTTCAGACTTTTTCCTACTTGATATCAATTGTAGATATACTTTGCCCTCTGCATCAAGAGGTATGAACTTCGAACCCCATTCCAGATATTAGGTTGACACGCCAGTGCAAAATTGATGGAGTACTCAGTCGCCAGGGGAAATGTTATGGTGGGTGGGTGAAGATCAATCCCAATATGGAACTGAGGAGAGGAGTGGAAGTTTCTTGGCATTCTGCACAATTATCTCTGCACCAACTAAAATCGCTTAAAACAATTAATCTTATTTTTACACTCAGTGGCCATTTTATTACGAGGACCTGTACACCTGTTTGTTAGTGCAAATATCTAATCAGCCAATCATGTGGCAGCAACTCAATGCATAGAAGCATGCAGACATGGTCAAGAGGTTTGATTGTTGTTCAGACTAAACATCAGAGTGGGGAAGAAAATGTGATCTAAGTGACTTTGATTGAAAGAGCATCTCTGAACACAGAGCATGTCAAACCTTGAAGTGGTTGCGCTACAGCAGCAGAAGACCGCAAACATACACTCAACGGCCACTTCAATAGGTGCAGGAGGTACCTAATAAAGTGTATTTGCTGTTGTTGGAGCTTTGTGCATAAATTTACTACTGCATAGCAGGGTCTATACTGCCCAGTTACCTCATCATCCTGAAACAAAACAGTATTCAACACATTCTTCCATTTAACTAGTGATTATTAGCAATCAATAGAATCAATTCTCAATACCTCAAAGCTCTTGGAGTTATAGGGTTATGAAGCAATACAGTACAGAAACAGGCCTTTTGGCCCATCTTGTCCATTCTAACCAAGATTCACATTAAGTTAGTCCCATTTCCTCTCATTTGGCCCATAGTCCTTTAAATCTTACCTATCTGTGCATTTGTCCAAGCAACACACACAAAATGCTGGAGGAACTCAGCAGGCCAGTCAGCATCTGTGGAAAAAAAGTGCAGTCGATGTTTCAGGCCAAGACTCTTCTGCCCGAAACATTGACTGTACTTTTCTCGATCGATGCTGCCTGCCCTGCTGAGTTCCTCCAGAATTTTGTGTTCATTGCTCAGATCTACAGCACCTACAGATTTTCTCTTGTTTGTGATATTGAGTCCAGGAGTTGGGATGTTATGTTGAAGTTGTATAAGATGTTGGTGAGGTCACATTTGGAGTCTTGTGTGCAGTTCTGCACTCTTTTCCTGGATGCTGCCTGGCCTGTTGAGTTCCTCCAGCACTTTGTGTGTGTGTTGCTTGGATTTCTAGCATTTGCAGATTTTCTCTTGTTCGTGTATTGTCACAAAATGTCTTATCAATATTGCTATTCTATTTGCCTCAAGCACTTCCCCCGGCAGCTCATTCCATATACATACCACCTTCTGTGGGCCTCATGGCCTATATCTACTGGTCTTATGGACAACCTTGTTCTCAGCACCCTCTCATTGGGAGAAGTAGTATTTAATGACCACAAAATATTGCCAATGGCAGGTGATAGGAATGCATTCTCTTTCGTGGAGCAGAGTGGTTTCCTCCCCCATTGCAGAGGACTGTTTGGTCTTAAGTATGCAAGTGTTGAAGTGGAGGTTAGCCGAGATAAGGACGACTGAATAGGGACACTCTAACAATGGAGTGAATCAGTTGAGTTTAGTAACAAGTTCCATGTCATGCAGTATTCATCCATGGAGAGGAATAAAAGGTTGATAATTCGGGCTGAGACTTTCCTCAGGACTGATTAAAGGTCTCGGTCTGAATCGTTGACTGTTTATTCCTCTCCATAGATGCTGCCTGACCTGCTGAGTTCCTCCAGCGTTTTGTGGGCATTGCTCTGGAATTCCAGCATCTCTTGAATGTCTTGTGTTTATGATTAACAGATCCATAGACAGTTTCACGGATGGTAACTGTTGATTTACAAGTTTTTAAAAAACTGAACGTGTTCTGATTCATTTCTGTCAAGGTCCAATTGCTTTTGCAAGCTTTAGATTATTGAACCTGTCAGCAAGTAATTTCTTTTTAGTAACAGCAAAGAAATATTAAAACTGCAGTAATCCAACCTTGGGGAAATCAAGCTATGATGGATTAATGTTGTTTACTGTGGCATCAAATGATGCATAGTGCCCCCTTGTGGTTAGAAGAAGGTACTACATACAACTACTGTGCAGGTGACAAGAGACTGCTGATGCTGGAATCTGGTGCAACAATTTGCAGGAGGAACTCAATGGGTTGAGCAGCATCTGTGGGGATTAAGAAATTGTTATTGTTTGGGTAGGGTCTTGATCCTAAACATCAACAATTTCTTTCCTCCCACAGATGCCGTTTGAGCTGCTGAGTTCCCCCATCAGATTGCCTGTAACAACTGTGCCTATTGGTTACTGAGATGAGCACAATATTAGGCAAAAATTCAAATAGCTTCTTCTTAACTAATAATCCCTCTGCTTTTTCCCCCATTCTGCTTCGGGTAAAATATCCATTTTGTATCTTAGACGCTCTTAATAATTCTCCAAGGGCAGTGAGTGTCAAGAACCTACATCACATCAAAGCCTATCGTTGCAAGGCAATATCTTTAAAACATTTGTTACAGGGAGCATCAGAACTGGAGTTTTGTTATCTCCCATTCTGGATATTACTGAGCGCTATGCTGGCTGGGATCTACTTGGAGGAGGCCCTCCGTTCGTCGAGGTTAGCCGTGGATATTGTGTCCTAGTTATCTATATGTGATACGCAAGGCAGGGCAGTAAGATATGGAGAGCAAGCTCGCAAGGCAGGGCAGTAAGATATGGTTTCCTGTGCAGCAGGCTACCCCTCTCCATGCAGGGGATGAATTCGAAGGAAGAGTAGAGACCAATACAGTTTGGCACCAGCATTGTCGCAGAAAATGCCAGTCAGCGTTGAACTCAATGCAGGACTGCTTTAGGGACTCCAGCTCTGGATTTTTCCTTGGGGGTTTACTCCTGAAGCCTTCGCCACGAGTGAGTATAGCCCCAAGAAACTGGAGGTTTGAGATCAGAGTTTTCCTTCTCCTGGCTGATGAGCCCCATCTACCAGAAGCAACTGGTTTTAAGGTGCCAGTAACCCACCTTTCGCCGATTTCCTGTCAATAGGAATGGTTCTACCGGGCTTAGTAGCTGAGCCACGTGTAAAGGCCAGGAGCTGGACGAGGCTATTTGAGGCGCAGGCATTTGAGTTGGGAGCATTTAATAGGTAGTGGGCGTTCATCTCCCCTACACTTTCCCCCAGTTATAAGAACCCTAAGGAACCTGGTATCTACTATCCCAGCACAAACTAGAGAATGAACGTGAGCCCTTTGAAGTTTGCACAGCTCTGCTAGTGAAGCCTCAAGTCCAATGAATAGTGGTGTCTGCAAGTCTGGGAGTCCAGGGCAGAGACTGGGCGTTGGAGGCCAGATGTCAATGAGCTTAAGAGTCTGGGGCCAAGGACAGGAGGCCTGGAGGCAACCTGTCCTGGGGATGGAGGCCCACGTGCGTCGCGGATGGGAGGGTGGGATTTGTGCTTGTATTGCAGTTGTTGTCTTCTTGTTGCTGTTGCTGTATTGTATTGTGTTGAACGTTGTGGACATGCTTTGTTGGCGTTGGAATGTGTGGCGCTACTTGTGGGCTGTCCCCAGCACCTCCTTGGGTGTGCTGATTGTTAGTACAACACTTTTCCTGTATCTTTCAATGCACATATGGTAAATAAATCTAAATCTGAATACAGCGTTTTTTGAATTTTCCAAGTCATTCATCAGAACAACACAATATGCTGTTTTCCATTACCTGTATGGTAAGATGGACTCCCAATCTCACAATCTACCTTGTCACTGGCACTTTACTGCCTGCTTGCACTGCACTGTCTCTGTAACTGTGACAATTTATTCTGCATTCTATCACTGATTTTCAATTGTACCACCACAATGTACAGATGTAATGAAATTATCTAAATGGATGGGATGGGAACCAAAGTCTTTTATTTTATCTCAATACCTGCGACAATAATAAACCAACTTACCAATGACCAAATTTTTCAAATATTAATTACTCATCTAAGTTTAGTCTTGCCTTACTTGCCTTAAGGCAAGACCAAACTGGGCCTAGGCCTGAGTCGACGTGGTAGTAGTAGTAAGTTTAGTGGCGGAATCTTGCCATAAATTAATATTGCTCTGAGAGTCCAAAAGGCCTGTTTCTACTCTATGAACTCCTGGTTAACCATTGGTAACCATAAGCTACATTTTCCGAGTTTGAATATTAATTCAGTCCACTAAAAGTGCTTTGGTTGATTATCCTGTCAGTGTGTGGTTAAAGGATCTAATAATGTAATAATGTTACAGCCATATACGAATTTAGTTAGACCCCACTTGGAGTACTGTGTTCAGTTCTGGTCACCACATTACAGGAAGAATGTGGATACTACAGAGAGAATGCAGTGGAGATTTACAAGGATGTTGCCTGGATTGGAGAGTGTGCCTAATGAGAATAGGTTGAGTGAAATTCTCAGTAGGGAAATTTTAGGCAGTTTCTAGGGTAGGTTATATGGTCGGCACAACATTGTGGGCTGAAGGGCCTGTAATGTGCTGTAGATTTCTGTGTTTCTGTGCTTCTAATGCTTTTATTATCAAAATTAGCCTTATAATAAAAGTGAGTGTTAAAATAGGTGAAAGTGACACAGTAATGCAGCTAGCAGAACTGCTGCCTCGCGACGCCAGTGACCCAGTGGCGTCCTGTGCTATCTGTATGGATTTGATGCATCTGCCCGTGATCGTGTAGGTTTCTTCCACGAGCTCCAGTTTCCTCCTACGTTCCAAAAGTACGTGGATTGGCTGTTTAATTGGGACTGTAAATTGTCCCCCAAGTGCAAGCAGTACAATAGGTGAAAGGAGTGTTGTGTATTTAATATTTCAGTAGTATTTTGAGTAATACTGTAAATATATTGGTTGATTGAACATTCTTAGCCATTTAAATAATTCATGATGTATAAATATGTGAATTGAATACGTCATCACGCCAACACGTGATACGTGCGCTCCTTGAACTTAGACTCACATTTGGCACTCTGGTCTTTTCCTTTTAATTACTTTAGTGTTTTAGAGGTCACAAAAGATATACATGGAGGGGTGTTGTTAATGAGAATGTGGGAAGAATTAAAATGAAATTAATGTAGGATTAGTATAAATAGGTGGTTGATAGTCAGTGCAGACTTGATGAGTAAAAGGGCTGTAATACTCTGTCAATGCCACAGAGGTAAACACAATTTAGATTCCCGTTTGTGTTAATCAAACACTATAGAATCTTTAGTGCTTTCTAGGTTTCAGCATACTCAGTACAACACAATTCATTTAATTCAATCACTATTAAAAATTATCAGTGCTTGTAAATACCTTAATAACTAGTAAACATGATCTAGGCACGACTAGTACAAGAGCTATAAATGCCAGCAAGTATAGCTGTCCTTTATTTGGTTAAGAATGCAAACAGGAATGAAACACCGGCTGACAAATATTAGTACAGTTGTTCCTATCATTCTACTTCAATGAACCACCACTGCACAGATTCTGTGATCACCTTTTCTGTTTATGAGGGTCAACAAGCAGGAACATAGGGACAGAAGTCAACCAATCAGACCCTTGAGCATGTTCCACCATATCATTGCTCGTATTCAGACTAATTCCACTCACCCACCCACCTGATTTGGCACCATGTCCCTTACCGCCAAGTTAATCAGAATCTGTTATTCCTCTTACAGTTAGTTACATACCGGCCTCCAACAGTAGCTGGGATGTAGACCACAGATTACAACAGGAAAAAGAAAAGGCATGTCAAAAGGGCAATGTTATGATAGTAATGGGAGATTTTAACATGCAGAGCAATTGGGAAAATCAGTAGTGCTAATGGACCTCAAGAGAGTGAGTTTGTTGAATGCCTGCAAGATGGTTTTTTAGAGCAGTTCGTTGTTGAGCCTACTGGGGGATCAGCTATACTCAAATGGCAAAATAGTACAACCATGGCTGACAAGGGGAGTTAAAGCTAACAAGAGAGGGTATCCAACAAAGCAAAATTTACTGGGAAGATAGAGCATTAGGAAGCTTTTAAGAACCTATAGAGAGGAACTAAAGGAATCATTAGAAGGGAAAAGATGAAATGAAAGCAAGCTAGCAAGTAATATCAAAGTGGATAGTAAAAGCTTTCTCAAGTGTATAAAAAGTAAAAGAAAGATGAGAGTGGATATAGGACCACTAGAAAATGAGGCTGGAGAAATAATATTGGGGTCAAAGAGATGACAGAAGCACTAAATGAGTATTCTGCATCAGTCTTCACTGTGGAAGAAACTAGCAATGTACTAGGTGTTGTGAGTGCAGTTACTATTACAAGGGATAAGTTGCTCAAAATACTGAAAGATCTAAGGGTACATAAGTCACGTGGACCAGATGAACTGCACCCTAGGGTTCTGAAAGAGGTAGCGGTAGAGATTATGGAGGCATTTGCAAAAAAAAATCATTGAACTCTGGCATGGTGCCAAAGGACTAGAAAATTACAAATGTCACTCCACTCCTTAGGAAAGGAGGAAGGCAGCAGAAAGGAAATTATAGAGCAGTTAGCATGGTCGGCTGGTGGCACAGTGAGATCAGTGCCGGGCTCGAGAATGGAGGTTCTCGAGTTCGATCCAGTGACAGACCGCCCCTGTGCGCGCTCTCCATCCGCGCCGAGTTGATGTCAAGTTCGCAACTTGGCCTCGTAAAAATAATCCTGTGAAGTGTCTGTGCGAGCAGTGGCGCCCCACATAGCCTTTCGAACGCCTTGTAAGGCATGAAGATGCCCAACACTGGCCTCTCAGGTCTGAGTCGACGTCATAATCATCATCATCATAGCATGAACTTAGTGGTTGGGAAGATGTTGGAGTCAATTCTTAAGGTTATGGAGTACTTGGTGACACAGGACAAGATAGGACAAAGTCAGCGTGGTTTCTTTAAGGGAAAATCCTGCCTGATGAACCTGTTGGAATTTGAGAAGATCTTTCAGAAGATTACAAGTAAGATAGATATAAAGGGGATGGAGTGGATGTTACATATTTGAACTTTCAGAAGGCCTTTGAAAAGGTGCCACACATAAGGCTGCTTACCAAGTTAAGAGCCTATGGTATTATAGGAAAGTTACTTACACAGTTAGAGCATTGGCTGATTGGTAGGAGGCAGCAAGTGGGAATAAAAGGATCCTTGTCTGGTTGGCTGCCGGTGACTAGTGGTGTTCTGCAGGTGTCGGTGTTGAAACTGCTTCTTTTTATGCTGTAGGTCAATGATTCAGATGATGGAATAGAAGGCTTTGTTGCCAAGATTAGATGATATGAAGATTGGTGGAGGGACAGGTAGTGTTGTGGAGACAGGTAGGCTGCAGAAGGATTTAGACAGATTAGGAGATTGGGCAAGAAAATGGCAAATGAATTACAATGTTGGAAAATGTATGGCCATGCACATTGGTAGTAGAAATAAATGTACAGACTATTTCCTAAATTGGGAGAAAATCCAAAAATCTGAGATGCAAAGGGACTTGGGAGTCCTTGTGCAGAACAACCTAAAGGTTAACTTGCAGGTTGAGTGTGTGGTGAGGAAGACAAATACAATGTTAGCATTCATTTCAAGAGGTTTTGAATGCAAGAGTGGGGATGTGATGGTGAGGCTTTATAAGGAACTAGTGAGGCCTCACCTTGAGTATTGTGAATGGTTTTGGGCTCCTCATCTTAGAAAAGATGTGCTGACATTGGAGGGGGTTCACAAGCATGATTCCAGGAATGAAACAAGGAATTCTTGACTCGCTGAAATTTAGAAGAATGAGGGGGGATCTTATTGAAACCTTCTGAATATTGAAAGCCTGAGACAGAGCAGATGTGGAAAGGATGTTTCTGTTGTTGGAGGAGCCTGGGACAAGAGAGCACAGCCTTAGGATAGAGGGGTGTCCATTTAAAACAGAGATGTGAAGAAATTTCTTTAGCCAGATGGTGGTGAATTTGTGGAATTTTTTTGTACCACAAGCAGCTGTGGAGGCCAGGTTGTTGGGTGTATTTAAGGCAGAGATTTATAGGCTCTTGACTGGACGCGGCATCAAAGGTTACAGGGAGAAGGCCGTGGAATGGTGTTGAGGAGAGGGAGAAAGGATCAGCCATGATAGAATGGCAGAGCAGACTTGATGGGCCAAATGGCCTAATTCTGCTCCTATGTCTTATGGTCTTATGGTCTTATAATTAGTAAACCATTAAGCCATCTGTGGGGGAGAAATATGTTACCAAGTCCTATCTTGTTCTCATCCTCTCATAAGCGCAATCTGAAATTAGTGTCAAAGGCACATTTTTTTTTCGTATCCTAGTGTATGTCTGCCATAAAGTGAGATATAAGCGGCCTCATAGCTACCAGAGACCCAGTTTCAATCCTGGCCTCGTGTTGTCTGTGTGGCTTTGGCATATTCTCATGTGGAGTTCCTCCGGGATCTGTGGTTTCCTCCTACATCCCAAAGGCACGTAGGCTGGCAGGTTAGTTGTCCACTGTAAGTGACCTCTAATGTGTAGGTGAGTGGTAGATTTGATGGGAAGGTTGCTGATGAGAATTGGGAAGAATAAAAGTGCCATAAGACCATAAGATATAGGAGCAGAATTAGGCCATTTGGCCCATCGAGTCTGCTCTATTTCATCATGGCTGATCCATTTCCCTCTCAGCCCCATATCTCCTGCCTTCTCCCCATACCCCTTCATGTCCTGACTAATCAAGAATTTATCACCCTCTGCCTGAAATATACCTAATGACTTGACCTCCACAGCTGTTTATGGCAATCGAATTCCACAGATTCACTACTCTCTGGTGAAAGAAATTCCTCCCTTCTAAATGGATATTCCTCTATTCTAATTCTGTGTCTCCTGGTCTTAAAGTCCCCCACCAAAGGAAACATCCTCTCTACATCCACTCTATCTAGGCCTTTTACCATTTCATGTATAATTATAAAATATTGTGCTCCACAATTCCTACTGATTACATTTTTGACAAGCAAAGCCCTCCCCACCGTTGAGTACATTTACACAAGGCGCTGTCACAAGAAAGCAGCATCTATCATCAAGGACCCCACCATCCAGGGCATGCTCTTTTCTTGCTGCTGCCATTGGGAAGGAGGTACAGAACCTTTAGGTCCCACACCACCAAGTAGAGGAACAGTTATTACCCTACAACCATCAGGCTCCTGAACCCCATGGATACTTCACTCACCATAACTCTGAACTGATTCTACAACCTACAGACTCACTTTCAAGAACCCTTTGCAATTCATGTTCTCAATATTATTTTTTATTTGCACAGGTTGTCTTCTTTTGCCTAGTAGTTGTTTGTCAGTCTTTATTTATGTATTTTATTTTTGTAAGTCCTATTGTATTTCTTTATTTAAGATAGCATATACTAACAAATGTATATATTTTTCAATAAATGTTACTTTGAACTTTGAACTTTTTTCCTCAACATGTCAATTGTAGAGAAGGGCATAAACACAAGAGATTCTGCGGATCCCGAGAATCCAGAGTAGATATGAAAATTAACAGCCTCTCTCAAAGGGCATTTCACTCCTCCAGCTCCAAAACCCAGTTATACCAGAAGATGGTACATTAACCATGGGTGGTGACCGTGCTTTCCATAGACCCAACCCAGTCTGAAATGGGCAACTTCTACCCATGCGGAGAGGTTGTATTATATTAAAGTTGCATAACATTGGAGATGGTCACAGACAGTGAGAGATATTAGACGGAAGAGGGGATGATTGGGGAATGCTCACTTGCTGGTTTTCACTCTCTTCTTTAAAGAGCCTCTTTACTGCATTTTCTAGTCACGGCAAAGTGAAGATCAGGGTTTCAGAACTTTTAGAGAATGAGAGACCCAGCTGTGAACTGCATGGCCTGGGCTAGCTCTTTTAAAAAAAATCTAACCTGCAATGAAACTAGGCTGGCCATGGACTTCAGCATTTTAAACAACCAACAGAACTGCTGGTCTAACACAAACCACTGTGTGCTTTTCCTCTGGCTGGGAGCCACCACCTTGGCAGTAATTCAAAAGCCTAGCAATAGTGTAGGTTGGAGCCTGGAGAGATATTTCCACCCTATTGTCTGTGCTAATGGTTGGCCCTTTTCAAATTGGTGGACTTCTCAGCGAGTGCAATGGGGGTTGGGGGGGATTGCTCCATTTTCAGGTTTGGAAATTGGCCCTCACAGACTGTTAAACTTCAGTGCAAGTACAACAGTCTCATGGTCACAGGTGCTAGGTGAATGAGAAATAGATTTTTTTTTATTTGACGTAAATTACTTAGTTTAAATATAATTAACTCTTTCTGAGACCATCAATCTATTTTTTAGTGTTTGATTGTTTTCTAAGGAAATTAAATTTTGAAATATTATCTTTGAACATTTGCATAATGAATTTTGAGAGTAAAAATGTATACATCATTTAATTTTTCTATCACTATAGAAATCGGGAAAGCGTTGCTAAGGTATGTATGGGTCTTTAGAGAATGAAAATAGTGATTTAATAACAGTGAAAAAAGACCTGGAAAACATGAATAAATATTTTGTGTCATTACCATAAAAGACATTGTTAATGTACCTGAGATATCAGACTAAGATATCAAATAACACGGTACAGCTTACAAAATCTGAATTACCAGGAATAAAGAATTACAGAAACTCAGGGAGCAGACAAGTCGCTAGGATCCAATGGATTACACACTAGGATTTTCAAGGAAGTGGCTGCATATATAATGGACTAATCAGTTGAAAATTTTCACAATTTGCTAAACTGTGTGAGAGCATCAGGCAAATTGGAAAACAATCAATCCCTTGTTCAAAAAAGGAGAAAGGCAGAAAGCTGGGAAGTACAGGCCAGTTCATTTAATAGCAAATATTGGCAAAATACTTGCTTTTAATAATCAATAGAAATAGCTATTGATAATCAACAAACAAAAACATAATAGCAAATAATTTAGGAAAACTGAATATTGTATTTAAACTTAGTCAAACTAGTTTTATGAAATATAGAACATATTTCACATATTTTGTCAAACTCTTTCAGAATGTAACAGGGAGGGTTGGCAGAGGGGAACATGTAGATGTAATGTATTTAGATGTCCGAAAGGCATTCGACAAAGTGCCACATAAGAGAGTGGTGCATAAATTAAAGGACCATGGTAGCAGAAGATGTGTGTTAGAATGGATTGAAAACTTGCTCTCTTGTAGAAGGCAGAGTTGGAACAAATGGAGCCTTTCCAGATGGAATACAACACAGATCAGCTGATGACCGACAATAATTCACTAGTTAGATTAAAGACCCGGAGGAAAGTAGAGAATGTAAGGTTTTCAAATTTGTTAATGGTATAGAAATAGGGGAAGGATATATTGTACTAAAGATTCTGTGACTCTGAAATGGGATATAAATAGATTGAGTGAGTGGACAAAATACTGGAAAATGGTGATTAACATGAAGATACACAAAGTCATGCACCTCAGTAAGCGAAATCAAAAGGCAACTTATTCACCAAATAGAGACTACAAATAAAGTATAGAGGGATCTAAGCATTTCAGTGCTTAAGTTATGAAAAGCTAGCAGACAGTTACAAGTAAAAAATTCCAAAGGCATTTTGCTCCTCATTGCAAAGGATCTGGTTTTTAAAACTGGGGAGTTTTGTTGCAGTTGTACAAGGTGTTAGTGCAGGTTCACCTGGCAACTCCTTACACTTTTAGTCCCCTTCCCCAAAAAAACCACACATTGACATTGGATGCAGTACAAAGGAGACTCACCAGGCTAATTCCTGGGATGTGAGGGGTTTCCTGCTCAGAAATACATAGTTTAGACCTGTATTCATTGGAATTTAAATGAATGGGGGTGGCCTATTCAAACATACAAGAGCCTAAGTGTGCTTGACAAGGGAAATGTTGATATCTTTTCACCATTGGGAGAGTCTTGAACAAGGGGACATAACTAAAAGATAAAGAGTTTGGTCGTTCAAACCTGAGGTACTGTATGTTGAGATTTCTTCTCATAGAGGTCAGAGAATCTCTGGAATTCTCTGCCCCATTGGGTGATTGAAGTTGGATCATGAAAGCTATACAAAGAAGAGATGGGTAAATATTTGAAAGATCGAGGAATAGAGAGGTACAGAGAACTGGCACTGAAGGAGGGTTAAGGCCAGCAGAGATCTACCATGATTATGTTAGATGGTCAGCAGCCTTGTGGGGCTTGATGGCCTTCTCCTGCTCCTACTTCCTTGTGTAACCAGTGTAGTGACAGCTTTGGCAGCTGGGGTCAATCGCAGTAGCTTCTATGATGTCAACCAGAGGTGCTATTGCCTTCTTTATGATAGCAAGACCCTGCTAGACTTAAGAACTTAGAGTACTACAGGCTGCTCATTCAGGGAGAAAATTAAGGAGCTGGACTTGGAATTGATTGTGCTGCTGCCTACAGCAGAGGAGTTGGTCCACATAGGTGGTGTGCTGTCTAACAGTAGTGATCGTCTTAGTCACGTTTCTTGTGCTCACAAGACCTTGTGGACATTGTTGATGTGGAATGCTGCAAGTCCAATTCACTGATCTATTGGTGGACTGTGGGGGATCTGTGTGGCCTTGGTCGTAGCGAGGACGGGGCCTCAAGCCACAGTGTTGCCTGTTTACAGCTGCCCAGGAGAGAGGCATTGGAGTCGGTGTGCTCCGCCAGAGGCAATGAGGTGCAGAATCCAAGTGGGAGAGGGTGCTGCCACCCAGTGTTCACTCAGCAGAAGACAACCTATATTGTATTTAACTGCAGACTGCTGCAACATCAAGGGTCTCAGGGTTTTGAACTGCAATTTTTTGTGTGAGACTGTACTGTATTGATATCTTGTATGTGCTATATGTGCCTTGTGCTGCATGTGACTGCTGGTGTTGTGGTTTTGCACCCTGGCCCTGGAGTAACATTGTTTTGTTTGGCTGTATTTATGGGTATTCATGTATGGTTGAAAGACAATTTAACATGTTGTAGGGTTTCACTGCTGTGTAACATGCTCTAAGGTTTCACTGATAATGTAATGGTTTCTCTGTAGCAGCAATGTTTGGGTTATGACTAGAGATAACGGGGTTAGGAATGCTGCTGTTCTTTCTTGTGAGCTGGAGGAAAGATTTTCATGGTCTTTTGCTGGGGAGAGATGAAGAGAGAAGATGCGAGTGGAGAGAGTTGGTAGACCGCCGGACGGGGTGGACTTGGAGCGAGGGTCCGAAGCGCAGCGACAATCGGAGGAGATCAACGTTGGACGATCGACTTATCAGTGAGCTTCAACATTGCGCGACAGACTGTTTAATAAGATTGGGCCTTTTTTTTCTTTTTTTCATTTCTTTACTAACCATATAGTCAAAGTAAGAATTATAAAGCTTAATTGTTTAATCGCATATTGTGTACTGTTTGTCATTTTGGGGTACTGATTTGTAACAGGGGACACATCGCACAGCATCCACCCAAATTATATTTCTTAAGTTTGGCCGGGCCAGGGGCTATCACCCCCTATGTTAAGCTGCTAGCCGAAGCGAGGGTTACAACAATTAAACTGGAACTTGACATTCAACCAATAGATCTGTGGCCAGAAATGACAGGACAGACTCTGCACTGTGTATAGAACATAGAATAGTGGAGCACAGGAAAACGCCATTCGGTCCTCCATGTCTGCACTGACCATGATGCTAGTCTAAACTCATCCCATCTGCTGGCACGTCATCCATCTCTCTCTACACCCTGCCTGTTCATGTATTTTTCTAAAGCCCTCTTGCTGTCATGAACAGCCCTGATCTGGGTCGTACAATGCACTGGGAACTGGCTCCCCAGTGAAAGATTCCACTACTGAGCATGCAGAAGAATGCAGAGTGGCCCAAGGATGGGCAGCCAGCAATCTTAGCACAAATTGAAAAATTAAATCCTCTTTTGATAGGTAGCTGCCAGACTGGCTACGGACACTAAATGCTGGAGAAACAGGTCACACAGCGTCGATGGAGGAGAATAAAGAGTCAACATTTCGGGCTTCATGAAAGGTTTCAGCCTGAAATATCGACTATTTATTCCTCTCCATCGACACTACCTGACTTGCCGAGTTCCTCCAGCATCTCTTCTGTGTTGCTCAAAATTTCCGGCATCTGCTATACATATCTCTCGCATTTTTGATGTGCCAGACCTGCTGTAATACTTCTATACCACCAGCAGAGGCTGCTGTTGCCCTTTGAAACAGCTGCAGCACTACCTGCAGGAGTGAATGGTCAGAAATCAGCCTCGTGTAGACCTTTGAAGATTTTGTTTGACTTGATGTTCTCCCAACACTAACCCAGTTGCTGCAGCTGCAACACTTCAGATACCTCCTTGCCCCTTGAAATGAGCACCCGGAACACTTCAAACACCTCCTCAACTGCGACAGACTTTGTTGTGAGCCCCTTAACTCCATCCTCGGCAACCTGACAGGAAGAGTAGACGGCTACATCCCGAATGAGAAAGAGCTCAGGTTCAAATAGTAAATAGTAACCCTGGTGAAATCAAATTCTACAATATAAACATATTGTCTTATCGTCCATCTCTGAAAAGAGGAGGATATATCAGGGGATCTTAGAGTGAGCATCATTATTTCAAAAGAGGAAATAAACCTAACTGACAGAATGGACTCCCTGCTGCTGACCACAGGAAAAGTCTTACAAGGGTCCTCCTCAACTACCTCCTCCTAGGGGCTAAAGAGTGGATTCTGTCCACACTGAGACAGAGTGGATGTGATTTTTACCATGAGTACTGAAACAAGCAATACCAGCTACTATACATCGCCTTCTCAACCTCCTTCAGGCTTTTGATTCCATCAGTAGGGGGTCTGAAGAACATCCTCCTCAAGTTCATCTATCCTCAGAAGATTATCACCATCTTGCTCTCTTACCGAAGGCAAAGAAATAAATAATAAGTAAACAGGCAATAACTATTGAGAAAGAGTGATGAAGAGCCCTTGAAAGTGAGTTTATAAATTGTGGGAATGGTTCAGTGATGGGGCAAGTGAAGTTGAGTGAAATTATCCCCTTTGGTTCAAGAGCCTGATGGCTGAGGGGTAGTAACTGTTCCTGAACCTAGTGGTGTGAATACAGAGGCTCTTGTATCTTTTTCCTGATGGCAGCAGTGAGAAGAGAGCATAACCTGGGCGGAAACAAACAACAAACAACAGGAATTCTGCAGATGCTGGAAATCGAAGGGTCTCGGCCTGAAACGTCGACTGCACCTCTTCCTAGAGATGCTGCCTGGCCTGCTGCGTTCACCAGCAACTTTGATGTGTGTTGCTTGATAACCTGGGCGGTAGGGGTTCCTGATTATGGATGCTCCTTTCCTGTGACGATGCTTCATGTAAATAGGCTCAATGATGGGGAGGGCTTTACCCGTAAATCATTAAATTAAAAACAAATATGAGTTTTTCATTGGAGCTAATCCCACCCAAATGATTAGTGGAATAAACATGAATGGTTAATATTAAGTGCAATGCAAATTTTTTGGAAAAGCCCTGGGTTTTATCAACTTTCCTTACTGAATTAACAGGCCTTAGTTTAAGTGGTAGTAAAAGTGCTACAATTGTCCTCAATGTACATGGGTCTTTGAATGAAAAAAAAACAGTCCTAAAAGCACAGCACCTTTTGCTGCGAATGTGATTGCCCCTGGTTTGAGATTCCTTATCCAGGAGGAACAGGGCGGCACAGTAGCGTAGTGGTTAGCACAATGCTTTACAGTACCCGTAACCTGGTTCATTTCCCACTGCTGCCTGTAAGGAGTTTGTATGTTCTCCCCGTGACTCCACTGGCTTCCTCTGGGTGCTCCAGTTTCCTCCCACAGTCCAAAGACCTGCCAGTCAGTACGTTAATTAGTCATTATAAATTGTCCTGTGATTAGGTTAGGAGCAAATCAGGGGTTGCTATGTGGTGCAACTTGAAGGATTGGAAGGGCCTATTCCATGCTGTATCTTAATAAATCAATAAATAAATAACTTTCTCCATCTACAGTACCTTACTGAGCTGTATAGGAACTTTAAGTTTCTTGAAGATCATCTTGAGTTGGGCTGTAGGGTGTGTTCGCATACTGTATGACTACATGACTTTTCTGCATCTAGAAAATGCAGACCCAGTCTACCGAATCAATTATCATATAACAAATTCAGGAACCAGGATGGTGAATCCTTGCAGCATTCCTTCATGACAGGTTTTTCAGGTAAGAACATCAAAACTGCACAGAAAATTCCAGGTACAGTTTCTCCAAAGCTCTCTACAATGTCTATCAATAAATATTAGCAGATCAATAACATATACGTACAGTATATGGAGCTCATGAATCATCTGAGTTTCACTCATTACCATTCTGTTTAAGCAAGGCATATCTTACCTTTAAAGTACTCTTCCAGTAGGTTGGTTTTTATTTTACCAACTGTTTTAATGGGATTAAAGGAGCAGATTAGTTGAATCAAACCACGATTCATCTCCTGCAAGAAGAGGAGCAAAGCCACATTGTGAAATTTCTAATAAGTTGGAACAGACATAAGGAGGAAGAAAATTTTGATCAGTGTGTCCCTATTTATGTGCAAGTTTGTTTGAATATTGTGGTTGGCACAATAGAGCATACCTCTCCCCATCTTATTTGTTACACCATGTGCGTTATCTCCACACGCCTGGAGCGCTCACATAGTAGTGACACCAACCATTGTGTACTGTTCACTTTATGCCTGTCCCACCTTGTAGGCTGACTGTGAGTTAATATTTCAGGTCAATTATCTTTCATCAGTGGTTAATTAAGTAGGTTGCAGGTGTCACTGAACTGCTGAGTGTTTCCAGCATTTTCTATTTTTAGGATGGCTTCTTGAGACCTGTAGTAATTTATTTTCTTAGATTTTGCTCCAAATGTGGGACCTTGTTCAGTTCAGGTTGGATGTCACGTTTACCTACATTACAATGCTGGGTATATGTCAACGGTTTTAAAACTATTGGGACCCCCTGAAGCAACACACATCAAAGTTGCTGGTGAACGCAGCAGGCCAGGCAGCATCTCTAGGAAGAGGTACAGTGGACGTTTCGGGCCGAGACCCTTCGTCAGGACTAACTGAAAGAAAAGCTAGTAAGAGATTTGAAAGTTGGAGGGGGAGGGGGAGATCCAAAATGATAGGAGAAGACAGGAGGGGGAGGGATGGAGCCAAGAGCTGGACAGGTGATAGGCAAAGGGGATATGAGAGGATCATGGGACAGGAGGTCCGGGGAGAAAGACAAGGAGGGGGGGGAAAACCCAGAGGATGGGCAAGGGGTATAGTCAGAGGGACAGAGGGAGAAAAAGGAGAGTGAGAGAACGAATGTGTGTATAAAAATAAATAACGGATGGGGTACGAAGGGGAGGTGGGGCATTATCGGAAGTTAGAGAAGTCGATGTTCATGCCATCAAGTTGGAGGCTACCCAGGCAGAATATAAGGTGTTGTTCCTCCAACCTGAGTGTGGCTTCATCTTTACAGTAGAGGAGGCCGTGGATAGACATGTCAGAATGGGAATGGGATGTGGAATTAAAATGTGTGGCCACTGGGAGATCCTGCTTTCTCTGGTGGACAGAGCGTAGGTGTTCAGCAAAGCAGTCTCCTAGTCTGCGTCGGGTCTCGCCAATATATAGAAGGCCACATCGGGAGCACCGGACGCAGTGTATCACCCCAGCCGACTCACAGGTGAAGTGTCGCCTCACCTGGAAGGACTGTCTGGGGCCCTGAATGGTGGTGAGGGAGGAAGTGTAAGGGCATGTGTAGCACTTGTTCCGCTTACAAGGATAAGTGCCAGGAGAGAGATCAGTGGGGAGGGATGGGGGGGACGAATGGACAAGGGAGTCGCATAGGGAGAGATCCCTGTGGAAAGCAGAGAGAGGGGACCCCCTGAAGACAAAAGGAGCCCTATAGAAGTCATGGGGGGGGGGGTTTAAAGTTATTTTACACATTTCTATACAGGTATTGTACAAGAATTCACGTCCTCATTTGTGATACAATACAAGATGCAAATAGGATGGTTCAGGGACTGGGAGTTCTGCACTGCTAGGGAAATACTTGGAGCAACCAGTTTGAAGACCTCATCGCCGAACTCCTTTCCTAGTCACTCCCAAAAAAAATTGGCAGTTCATTATTTATCACAAGCTAGTAGTGGGAGAAAGGTTGACTTGCCAAGACGATGTCTTGTGAGCAAGGGACGAGACTACTGGCACAAAATAGGCAGCGCATTGCACCAGGCCCTACAAATGTAGGCCCATAATTAAGCCCTGGGCGACAACTACGCAATCTGAGGCAGGATGCTCAGCAATTAGAGTCCTTAAGAATACCAACCAGTTCTGATCTGATCCTGGGAGCAGATTCTGTGCTTAAGAATAAGGTTGTGACTTGCAATTGGGTTGCAGTTTCCCCAGTCTTATTCACTGATACAGATGGTGCAGTAACACGCATTTGCCCCTTCCCCTATAAACACTCCCTAGGCCCACCAAGAACATGACCAACATTTTAAGCAGTTTGCCATTTATCTGACTGATGTTCATAACTATACTTGCTCTCTGTATCCTACACTGGTAAGTAGGAGGAGGTTATCAGATGACTTTAGCTTTCCCAATCCAATACTGAAGTTCATACTAAGGTCTACAAACATCACCAATTTAATGCAGTTGATCTGAGGAAGACATTAAGTCCCTGGTATACGATTCCTGAGAAAGGGCTGAAACTGGGCCAATGAAACCATTTAGGGTGAGAACCTCAACATGCGTGGAGGGATAAGATCAAGTGCTGGGTGATGGGATGAAGCTGGAAGGGTCCAAATGCTACTCTTTCTACACTATACAATTCCATTCTATTCTCCATAAATTTGGAACATAAATGTCAAGTCCTTGGTTATTTTACAGACAACTGTATCAAATAAGCAGAATATTGATATGCTGCAAATGTACTGTTGTTTTTTTTTAACTTATTCCCAGGATGTGAGTATCACTGAAAATAATTGATATTTCTTGAACAGTCAGAGTTGTTTTTTTTAAAAGATTTACTCAGTCATTTCCTAGGGGCGTTAAGACTCAACCATATCTGGTTAGAGTCCCTTATCGGTCAGATCAAGGTAGGTGTGGGTGCTACAACACAGGCGGTACGGTAGCGCAGTGATTAGCACAACACTTTACAGTACAGGTGACCCAGGTTCAATTCCTGCCACTGCCTGTAAGGAAGTTGAACGTTCTCCCTGTGACTGCGTGCGGGTGCCCCAGTTTCCTCCCATAGTTGGTCACTTGTAAATTGTCCTGGGCAGGTGGTTCAAAGAGTTGGAAGGGACTTTTCCACAGACCTTTCTATCTCAGTAGATAATCAATACATACAAACATAGATAAATAAACAAACACACTTGCTCCCCATATTCTTTCTTGCTGTGATTATTAGTTCAAGCAGTGAGTTGCAGTGAGTAAACCTGATGGCTGATCAGTAAACTTTAACGCACAGGGGTTCAAAGAAGTTTATGAGATAGGTATATCTCAGTTTTATTCTTCCCAGTTAGAGAATTCTTTGCCTGGAAACTAAAGCATGTGATTTATTTATTTAGCTAATTAAATAGTTATTTCGAGATACGGCGAGGAACAGGCCTTTCCAGCACAATAAGCTACACTACCAGCAGCCCACCTACTTAACACAAGCTTAATCGCAGGACAATTTACAATGACAAATTAACCTACAAAATGGTACGCCTTTCGATTCTGGGAGGAAACCAGAGCACCCGGAGGAAATCCATGAAGTTGACGGGGAGAATGTACACACTTGTGATGGATTCCAGACTGTCCTGAGCTGTAATAATGTCACGCTAGCCATTATGCTACCATGGCACCTTGTGAAAGAACAATTTGTTTTATTTAGCAGTTTTGGCCTAGGAAGGTGTCTCAAGGCGCTTGTGTAAACTCACTGAATTGATTGAATGTATGTTCAGTCTAAGTCCAGATGAAGGGTCTCAATCAAAAAAATCAACTGTCCATTTCTTTCTGCAGATGTAGTCTGACCTGTTGAGTTCCTCCAGCATTTCCTGTGTCGCTGCACATCTAACTTAATGGCTTTACCGACTTTATCTTCCATCGTCAACTAAAACAGTGTCTCTTTGCAAGTGGCTATGATTAAACTGTGAGTTTTAAACATGAATGTAGAGAGAGTATTATGGAAATATCACCATTGTCACTGGATAAAAGGGATACTCGGAAAATCTTAATTTAGAATGAATCACTGAATAGAATAACCTCCTTACCATACAGGCTGATATGAGGAAATTTAAACTTCCTTCGGCAGAGGGAGCTAAGCTTTACTTTTTCATTGAAGATATTTTTTGGTTTTGGAGTTAACTTGGTATATTTAGTCTCGTACCTCTTTGAACTTGCTCCAGGTGAGGGCTTCCACATTATTATTTGGTTTCACAAGATGGAACACAATTTTAAAAATCTTATGCACCATTGGTGGAGGAACACCGGAGCTCTTGAGCTTTTCAAGTTCCTTCTCATTCAGACGACTGAGATTTTCACTCATATCTTGAAGCAGTAATTGGTGAAACAGTAACTCGTGAGAGCTTTTGTATTCATGATCAGAATCTGGAGAGAACCAATGGAAACAAAATTTAAATGAAAGAAGGCAGATATTTATATTTGCCTTAATCCTGTGTCATTATCTAACTATTTAATTGTCAACTATTGAAGACACAGCTTATAACACTTGCACAGCACCATAGTAATTTTATTTATTGCACGGTACTGCTGCCACAAAAAAAAAACCATGATTTATGTGAGTGATGATAAACTTGATTCTGATATGGGTCTCTATTGTGGACTGAGAGTGGGATGGGTACAGGGAGAGGGGAATCATGGTTGGGAAAAAGAGAAGGGAGAGGAGAGGGAGCGGGAAGCACCAGAGGGACATTCTGTAATGATCAATAAACCAATTGTTAGGAATCAAATGACCTTGCCTGGTGGCTCAGGGCTGGGTGTGTCTGCACCCGCACCACCCTTCCTACCCCGGCACTCCTTCTCTGCCACCTGTCCCAAACCCTCCCGCGGTGCTCCATCCTCGCCATTCCCAACATCTTTTCCTCCTGCCAGATTTACAACTTGCTATCCCCTCCGTGTTGACAGATACAGTATTGTGCAAAATTCTTAGGCACCGTAGCTATATATATGTGCCTAAGACCTTTCCACAGTACTGTATATCATCATGCATGAGGATGAAGAGATTCCACATGTATATTCGACCATATATTGGATCCAGCAAGATGGCGCAGACTTAGTTTCTCTGTAAACTAAATGATAGTTTGGTGGGATGATGAGGTTACTGTAAGAAAAGACAAGTTAATCCTGACATGTACAATTTACTTTAAGTAAAGAGAATTCTTCATTTGTATTTATATTTATTTTGCACTTGCATTTATATTTATTACAGCAAATAAAGAAATATTTCAAATTGCATTATTTTTTCCCCACTGAATTATGTTGATTTCAGCTAGTCACTGCCCACGAGGTACAGTGTTGTCATTTGGGCCTGGGGTAGTGCCCCTGTGTTGGGGAAAGGGAGAATGAGAAACCTAAGAGATTCTACCGATGCTGGAAATTTTGAGCAACGCACACAAAGTGCTGGAGGAATTCACCAAGTCAGGCAGCATCTAAGGAGGGCAATGAAGGGTCTCAACCCGAACCATCGACTCTTTACTCCCTTCCATAGATGCTGCCGGACTGGCTGAGTACCTCCACCATTTTGTGAGTGTTGCTCAGGAAAAATCAGTCACTTTAATTAACTTGAAAATGTGCCAGAGGTCAGTTATAATGTCCCTCTCCCCAGTACCAGATTAAACTGCTGATGCTCTGGTCTCCATTCTCTGACATATTTTAAAGGCAGTAGTAAAAAGGCTTGTTTTAACTGGTTGAAAGGAAACTGAGTAGAAAATACAGGGTTTACTTTCTAACCTCATAGTTAAGAATCCCCACAACACCTGCTGATCTGTGATCTCTGTCTTGAAGGCCAATATCAGCAGGATTTAGACAGTGAACCCGCAGAAGATATCAGACCCCGATTTCAGTACCTGGCAGGGTACTGAAAACTTGTGCTAACTAACTGGCTGGAGTGTTCAAGGACTTTTTTAATCTCTTTCTGCTGCAGACAGAGGTTCACATCGGCTTCAAAAAGACATCAATCATACTGGTGCCAAAGAACAGGCTGAGCTGCCTTAATGGCCATTGCCTGTTAGCACTCACATCTACTGTGATGAAGTGCTTTGAGAATTAATCATGGCTGGAACAAACTCCTACCACTTTATTGGGCTGTGGTAAAGTATTTACTCTACTTCCAGTCTTTTGGAGTAATTGATAGTGCTTCACGGGCACATCTGCTCGTAATGCCAAATCAGCCAATCATGAGGCAGCAATTCGATGCATAAAAGTGTTCAGGCATGATCAAGAGGTTCAGTTATTGTTCAGGCCAAACATCAGAAGGGGAAAGGAATGTGATCTAAGTGACTTTGACCGCAGGATGATTGTTGGTGCCAGATGGGGTGGTTTGAGTACCTCAGAAACTACTGATCTCCTGGGATTTTTACACACAACATCTCTAGAACTTACAGAGAATAGTGTGAGAAGCAAAGATCATCCAGTGATGGCAGTTCAGTGGGTGAAAATGCCTTGTAAAATGAGGGAGGTCAGTGGAGAATAGCCAGACTGGTTCAAGCTGACAGAAAGGTGACAGTAACTCAAATAATCATTCATTCCAACATTGGTGTGCAGAAGAGAATCTCTGAACATGTCAAACCTTGAACTGTATGGGCTACAGCAGCAGAAAGCTATGAATATACACTTAATAGCCATTTTATTAGGTACAGGAGGTAACAGATATTCACCGAGTGAATATCTCTTAATCATTCCTGTTTGGCCAATAGAAATAGAAGGAAATCATGTTACCTTCTGGTGAAGTTCCTGATAGCCTAGTAGCTTCTGTTACAATTATGGCACAGGCTTGGTAAAGGATATGTAGCATCTTCAGCATGCTCCTGTATTCGTGGGCCAGGAGTTCATGTTTCAGCCCCAGATCAATGTCAAGTATCGCCAGAGTTCTACCTTCGGCGTCTCTCAGTGGAACACAAATGTGACTTCTTTCAGATACTTTGGGTAAGACCACTAGTGAGGTATCAGCACATCTGAAGAGGTAATTTCTGATTGCAAAGAATATTGAACATCAATTAAACGTACTATAGATAGACAACAAGCAATGAGGCAACATGTATTTTTTCTCTATTAAATTATATTTTCTCAACTAATCTCTGCCAGGGAATTAGAGTATTGTCACATAGGCCTGGGCAATGCCCCTGTGCTGGGAGAAGAAAAATCAGAAACACAAGCGATTCTGTAGATGCTCAAAATCTTCAGTAACACACATAAAATGCCGGGGGAGCTCTTAAAAATATTATGCCCCATTCACCTCAGTGATATTTAAAGATTAGCTTTTTTTTGTCACATGAGAATCGAAATGTCAAAACAGACAGTCAAATGCATCCTTGGCATCAAATCAAATCAGTGAGGATTCTGCTGCGAAGCCCACAAATGTCTCCATGCTTCCAGGGCTAATATAGCATGACCACAACTCACTAACCCTAACCATACATCTTTGGAATGTGGGCGGAAAATGGAGCACCTGGAGAAAATTGACACAGTCACAAGGAGAACGTACAAACTCCTTACAGGCAACGGTGGTAATTGAAACCTGATTGGTAATTGCTGGCGCTGTAAAGCATTGTGCTAACCATGCTGCAGAATAGCTAGTATCCCCACTGAAATCCTACAACTTGGCTGTGAACTGCAGTTACAAATCCATAGCCTTCTCTGTCTGGGAAGTTCACAATTTTCTAGGGGACATCAAGAATTTTGCATTAATGACCTTCTACAAGAAAGGATACGAGCTTGACTAAGGCCCCAGCAGAACATCTCCCTTCTATCTACTACAGGAAAACTCATTGGAACTATCCTCCTGAACCACCTCCTCCCAGTGTTAGAAGAGATGCTTCTGAGTTGCAAAGAGGAGTCACAATGGATGTGATCTTCACGAGATGACAACAAGGAAAATGCAGGGGACAGCATCAGTGGCAACATATAGCCTTCGTTGACCTCATTAAAGCCTTTCAATCTATCAATCAGGAGGGACAGTGGAACTTCATCCTCAAATATGACTGCTCTGAGAAATTCATCACCATCTTATGTTGCTCCAACAAAGATTAAAGATGGAGAAAAAAAAAGATTAGCTTTATTTGTTACACGTACATAGAAACAGATTGAAATGCATTGGTTGTCCCAACTGATGGTAACTTCACACACATCATGCCCCCTGACACCCGGAACTTCCACCACACTACTAGTGTCTTCCACAGTGAAGATTGATGCAAAATACTTATTCAGTTCATCTGCCACTTCCTTGTCCCTCATTACTAAAACTCCAGCATCGTTTTTCAGTAGCCCAATATTCACTCTCACCTCTTTTACACTTTATGTATCTGAAAAACTTTTGGTATCCTCTTTAATATTATTAGCTAGCTTAATTTCATATTCCATCTTTACCTTCTTAACTACTTCTTTAGTTACCTTCTGTTGGATTTTGAAAGCTTCCCAATCCTCAAACTTTCCGCTAATTTTTGGTCTATTATATGCCCTCACTTTGGCTTTTATGTTGGCTTTGACCTCTCTTGTTAGCCACAGTTGTGTCATCTTGCTTTTACAGTACCTTCTCCTCTTTGGGATATATATATATATCCTGTGCCTTCCGAATTTCTTCCGGAAATTCTAGCGATTGCTGTTCTGCTGTCATCCCTGCCAGTGTTCTTTTCCAATCAATTCTGGCCAACTCCTTTCTCATACCTCTGTCATTCCCTTTACTCCACTGTAATATTGCTATACTATATTCAACTTTAGGTTCTCCTTCTCAAATTTCAGGGGATTCAATCATATTATAATTACTTTCTCCAAAGGGTTCGTTTACCTTAAGCTCTCTAATTAAGTCTGGTTCATTGCACAACATCCAATCCGGAACAGCAGAATATCATTCTGCCTTTCATTCTAGGAATCATTCAGGTGAACCTCCATCTTTCTCCATCTCTCACAAGAATAGGCTTCTTTAGGTAGTTATGCACATAATTCCAGCAAAGGTCTCAACAGTGCCCTATATAATAGCATTTTTTAAAACTCGCTAATGAAACTGTTAGTATGAATTCAATGCAAGGAAGCCTATTCTATGCTTAACCTTACTTACTTGTAATTATAGAAAAGGGAATTAATTCTCAGTGGGCACTCAACACCTTTTGCTTGAATCTTAACACCATTACTGGAAATTAATTGTCCAGAAATCTCAAAAATTAATGTGCCAGTTAAAGAAAAAGGTAAATATCTTTCTCTTAAAGATTAGCATTAATTATCACATGTATATCAAAGCATAGCGTGAAATGAATCACTTGCATCAACTCAAATCAGGATTGTGCTGGGGTAGACCATAAGGGTCAGAATCAGAATCAGAGTTAATATCACTGGAATATATCATGAAAGTTGTTGTTCTGAAGCAGCAGTACATTGCAATCATAATAACAAAATCTATAAATTTCAAAATAATGAAAACTATATCAAATAAGTAGAGCAAAATTAGAGGAAAAAATAGTGAGATGATGTTCATACGTTCATTGTCCATTCAGAAATCTGATAGCAGAAGGGAAGAAACTGTTCCTAGGATGTTCAGTTTGTGCTTTCAGGCTCCTCTACCTCCTCCTTGATGGTAGCAATTAGACTAGGGCATGTCCTGGGTGATGGGGGTCTTCCATGGTGGATGTTGCCTTATTGAGGCATTGCCTTTTGAAGGTGTCCTGGGTGCTGGGGTGGCTAGTTGGCTAAGTTTTCAACTTTCTGCAGCTTTTTCCAATCCTGTGCAAAAGCCCCTCCACACCTGAGAATGTTCTCCCTGGTACATCTGTAGACATGTGTGAGTGTCTTTGGTGACATACCAACTCTCCTCAAATTCCTGATGAAATAAAGCTGCTGTCATGCCTTCTTCATAATTGCCTCAATATGTTAGACCCAGGATAGATCCTCAGAGATGTTGACACACTTTCCACTTCTGATCTCTCAATGAGGACTGGTGTTCCTTTCCATATTGTATCTTTGAGTTCTTTCTGCTCAGTAAGGAAGGTGACTATCATGTCAACATAGGCCTGTATTTGTGCATTAACCTCTCGGTCACTTTTTTCTTTCTTGGCCACTGCTTGAGTCAGCGCATCAGCAGGAAACATTATTTCCCACTGTGTAGATCATCTTCACATTATATTTCTGCAGCCTTATCAACATGTGCTGTATTTTCATTGGACAGTTAATCAGGTTTGGACACAATTGAGACCAGTGGTTTATGGTCTGTCTCCACTTTAAAAGTGTACCCACAGATGTACTGATGGAGTCTTTCACATGCATATATGCTGGTGAGAAACTCTTTCTCTATCTGTGCACATTTGACTTCCCCACTTGTTAAAGCCCTTGATTGATAGGCCAGAGGATGCCATATGTCATCATGCTGTTGCAGTCGTACTGATTCAAGGCCATACTGGGACACATCAGCTGAGATCCTAGTACACTTTTCTGGACCATGAAACTACAGCACAGGCTCTTCAGTTATGACTCTTTTCAGCACCTGGAAACACTCTTCTTGCTCACAAGACCAAATACACTCATTTGACTGCTCAAGGTGTGACCTAAGTGTTGTCTTCACAGGTGACAGTTGAGGGATGAACTTGGCCAGGTAAGTCACCATCCCCAAGAAACGTCTCACCTCCTCTTTGTTTTGAGGCATGTTTTCAATAGCTGACATCTTTCTTGTGTCAGGCTTTACTCCCTCATCAGATGTGACATCTATGAAGATCAGCATCTTGACACCAAACTCATATTTCTCTTTATTTAATTTCAATTGACATTCCATGTGACATCAAACACTTGTCTAAGTCGTGTAACATGTTCATCCTTGGTGGAGCCCCAGATGATGATGTCATCCATCGTGGTCTCAACACCAGTTATAGCCTCAAAGATCATGTGGATGGTTTATGGTAGACTTCTAGTGTGGACAGAATCCCTTATGGTAACCAAACAAAGCAATATTTTCCCTGTGATGTGTTGAAAGTACACAGTGTCGAACGTGCCTCATCCAGCTTCATCTGCCAAGACCCAGATGACACATCAAGCTTGCTAAACGACTTGGCACCTGAAAACCAGGACATGATCTCCTCCTGCATTGGCAATTTAAAATGTTCTCTTTGGATGGTTTTATTAAGATCTCTTGGGTCTATGCATATCCATGATGTTCCATTTTTGTTTTGCACAATGACTAGTGAGCTCAGCCAATCTGTTGCTTCTTAAATTTTCTGTGTGACATTCATTCGTTCCATTCATTCTAGTTCTTGTTTAAGTTTGTCTCGAAGTGCAAATGGAACTTTCCTGCATTTATAGACAACAGGATTCACTGTCTCGTCTTATATGTATGTTGTGTACACCAGATAAGCATCCGAGCCCCTCAAAGACATCTGCGCACTCTTCTGGGAGTGTTGTGTGGTCATCTTTGGTCTGTGAATCCATTATGAAAACTCTTTTTAGCAGGTTGAGCTTGTCACATGCATTCAGACCTAATATTGGCTATACTCTCTTTTCTACAATCAGTAGCTGTGACTTTAGGTGCTGCCCTTTGCAATTGAAGATCGCCTGGCTGCAGTGTCAAGCTTGAATGAAATTACTGTTTTATTCACAGTCACTGGAATGACCCATCTGTTCTACCAGCACCGGCAGCCTGTAGAGAATCCACAAAAAACTTCCTTCATTTTCTCAGCAACCTTTGTCTTGGTAGCCCCAGCTTTGCAGCACTTTGCAAAATGGCTCTTCTTCCCACAATTATTGCAGGACTTCCCATAAGCAGGACATGTCTTTGGAACGTGACCACCTCCACATTTTCTGCTTTTGCTGTTTGAGCCTTCCTCTTTGCTTTGCTGTTGCTTTGGGAAACACTTTGTGTGCTGCTCCTCTGTTTTCACAGCATGAACTGTTACGCTGCCTTGTGCAGCTCCTTAGCTTGTACTCATGTGGTCTCTGCTACCCAACACATATTCACAGCTTTTTCTAGTGTCAGATCTTTTTCAAACAGCAATCCTTCTCCGAGTCTATTATCTGGAATTCCACCAACTATTCTGTCTCTAACTAGTGAGCTTCTCAAATCTCCAAACTCACGGGTTTTACTCCAGGTATGAAGCTCATCTAAATATTGGTCAAAGCTAATGACTTGTTTCTGGTCATGGGGGAAAAAAAAACTTACATCTCTCAAGTGTGGTATTTCTACTTGGGACAATGTACTCCTCAAATTTTGTCATCAGCGTGTCCAATATAAAAGCTGTCTCATCAACTTGAAAACTGTTATATATGTCCAAAGCACCTTTGCCAATTATGTGCAGAAAAACAGATGCTTTCAATTTTTCATTGGCCCTTCCCACTCCACCAGCAGCTGAATATATATTGAATCATTGTTTCCAGTTATCTGTTAGATTGCTGGCAAACCGCATAGGTGCAGGAAGACTTAGCTCTTCCATGGCAGGGACTCTCGGCCTCTTCACCTGAATCTGTCTTGGTGAATTAGGTGACTGCTGAACTTTGGGAACAACATGCTCTCTCGTCTCGCTGCACTTGCTGCTAGCACTTTTCATACTCAAGCAGTCCCTTTCTCAGTTGCACTCTGTATTCATTTACCCTCCGTGTTTAGGCCTCACGTCATCTTCTGACATCATGTTATGTTTGTTCTCAGTAAAGACAAACCTGGTGTGGGTTTATGCTAGAAAAAAATTATTATTGAACTGCTCAAACCTGTGCAACCAGTTGCAGGTGAACCCCTTGCATTGCCCACTGGGAACTGAAGTTCCTTATTATGCACACATAATGACACACACCAGAAATAAAAGCTTCTTCCTAATTAAGAAAAAAATTACACTCTTCAGCAGAAGTGCATAGCAGTGATGGCAAATGACTCAAATGTGAATGGAGCTCCATAATAATGGCTGACCTGAAATAGTTGTCCTTCCTGTTCAGAATTATTGAAGGTGCATGCACATCTGACCATGGTGCGATAGGGTCGTTCTCAGAGGTCATTGTCTTGCATAAAACATACTCCTTCGGATTGTAATTGAAATACAATAGTAAATGAAAAGTTTCCCCTTGTTTCATTACATTCAATGACCAATACACTGCAACTTGCACTGAGCACAAAACGTACATAGTCATTATTTTCTGAAATCACAAGAGTCTAATTTGCTTGGCAGTAAATTTCTGTTGCAGGTTCTAAAACTTGCTCTAAAGGACCTTGACTTGGAAACCCAGCATTCATTTCCTATCATATTTTATTGGCTTGAGAGGGTATGAATTAGGTCAAATAACTGAAACAGACATCGTTTCCATCCAAGTGAAACATTCCTTTAACATGGGAAACATTGAACAATGATGACAGAGTTTCAGCAGAACTGGTAAGCTTGGAGATGCACAATAACAAGAGGAAATAAAGGAATATGCAGATTAACAATTAAAGGGACATTCCGTAAGGGGACCACAACTTCGTTGTGGTTTGGAGGCTTGCATGTCTCACTGACCCAGAGAGCTATGTTGGCAGGAGTCAGGGCTTTATGCTTTGGCTCTTAGTACGGTCACCCATGCCAAACAGGTCAAAGGGTAGAGGTCAGACTAATAGCAGTCCACTGGTCCTCTAGGTTTGGCAGTTCAGCTAACAAGCCTGACTGGTAAAACAAAATTGTTACAGAAGCAGCGATGAAGAATCCTTCTACATTTGAGTGTTGCGGTATTCCTGAGTCTCCACCCGGAACTTACGTGGCTGACGGTCGTGAAAACTGAGAGGAAACTACTGGCACGATGAATGAAACCCTGAATGGCACCAGAGAAGGAGGACCTTCATTGCTGCCCTAAATGCCAATGGCTTAACGGGCACTAAACCATAGAGGGGCACAGATAGGTTAGGCTTTCAGAATCTTATTTGTTTACCTGGGTAAGTGAGTCCAGAACTAGAGGGAAAAGGTTTCAGGTGAGAGGGGAGAAATTTAAAGGAGGTCATAGGGTGTATGGTTATCACACAGTAGGTTGTGAATATTGAGAACAAGCTGCTGGAGAGATACTGGAGGCAGACACAATTATAATATTTAAAAGTTGTTTGGGCAGGTACATGGATAGAGCATAAGGAATGTGGACCTAATGCACACAATTCGGATTAGCACCGATGAACACCATTGTCAGATTGAACGAGGTGGGGTGTACGGAGACGTTTCTCTGTGGCACATCTCTATGATTCTCTGATGTGTCCAGCATTTAGGACAGAGATGTGGACAGTAAATCTTTGGAATCCTTTGCCTCAACCGCTGAATATTTTAAAGACAGAGCTCAAAATATTTTTAGATACAAAGTGTATTAAGGAATATGGGGTTTATGCAGTTAAGGAGCAGGCACAAGGGGCCAAATGGCCTACTCCAGCTTCTATTTTTTATTGTTACTAATAAAAGAGAGATGTAGGGATTTGTGAGCATAATTGATTGAAAGTGGCAGGGGAAGTTGTGAAAATTAGTAAAAAGGTAAGATTCCAAGGAGGAATCTCAAGTTGAAATTTAGGTTAGGTGTTCATTAAAGCAACATACTGTCTTAAGTACTTAATATTTCAAAAAGTTCTAATTTATTAACTAGAATTTCCACAGAAGTTAAATAGCTAGTACCTAATTCAGGTACAAATGTTGGTATAAGTAGGTTAACGGAGCAAAGCAACTGAAAATAATCACAATGACATTAAAGAAGTTTTCAAAATCAAAATCAGGCTTATTATTGCTGACATGAAATTTGGTGTTTTGTGGCAGCAGTACAGCGCAAGACATAAAAAAATCATTATATATTACAAAAAATGTGGTAGGGAAATTCTAGGCAGTTTCTAGAATAGGTTACATGGCCGGCACTACAGTGAGGGCCAAAGGGCCTGTAATGTGCTGTAGCTTTCTATGTTCTAAAAATACAATCCGTACGGAAGAGGAATAGCAAGGAAGGGTTCATAGACTGTTCAGAAATCTGATTGCAGAGGGGAGGAAGCTATTCATAAAATATTGAGAATGGGCCTTCTGGCTCCTGTATCCCCTTCCTGAAGTGGGTATATTCCAGATGCTGACGGTCTCTAATGATTGATGCCAGCTTCTTGAGACACCACCATTTGAAGATGTCCTCAAGGGTGGGGGGGGGTTTGTGCCAATGATGGAACTGACTGAGTCCGTCCCTCTAAGGTAAAGTTGTTTATACTGGATGCCATAATGCAACCGTAACGAGTTTCGACCGATCATGTAAATTAAACTAATGAATAATGCTAACAAAAAGAACAGAGATGTTCTGTTAAGACCCCCGTAAGAACTATGTAAGTGAAGAGATGAAATACCTTTACAGTTGTAGGTTCAGTTAGATATGTGATACCAGTCTCGATGTTTGGCGTGATGTTAAAAAGCCACATCATACCAGAGTTCACAGCTTTGAGGACACTATCCCGAACTTGAACATGGTGATAGGCAACACTAAATGCCTTTGCAACACCCTAAGAATCAAATTATATCCCATGAATGTTAATTTCCCTCACAAACATTCCATTTGCAAACAGAACAAAATGAGTGAATGTGTAGTTGTGGCAAAAAGGCAAGTGGGCATTTGATTTCAGATTAAAGCTGTGGTGATTTATTCAGCATTAACTTCTTCAGTGAATGAGCATGAGAAAAGTCAAAGTAAAGTCAATCCTGAGACTGCTGTGATGATTGGAGCTACATGCTATCAAAATACTTGATCGCAGCAGCTGATCTTTAATGACCCACGTCTCAGCGTTCAACTGGGAGAGTCACCAATAAGTGGGCAGAGTTACAAGGTTGGAACTGGTCAATTAAAACTGACGTGCACTCAAATTTCACCTCTGAGGAGAGTGAATCTCTGGAATTCTCTGCTCGAGGTTGGAAAGATTGGAGAGGTGGATCCTGTTAGATAGAAGAGGTGAGAATAGGAACTATTTAGGGGGAAGTGAATAGATGTTGGAACCAGATTGGGTGGGAGGGACTATGTGGTCTTACTGATGTAGAAGAGTCCACATGGGGAGCACAGAATGCAGTATTTATTTATTTATTTAGTGATACAGTGTGGAATAGGCCTTTGAAGCCCTTTGAGCCACGCCATCCCAGAAGTACACTGGCAAATCTGATTAACCCTAGGCAGGATCATGGGATCAGTTACCTACCCAGTACATCTTTGGACTGTGGGGGAAACTGGAGGAAACCCACGGATTCCATGGAGAGGACATACAAAGACCGAACAGCACCAGAATTGAGCTCTGAAATTCGGATTGCCCCGAGCTCTAATAGCATTGCGCGAACCACCATTCTACCATGGTGCCCGAGGTAGATGAGGTCGGAGGAGCTGAACCTTCACCTCACCTGTTTGGGTTCCTGCACAGTGGTGAGGGAGGAGGTATAAGGACAAAGGTTTCATCTACTGAGAGGGTAGGGGAGGGTAGCCAGGGATCATGGAGGGATGGGTGTAGAGGGATGAGCAAACGGGGCAGTTACAGAGGGAGTGCTCAGTTGGGCAGGGACATCCTTTTCATCATTCACAACCTGACCATGGAGCGAGGTGCAGTAGCAGATATCGGACGCAAAGATGCGGCAAGGAGATATTTAACATTGAGGAATTATGCTTTGTATGTTGAGTAAGATGAAGCTTCACAACTCATGAAAATACTCCAGTTATATTGATATACTTGGAGATACACTCAGTGACCACTTTATCAGATACACCTATTCATTAATGCAAATATTTAATCAGCCAATTAGATATAAAATAAACACTCTGAAATGTATATAATTTATATGAAATAAGCTCAAACCATTTATTCATGAGCTAAATCGTAAAATCCAAGATGAAGTGAGTGAATGCATTGACCCACACTGGACATAGAGATCCAAAGGTTTCAGTTCATACTGAGTGTTCTGATAAAAACCATAGATACGCAGTGGCCACTTTATTAGGTATACCTGCTCGTTAATGCAGATACCTAACCAGTCAATCATGTGGCAGCAGCTCAATGCATAAAAGCATGCAGACATGGTCAAGAGGTTCAGTTGTTGTTCAGACCAAACATCAGAATGGGGAAGAAATGTGACCTAAATAACTTTGACAGTGGAATGATTGTTGGTGCCAGACTAAGTGGTTTGAATATCTCAGAAACTGTTATCTCCTGGGATTTTCACATACTGCCATCTCAAGTGTTTACAGAGAAAGGCGCGAGAGCAAAAAAACAACCAGTGATTGGCAGTTCCATAGGTGAAAATGCCTTGTTCTATTGAGAGATCAGAGGAGAATGGCCAAACTGGTTCAAGCTGACAGGAAGGCAACAGTAACTTTAATAACTACATGTTACAACAGTGGTGCACAGAGGAGTATCTCTGAATGCACATCTTGAACCTCAAAATGGATAGGTTACAGGAGCAGAAGACCATGAATTCAGTGGTCACTTTATTAGATACAGGAGGTACATAAATTTTACTGTCAGCTTTCTAAACATAGCCATAAAAAGATGCTACATTTGTATAACAGTCACATGATGAAAAAAATTGATGAGATAAGACCATAAGACATAGCAGCAGAATTAGGCCATTCACCCCATTGAGTCTGCTCCACCATTCCATCATGGCTGATCTTGGATCCCCCTCAACCCCATACACCTGCCTTCTCAACATAACCTTTGATGCCCCAACTGATCAGGAAGCAGTCAACTTAAATATACCCATGATCTTGACCTCCACCATATCCTGTGGCAAATCTTCAAGAAGCAATGACAGTTATTTGATTAAATCACAATTCATAGTTTTAAGGTGATTGGGGGATATCAGAGGTAAATCTTTTACATGGAGAATGGTGGGTGCGTGGTAGAGGCAAATACATTAGGCGCATTTAAGAAACACTTCGAAGTGCACATGAATGAGGAAAATGGAGGACTATGTAGGAAGGAGGGGTTGGATTGATCTTAGGGTAGGTTAAGGTTGGCACAATATTATATGCCAAAGGGCCTGTACTGTGCTGTACTGTTCGATGTTCTAATAGAAAAGCTAAGAGAAGGGTTAAATGGTGCATGTTTTTACTGAATTTCTATTTTTAAAAATTCTATTCTGCTCTGTGAGATTAATGAGGAGGGGACGGATGTCAGCAACTCCCTCGCGCGCGCACATGCATTCACCTGATGAAAATTGATCTCATGAGAGGCGAAAACCTTCCCACATTCATCCCTCAATGTGTCAGTACCCAGGACTCCGAACACTCTGTTGTGCTGGTCTTTCACTGGGACCACCAGGAATGATCCTTCTGTTGTCTCCCGATGACAGTTCCAAAAATGAACCTTGCCATGGTCCTGGACTCTGTAGATGTACAGTGGTTTCCCTTCATCAACTGCAGTAAAGCTAAGTCAAATAAAAAAGCAAGAGAACAGTGAGAAGAGATGATTAAATGAACTGTGAAATCGCTCACCAAGTTGTCATCGGTGCTGAGGAATGCAGCATTCTGGAATCTAAAGTAATCATGAAGTACTTAGCAAGTCAGATGTAGGATTTACTGAATTCCAGGTTAGGATCTATTTTGCCTCAGCCTTTTGTTTTTAAGGCAACTTCACAAAAAAGTTACACCTCTTGTATTCTGAAATAAAGCAGCTTGCTTGAGAAATTTGTAGCAATTCTGGCAGCATTTGTGGAGAGGGAAACAAAGTTAATTTTCAGGTCAATGACCTCTCATCATTACTGGTACCCCCTGTATTATTCCAGCCTGTAGGAGATTGTCAGTGAGATGTTAGGTTATTTGAGAAACAGATGCATGTGAAGTCTATCTGGCCCTTCAAGCCTGATCTGCCCTTCATCAAGATCATGGCTAATTTTCCTTAGTGCTATTTTCTTGCACAAGCCCCTTATCAACTGATCTATTGATATCCAGAAATCCATCAATCTGACTTGACTAAACTGAGTGACTTAACTTCCATAGGCCTCCATGATAGAGAATTCCAAATGTTTATTATCATTTGAGTCAAAAACTTCCATTATTTCAGCCTTAAATGATCTACACTTTATTCAATATTCTGTGTCCCCTGGCCTTTTGCCTACTTGGTCAGGGGAAATATTCTCCCTGGACCCAGCTTTTCAAGCTTTTTAACAATTCTGGAGCTAAAAACAAACCACTGAAGAAACTCAACAAATCAGGCAGCATCTGCAGAGGGAGGTGGACAGTCCAGATGAAGGATCTCAACCCAGAACAATGACTAATATGGAAATGTATCTGTAGCCCTGAAGTCTTTATAATTTATAACTTTTATAAAATGTAATGTGACAAAATGGAACCTGTGTGATCCCAGAGTGCTTTGCTGATTTGTTGATGTGGTTGGATGGGAAGCTTACAAGGGAATGCAATTTATAGCAGGGAGTATTTTGATGTTACAGGATTGAAGGCCAAGAAAAACAGGACACAGCTGTTGGGGGAAGAGCCTCAGAGACAAATGGACTCATTAAAGACAAATGTGGCTCATTCAAGATGGATGCAAAATAAGACTGAAATGCAATTAAGGGATGGAATGACCTCAAAGACATGAAGTTGATGAATTACTGGGCTCTGTAAATGTATAAAAATTAGCTTTTTTGAGTTGTATGATTGAAGCTATCTACCAACGATTTAACATATGGAAGTAGTCTTCCCTTGCAAGTAATAAATGTGCATCTAATTTGATCCAACATGAGTTTGTTTTAGTCTGTTACTGTCTATTTTGAACAGTGGTCCCCAAACACCAAGCCGCAAAGCATGTGCTACTGGGCCGCGAGGAAATGATATGATTCGGTGATATGAAACGATATGAGTCAGCTGCACCTTTCCTCATTCCTTGTCACGCACTGTTAAACTTCAACATAGAGTTTCTAACTGTCCCGTATTAGCCGGGATATCCCGTATATTGGGCTAAATTGGTTTGTCCCATACGGGACCGCCCTTGTCCTGTATTTCCCCCACTAAGGTAGAGCGTTCCTATGAAACCATTCATAAGCGGAAACAGCGTAAAGCGAAGAAGCAATTACCATTAATTTATATGGGAAAAATTTTTTGAGCGTTCCAGACCCAAAAAATAACCTGCCAAATCATACCAAATAACACATAAAACCTAAAATAACACTAACATAATAAAAGCAGGAATGATATGATAAATACACAGCCTATATAAAGTAGAAATAATGTATGTACAGTGTAGTTTCACTTAACAGAATCGGGAAGATTAAGACAAAACCGATTTGTAGAAAAAAACCATCACGTACACACATGCGCACGTCACACATGCGCACACAAGTGCCCGCGCAAGGCTTCATGGTCATGGTAGTCCTTCTCGGGGTAAGCACAAGTGTCCCGTATTTGACTGCTACTTTTGACCCTTATTTGGGAGTGAGAAAGTTGGCAACCCTACTTGAACAACCCCCCACCACCACTGGTCGGCTGGTCCGCAAGTATATTGTCAATATTAAACCGGTCCACGGTGCACAAAAGTTTGGGGACCCTTGATTTAGAAAACCAAGCTGAATGGTACAGGACACTGTCCATATATTTTTACAGATGTTGCCTGGCCCATTCAGTTCTTCCTGCACTTTCCTTGTTGCTCCAGATTCCAGCATCTACAGTCTCATGTGTCTCTCTTTTAAAAAGTTTTTCAATTTCATTAGTTTTCTGAAGAACACAGACCCAATCTATTCAATCTTTCATCATCCAGCAAAGCCTACATCCCTGGAACTAGTCTACTGAATCTTTATTACACCTTCTCTGTGGCATTTTAGTTTTGAACTGCCAACTTATGATCATAATATATTGGAATATATCTTCATATGTATCCCTTCAGTTCTTAGTTACTTCTGTTCTGAGGGATGTTGGATTTAACTAAAGTTTCAGAAGCCAAATTTAAAGCCACTCAGCTCCCAGGTGCAGAGTGTGTACATTAACTGCTCAAATGATTTTGCAATCTAAATTAAGGAACATTTCATCCCAGAATTATTATAGCTGAAAAGAGACTGTTCAACCCATAAAGCCCATATCAGCTTTCTTCAGAGCAGCCTATTCAGCCCTATTCTTGGTAGATCTGGCACTCAAATGTTATAAGGGCTTGCTGTTAAATTAGCCAGTGCCTCCAGGTACCTAATCAATGATTTTCTCTGAAGATTTGTCATTTATTATATAGTTGAAAGCTGTAGACATTTTGAATCGATCAAGTTCGGCCATTAGCAATGTGATGGACTACATCTGGTGGCACTGGCCGAGGGAAGAATGTTGGCAGTACATGTGTTTCCCTTTGCACTTGTGCAATGGTGCTGTGTATTTTGATGTATCACTGAGTCAGCAGAACAGGCTGCCAACACTTTGCTTTATCAGTCACCTGAAGGACAGCTCCTTGGGCAATGCAGTATTCTCTTCATACTGCATAAGTCTGTATAGATCATGTGCTGAAGTCTGCCTGGCGAAAGACCTGAATCCACAGTTAATAGATTTATAAAAGCAGTTGGTTCTGCCAAAGCAGACCGTACTGAGCTTATATGTCTTTATTTTAAAGAAGTTTTATGATTTACACTAATTTGCAGTGCCGACGGGATGATTACATTAAAGAGATAGAATTACACTTTGTTTTACACTTGCTTAATATCCAGTTCTTTTGAATGCAATGGAACCAACTATTGTTTCTGGGTCTATTACAAGTGGCTAATCAATACCATGAGCACGAGATTCTACAGATGCTGGAGATCTTGAGCAGAACCCACAAAATGCTGGAAGAACTCAGCAAGTCAGGCAGCATCTGTGGAAGGGAATAAGCAGTCAACATTTCGGGACGAGACCCTTCATCAGGACTGACGAAGGGTCTCGGTCCAAAGGTCTCAGCCTGAAATATTAACTTGCTGAGTTTCGCCAGCATTTTGTGTGTGTTCATCAAAACCATGCGTAACAAGATTCTGCACTCCAGGTTCTCTCCACAGTTAGACATTCCCGGTATATATTTTTTTTGCCCTTGACTTATTTTTGGCTTGTGATTGTCAGCGAGCTATGTGCACCAAGGGATATTACAGATGGATGTTAACCCAATGGACATGCAGCTTTTGCCGAGGAGATTTGCTCTACAATGGTGCATTTGAACTCCATCTTTATCTTTCAATACAGCATCTTCTGTGGCCAGCTAAGCTTTAGAGAAATCGAATGAAATCTAAAATTAGTTTGACTGCGTACATCCAAAAGTTTTTTTCTACATTGCTGCTTCTGAACACATACCTTACTCCCATGTCTCTGTAGAGTGCCTGATTCAAGACATATGGTGCATCTTCCAAAGTGCAAGCCACGTAGTGCAAGAAATATTCACCCCTCTCCGGCCTGTGGAAATTACGCCTCAACAGGGCAATGGAAGAACTTACTTTCTTGTTGTCGCCGTGTGCTTCTGAATCCTATCACAGACAAAGGCTATCTATAAGATATTAGGGAACAAAACCAACCTATGGGAAAGATATCAATAAGCTTGAAAGAGTGCAGAGAAAATTTACATGGATGTTGCTGGACTTGAGTTACAGGGGTAGGTTGAACAGGTTGTGCTTTTATTACCTGGAGTGCAGAAGAATGAGGGAGATTTTATAGAGCTATACAAAATTATCAGGGGTATACTGCAAATAGAGTAAATACTTTCTGATTGTGTGATACTAACACGAGAGGTCGTACGTTTAAAGTGAAAGGTGAAATATTTAGGAGGAATCTCAGTGGGAACAACTTCTGCAGATGTATTATGGAGAACATTCTGACAGGCTGCATTGCCGTCTGGTACAGTGGGGGGGGGGAGGTGTGCGGAGGGCTACAGCACAGGATCGAAAGAAGCTACAGAAAGTTGTAAACTTAGTCAGCTCCATCATGGGCACTAGCTTCCATAGTATCCAAGAAACCTTCAAGGAGCAGTGCCTCAGAAAGGTGGCATCTACAATTAAGGACCCCAACACCCAGAATATGCCCTCTTCTCATTGCTATCATCAGAAAGGAGGTACAGAAGCCTGAAGGCACACACTCAGTGATTCAGGAACAGCTTCTTCCCCTCTGCCATCCGATTTCTGAATGGACATTGAACCCATGAACACTACCTCACTTTTTAAAAATTATTTCTGTTTTTTGCTGTATTTTAAATTTAACTATATAAATACCTATATATACTTAATGTAATCGGTTTATTTATTTTTTTCTATATTTGTCATGAATTGCATTGTACTGCTGCTGCTAAGTTAACAAATTTCACGACATATGCTGGTGATATTAAACCCGATTCTGTTTCTAATTCTGGTTCACTCAGAGGGTGTTGAGAGTGTGGAAGAAGCTGCCAGCGGAAGGGGTAGATACAGGTTTAATGGTTATGTTTAAGAGAAATTTGGATAGGTACATGGATGAGAGGGGTATGAAAGGCTATGGTCTGGGTGCAGGTAGATGGAACTAGCCAGAAAACCAGGCCAGCATGGACTAAATAGGCTGAACGGCCTGTTTCTGTGCTGTAATGCTCTATGAGTCTATTGGGCATAGAAATTGAAGACATTCTTAAAGGAGAGACCAGTAACAGATAATTTAAAGGGTTTGATAGGGAAACTATTTTATCAGCAGGAGGTCAGTGTTTTGAGGAAAGAAGCCAGGTTACTAATTAAATGACCCAGGCAGGAAATCAAGTTAATTTATTTAATGCAAGAAATTGTTACTATTTGAGATGAAGTGTGTAAAAGAATGGTGGGAAGAAATTTCACATGCACACTAAAAATGAAAGTGGAGATATACTTGTATTGGAATAACCTTCAGGGCTCTGGGAAAAGATTAAGTGAGAGGGAGTATTTGGAAGGTTCTTTCACTGAGCTGGCAACAGCACAGTGGATTCCACAGTCTTTCCATGTTGTTTAATTCCAATAATAATGAGTCACTGTAAAAACATACAGTATTGCAGAATATTTGATATTTAGGAAGCCCAGTTACTGTGGGGCGGCACGGTCGCATAGTGCTTCGCACAATGCTTTACAGTTCCAGCGACCCGGGTTCGATTTCCACCACTGCCTGTAAGAAGTTTGTATGTTCTCTCCGTGGCCACGTGACCACGTGGGTTTCCTCCAGGTGCTCCAGTTTCCTCTCACTGTCCAAAGATGTACAGGTTGATATTTTCTGGCTATCTGGAGAAGATGATTCTCAGAGTTGTATTCAGTGTACATACTTTGATAATGAAATGAACCTTCGAACCTTTAATTGGTCATTGTAAATTGTCCGGTGATTAGGCTAGGATTAAATTGGGGGTTACTGGGCAATGTGGCTCGAAGTCCCAGAAGGGCTTAATCTGCACTGTATGTCATAAATAAATACCCATAAGGAAGCTTATGCATGTCAAAGATAATCTGCAACTCAGGTCAGTTGGTGTTTACCAGATTCTCTGTGAATGCAGAGCAGTGTATATCCCAGGTGGGACACATGGTGGAAACCCTCATCAAGGAGCACAGGAGGTGTATCTGTTTGGGTTACTGGAAGAAATCGGCAGTAGCTGAACGTAAAATTCGCCATGGCCTTAGGATTGACTTTGACAGCACAAAACTACTGTGCCACGCCAATGGCTTTTGGGACTGCCTGTTAAAGGAACCTATTGAAATAAAACTAGAGGAAAAGAACTTTAATAATGATGAAGGTCACACTCTAAGTAAGAACTGGAATTCGATTTTAAACAAGGTGGGAGAGTGGAAACCTGATTGGATGAGGATTAACCAATCAGGAGTTACCTTTGTCATCAAAACTTCGGTTATAATCAAAACCAGTACCCAGCTGGAAGACTGAGAAGAGTTTATTCGAAATAATTAGAGATATAAAGAATACGAATGCATCCATGATAATAAATGCTATAATTCCATCCTACCTTAAAAAGGGCTTGGAAAACAGTTTTAAAAACAGCTTCCATACTGGAGTCAGAGGTCTCTGCTGCTCGTTTGATGTCAGAGAACCACTTTCTCCTGGCTCTATGCCGTGCTCGTCCCACACAATTCTGTTCACTTCTGACTGTGAGAAACGTAACCAGCCCATCAAAGTCAACTTCCTTGCCAGACATTTCATCCACAATTGTTTCAATGTATACAGTGAACTCTGACTTTGTCAGAGTGGGATTGTCTGAATGGTACTTGTGGTGGAGTTTCAGTCTGTGATGTGCTGTTGGAGAAACACAAACCAAACAAAACACACAAAACACATAACTCCAATTATCCACAATGAAAAAAAAATCAAATGTGAGAAGTAATTTTTAATTATTTTCTGTATGCTGTACACATAAATGACCTAACAGACTCTAATTCCAGAAATTTAAATATAGCAGTAAATGAAGAAACTAAAAGTTGGATATAAAAGTCGCCCCTCCCTCATTCAAAAATACAAGAGATTCATGATGGAAATCCAGAGTAACACACATAAAATGCTGGTGGAATGCAGCAGGACAGGCAGCATCTATGGAGAGGAATAGAGAGATGTTTTAGCCCAAGACCCTTTATCAGGACACTCAATCCCAGTGAAGGATCTCGGCCTGAAATTCAGCTTTTTATTTCTCTCCATAGATGCTTCCTGAGCTGCTGAGTTCCTCCAGCATTTTAGGGCTGTCACTCAAAGAGCTGTTTTGCAACAAACTGTCTCTGGGAACAGTCTGAACCCTATAAATAATTAGGATGGTGTATCTCAGATAAAATGCTTATGTTTGCAGATGGTATCTCCTAAAATCATGCATCCATGGAAAAGTACAGTATTTTGGGCTACCTATTTCTGCAGCAATCCTATCCCAACCCAATTTATTCTCACAACATTCCCATCAACTTCCCCTAAATTCTACTACCCAGCAACACACAATGGGAAACTTACAGTGACCAATTCATCTACCAACTTACACACATTTGGATTTTGGAGGAAATCCATAGGTTCACAGGATAATTAAAATGTCTGGCAACCAGGCACTCCAGATAGACATGGTGGACAAAGCATGGTGCTAGGCAATGCAGTCATCTGGTCACCCATCACCCAGAAATTGCCTTCTTCTTATTACTACCATCAGAAAGGAAGTACAGAAGCCTGAAGGCACACACTCAATGATTCAGGAACAGCTTCTTCCCCTCTCCCATCCAATTTCTGAATGGACAATGAAACTAAGAGTGCTACCTCACTAATTATTTTTATTTTCGCTCTACTTATTTAATTTAACTATATACTTCTTGTAATTCACAAGTTTTCTTCCCTATTATTACATATTGCATTGTACTGCTGCTGCAAAGACACAGATTTCACTTCATATTCTGGTGATATAAAACCTGATTTTGATTCTGATTTGCTGATGTAGAAGAGACCTCGCTGGGAGCACTGGACACGATCAACCAGGCTGCATTAGAGAGATGTGAATGTCTTCCTCACCTGTAAGTGCTGTTTAGGGCCCTGGATGGTGGCCCAGGAGGAGGTGTAGGGACAGAAAGGGCTCAGAAAGGGGGGAGGGTTAGACGGGAAGGGTTGTCATGGAGTGAAGGTTCCCTGCAGAAAGCAGAAAGGGGTAGGGAGGGGAATATGTAGCTGGTGGTGGGTATAACTGAAGCTTCAGCACAGGGGAAGTTGACCTGGGAGAGGACAATGACATTGGCTCTCTTATCCTTACAGCGGATAATACTTTTATAAACTCACAGACTTATGAATTCATTATTTCATATATTCCCAGTGCAGATTTGAAAATAGTCAAAGCAAATCCATATTGCTTCAATCTTCTTAATAGCAAATCCTTCACTGAGCACAGCAGCAACACAACCAGTTGCAGACATCATACCTCTCACAGAGACTTGTGAGTTTAATTGTAGATAGCTAGTCTATTTGCCGATAATAATCATGATTCCTGTTAACCTCACTTACTATTATAGAAAAATCTGTACTGTTGACATTTTCTTGTACAAAGCAATTCAATCAGATGGAATTTCAGGAATAAGGTCATTATCAATTGTTAAACTTCCTTAGAGCTGGAAAAACAGTATCTGGGAATTTCAGGCTTTCCGAAATACAAAAGACACTGGAACAAAATTATTTTGAAGTCTGTGACAAAACAACTACAGGAACGTACAGTCAAAATTCCCATTCACCATCATCTCTGAAACTGAGTAAGACAGTCTGCTGGATTCTGAATATTCAGTAAACCTTGATTTCCACAATTTCTCACAATGGTACTGAATTTCTGGAAACCACCAGGATCTGACACAAATCAGAGGCCATCTGCTTCCCTCCTAACAGACAGATGACATCTGGCAGCCTGCTGTGGAACAAGGAGATACTGAAGGCAGTGAAAGAGCACAGACATAAACTGCATTACCCAGAAACGTTTTAAACTTCAAACAATTTAATGTTTATCATTTTTATTTTAGTGAACAGGATTCCCAGAAGGTTCAAAGGAAGTATTTTGGTCTTTTCATGATGATAGCGACGCACTGCTTCTCAAACACAAATAAACATGCTATCCCATTTCCTTGGATACAATACACTAACTGTTAGTCAACGTGGTCAAGGAGTCAGCAGTGCTGCTCTGAGAATTCCCAGGAGAAGGTGCACAAGAGTTGCTCAGAGCAGGAGCATATTTTCAATTTGCTGCCCTTGAAAAGGGCCGCAGAAGATGCATTTCACTTTGATCGGTTATCTTCCTAGAGAAGCAGAATGCCTATGGATCTCACTGTAGATGCATCTCATGTAATTGTATTGAGGACCTAGAAATATACACTCAGTGGCCACTTTATTAGATACACCTGTACACTTGCTCATTAATGAAGATATCTAATCAGTCAACATGTGGCAACAACTCAATGCACAAAAGTATGCAGATATGGTCAAGAGGTTCATTTGCTGTTCAGATCAAACATTAGAATGGGAATAAATGTTATCTAAGTGTCTTTGGCCATTGACTGATTGCTGGTGCCAAACAGGGTGGTTTGAGTATCTCAAAAACAGCTGATCTCTCCTGGAGTTTTCGTGCACACAGTCTCTAGAGTTAACAGAGAATGGTGTGAAAAACAGAAAATAAATCCAGTGAGTGACAGTTCTGTGTGTGAAAATGCCTTCTTAATGAGAGAGATCAGAGGAGAATGACCAAACTGGTTCAAACTTACAGGAAAGTGACAGTAACTCAAATAACCATGCACTATAACAGTGGTGTGTAGAAGAGCTTCTCTGAATGCAAAGCACATTGAACCTTGAAAGTGGTTGGGCTACAGCAGCAGAAGAAAACACAGGGTTCCACTGGTCACAGAGTGTATATTAGCATGCAACTAGGAAATGGATGCCTGTTCTATAATCTTCAGTGGTGTTTGCAAGGCACAAACCCTTCCGCAATACATCAGTAAAGCCTGCCCTGGTCCACCTCTAGATGGCACACAAGCAGATCTGAGGTCAGCTTTATGAATATGATCCCCTTGAAATGCCACAAACCCATCAGGGGTGTCTTTGCTCCCCACCCACCATTACCCTCTTGACTCTACCCCATATCCAACCCTGCCTCTCATCACACCACATTGGCATAGTACTGTTCAGAGAGGCAGAGCAGTAACGCAGTGATAAGCAGACGACACAAAAATTGGCGGTGTTGTGGATAGTGTAGAGGATTGTCGCAGATTGCAGAGAGACATTGATAAGATGCAGAAGAGGGCTGAGAAGTGGCAGATGCAGTTCAACCCAGAGAAGTATGAGGTGGTACACTTTGGAAGGACAAACTCCAAGGCAGAGTACAAAGTAAATGGCAGGATACTTGGTAGTGTGGAGGAGCAGAGGGATCTGGGGGTACATGTACACAGATCCCTGAAAGTTGCCTCACAGGTAGATAGCGTAGTTAAGAAAGCTTATGGAGTGTTAGCTTTCATAAGTCGAGGGATAGAGTTTAAGAGTCGCAGGGTAATGATGCAGCTCTATAAAACTCCGGTTAGGCCACACTTGGAGCACTGTGTCCAGTTCTGGTCACCTCACTATAGGAAGGATGTGGAAGCATTGGAAAAGATACAGAAGAGATTTACCAGGATGCTGCCTGGTTTAGAGAGTATGCATTATGATCAGAGATTAAGGGAGCTAGGGCTTTAATCTCTGGAGAGAAGGAGAATGAGAGGAGACATGATAGAGGTATACAAGATATTAAGAGGAGTAGGTAGAGTGGACAGCTAGCGCCTCTTCCGCAGGGCACCACTGCTCAATACAAGAGGACATGGCTTTAAGGTAAGGGGTGGGAAGTTCAAGGGGGATATTAGAGGAAGGTTTTTTACTCAGAGCGGTTGGTGCTTGGAATGCACTGCCTGAGTCAGTGGTGGAGGCAGATACACTTGTGAAATTTAAGAGACTACTAGACAGGTATATGGAGGAATTTAAGGTGAGGGG